>NC_136235.1:2500000-3750000 GCF_963402885.1 Antedon bifida | reverse complement strand
ATGTATTGATACTCCAGAGTAACCCCCTACTCGTCTGGAAAGATGTACTAGGTTCTTTAAAGTGCACTGGACCTACGGTTTCTAGTCCTTATCCGAGAAGACTCGTTCTACCACCAGAACCATGTGAGCCTCAAACCCCTGCTGATGTTATGGCTACGTAATTTTGGTTGCACTGTCTTAACCGCTCGGCCACTCAACAAAGGCAGGATTATAAATTAAGGTACATACTTGTATGAGCAGGTACCCAACTGGAAGATGGATTTACTGCAGATGGAACCTGGACAAACTTGTGAACCTTATTCCCTCTGGTATTCAGTGATGTCGGTTTAGCTGCAAAAACCTGAAAAATAACATAATAAAGTTTACCATTCTTTAAGTAATGAGAAAAATAAATATTATTATGAAATAGAATGAACACTTTAACTTATTTACCTGCATCAAATTTAAAAAAGATAATTATGAAACATGATGAAGTCGCTATTTAAAAAAGACTATGAAATAGGGAAAACCGTTACATTATAATCTTATTTTATCTTTTTAAAACAGACAATTAAAATAGTTGAAATAGGATAAATGTTAAATCTATTATTACTTTTACCTCTGTGTGCCTAAAAGTTGGAGAAATACCCTGTACTGAGGTCACAGCAAGTGGTAAGTCCTTCAAAGCTCTTAATTGTTTATTTAGGCTATCATACACTTGTGTTATCGAGTAGCTCTGTTCTTCCCCTGTTCCTCTAGATAATCCTTTACTTGCAGTACTGTCAGGCCTTGGAGGCTTCAGTAGACAATCAAGTTGACCTGCAACACAATGGATTGACCCTGGATCCAGGCTTGCAAATCTGCAGTAAAAGAGAAATATTATTATGTTGAAAAACTATATTAATTACAAAATCAATAACACTTTCAGTTTAAAAAAAAAAGTACATTGAAGTTTAAAATAAATTAAGACCGTTTCAATTTATGTGTGTACTGCTGTAATAATATAAAATTGGACAATAGACTTACTGCAGCCATGAAATACCTTTCCACGTCTAATCAATCATTATTAGTAAGGTAAGAATACTATAGTGCATAAATCATACATGATCACTATACTATCTTTTTTTTTTAAAGATAATAAATAGTTGATAAATGAGTTTTTTTAGTCTCATTTTATATTTTATAATATAATAATGAATAAATTATGGAAATAAAAACTAATGTAAGGTAGGTAGGTAGTATTAATGTTTTGCTATTAGGTAAGAGATTTGAACCAAAACCACTGAGGTAGGCAGTAGTCACTACTATTATTTATAGAAAACAAGCACGAATGTGCGATACTCAGGGTACAGCAAAAGAAGCTGTAATGACGTCATAAGACGGGATATCAATAACCTCGCTACCAAATACCAAACGTCAAATTTTCTCTCTATAGCTTTGTTCACCTATTACCCTAGTATATGCATGCCATGTTTCAGAGCCGTCAGACGACGCGTAGAGAACTAGTAGGACTTGAAAGTTGGCTCAATAGTGTCCAGATGGAAGAAGAAGAGGAAGAGGAAGAAAAAGAGGAGAAGATGAGTGAGTCCTAGACTCGGGTACCCTGAGTAAAAACATAACAAAAGACTTACCGCTGTAGTATATACTTGATAACATGATTGACAACTAGTCTCCTATCAGCCAGACTCTTACCAGGCCATACAACAGCCTCACATATTGAACCATCTTGAAAACGACGCATCTCTGCTTTGTCACCCCAGAATTTGCGAAACACTTTAGCTAGTTGTGTGTTTGATTCTGGACCCTTATCCAAAATAATTGATGAAAACTGTGTATTGAGGTTTAAGCCAAATGTCAGAAGCCCTTTATTAAAACTTGGTGGTAGTGATGAAATTTCCCACTAAAGAGTAAAAAATCATTTTATTAGGTAATTAACAGAAATATGAAGAAATAATTTGATACGTTTAAAATTAAAAATTATATTTATTTCATAAACATCCAATAGCAAGTAACTCAACAATTACAGGATGAATATATAAACTATACATCATTGTAAACTAAGTCTTATTTGATGATTAGGGAGTGGAGTTGGTTAGGATTGAACCCTGAACCTTAGGATTGTGGCAAAGCTACACTACAAAATAGTAATGCTTTGAAATTGGTTCGAGCAAATGAATTTATCTTTCAGAGATCAATAAAGTTTTACTGATCACACACCTCTTTAGTTTCTGTTGTTTTCAATTGAATGAAGTGAACACGTTTATCCAGTCCATCTTGTAAGAATTCCAGTAGCTTAGGGATGCTAGCCTGCACATAGTTTCCGCCAAGGTCCATTGATTGGTCACCACACATTTGTGATGAACATGTCATCTTAAGTTGTGACAAATTACAAATACTATAACAAAAAATGCATTCAATTAAGTCATTTTGTTTTTTGTCTAATAAATAATGTAAAAACATAAAATATGTTTATGGCACAAATTTAAATTGACTTACTGAAATAAGTGGTCAAATCTGGAAGTGAAGGGTAGGCTGGTCATATACAAACAATGAAAACTATCACAGGCTCTATCATCAATGATTGCAACAGCTTGTGCAGCTTCCATTCGCAACTTAAAAGAAAAATAACACAAAATTAGTAGTTTCGCGCCTGAAAGAGAGACTTACGGTCGTGTTTTTAAATTGGGTAAGGTCGAGAGATTGTGGTGCGAAAGTGCAGTAGCACTGGGCCGTCTAGGGCCCATGGATGATTGGGCCCATCATAGAGACGATCGGGCCCATCATAGAGACGATCGGGCCCATTTCTTTATGGGTCTGATCTTCTTAATCGTTGATCGTACGCGGGACGCACTGAATGTGCAACCTGTGTAGTATGAAACAGTCATGGTTAATATGCTTTTATTTATTCTTATGTTCTTTTTTGCTACAAAAATATACCGTTTAGCAGAAACAGGTCTTTGTTTTTGACAGTTTTATCTGCATAACAAACACTATGTGCTGCATATTCACAGAAAAGGATTAATCATTTAATCAATTAGTCATCGACTGGAAATTAGGCATTCGTGAAGATATTAACCCTGCGGCCAGTTTCATTACACAAATATTTACACAAACAGTTTGACGCCAAATATTACCAACTACTTAAAATTACCGGTCGTAAGAAAGTGAACTTTTAGTAGTCCCATTGTGATGAAACTAAAACAGAATTATTCAGCAATATATTGTTGTTGTCAATTATTCATCGAAACAGACATGTCAATAGAACATTCAGACTGCGCATACGATTTCTACATGGCTATATTTTGTTATCAAAAAATGTAACAGGCTGATTCGCAGGGCCGTGTTTAATAAACCTTTTATTTTGATTGGCAGCAGTGCTTTAGTATAGGCAAGCGCGTTGGAAAAATGTTGAATGTCACCATCGATGCATATCCTTCTATTCCTTAATCCATGGTTTAACACAGCCCTTCCCCTACTCCTAAAAAAAACTTTTCAGATTTGAAATAATATCGAGAGGTTCAAAATAATACTTTAAAAACGCGAGCATGCGCGGAGAATTCTCATCCCTGTATATATAGCATATGATGTCATATTTAAATTGTGTATTCTGTCCTACCTCCAGATAAATATTCTTGTTAACATCTGCACAAAAATTCAAGTACCCAGTGGAGTCAATAAAAACAACATCAAACCGATTATGGAAACTAGCTAGAGATGGTTGGTTTTCTTCAATTGAGTTATTGATGCTAATACCACTCTCTGTCCAATTGCTTGTAACTGTAAATACAAAATTTGCGTTGATAATTACTTTATCCAGGGTTATTACACCTGTGCGCCAGTAAAATTCCATGACATTTCAAGGACATTAAATTTCAAAAGTTAAAAATGTCAAGGATATATAACCTAATTATTAAGTTTAACAAAATAATTTTATTTTTTAAGGTTGAAGAATTTCATAGTTATGATGTTTGTCAGAAAATTCAAGTAATGTAACCACTAAAAAAATACGTTTACAAATCGACGAACAAATAAAATGTTTAAATAATTGATTTCTATCTTGAATTTAAAGTCCAAATGCAGGCCCGATGTCATCTCGTCGGCGGATGTCCTGCCAAATTCGGATAACCGATGCGTAGGGCGGCTACAAAAATTGACTAGAATTTTAATTAGCAAACATACATTGTTTGTTTGCATTGTCTATGCTTCTAAAGGCGATGACAATTGTGTTGACAGTTGTGTAACCCACTACGAACCACCCTACGATCTCATAAACAATACATCATAGGCTGCTACGAACAATACTTCGTACTTAGGCTACGCTCAGAGAACAATGACCTATGATCTACCTACTTACCCAGGTAAGACAGTGTGTTCTTGAACACTTGGTTACAGCTCATATTCTTGTTTAACCTTTTTGTGTTGAGTAAGTGGACAACCAACATGGACATTATAAAACAGTTGAAACCTCCAAAGCCCTACTCATAACAAGAAAAAAACAATTCAGATATACGAATGCTTATCAAACCACATAGTTTTCTGTAATGTATCTACACTTATGGCATAATCTGCCCAGTATCATACTGGTACTGGTTCAAATAACCGTCTCACAGAGACATCTGGTAGCCATTGACTTGAAGTTGGCATTTGGATGCGTTACTTTTAAATGTACAGTATCATAGGCAAATTCTGTAATACAGTGTGACATATGTATCACATGTGGCACTATTAAAGGTTATGACCTATGATACAGCAATCATTTGATATGTGGCACAGTATTAAACAACTTGCCTATGATACATGATACATACACTACCAAAAATTGACAAATTGTGACCCGATCTGGCAAAACACTACTTTTTTCGGAAATTTTCATTTTGTATTTTGTTATATATTTGGATTATTTGAATCTTAAGCTTGGTGTTTATGCATACATTCTACATAAGCTTTTTTCGTCATTCAAAGTCCAATGTAATTCCTGTTTAACTTACCTCATCCAGTCTTCTTTGATGAAGCCAAACTTTCAGAAGAATCAGTGCATCTGTCATACCTCCAAAGCCCAAGGCAGCCTCGTGGAGTATTTGAAGGTGATGCGCAAAGCTGATGTCACGCAATATACTGGTGTTGTAATGTGGTGTGGACGTAAAGTTATCTAAAAAGTTATGTATCATTCATAGGTTTTATTTAGTATTTAGACAACCAATATCTTTTCATGGTTCTAACCAGAACATACAATATTAGGACTCTACAAAAGAATTGAAATGGTACATTTGCTGCTTCTAAAATTGTTGTTTTTTGCAATCTGTTAACAAGTTTCTAGGTTTAGTAATTATAAATTGAAATTTGGTGAAATAATCATAGGTGGTTATAAGAAGAAGTTCCTTTTACAATTACTAGACCCTATGCCTTCCTTATAAAATCCTGGATCCACCACTGATAATGCAAGTTAGTTGAATGTTTCCCTCTATATTAATGGAAAAACATCTTCAACTTCAATTATTTTACCTGCTGGTTCCTCAGGAGTGTCATTAAACCACTTCTTATCAATATTGCCATTATCTGGCTGCAAGTTGGCCAAGTCCAGTATTCCATCTTCTAAGCATGGCCTGATGTTGATCTTTACGATTTTATTATTCTTTCCTGCAAAACAAAATATATTATCAGAATATATATATATATATTCGTAAAAAGAATTTGGAAAGAAAATGATTTTAGAAAAAAAATATAATCGATTCAATTACTAAACATTCAATAAGCATATACCTTTTGGCCTGATTGTAAGAATAGGCATCACATGATCATTGGTTGTAAACATTAATTGTCCAATGTCCTGCCATTGTTCCAGCTTTGCCGCCAAGTATGCGAGATAAATTGAACGTTTGTGATGATAACGAAAGTTTAAATAATCCTTTTGACGTATGTACCCCTAAAATAAACCAGAAAATTAGGTTATAAAAGAGCATGTTATTTTCATGTCGAAATACAATATTATATTAAACAATATTTTTAACTAGAAAGCCACTCCGAGAGTGCATACCTCCGCCTACTGTAAAATTCTCCTACATAAGATTTCTCCGGGAAAATATATATATATATTTGTAAATCAAAGAGCTGCATAGGCAGGATATAGAAAAAAATCAATCACTTCATAGGTATGGGAGTCAACGCCACTGGCCTATAATCATTATTAACGCGAGGTTTAGGTATTTTAGGAACCGCAACAAGCCTTTCAATTTAAGATAGGACAGAATTTTTCAAAAGCCGGCGAGCAGTCTTAAAGTAACAAGTAAACTGAAATCGCATTTTCTCGAGAACTACTTGTCCAAAAAACTTCATTTTTGAACAAGAGGCAAGAGTTATAATTTGTGATTTGTAATTTTAAAACATAATTTGATTTAATGTGCACGTTTTTTGATGCGAGTAGTTTAAAAAACCTATTTCTTTTCAAATTCACTCGTTTGATTTTCACGTTGCTGTTCTATTGTTAGTCAACTGAAGCTATTGTTAATTGAAAGGCTTGTTACATAACCATTACACCAAACTCGCATACACATGCTTGTAATGAAATTAGCCTAAATCACAAACAGCATTAAGACACACACAAATATATATATATTTTTTTTTACTGGAGAAATCTTATGTAGGAGAATTTTACAGTAGGCGGAGGTATGCACTCTCGGAGTGGCTTTCTAGTTTTGTATATTGTATATTGTTTAATGTCTGAAATTTAACATCTGTAATATGGTTTTAATATATAACAATGAGGTTTTATAACATTTCAAAAATGAGAAACAAAGAGCACTTAAACACAATTACAAACCGTTGGATATGCAACAGCAATATCAACATTGTAAATTGGTTTGATTGCAGCACCAAGCAGGTAACTACCAACAACCTTTACACATGACGGTTTACTCAGTAACAGCTTGTTTCTAACTTGAGTTTTTTCAATTGAAACTGGAAGTTTGATGTTCCTAGGTAACCAAGAACCATCTGTGGCCTAAAAATAAGTAAAATCTGTGTCATGACACTTGATACAGAGGTAGATGAAAATCAAAATAAAAAAAATAATGACAAATATAAAAAATTTGAAATGGTGTGAATTAATTTCATGTTTTTTCAATAAAAGAGGCTTTCGGGCCATTTTACAACAGAAAATAATATTCATTTGTGAATAAACTTGAAACTGTATGTTTCCACACCATAGCCAAAAATGTAAATGTCTAATAACTTTGATTAAATTGAGGACTGCATGGGTTTCTTTTTAGAATTCTTAGAATTTAGGAATTTTTAAACCCATTCTATGTCTACTAATTTTGTTTATCAAAGAGAATAGTTATATTTCAAATCACTTGATCCTAAGGTCAAGTTGTTGCAAAATCAAACATTAGATCCTTTTATTCAGAAAACTGTGTACAATATTACAGTAGTTACTCACATCTTTAATTTTGACGTCTTTCAATTTCAATAGTTTTTCATTTAATGAATGCAAAAATTCATTTAACTCTTTCTTTCTTTTTTCTTTTAAAACAACTTCAGTTATTAGTTCTTTGACCTTTAAAAGAACACAAATAAACATTAGCATTATGAGTGGAAAGTCTAAGATTTGGGTAATTTGTATCCAATAGCCCATGTGCATGCCAATACAGATGTATTAGATATCAGTAGTAGATGATTATGGATATCTGAAATAAACAAATCAATGATTTATATATTAGCATTTTCCGATAAAATATTTAATTAAAATATTAATTAAATCAATTAATAATTAAAGACCCCTTCCCTGCAATTTCGGACGTTTTTTGGAAAATAATACATATATATCACTTTAAAAACATTAAACCATGTCATTCCTTGTCTTAAATGTACGTTTTATGGTAAATTATGATAAAAAGTGAGAAACAATGCACTACCTAAGTAGCTCGCGGCGACCGACCGCTCGTGGACGGTCTTAGGCCTAGCCTAGCTAGGCTTAGTTTTGTAGGCCTAGCTGGTAAACATCGGTAACGTACGAACATCGTACGCTAGCTATATACCTAGCCTGACGTTGTATAGTTGCTGCATTAATTGTCTTTCTATTTTTGCCAGACTCCGTTGATACAAATCGGGGAAAACCCGGTATTTTCGCTGAAAAGTTAGGAGTCTTCCATTTGTTTTGGCCTCACGATCGATCGAAAAGCGGGCGAATTACAGGTGAAAAACAAAAATATCAATCCGCGCGCAATGCATTTTGGGATTTATAGCGGGCCGCTATAATTATTAGAATCGACTTATTTTTCACATTTTTAACCGTTTAAAGACGAAAAAAGTTATCGCAATAGGACCATATAGTATTATTTTTACATTAAATATAGTTTTTGATCTTAAATTAGATCTAAAAAACGTAGGGAAGGGGGCTTTAAAGTGATTCATAAAATGCATCACCTTTCTGTGGTTAGTTTACCTGTAGTCTAAATATATTTGATTGGTTTGCCCCTTCAGCATCTTTTTTTAATGAGTTTAGTTCTTCATTTGTTGGTGGTTTGTAAAAATCTCCTTTCTTCAAACATTTTGCTTTAATTTCTTTTGTTTCATTAGCACCACGCTTAAGTGCTGATTGCGACATATCTGAATTATCCTAAAAAGTACAAAAGCATATATTTGGTCTTTGAGGACGCTGTCTAGGCACTATTTATTTATTTAATCATTCTTTATTCTTAAATACACTTTCAATACCATGTACTGATTTCCAAAGTGGTTCAGTTCTTAACTACATAAATGTAAACAAAATACAGTATATTATAAATGGACAAAAGAAAATATAAAATTAAACCTAAAATTATCAAAATCAAATTAACACAATTAAAGTAAGCACATTTAAAGGCCATCGGGCCCACTTCAAGACGATCGGGCCCAAATCGTAAGACGATCGGGCCCATCAAGGGTGAAAGATGATCAGGACCAGAGACGATCGGGCCCAATGAATAAGACGATCGGGCCCAAAACATTCTCGGAAAATTTTTTTTAATAATTATTCGATTTAAAGTCAGAAAAATATGAATGTATTACCTATTACCGAATCAGGTTTCACACATGTGCTATTATTTATTAATTTTGTCGCGAGAGAGAAGTCAAGTTAGGCCTATATCATTATCACACTGTATAGAGCAAAAATTAAATATGGGAATACATACAACACAATAATAATACAATCAAAATCAATCACATTTATTCATAAATCGAGAGTACTTGGTTAGAAATTCTTAAAATCAGTAGTGTTAATTAGGGGAGAATTATGATAAAATCTGAAAAATCGAATTAACCTTTTAATTAAAATCTTAATTTACGCAAGAAAAGCATGTTGACACTAAGCACTAGGAATGAAATGTGGCACATTATTTTATATACAGTATAACACAACGTGGTTCTGAAAATACTGGACGATTGGGCCCAACACATAAGACGATCGGGACCGCAAAATGCGGGGAAAGGCCTCGTGCTATATATAGCCTATGCTAAGTATATACAAGTGTGTGGTGGGGGCCTAGCTAGAGGCCTAGAGCTTTAAAGTAACGACTATTCAATTCATATTTAATAGAATTATGATATACACTTAAAATAAAATATTCTAACATATAAATATTATTTGTCAATTACCTTTAATTCGAGAGTTTAATAAAATAAAATAAAAATACCCATTTGTACATGCCATGTGTGTATCGCCATGTGTGTAAACGCCATGTGAGAGGTATATTCAGAGCGTCATTTCGACCATCGAGCATTCTCTACTTCTACGGAGCGCCATTTATGCCTTTATTTACTTCCGAAATAGAAATAGTACTACCGGTAACTGGTCCAGTGGACCAAATTTAGCACCGATGTAGCACAGTGATATAAAATAGAAATAAGTCACTAATTTTAATATATTTTCGTATGTTAATACACTGTGTTCAAGTGGACCCAATTTGGCACCAGGGGAGCACAATGATATATGGTTAATACTGTACACTGTGCTCAAGTACAGTGGACACAATTTGGCGCCAGTGAGGAGCACAGTAATATAAAATATAAATAAGTCACTGAATAATATCTTTTCGTATGTTAATACACTGTGCTCAAGAAGTGGACCCAATTTGGAGCCAGTGGAGCAGCACAGTGATATAAAAAAAATAGAAACAAGTCACTGCATTTTAATATCTTTTCGTATGATAATTACACGGTGCTCAAGTGGACCCAATTGGCGCCACCAGTTATGCAATGTAGTAATTACTTTTTATATGACATGACTAGTCAGTTAAGAATCCAGGATTTTAAAATGGGGATCCTGCAGGACCTAAAAATGGTTCTGAAAACTGAACCTAAACTGACGGTACCCCCCCCCCCCCCCTCCCCGACCTTTTGGATCTACCTATGCGCAGTGTATACACTCAATTAAGAGTGCCTTGTAAATTTTGTCTCCTGAATATTCCATGAACCTATGAACAAGAAGTTACTAGTTTAAATCCAGACTTTTAATTCGGCTTTATTTCCATTTATTTGATAATTGATATATTTTTTAACTTAAATTTTTTGTTATAAAAAGCCTCTTTTTACAATATAATCAGATACTAAATATATTTTATATGTATTGTTATTTGTACCTGTATGTACTCTAAATATAAGTACCTTTGTGAGAGTATTTCTTACAATGCAAAAACTATAAAACCGTATAAAAAAAGCCTTTAATTATTATTAAGCTTTTTAATTAAACTGTACATAAAATGAGTGTTTGATAGTGTTGATGACGTGCCCCGTGACGTGTAAAACGCCCGCGTTTTATTGGATATTTCTGTCACGTGCGTGCGTGACCTCACAACAGGATTCTGTTTACTTCACACCCTGGTTACCAACCAAAAAACTTTCACATCATCCGCACACGAGTTGATCAAAGTTTTACTTTAAAGTTTATAATATCAAGTTATTTCAGTTTATTCAAACTACGTACGTATTTATATAAGATTTTATTTTTGTGTATATTGTTTTAAAAGGAATATTTTATAGCTTTTAAACACACATTTTGAGTATTTGTTTCAATGGGCTAGGCCTACTTTACATCAAGCCCGGAGAAAATGTCACGCGCAGCCACTGACTGGGGAACGTCATGCGCGCAAAGCGGGGGCCGGGCCCACGCACACACGTACTTAGTGCCGACGATAACACAATTAAATAGGCGCGCTAGATTTGACATGGCCTACATACATAATATAGACTGGCTTAATTATTTTTTATTTAGATTTTTTATTCAAAACATTGTGTTTTTAAGTGCATGTTTTTTTATTATTATTGATTAAAGTGTTCCGAAATAAATATTATTACTTTGTTAATGTTTGTGACTTTTTGTGTATGCATCTTCATCATACGCGGATATCATCGATCGTCGCGTCGTTGTTTTGCACACGACGTGTTCGTAAAAAGAAACTGACGTCACACAAACGCTTTCGATCCTGGTGATTTGATTGGTCAGATTAAAGCGAATTTTACACGCCGCGCGGGGGGCGCCAGGGAACGAATTTACCGCGTTGAACAAACAAATAAGCATAGAGATAAGCTCTTGGAATCTACCGCGACGGTGGGACAAGCGGTCCCGATGCGGTGGTGTGATATCGATTTGAACAATTAAATGCGAACTTCAGCGCGGTGAATTCATAGATCGCGAAGGCTCTGCGCGCGGTGCGTGACAATCGACTTACCATCCATACGTCACACAATGTACCACAGTGTAATAAAACAACACACGAATGGCACAATAAAAATAATGTTGAAAATCGAAATAATGTTGACAACATTTATTTTAAGATCTACTGTTATTAGTCCTGTTGATTTATTCCTCTCCATTGCCAGGCTATTTGTGCTATATAATGCTTTCTAAGTCTGAACTCAGCAATTTGTATATGCTTGGACTATTATTAATCAAATTAATTATAGAGCAGAGATACATACATAGTAATACTAATAGTATATTATTGACCAATAATAGTTTATTCACAATTTTACAAGTGAGATGCATAATGAATAATATATTTCGCTACGGCCTTGAAAGTTACTGGTTCAAATCCAGTGGATGTGCTTTGATTGCTTTGCAGACTTTTAATGCAATCTTTAATTTCCATTTATTGATATATTTTTTAACTTTAAAGTTATACAGCCTCTTAAATTTTAAATTTTTATATTATATATTAACAGAGACTAATTATAATTATTGTATATGTATTGTTATTTGTACCCCCGTTTGTACCTGCATGTACTCTAATAAATATAAGTGTCTTTGTGAGATTATTTCTTACAATGCAACAACTAATAACCGTAAAAAAAGCCTTTATAATAATTAGTTAGGCCATGGAACTATTATAGTTCCATGGTTAGGCTATAAACTGGAATTAGTTTTTGGCAGTGTTGATGACGTGTAAAACGCCCGCGTTTTATTGGATGTTTCTGTCACGTGCATGCGCCGTGCGTAACCTCACAACAGGATTCTGTTTACTTTACACCCTGGTTACCAACCAAAAAACTTTCACATCATCCGCACACGAGTTGATCAAAGTTTTACTTTAAAGTTTATAATAGCAAGTTATTTCAGTTTATTCAAACTACGTACGTATTTTATAAGATTTTATTTTTGTGTATATTGTTTTAAAAGGAATGTTTTATAGCTTTTAAACACAAATTTGAGTATTTGTTTCAATGGGTTAGGCCTACTTTAAACATCAAGCCCGGAGAAAGCGTCACGCGCAGCCACTGACTGGGGAACGTCATGCGCGCAGAGAGTTGCTTTACTTACTACTTTCTTTGGCCGGCCAGCCAAGTCTCGACGATTAAATAGGCGCGCTTAGACTTGGCATGGCCTACATAGACTGGCTTAATTACTTTTTATTTAGATTTTTTATTCAAAACATTGTGTTTTTAAGTGCATGTTTTTTTATTATTAATTAAAGTGTTCCGAAATAAATATTATTTGTCACTTTTTTTTATATCATCGCGTCGATCGCGTTGTTGTTTTTGCACACGTCGCGTTCGTAAAAAGAAATGTATCTGACGTCACACAAACGCCTTCGATCTGGTGATTTGATTGGTCAGATTAAAGCGAATTTTGGATGCCGCGCGGGGGCGCCAGGGAACGAATTCACCGCGTTGAAGTTGGGAACAAAAAATAAGCATAGAGATTAAAGCTTTTTGAATCTACCGCGACGGTGGGACACGCGGCCCGTTTGAATCGCGGCGGTGGTGTGATATATATCGATTTCAACAATATGCGAACTTCAGCGCGGTATATTCATAGATCGCTACGGCTCTCTGCGCGCGGTGCGTGACGATCGACTTATATACGTCACACAATGTACACAGTGTAATAAAACAACACACGAATGGTGGCACAATAAAAATAATGTTGAAAATCGAAATAATGTTGGCAACATTTATTTTAAGATCTACTGTTATTAGTCCTTTTTATTTTATTTATTCCTCTCTATTACTATTTGTGCTGTATATGCTTTTTAACTCAGCAATGTGTATATACCGTACTTTGACTAGTATTAATTAAATTAATTAACATATACAATAATAATTAAAATAATTAAAACATAGTATCATTGACCAATAATAGTTTATTCAAAATGTTACAAGTGAAATGCATAATAAATTAACAATATGTTTGAAAAGTTATTATCTACACATTCTTTATATCAAATCATTTTATTAATGACAATATTATAATTATATTGCACACTAAAATGTATTGATATTAATAATCATTATGCATTTTTTTAAACATGCATTTGATATAATTATTTCAGCATGCCTGGAGAACGAAGAAGCCTTCGTAATCTATTCAATCGGAGAACTCATAGGAGGAATCAAACGCTGTAAGATATTATCATTACTACAGTATAATTACAGAACAGCATAATGCTACTACTGTATATATAAATTATTATGCTTATTTGGAGACAAATTGACACAATGTAAATCGCATCAATAGGCCTAGTTTATTTTAAAAATTAAATTAAATTTATTTCTTATGGAGTTATTATCTTGTAGGGAACTTGTTCCTGCACCTCCTCGAAGCCAGCAGGAGATTAAAGAGGAACAGTCCTTTTTCAGAAGGATCTTTGGATGTTGCTTCCCATTTGTTTTAAGAAGGCAGGCTCCTGCAGCACAAGCTCCTCCTCCGGCGCCTCCACCAACGCCAGCACCATCAGCAGAGAGTGGGGCATCATTAGCAACTGCAGCTTCACCAGTAGAGGAACCTGTTGAACATCAATTTCTGAAGACAAGGAAGTCAAAAGTTAGACCGGTGGCCACTCTAAACTTGAGTCTTCCAACATCACCAATTAATATGCTGAAGGAAAGTGTACCAGCCATGACCTTGGTGAAGAAAGAGGAGGAAGAAGTTGTAACACCAACACTTCAGAAGGTTCCTACATCTGATAGTCCACTTCTTACTATGGATAGTCCAACTCCATCAGTGGATGTACAACTTCCTGTAATGGAATTATCAGAAGTCACCGGTGAGGCTACGCCATCATTTGGGTTGTCTTGCAACGCCAGCAATGAATTTGAAGATGAAGAGACTAGACTCCAAGCCGACATCGACGAGATCTTTAGAATTGTTCCTTCAGCTCCTGGTGCAAAACCACTTTGCTACAGGTTTAGCCCAAAGAAGGTATGCAGCTCTCCATCTCCATCAGAGAAGAGTGAAAATGAAGAAGACCTGTTCTGGAAGAAATCTCCAAGTGTTGATAGTCTTGATTCAGTTTGCAATGGCATCCTTGAATTGATAGCAAGTGGAAGCAAGACAGACCAGACTATTGAATACAATAGAGTGAAGGATATGACACCATTGGAACGCCTAGAAGATATGCTTCCACCATTTAGAGTTCGTTTAAGTGGCAGAGTCAATCCATTCCCAGCATCATGCAGCAATGAGCCAAACTTCTACCGCAAGACCTTTCTCAGCACAATATTTGCTGGAAGCTTTGCTGGAAACAATGGACTTGACCTTCAACCTGTCATCTTCAAGGGAAGTCAATCCACCCGGAGTGATAGGAAACTAAGGATAGAAGCACGAGTGATGCAACTATTTGTCAACAATGACAAATTCCTCAAAATCCACGGATACGTTAATGACGTCGCTAACCGTCATCATCGACTTGGGGATTTTGCTCTTATCACTGAATTCATCGGAAATGAGGAAAGTCATTTATCCTACACTCTGGATGAGGTATGTGTCAGCATGAAGATCGAGATGGGATTCTCTCGAATAACTGCCATCAAGATGGGAATTGACATCGCTCATGCTCTTCGTAGCATGCATATGGCTGGCTTACTTCACTGCAACCTGACCTGCAAGTCTGTGCTCATCAAGCCAAATGAGCCTCGCTATACAGTGAAGATCATTAAGCTTGGAAACACATGCCTCATTGATGCACCAATTGGTCTTGATATCAAGCACAGTGGAATCAAGACTAACCCATTTACTATAGTCAATGAAAGTAAGTACTCTATTTATTTTAAAATAAACAGCAGCTCACACAAAATAGATTTCTTTATGTGGTTTTACATAGGGGTTAGCTGTAGTGTTAAAACAAACATTGTTCATCTTTTTAACAGGAATGTATTCTCTTAATAGGATGTCCTATAGAAAGGGTTCTACTGTATAACCATATTATATTTATTTTCACTAGTTGAGGATGACTTCGCCCCAGAGTTGTACCAACAGGGTGCACTACCATCCATCAAAACTGATGTCTACAGTCTTGGCAACATCCTTTATGAACTTGGATCATTTGGCTATGTAGCATTGATGAAGAGACTTGGAAAGGAATGCATGAGTCAGAAACCAGAAGACAGACCAAGCTTGGAGACAGTCATTGCAACACTGAAGAACACCCTAAGACCTGGTGCAGCAAGAGGCCCGCGGACTCGTCCAAACGGCCCCAAGACACTAGGTTAAATCTTCAGCCACCATCGTCCATCACCAATAAAGCAATGTTGTCAATTTTTCAACGGTACTTCACTTGAAACGAATACTAAATAACAGTGCCATCGGATACTCTGAGTTTGCAGGTTCAGGGAAGATTAGAACATATGTACTTGTATATCGCCATCAAATGAAATACTATACTAAATGATGGATAAGTCTGCTATACAATGAGTTACAGAGTTGGTTCTTCTACAACACATCTTCAGCATTCAAAGGAATTGTTTAAAATAATATGGCTAAATAGCTTTATTATCCATGGTATTTTGATGCTATGTTTAACTTGGATTTCACAGCTACAGACTCTTCAACTCAACTTGACAACCTACAAAAAAAAAAAAAAAAAAAAAAAAATTAAGTTTAATAAAGTACTATTAAAAGAAAATATGACAACATAAATTATGAAACCCTGCAATAAGTGGGTCACCTTGAATGTGACAAACCAAAATGTGACAAACCTGGATATGACAATTGTGACAAATGTAGCTTTATTTAATTGGGTGATGGTAACGATGGTGGCAGACTTAAAACCCAACCAATGGCTGGTGGCAGTAAATCTAGTCTCAACCGACCCAAAGAATTGAAACCAACTAGGTTGATGAGTTTATGGATTATATACAAGGTAAACAAATATTTGAATCATCCAAAAATTTAAAAAAAACATTTTCATCCATAGTTATAATTTTAAATGTAACAAAAAACATAAAAGTAACTTTAACTTTAACTTTCAGATTCATGATGCAAATAGTCAACAGTATTGAATTAAGTGAAGGAAAACCCCCAAGAAAAGAAAAACCCAAAAAGGAGAAAACCCAAGAAAGGAAAAAACCACAAGAAAGGAAAAATCCACAAGAATGGAAATCCCAAGATGAGAAAAATAATGCACAATAACACCACAGTGTAGAAAAGTATCAGTAACATAAAAAAGTATGGTGAAATTGGTAGTATACTAATATCAACTAACCAGAATTTCAAAGACTTTATGCAACCTCTTATGTTTTTGTTCATTTTTTTTAAGTACCTGGGCAGACACTAGTGGAAATTTTGATTATCATTAAGATTGAATTCCTTCATACATTTATATTATATAATATATTGTACATGATAACATAATTGCTATAGCTTAATCAAAGAAAGTGTGTTAACCATTATACCCTAATTGCACACAATGGAAATGATTGTGCTGACTCTATTTTATAATTCACTGTGTTACTATTACAGGAGTTATACTGTAGTCAGGAAGTTAAAACAACAAATTGTTATAATATTGTAGCACTGCTATTAAATTATCTACCTTTGTTTTAACTCATTAGATAAACAAAACCATTCCAACTGAGATAATTAATTGGACAGTTGTGAAAGATATGATGATACAAGACTGGAACAGGATGCAAAATAGGGTACAGGGAACATCTGTGTCACCACACCACACCTTGAAAAATCAAACAGAATCCTGACATCAAGTGACAAAGGAATCACCAGCTTCAGATTAAGATCTAAAAGGTGTGTAAAATGTAAAAGAAATTAATTTTGTTTTAGAAAATGAATGCTATTTTAAAATTCACAATGATAATTAAAGAGTTATATAAAGTTAAAAACGTTAATTTGTTTGTACTGTTATACTACTATTAGTTAATTACCTACCTTTGCTTAAATTCTTTAGATAAACAAAGGCTAGATGCCAATTGAGACAATTTGATCAGTTGTGAAACTTCAAAGAGATGATAATGATAATACGATACTAGGAAAACTGTAAAATACTGTAATGCCAAGACTTGTGCAGAATGTGAGGAACATTACCACTGTTTATCCATGGTATTTTGATGCTATGTTTAACTTGGATTTCACAGCTACAGACTCTTAACTCAACTGGATTTATGTGGGTTTGACAACCTACAAAAAAAAAATCAGTTTAATAAAGTACTATTAAAAGAAAATACGACAACATAAATTATGAAACCCTGCTATAAGTGTGTCACCTTGAATGTGACAAACCAAAATGTGACAAACCTGGATATGACAATTGTGACAAATGTAGCTTTATTTAATTGGTGATGGTAACGATGGTGGCAGACTTAAAACCCAACCAATGGCTGGTGGCAGTAAATCTAATCTCAACCGACCCAAAGAATTGAAACCAACTAGGTTGATGAGTTTATGGATTATATACAAGGTAAACAAATATTTGAATCATCCAAAAATTTAAAAAAAACATTTTCATCCATAGTTATAATTTTAAATGTAACAAAAAACATAAAAGTAACTTTAACTTTGACTTTCAGATTCATGATGCAAATAGTCAACAGTATTGAATTAAGTGAAGGAAAACCCCCAAGAAAAGGAAAACCCAAAAAGGAGAAAACCCAAGAAAGGAAAAAACCACAAGAAAGGAAAAATCCACAAGAATGGAAATCCCAAGATGAGAAAAATAATGCACAATAACACCACAGTGTAGAAAAGTATCAGTAACATAAAAAAGTATGGTGAAATTGGTAGTATACTAATATCAACTAACCAGAGTTTCAAAGACTTTATGCAACCTCTTATGTTTTTGTTCATTTTTTTTTTAGTACCTGAGCAGACACTAGTGGAAATTTTGATTATCATCCTTCATACATTTATATTATATAATATATATATTGTACATGATAACATATAGCTCAATTAAAGAAAGTGTGTTAACCTATTATATCCTAATTGCACACAATGGAAATGATTGTGCTGACTCTATTTTATAATTCACTGTGTTACTATTACAGGAGTTATACTGTAGTCAGGAAGTTAAAACAACAAATTGTTATAATACTGTAACTACTATTAAATTATCTACCTTTATTTTAACTCATTAGATAAAGAAAACCATTCCAACTGAGATAATGAATTGGACAGAAAGATATGATGATACAAGACTGGGGCAGGATGCAAAATAGGGTGCAGGGAACATCTGTGTCACCACACCACACCTTGACAAATCAAACAGAATCCTGACATCAAGTGACAGAGGAATCACCAGCTTCAGATTCAGATCTAAAAGGTGTGAAAATGTAAAAGAAATTAATTTTCTTTTAGAAAATGAATGCTATTTTAAAATTCACAATGATTTGATAGTGAATTAAAGAGTTATATAAAAATAAAAACGTTTGTTTGTACTACTATTAGTTAATTACCTATATTTGCTTTAATTCTTTAGATGAACAAAGGCTAGATGCCAATTGAGACAATTTGATCAGTTGTGAAACTTCAAAGAGATGATAATGATAATATGATACTGGGAAAACTAACAAAACAAGGTAATGCCAAGACTTGCACAGAATGTGAGGAACATCACCACTGTTTAGAAATCGACTGAATCCAACAGAATCCAGATAGCAATTGACAGTGGAAACAACAAACTTGAACAGATCTCAAAGGTGTGTAGAATGTAAAAGAAATTAGTTTTGCTTTTAAAAATATACACTATATCAAAATTCACAATGATTTGACTGAATTAATACATTATAGCCAGAAAGTTAATGCATAATTTGTATGTAATATTAATAATGAAATTACCTACCTTTGCTTTAGATAAACAAAGGCTACGTGCCAATTGAGAGAATTTGTTTTGAAACTTCAAAGAGATGATAATGATAATACGATACTGGGAAAACCGGAAAAACAATGTAATACCAAGACTTGCACTGGATGTGAGGAACCACTCTTTCAAATGTAAATAAATTAGTTTTGCTTTAAAAAAAATACTACCTGTATATTTCAAAATTCACAATGATTTAATTAATACATTATAGTCAGAAAGATAAACAATTTGTATGTAATACTAATATGAAATTACCTGACTGTTTTAATTCTTTAGGTGAAAAAAAATCGAGGTTCCAATTGGAAACATTGCGACAACTTGGAGAGTTATGAAACTTGAAAGTGATGATCTAACGACGGAAAAACTTGAAAAATAATGGAACATCTTCACCATTCAGCTTCAAATGTTATATCCTGCATAAAATTGAATAATATTGTTATACAGTTATCAGTATTCATACTCAGAATGGAGTATTAAACATACACAACTGATCATAATTGATATGTTTTTACTGTGTCCTTTGTAAATACAGCTTTGAGTGTTATAGGTCCATGGTGTAACATTGCCCACCACAGTACTGTAATACCATGGATATTAATTTATAGGTCCATGGTGTAACATTGCCCACCACAATACTGTAATACCATGGACATTAATTTATAGGTCCACGGTGTAACATTGCCCACCACAGCACTGTAATACCATGGACATTAATTTATAGGTCCATGGTGTAACATTGCCAACCACAGCACTGTAATACCAATACTTTTTCTAAAGTCAGATTTCAATTAAGTTGACTGTACCGGGCCTGTTCTTTTGAGGTGAGCGAGTGTGATACACACCAAAATATAAACAGCACACCTGAATGTATTGAGGAGTGCAATTTGTAGCACACTTACAATTTTAAAAAGACAAGGCCTGCTGTACATAATATAAATCAAAAAGTGAATACAACTTAAACCGGCAATTGATACAAACAAATACTCTACAGAACTTAACATCAGTTTCTCTATATTTTGATATTTATTCACCAACCAAAACATATTAACATCTCCTCCTTCTTCGCATCCGTCATTTAATTGAACTAAATAATGCAACTAAACTAGTTTATCATCCCTTTCATTAACAGCACTGGATCATACATACATCTCTTTATATAGCACCATACCAAAAAACACAGCGACTTCTGTTTTTCATACTTTTTTAAGTACCAAAAATTACAAAAACTGGGCCCAAAATTACAATACTTACGATCTAAACCCTCATACGGGGTATATTTTAATACACTAAAATATTACTATTTAAACTTTTTGTTTTAACAATTTGTTTCTCTCGCACTCTCACACAGAAGGCATCAGTTTTTTTGACATGGTTTATATATACAATCTACATATTATTTGCATATTAATTTTGCTTATTTGCATGCTCAGACAAATAGCACATCTCACGTTTTCACTTCCCACCAATACTAAATTGGCTCAAATATTCTATATAGTAACATAAAAATAAACTTTTTATACAATTAATTTCCTAACATTTCTTTCCCTAAAAGATTTCTATTCGTTTTGTATTTTTGCTCGAAATTGGTTTTATATATAACGCCGCCTCAAGGTGGGATGGTTGAAATATGAGATGTACTGTCTCTCTCTTACTTTTTTACAGACTTATTAGCTATTTACAATGAAACATAAAAATAGTAAACAAATAAGATACTGTGTCCGATGCTTTATATACAACAGCATATTCCACATCTAGTTCAATTGTTCCCTAACAACTACCTTTATCAACAAAAGTATTGCATTTTTTAAGTAATTCATCTAATTTGTATGTTAAAGAGTGTATGTTCTCCATTCATTTACATGGGAATTTCAATTGGAAGCATACTATAAAACATACATATCGAGAAAACACAGTAAAAATTAGTACATGAAAAAAACTACACTAACTTTAAAACATTTGGTTCAATTGTTATTTTAACTGTATTTGGAGTGATTGATACACCTGTTTGGCATTATTAAAATAATTGACTGCTATGAAATAAATACAATATTGTATTCATGAATATGGGATATTTCAGTTCATAAGTATTACAGTATTGTGCTTAATGTACAGCTGTATTGGAAAAAAATGAAATCTTTACACAAAGCATAACTACACAAGTCTCCTATGTAGCAAACTTGCACAATAGCTGTTTATGGATTGTTTATGCTAAGTTTGAACTTTAACCATTACAACAAACACTATTTGTATGAAAAAAAAAAAATTCTAAAAACGGACAAATGTTTGCAAAAATATATTTTTACAATAAAAAAAATTATTTTTTAATATTTGAAAAACAGAGAGGTTAAAATTCCAACAAATACCTGAACTACTCAATCGAGAAAAAAAAAAATTAATTCACCCAACCGATTAAAATATAACAAGCAGTAGAATATTTTTCTTTGGTTCCTAAACTACTATACATTATACAATATGACCCAACATTACTGAAATACAAACCCACCCAATGTTAAAACTGGTCAAATATCACGTATGATTCCTACATTTAATAATTGTGTAGTACTAGTTATTATATTGAGGAATATTCAGAACTAGTTGCACCAACAAGCCTAAACAATGTACAATGCACAATTCCACCTGATCTTATGACATTATTGAATGCTACAAATAGGTATTATCACAAACAATGTGCATATAGATTATTTGTAATAGTTGAGTATTATTAATGAGGAATATTAATTACGGAGCACAAACAAGAATCATAAACATTCTATAGTTTATAGTACAAGAGTAAGAATGACCGATGCAGTGACCTGCGCAATGTGATAATATTGTGGTACGTCAATATCAGATAAGCAGCTAAACCCACACTTAGTATCTCAACATAGCTGTGTTTTAGTAAAGTAATACGATTGCAATATTGGTATGATAGGAGTACAAAATACGACCGAAAACATTATGAAATTTTAGACTAATCTAGACCAACTTAAAAGACAATGACGTTAATTTTAACCAGATTACATTAGCATGAGCACCCATAAACTTGCTGATCATTTGAAATCAGCAAGCACAAACAAATATTTTTGTGTGAATAATTATATTCTGTGATTATTTTTTAGTTGTTCAAATGCCAACAAGTATGCTGGAAAAGGACATTTCACAATTATTTCAAACGTTTGAAATTATTATTATTTTTTATTTGTTAGATAATTTATAATTAATATAAATTTTAATTAAAATAAACTAAAAGAAATGTGATTGAAATGTGTTCTACCATCTGCACAAATTAATTTCAAATTAGATGAACAATATCGAGTGGTTAATAAAAATGTAAAAAAAAAATCATATTAGTTTTTGGTGTTAGACTGTAAGTACAGTGGTAGAGATATATACAAACATAATTTTAAAGGATTACCATTATAGACTCAAGCATAGAAAGCCAAAATATTTAAAGAGGGCCATGGATATCAGCTGGCCTGTTGGTTAAGCTGGAAGTGTCATACCTTCTATAAAGTTGAAATAAATAAATACAATTGTGTGGCTTCTATTATAAATCGTATCGTATAAATTGTCTTGGTGTGAGGTGAGGCATATACTAGAGTATGTATGGTAAACATCACAAAAACATAACAATTAATTCAACAAAACAATACTAATAAAACAAAAGGTAAAATGGTCAAATCTATTGCATCACCTACTAGAATATAATTGTGCAATTGTGATCTTATCCTCAAATAAGTAGCAGGAATGTGGACATTATAGGCTATTTAAACGCATTAGCCAGGTTTCTGATTTGAATAATGGTTTTTGATTGGCCATTTGTATAGTTTGTCTTGTGAAGAACAAAACTCAAGAGCAAGTATAGTAACCAATAGATAAGTCATAGTGAAGCCCCATTTATATATAGATTCAGCACATTGTATTCTAGGAGTACAAGTTATTGTTAAGTTACTAAGAGCTGGCCTGCCAGGAACTGGGTGGTCGAGTTTCTAGGTGCTAATCTGTGATGGGATGGTCTGCTTAGATCTGGCCTTGTTACTTATAAACTGGCTGTTTAGATAGTAGTCTTCTAGTCCTTTTTTACACCCTGTGATGGCATTATCAACTTCAGGCTACATGTTCTGCTACGTTTTCTTGATTCTCCTCTGGGCTTTCTTTATCCTCCTCCCTTGCATATTTCCACTCGACACGGCATTAAATGGATTATCATTGGTAGCACTGGCCCTTAAAAAAAATAATGACCGATATTAAAAAGATTTTATTATTTTTAGTCCTTATCCGAGAAGAACTAATGAACTAATAGTAGAAAGTAGTGTGAAACGGGATTCATGTGGGTGAACATAACGAACTGACAATTCACTCAAACAAATCATTTTTCTTCTTCCATTTATGATATTCTACAGCTCTGTCTACACTATCAAACTAATTTGACAAAAAAAGTGTGATGTGCCCAAATATTGTAATGATACGCCCAAATATGGTAGTGATATGACATCATCATCATCATATCCATATATGGGCACATCACATTTGTTATCATAAAGTTTGATGTGTAGTCAGAGCTTTAGCCCTGGACAGAAACTTGTGTAGTCTTTAAATTCAGTTCCAAAACCTACTTGAATTGAAATGCCATTGAGTCGTTTCCAGAGTTTGAAAATGCACCAAAGTTGGGTGGTTGTACCGATGGTGTTGATGCAAAATTAAAACCACCACTAGGGGCTGGTGTGGTTGAAGACAGCTCTGAACTCTTTCCTCCAAACTGGAAAAGTGAGGAATTGTTTTGCTGCCCAAACTGGAATGAGTTGTTAGGTTTTGAATTTGAATCACTGTTGAATTGAAAACCTATAAAGAAAACAATTGAATTAAATTTTCCATTTTGACCATATCTCAGCATTGTATAGTATATGTTCAGGAAACATCACTAAACAGGGAATAATTTCGCAAAGAAAAAACCTATACAAAACCTTTTTGCTACAGATTTTTAAAATTGTGTAGCAAAAAATACAATAACTATGTTTCTCGACTCAAAAATCAGTTTGATTAGCAATATTGCTAAACAAAATTAAAAAATGAAATTTTCCCGTTTATTTAAAATGATAAAACAGAAAGATAAATAGGAAAGGGAAAGAAAGTAATGAGAAGAGAGTGAGAAGGGAAAAAGGGAAAATAAGTAAAAGGAAAATCTTTAAAGTTATACACTTAAGAATAAACCAAGATACCCGTCGCCTTCGCTCATCTTAAAAAAAATCTCCTTTCCATTCCGACTTTTAACACTAAAACGTATGGCCTAAGCACCTTTATTTCTGCTGCCTCTCGCTTATGTTATGACCTATCCGCCTCTATTAGGTCATGTTCTTCTACTATCGCCTTTAAATCTGCCTTGAAAACTCATCTTTTTCTTTCAAATTTAGCTCTCATACACTGCGCCTTTGATCACTTACTGCTGGAAATGGCGCATTACAAATTCGTATTATTATCATTATTATACTTTGAAGACATTTGTTGTTGGTCTCCATCAGACACAATGTGCAACAAGGATAGGATATTCAGATTCACTACTAAAGAGAGATCTAATCTAGTAAGAATTGTTACATAAATTATTTTCTTACCACCACCTGGTCCATTGGTTTGCGGTGCCATACTACCGAATGCTGGAGCAGGGGTATTGTTAGCGCTGGCACCACCAAAAGCAACAGAGTTACTATTCCCCATACCAAAGCCGCTCGAACCTATCGTTGAATTACTCTGACCGCCAAAGTTTGGAGCTACTGGGTTGACTGTGCCGCCAAAGGCTGGTGTGGATGACGTGGCACCAAACTTGAGAGCAGCAGTGCTAGGGGTAAAATTGAAACCACCACCATTGTTACTGGATGCATTGAAGGTAACACCGCCTGTGGTAGAATTTACGCTGTTACCAAGTGTTGGTGCTGTTGAATTATTTACAGCGGCTCCAAAACCTGAAAGAAAATTTTTATATGTCGTATTATCAATTTGTGTTCAATGAAAACTAAAAAAAAAATAAAGTAATACCTTGCATTTAAAAATTGGGGCTGGGTGTAGGCTAATACAAATAGTTGAATTAACCCACACTCAATCTGGGACACACCCACCCTCAGTATGGGACACACCCATCCTCAGTATAGGAAGCAGCTGCAATCTATCCTAGAAAACTTTAATTTGCAAACCCACACAAACAAAAAAATTGCTAAAGTTTGCTAGTGTAGACAAGTAGTAGTAGTAGTAGTAGTAGGCTTCAGAAGGATACTGTTATTAACTTACCACCAAATGATGGCGCTGTTGGATTTGGATTCTGGCCAAACTTGAAGGTGGGTGGTTCTGCTGTGGAAGCTGCAGGAGCAGACATGGTGTTGCCACCAAAACCAAAGTTAGACAGTGAACCAGAGTTGGTGGTTGATGCTGGTTCTTGAGGCTTCTCAATGAATGAAAATCCTCCCATTTTTGCTGGTGGGCCTCGGATACCTGTTGAATATTTAAATTTGTATATGTATAATAAAAGGTTTCATATGTTATTAATAAAAGAAGGTTTCATATGTTAAAAAACAACAATCATTATATTGTATAAAAAACAAGCAACTGTTAATTACCTGCATCATCAGTTCCTGAATTGGATTTTCCAAATGAAAATGTGGTACTTGGTTTTTCAACTAAAATAAATACATAATATTGTAAAATAAATGTTCATCAAAACATGGTTGTAGTAGAAATTCTGTTTACTTATATTATAAATATAATAAAGTTGAAGAACGAAAATATAATGAATTGCATTACATCTTCTTAATAACTTCGAAAATTAAAGTTAAATCATTATTAAATGTTAATCATATTATTGGAGAGATCAGATAATGAATGGTGGCGATACAACCATCTAAAACTCTGTCTACACTATCAAACTTTATGTGACAAAAATATGTGATGTGCCCATATATGGACATGATGATGTCATATCACTACCATATTTAAGCATATCACTACCATATTTGGGCACATCACCCAAACTAGTTTGATAGTGTAGCCAGAGCTATAGTTTATTGTAAGGATTTCTCTATCCAAGTTTTCTATTCCTCTTATCCGTACCAATTTTTTACAACTAACCATTAGGCCCTTCTTTATGCTAGTACTATTTTTCCATCAACAGTGACTTCTTGTCACTGCCTCATTCACTAAGACTATCAAACTAGTTTGACAAAAAAGTGTGATGTGCCCAAATATGGTAGTGATATTCCAAAATATGGTAGTGATATTCCAAAATATGGTAGTGTTATGACATCATCATGTCCATATATGGGCACATCACTTTATTTTTGTCACATAAAGTTTGATAGTGTAGACCAGGCTTTATAGCTGGATAATATGAATCTACAAAATCAGTTAATAAAGAACAGTTCCTTACCTGAGGGTTCCTTTGATTGTCCTGAGAAAACAAATGGAGCTGGAGCACTTGATGTTTGTGCTGCTGCTGCTCCGAATTGAAAAGCAACACCGGTGTTAGGTTTACTTAAATCATTGTTGTTGACAGTCATAATTCCAGTTAGTTTATTGCCACCAAATACAGATCCCGTATCCTTAGCATCTACATGGTTCTTCGAACCAAATGAAAATCCTGTACTTGCAGGTTCTGCAGCGAGTTGGAATGCCGATGAAGAAGCTTCTTTTGCAGCGCTCTTTTCTGAACTACTTCCGAATTGAAACCCATCTGTTTTAGCAAGACTATTTGTATCATTTTTAGCACCAAAAACAAATGTACTAACGTTGCTACTGTCCGATTTTGTAGTAGTGCTGGAAGCAATTCCACTAGATATTCCTACGCCAAGTATGTTATTACTAGTTGGCTTCTGTGTCAAGTTCGTTGCTGAACTTTGTTCGAAATTAAAACCGCCACTGACCACTGAAGGCTTTTCAGATTTTTGTCCAAATGTAAATCCTCCTGCAGATGATTCCGGTTTTTCTGAAGTATTAGACATTCCAAATTGAAAAGTTTCCATTGTGTTTTTTTCTGAAGAATCTGTGGTGGAAGAAGTCTCGCTAATTGCACTATTTGTCTTTGAATCACTCTCAGCTTTTTTACCAAATGTAAAACCACCAGCGACTGGCTTAGATTGTTCATCTTTACTACCAAAAGTAAACCCGCTAGTGGACTGTGGTGCTGTACCACCAGCGACTGGCTTAGATTGTTCATTTTTACTACCAAAAGTAAACCCGCTAGTGGACTGTGGTGCTGTACCACCAGCGACTGGCTTAGATTGTTCATTTTTACTACCAAAAGTAAACCCACTAGTAGACTGTGGTGCTGTACCACAAGCGACTGGCTTAGATTGTTCATTTTTACTACCAAAAGTAAACCCGCTAGTGGACTGTGGTGCTGTACCACCAGCGACTGGCTTAGATTGTTCATTTTTACTACCAAAAGTAAATCCACCGGTCGACTCTGGTGCAGTACCACCAGTCACTGGCTTAGATTGTTCACTTTTACTGCCAAAGGTAAACCCACCAGCGACAGGCTTCGTTTGTTCATTATTACTGCCACTAAAGCTAAACCCACTAGTAGACTGTGGTGCTGTACTACCGGTTACAGCTTTAGATTGTTCATTATTACTGCCACCAAAACTAAAACCGCTAGTGGCCTGTGTTGATGTGCCACCGAATTTGAAAGTTGACGATGGTTTGTCTTCAGAAGATTGTGCTGAACTTCCTCCAAACTTAAAAACTGATGCTGTTGAACAATAAAAAAGGATAATTAGAAATAAAAAACAAGAGTCAAGTGAACTCTACAATACTGGAAACACCTTGGTCTGAGTTGGTCTGGCTTTGGAGAGAGTGGTCTCTAGTGCAATGGGAGGGATTATCGTAAGAAAAATCTTCAATACAATTTTATGGAAAAACTTGAACGTATGTATGTGAAACGAGTCTCAGTTGATAGTAATTGTAAGAAATTGTAAGTTTGTAATATGAGGACATATTGCAAGCTATAGTTTTCTTACCAGGAGGTGCTTTAAGAACAGGCTCACAACCAGGTTGGCTAGCTCCACAAGCTACACACTTGTTTGAAGATTTGTTATTCGGTATAAGGCATGTATCACACGTCCAGGAACCAGCTGGAGCCTTGAACTTGTCACCAAAACCAAGCACCGATTTGCTCTCCGTCTAAAAAGAAGGAAACAATTTTGGATGAACAAGGATTTTATAAAATGATGGAATATATGATTATAATTTAAAGCTCTGTTTACACTATCAAAGTTTATGTGACACACAAAAAAATGTGATGTGACCATAAATGGTAATGATGATGTCATATCACTACCATTTGGGCACACAACACTTTTGTTGTCAAACTAGTTTGATAGTGTAGACTGAACTTAAATTAAGGTTACTATCACTTTACAATAAAAAAAAATGTGATGTGCCCATATATGGACATGATGATGTCATATCACTACCATATTTGGGCATATCGCACTTATTTTGTCAAACTAGTTTGATAGTGTAGACAGAGGTTAAGTCAAGGTTACTATCACTTTACAATTAAAAAAAATGTGATGTGCCAATATATGGACATGATGATGCCATATCACTACCATATTTGGGCATATCGCACTTATTTTGTCAAACTAGTTTGATAGTGTACATGGATCTTAAGTCAAGGTTACTATCACCTTACAATCTTGAACATAACATTTATATAAATTTGATTCACATTTAATTTAACGATGATGATGCATAATGACCACTTACCTTGCTTCCAGGTTTAGCTGTACCACAAGCTACACACTTGGAATCTAATGATTTATTTTGTATAAGGCAGGTGTCACATGACCAAGATCCAGGAGCAGGAGCAAACTTTTCTGCTAGCGATGTATTGTTTTTTTGCACTTCCTACAAAAAAAAAAGGTTTTACAATAACCTTCTTTATCAATTAAATACATTTGTGCCTGAAGGTGGACTACCATGGCTTCGTGGTTATACTGAAGAACTATCATCAGGTCAACAGGTACTGAACAGAACTAAAAGGTAGTCCCATCACCCACCCGGTGCTCAGCTTTGACTGCTCAGTCACAAACCCTGTAAACAATGTATCCATGAAATTTCTCTGTGGATAAGCTATAAATTCAACTGATTGGTTGTATTTAAGTTTTCTATTTCCCAAATGAAGGTTCACAATATACCAAGGAAAGTACCTTTTAAAGCAAAATGTTCTAATATTCTATTGCACTAGTTATACTACTGTATATACAAACACATACTTGAAGACTACAGTAATTCCCTATTTCAGACGTGTATCCCCAATGAAATTGCAACATACCAAATAATAGGGTAACAGCTATACCAACTAACAAATACTTTCTCATATATACTTATCTTATTAGAAATACAACTTATTGTTCTGACTAACTTCTAGGTTTGAAATGTCTAATCTATAGATAGGAAAACGGACAGATTTACTTACGCCTATACTAGACGACTGGCTGGTTCCACCCGGTTTAGATGTTGTACATGCAACACATTTTAACGATTCCTTTTTATTGTCTACAAGACAAGTATCGCAAGTCCATGACCCTTGTTGGGGTTTAAATTTTTCTGCTAAGCTAATTGGTGGTTGAGTAATGTCTGATTTTTGTGGCTTTTCACTGGCAATTGCTACACAAGTGTCCCTGTCTGGTTTATTGTCCAGTAAACAAGAATTAGAATTCCAGGAGCCTGGCTCTGACTTAAATTTATTCCCAAATCCAATTTGAGATGTACTAGTTCTATGTGGACTTTGTAAATGTGTTGAACTGGTTTTACTTGCAACTATAGTTCCTGAATTTGATACACTAATTAATTTGCCAGAGTCTACAACACTGTCTTGTTTCTTCCCAACAGTATTATGTTCATTGCTTGCCTGAGGTTTGCTTGTCATGCATGCAATACATTTGTTAGCACTTGGTTTATTATCAACTAAACAAGTCGAACAAGTCCATGTTCCTGGTGCCGTTTTGAATCTATCTCCAAATCCGATTATTTTTTTATGGTTATCTGTAACATCGGTACTTGATTTACTCGGAACTGAAATCAGAAAATTATATTTAAACTATGATTAAAATTCAACAACTTTACAACTGTGTTAATTGATTAGAATATAAGAATGTGTCTTCTACAATTTCTATTTGTCAGATAGCTAAAGTTTTACAGACAATGTGCATTTTTATAGTCTAAAATAATATGTAAAAAGGTGAACACAAAGTGAACAAACAAAAAAATGAATACAGCATTATTTTGCTAATAAGAATACTTAATATGTTTAAAGGAGTTCTTAACAAATAAAATTGTTCCATTAAATCACTTACCGATACCTAAAACCTCTAAACAACTTCCCTTCTTTAATTCCTTTGCTGGTTTTAAGCTACCGAAACTAGCCCCATCTTCATCGTTGTTTGTCTCCTTTCGCTTAAGCGCCGAGGAGGTGGACGGTGAGGAGAATTGCTTAGGTGATGCGGATGGTGCTGGCTTTGGTGAGCTAAATGTAAATGTCTACAACAGACAAAAAGAAAAAAGTGTGAGATACTTAAGACGTAAAAAAAACCCACCAAAATACTAGAGATATAGTTGAACCCCTCGTATTTAGGCAACACTCACTTTCCTTTGAAACGAACCAGGGAAAGTACACTATCATCAACCCCTATTCAGAGGAGACCATGATCAAATGGACACTTTTTGGGTCCCGAAGGTGTCCCCTTAATGGGGGTTCTACTAATTTAAGAATTATACAAAGATAGTGCTATAATACCAGTACAGTTGTCTATAAAAAATTACTTAGTAGAACATCATAATCAAATAATAACTTAATTGTAAGAATGTGTCCAAACGTTTAAAAAATATTTTACTTTCCAAAGATTAAAACCTGGCAAAATAAAATTCAGCTGTTTTAAAGGAGTATTGAAAGTTAACAAAGCCATTTGCATGTGGCACAAAGCATCAACAAAAAGTTAAATCGTCAACAAACCTTTGCAACCCCTGTTTCTGCTGCCACAGTAAGACCTTCTTTGAATATAGGTGATGAGAACTGGAATTGTAGACCTGAAGTGATCTTTGTTGTAGAAGGTGTGTGCTTAGAAACGTGGGTGCTTGGTGAGGGCGTAGAAGACATTATTGGTTTGGAAGAAGGTTTTAAGAAGTTGAATGATGGCATCTTTCCCTCTCCAAGAGGTAATGCGATGTTAGGCAGATCAACTTCTTCCAACTATAAAAATAAATTAAAAAACGTCTTTAATGATTTACTCAAAACACCAACAAATCAAAGAGGTTGTCACTTCTGTCCTTGGCCATTAGCTCATGGTTTGGTTTGGTTTACTCTTTGGCTTTTTGCGCATTTTAAAAATAAATTTAAATGTAAACATAGTTAAATAGGTCATTTATAAGAACATTAGAAAAGACTTGTATTAGATAACAAAAGTTGCATTATATTGTTAGACTACAAAATATTCATGAGGTCATAAAAAAAACCAAAATATTTAGACATGATTGTCTTAATTGTTTAATAATATGTGGTCAGTACTTCTATGAATAGATGATTAGGTGGGAAAACGAACGCTAGTTGATCATACCCAGTACCGTTTTGATCGTACGATTAATCGGGAAACCACCTCACGATAATATGTGGTGTTACCACATGCATTTGTTATATCCAAAACAATATAATAAATATCTGCATCCAACAATATTTTATAAGCATGTTTTTGTGCATTTGTTAGCAAAAAGTAATAGGAGAGTTGGTAAAATCTACTGGTATCAGTTGATGAAAAAATGATATAACTTATTTTATAAGTTGAAAATGTATTAAAACATAAATCTAACCATCTCGGTTTCTTCATCTTCTTTGTTTGATACATGTACAGCAGACTTCTTTTTTGTTTTCATCTTGCCGCCACTTGACTTACTAATGGGGGGACTGGGTATACTTTCAGGAACACCAAATCTGAAAAATTATATATGCAATTTAGAATATCTATAAATCTCAGTTTTGAGGGCAACATTAGATGTAAAAAAACTTTGTTTTCAGGATTTTAATAATTGAATCTTTATACTTGTAAAGCTATGTGTACACTATCAAAACTTTATGTGACAACAAATGTGATGCGCCCATATATGGACATTATGTCATATCACTACCATATTTAAGCATATTACTACCATATATGGGCACATCACACTTTTTTGTCAAACTAGTTTGATAGTGTAGACAGAGCTTAAGTCATAAACATGCTTCACACACTGACATTTTGCTACTGCAACATAACATGTCCTTACTTGGTATTCTGTTCACACTGATTCAATGAAGAAAATAGTGATTGAAAAAAAATGCGATATATGGTCTTACTTAAACGTTGATTGCACACTAAACTTGGCAGTGGATGGTGTTGTGCCTTCTGGTTCCTTATTACCAGTCGACACCTTCCTTAGTCTTTCAGGTTCTTCTGGAACTAAGGATGTCTGTCTGGTGTTTGCAATGCTCACTCGAGTCGGTACTGGCCGTGGAGCTACTGGTGGACCAGGTCTTAGACTTGTTCTAGCGCGTTTTGTTGGCTGTAATAAAAAGAAGGGTTGTCATGTTAATATTAATAACTTCTATCATAATATCATCTGTATAATTCTAAAAATGTTTGTACTGTAATCTGTAAAGCTCTGTCTGCATTATCAAACTAGTTTGACAGAAAAAGTGTGATGTGCCCAAATATGGTAGTGATATGAAATCATCATGTCCATATATGGGCACATTAACATTTTTTGTTTGATAGTGTAGACAGAGCTTAACAGTAAGAGCAAAAGAAATGAATGCTATGTACATTGAAGATGTAGGATGAGGGCAAAGCTGTCTTAAATAGTGTTGAATGAATATTCAGATTATATTTATTGCCATGTACATGTAAACCATTTCTAGATATACCGACCATATATTTATTCAAGGAAAATGAACAAAACAAAAGCGACTATTTACACTCACATTGAACACAAGTGGGGAGGCTGTAGGTGACAGAGGGATCTTCTTTGCATCTGACAATGGTGTGGACATCTTTTCCAATGTCTCTAGAATCTGTTTAGCAGCTGCACTTGTGACACCAAAGCCAGAGTTTATAGAACTACTAGCCTGTCTTGGCTTTAATCTTCTCTTGATTGGATGATACACCTATAAAATAATATCAATACATTAAGTATGTACAGCAACAATCATTGTGTAAAAGGTATTTTATTTTTAATTTTTGTTTAAATTGACACTGTTTGTTCTCGCTTGTTTTATTGCAATACATTACAGATAAAACTAGTCTGATATACAAACAATTTGTTATAGTACTGTACAGTTGGCCTGGGCATGACATTTGGGGGTTATGTAATACTTGAACTGCAACAATAGATTTAAGTCTTGGGTCAAAATAGAAAGGGGGTGGGATTATACTCGAGTATGTGATTATCCTTGAATATGGTATTCATTTTATGTGTGTTGAATTTCAATCACTTCATATACTTCATTTAGTTGGCCTGGGCATGACATTTGGGGGTTATGTAATACTTGGACTGCAACAATAGATTTAAGTCTTGGGTCAAAATAGAAAGGGGGTGGGATTATACTCGAGTATTGGATTATCCTTGAATATGGTATTCATTTTATGTGTGTTCAATTTCAATCACTTCATATACTTCATTATTATGTTTATAAAATGTATTTGGCAATGATAAATTAAGATATGATTGCAAGGAAAAAATTTTGGATTGAATTAAAATTTAGATTCAAATAAAACAAAAACATTCTGATGTGAACCAACTAAGGTAATACTTTACTACATTTGCACTTTAATTCAATCTAATATTAAAATAACAAATAACAATACCTGGTATGGCGAATTACTACTTGGTTTACTGGACGGCGTTGATCTTTGTGCCGATGCTCCACCATAGGTTGTCCTGCCTGGGTAGAAAGGTGACGCGAACGGCCCAATAGGACTCTCACGACCCTGAAAAAAAAAAGTAGGTCGGGTTAAATTATAATAAAAATAATGCATAGAATCGAATGTCTGTAATCAGAGAGGGTTTAATATTCACAGTCAGTTAATGCTAACAAACTGTCATATCAAAATCAAATTAGCAGAACATATATTAAACTTTTACATTTCATATGTTAACAACTGGATACTATTTTTAATTATGCGTATAAAATCATGTTTAATAATATCCCAACAATAATTGTGATTAGAAGCCAGAAAGCATTTTTATTGTAAATATTTCAATAATGTTATGTTATTATTATTACTCATTACATCTGTATTGTTTATGTAAATGCTATTGCAAATGAATATAAATTCAATAAAATTCCAATACCCTGAGAATACAAGTAAAATAAATTAATCATAGTGAATTATATTATCATATCATAATTTTACACTAATATAAAGAAACAAAAATAGAGTTTATAAATAATTACTTAATTATTAATTTAACTAATTGCACTTACAGTTATAGGAGACCCAAAATAACTAGCATTAAATGAGGGCCTTTGCATGTTCCTGCTGGGTTGCTGAGGTCTGGAAGCTGTTCGAGGTGTAACAGTTTCAGCTGTGCGTGTCCACGTTCTTGCAGATGTTCTCTCTATATAAAATTAAATTACAAAAATACAGTACAGTATAAGAGGCTATAAACAAGGGTGGATACCAAATCTACAAAGACTCTATGTGATAACTAAGAATTACAAAGGAAAAAAGCCAAATGACAATGAACAGCATATTAGGGTATGGTAAAAAGTGTCATAAACAAAAATTTCCATTGTCTACAAAATTAAGGTCACTAATATAAAACAATCAAATGAATTAATGAGGGAAGGGAAAAGAAGACGTATCACAAAACCTTTTTAATATGCTGAGTCATAGGTATATATTATCAGTATGTAATACAACATTATCATCACATATTAATGTATCACATACATATCATGCTTGAACGAGCAGCCATATGATCACCACTCCTTATATCAATAAGGGTTAAAGGTGGTGATATGATATTCATGACATTAACCTGAATTTAAACTACATGTTAATATGTTAATATCACTGTCACTTAATGTAAATATTTAATTAACATTTGCAAATACAAAATTTACAGTATTTTTTTTTTACAAAAATCATGTAATACAAAGGTAATTTAAACACATTAAAATGTCCTGAAATATATCTTATCTGCCCACAAAATATGAATAAATCATTGCAATATTGCTATTTTTTTTTTTTTTGTGGTAAAGATACGGCTCTTGCAGGTTCTCACAGATTAGCAATGAAGCAATAAATTGAAACATTCTCATTTCATTGAAGAAAAAATTTATGTGAAAAATGAAAATCAACATACCGTCCGTTTTATTCAAATTGCTTGCGGACACCTTAATTTGATAATCAGTGTTATCCACTTGAGGTATCATGGACACACTGCTTGTTGTCATGGATACATCATCTGCACATAATAAAACAAGAGATACAAATATTTCTGTCAGCAATGATAAAACGTTACTACTGTATCAAAACAAACATTATAAAATTTTACCATTTTTATGGCCTGTTTCTGGCATGAAATAAACAAATAATATTTTATTTGTTATATGAATTACTGTTATTTTTGCCGAGTAGATAAATGGGCCAAGATTAAAACATGTTCTAAAATAATCATTTAAAAGCATTCAATTTAGTGTTTGAATGGCATTAACAGTGTTGTGCAGTGTTTTTATTAAATTTGTTTTATGTAGTAGACATTAAAAGATCATGAGCACAACAGGTTTGTTCTGATAAAAGGTCAACTGACTTTTGCCATTCACATCCCTGAGTTTAATTATGTCCATTTTTGTATAGGCGAATTACAGAGGATTTGTCTTTATGGATACTGCACAGTAAAATGGAAGATATTTGCTTTTAACATCGGTCTTTCCTGAAGAAATTTCATTTTTAGAAGTCCCAATTTATATTTTATTTTCCACATTAAAAATAAATTACATTTTTTTCTTTTATTTATTATTATTCCCATCAAACACACACTGCATGGTTTGAAATTGTAGGCGTTAAAATACAGGAAAAAAAAAAACAAATTCAAAATATTATTTTTTACACCCATGCCTTAAAGATGTATTGTCCCTTGAAATACAAAAAAATGAAGGTCAAAATATTCTAAATTTAAATTGGCCATATCAAAGTAATATTAAAGTTATTCACTTTAAGTCGAAAATTCGAGCCAAAAGCAACAAGATTACGTAATTAACAGGTAAATTAGTTTGATTACGTTTCGTCTGGAAAATCGTCGCGAGCGAAAGTAAACAAAGATTTCAAACCATGAGTACGCATTATGCATATGCTAATTATGATTGTTTACAACTCGTCACGGTTGAGAAGGTATTTTCACACAGATCGTGAGGAAGTTTTATGATTATGCATACAGAGTAGCCAAACAAGCGCGTTTCATTATGGGATATGTTTTGATCGAAAACTTTGACTGGAAGTCAAAGTTATTTTTTAAACACAAAAACGTCTGTATTTCAGTTAAATGATTTTTTTTTCAACAAATTTTTGGTGAAAGTTAATAACTATTATGATACTTCAAAATGACCCACCTTTTTTCGAAATCTGTTATTTTTAATTTTTTTGGAATTAGTCAAAGGGACAATACATCTTTAAACTCCCCTGACACCCCGAATGGATAGCGGTTTTGAAGTGTTTCTATAACAGTACTGTAAATGTCACTTTTTAAAATAAGAATGTCTGAATATTTGTGACTTCAAGATGAATGTAAAGTTTTAAGTTCAGTGTCTTGTACATAGTCATGGGATACTAAGTTCAAATATTAATTATACACTATACCTTTAAATTTATTTAAATCATTAACTGGTGTTGAAGTTCCAAGTGGTTGTTGGGATGAAAATGGTGTCCCCTTGCTCTCCTGCCTCTGTGTCGTCACAGCAACAGCATCCACATCAGAATCAACCTCAATTTGTTCTCCGTCAATTTCATCGGTCACTCTCTGTGCGGATGTCACTACATTTCTTTCCGAAGCTGGTTTCTTTTCTGGCTTTGATGACGTCCAGTAACCAGTCAGCCATGAAGGTGTCACAAAACCAAGTAGGGAATTTGACACTCGTTTTAATAGAGACTGCCAAAAAAAAGAAATCTTAATTACTTACAATATAGAAACTATTCTGTAATCATCTATGCTTCTATACAAACAAATATTGTAATGTTAGGATAGGGTAATGCTGAATTTAATAGGCCTACAGTAGGCTACTTCTCTAAACAAATAATAAAATATTATTTTCGTGTAATTTAATGTTCACAGACATATTATTTCAGTTACAGTTAGCAAGTAGACAAGTATTTACCGTTCATTAAGATTGAATAGTAATAGTAAACATGTAATGGAAGGTTAATAAAGATTTTCTTCTTTTTTTGGAACCTTAGTAATATTTTATACCATATACACATAATAATTAATAGTTTAAAAATTGTATATAACTTCAAAAACTACATATTTTAATTGATAGTTTTATATGTTACATTAAAAAACTCTAATTAGCCTAATGATCCCGAGTTCTTTCTGCCGAAAGATCTACAACATAATATGTTAACATTAACAAGGCACGCTGTCGACTTTACTGAAAGAAAACAATACACTATACACATGGTTGACTACAAACTATGACGATGGGAAACACTAAATTTAATGCAGCACTATCATTAAATCGTGCACATAATAGAAGATAAATCTTTACATGCACGGTCGACTGTCTGTGCTATAGAAAACTTTAAATTACATTCACGGTTGGATAATGTGCTGATAGCCTGATTACAATACAAACCTAGACGTTAAAAAACCATCATACCATTCCATGTGCGCGGATTGACGAACAAAATTACACAAACACAAAACATACGAAAAACAAACAAAAAATATTTGTTTTCCTTGAAAACAATCTGTCGTTTTATTAATTAACAATTTTTTATTTGTCTTTTTAAAATCTTAAACATTTAAAACAAATTAAACTGCAATAATCATTTAGATATTTTAACTTCATTATTCATCTAATTCTAGGCACATCAACCCATTCTACACGCCTTACCTGATTCGTATCAGCGCCACTGCGGTGACCTGATGATGAACCTGCTTCCCGCGTGCTCGATGCATTCGCCCTCGAGTACGGCTTAGCTGTTAATCGAGTGCGTTTTCGTTGAATTTTTCCACCACCTTTACTATCCATAGTAGCAGAAATATTCACTCCACGTCACAATTATATCGACGTGGAATGAAATGTTTATAAAAACTAATATTTTATGATCAGAACCAACCCTGTAGTTTGTGAATTTCTGTCAATATGGCGGCCTTTCTAAGCTGAAGTTGATTGGTCAAAAATCACGTGTTTCCTTCCGATTTACAGGCTTTGAACATACATCTATATTTTGGTGCGTTCTTTTCGTGATTATGTCTCTAAGAATACATTTTTGTAAAACAAATATTTTAAAATCATTAAATTTTATTATTTTAAATATAACATAAATTAAACATTAACATTAAATTTTTTAAAATGTTCTACATTTATTTTAGAAAATACAAATAAATTAAAGGTCAAGCTGTAATCTAGTTCGTGAAAAATTGTACGGCGCCATTTCGAAAATAATGAATCAAGTTCCACGCACACGGGGTGGTTTATTACACATTTCCTGAGTTTCTGCTAGCCTTCTCTAGCATCCTAGGCCTAGAAAAAAACATTAGCATATACAATCAGATCAGTGAATAATCAGGTTGTGAGTATACTGTATAAATCATAAAGAAAATACATAGTTATAATATTTTATAATAATAAAATATAAAAAATATTTAATATTCAAAACTTAAATTAAATAAAAGAAATTAAAATTATACGTTATGATTTATAAATGACATTGATTATAAATTATAGATAGGCCCTAGGCTAGGCCCTACTTACATTTGGCCTAGGATATATATATATATATTATTTGTATTATTTTATAGGCCAGGCCCTACCTAGCCTCTGGGCCTAATTAGGGCTACTAACTAGGGCCTAGGCTATGCCTTAGGCCTATAAACTTTTCTTTGGTTGTTGGTACCCCGTCAAATGAACATTCTGTAACGTTTCAGTTACTTACATATTCTCATTTCAGCTTACAATGGAAGTAAATGAAGAGACTCTGGCTGCCATAGCTGGTGTCTTACACAAGACACTCTGTGATGATTTGCAGGAACGCAAAACAGGTACAAAACAAAATTTAAAATAGTGATGATAACCATTCTTGCTTTCAGGTCTGTTGTTGGTGTAGGCCTAGGATGTGGACAGTGACACAATTTAAATTCTCAATAGATATTATGCACTTGTCAATTGTATGACCCACTATACGACTCCCGGGAGAGGTGCGTCATTTACAAATAATTACTGACGCAGGGGTGCGTCAAAAAACCTAGATGGTACGTCACATCAATGAACAAGGTGTGTCAATGTCCGTCATTTTACCACCCACCATATCATAAACAACATGGTCACAGTGCGTCATGGTCACCTAAAGGTAAGTCACATTTTTGACGCACGGGTGCGTCATGGTATTCAATGGTATGACGCACATCGGACAAATGACGCACCTCTCCCGGGGGTCGTATAGTGGGTCATACAATTGACAAGTGCATTACACATACGAAAGACTTCTCCATCTATGCATTTTATTTAGAGTCTCTCTTTAGAAGCTCTATCCACACTATCAAACTTTATGTGACAAAAATATGTGGTAGTGATATATCATCATGTCTATGTATGGGCATATCACATTGTTTTGTCAAATAAAGTTTGATAGTGTAGACAGAACTTAAGAGCATATATTTACAGACGTAAGAAATAAATTTATTTTTTTTCCAGCTGAAAAAAGTCTAGAGTCAGTTGAAAGAAACCAGAATTATGCAGTGGTTCTGCTGACACTGGTTGACATGGACAGTCTTGATATGATTATTAGGGTATCTGCCTCAATAACATTTAAGAACTTTATCAAAAGAAACTGGAGAATTGTAAGTCTATAGATCATAATAGTTTGTTTAAATTGATATTTCCTTTTCATTCTTGGGTCATTAGTGGTAATTAAGTGAGTGGAACCGTAATTACGTAGCCATATCATCGGCAAGGGTTCGAGGCTCACTTGCTCTGAGCTAGCTTTATTGTTCTGGTCGTAGTACACACAGGTAGTGACAATTGACACTTTTTCATTTTCATTCGTTTCATTTTTTATTGTTCCACATAAAATAAATAAAACATCAAGACAAAAAAAAACCTGGTTAAGTCTTAGTTTATGCAATTTTTTCCTCCATGGTTTATGTGTGGAATCTCATGAGAGAAACATGAGGTCAAATTACAGTCTGTGACTTTATGCAAATGAGTTTGACAGTCTGTGACTTTATGCAAATGAGTTTGGAAATTTCCCTGCATGTGTGTGCGGATACAACTGCTGCAAGTCTTCTAGGACAAAAATTGTGTTCAGTTTAAAAAACCCAGTGCATATTTTCGGAGTAGGTGTCTGAGTAAGGGTGTTATGTTCTGGTATATCGGATCCTCTGTTGTGGGTGGAAAGACTAGTCAGTGCCATTTTGGTGGCAGCTTAAATGCACAAAGGGACCTACTTAGGTGAGAGGAAAGGTAATCTGTGTCCACACTGTGCAGAATTCAGGAGGTTATTTTGCTATATAGTATTCGCATTTTGAATGTTATAAAGGACACAATCTCTATTAAAAAATCATCTGCAATACAATTAATTGTTATATTCAGATAGATGATGAACCAAATAGAATAAGTGACAGTGATCGCAGCACAGTCAAATCCAAGATTGTTGATCTTATGTTAAAGATGCCAGAACAAATTCAGAGACAGGTAAGATTAACCAACATGATGATGTCATATCACTACCATATTTGGGCATATCACTACCATATTTGGGCACATAATATTTTTTTTGGTCAAACTAGTTTGATAGTGTAGACATCTAGCTTAAGGTCCCATGTGCCTGAATTATACTGTAAGTTAGTATTGATGTTGTTGGTACATGCAAATTTGAAAAAGAATCTTGGCTGTGTTTACAAGGAAACTGTACAGCTTCCCCTGTTTCCAGGCTATAAATAGTTACTATATCAGACATAGACTACATTTATAATTGATACAGACACTGAAATAAATTCTTGTGTGCCCATATGTGGACATATTTAGGCATATCACTACCATGTTTGGGCACATCACACTTTTTTTGACAAACTAGTTTGATAGTGTAGACATAGCTTAAGGTAATTATAAAATAAAAGCATACATAATGTGATAAAAGTTGTATTTATTACACATCAGTATTCTATCTTATGTCTTTGAACAAAAACAGCAAAGTACTGTATATTTTAGATATCCAGATATACTATAAATAAATCCAAAGGTAAATTACTAGGAAAATGATCAAAAACTGTAGTTTTGCAAATATATTTCTTTTTCTATCAGCTTAGTGATGCTATCAGCATAATAGGAAGAGAAGATTTTCCAGACAAATGGCATGATCTACTCCCGCAGATGGTGTCAAAGTTCAGCAGTGGGGATTTTCATGTTATTAATGGTGTCCTAAGAACAGCTCATTCTCTATTTAAAAGGTAAAGGCTGCAAAACACACAAATATTATGAATAATGTACACCATACGGTTATCCCAAAAAGCGTGCGCAACGTATGGTGGGAAGGATTTAGGAGCAAACGTCACGATGCGTACACACATGATGTCTTGTTTGTAGGTTGCACATCATGGCGTTTGCTCCCAAACCCTTCCCATCGTGCCTTGTGCAATGACGTTCCTCATGAAAGTTGCGATAAACCTTATTTACATTAGTGGCATGTTTAACATGATCCCTCTGTAACTTCTAAAAGTACCTTTTCTTTACATGTCAAATCCCATGCTTGAGTAATAGTCCTACCAACTATTTTAGGCTACATTTAGACATTAGACTTAGTCAATCCATCAATGCAATTCAAGTATAATCCTACCCATAACTTTTGCCAATTTGTGTGAATCAAACCCCCTTGTAATAACATTAAAACAAACCTTGAATCAAAATCAAATCAAATTCTCATGCTATGTAATTTTTTCTATTGATTGTAGGTACAGGCATGAATTCAAATCACAAACATTGTGGACAGAAATCAAGTTAGTGTTGGACAATTTTGCAGCACCAATTACAGAACTGATGAAGGTAATTTGCTTGTTTACTCCATCATTATATTTGCCTCATGAATTATTCATGAATCAAAAGAAAGTGACAGTTTTTACTGTATTTCAATTGAATACTATTTAGAAAGGGATTAACTTTTTTCATGCTATGTAATTGAGTAACTTTGGATTTGTGAATGTATCAGTGATTTATAATGCTTGGTTCCTACTAGAGACGCAACACAAGGACATAATGCAACGTAAGTGAGTTGACCAATCACACGTGATGGATTATTCAAACTGTCGCTTGTCATTGGTCAACACGCTTATTTTATGCATCCTAGTGGGAACCAAGCTTAAGTCCTAACAACCGTAAATGTTAGTTCATTAGTGTATTTTTATGTGAATTTTTAACTTTTTAACTTTTAATTTCAAACCATGTACTATAACCATCACTCACACAGGTTTGATGGTTTCTAGGTCCAGATGACGAAGAATGACTCATCAATTGACCTGACTTGAGCCTTGTCTACACTATCAAACTTTATGTGACAAAAAAATGTGATGTGCCCATATATGGGTACAATGATGTCATATCAATCCCATATTTGGACACATCACACTTTTTTTGTCAAACTAGTTTTATAGTGTAGACAGAGCTTTAGGTTGGTAGTTAAAAATAAAATGACAACCTCTGTTTTTCAACAGGCAATGACTGATTTTGCACAGCAGCATGAAAACAATGCAGATGGAATTAAAGTGATCTATAGCTCTATAACACTCATTGCCAAGTTGTTCTACAGTCTTAATTTCCAGGTAAGTTAAAGCAATTGTGTTATATAGGTCGTAAGGTGATTTTTCCGATTGATCAACAAAAAGGTACTGGGTTTGGTCTACTAGCGTTCCTGCTCCCAACTAGTCATCCATTCATAGAAGCGTTGATGAAGCAAGCCTACCTGGTGGTGACTATAGAATAGTCCTGAGATAACGACAATAGTTTAGTTGATAGAAGATTGAAATATTTGTTAGAGATAGAGTATACAATGTTTGATTATGTTGCCACACTTTCAAAAGCCAGTTTGTTATCTAATTAGTGCATTTGGTACCTACCGTAAGCGGCAGCGGCCACTTTTTTTAACAATTAAGTTATTGCAGTTTTATAATAGTTCTTGCTTGTTGTTTAAATAGGATTTACCAGAATATTTTGAAGACCACATCAAGCAATGGATGGATCATTTTCACAAGCTCCTTACAAAGGATATTCCACTTCTACACACAACAGTATGTGTTTGTTTTACATTGTTTTTGATGGAAAACAGAAAAAAAATAATTAATTGACATGCATAAAACACCCAATGCTATCTCATAGTTTAAGATTATTTAATGGGGAGGCTGATTGAAACTTGTTTTTAAACTGAAATGAAATAAAATAAAATTTTAAAAAAATAAATTAGTATGCATGAAACACCCAATTCTACCTACCATGTCCTGTCAACTAATTTCATTTAAAGATGTATTGTTTCCCTGAAAAAATAATTCTTAACAAACTTTTGGTTGAATATGCCATTTTAGTGCAACATAATAGTTATTCACTTTCACCAAAAATTGGATCGGAAAAAAAATGTATTTACCTTAAAAAACTGTAATTTAAAGCAAAAAATAGTCAAATTGGCTGCTAGCCAATAGATTTTTGGTTATTTTGTCATTTTATAAGTGAAAACATTGTTTTTTTTTAGTTTTTTTTCTACGGAAATGATTAACTTTATTAAAATGACAAAATAATCTATTCAAAGTCTGATTTTATTAATCTTTATTTTTCATGTTTTTGGAGGACAATACATCTTTAACATTTGGGAAATTGTTTTATTGCATTATACTATTGCCTATCATTTTCTTATTATTATTATTATCCAATTACGACTGCTTGCAGGATGAAGACGAGGTTGGTCCATTGGAATTGTTACGCTCACAGATCTGCGACAATGTTGCCCTCTATGCTCAGAAGTATGATGAAGAATTTCAACCATTTCTTCCCGACTTTGTAACAGCCATTTGGAATCTATTGGTCACCACCAATGAACAAGTTAAATATGATTTGGTGAGATGTCTACACTATCAAATTTTATGTGACAAAAAAATGTGATGTGCCCAAATATGGTACTGATATGCACAAATATGGTAATCATGTCCATATATGGGCACATCACATTTTTTGTCACATAAAGTTTGATAGTGTAGACAGAGCTTGTCTTCATCTACACAATTATATTTTACATTCATACAATTGTAATAATTCATGCATTTACAGATCAGTATTTGTTTTTTTTAATAGTTGGTTAGTAAAGCGATTCAATTCTTGGCGTCAGTAGCAGAGCGGCCACATTACAAGAACTTGTTTGAATCCCAAGATGTATTAACAGGAATTTGTGAAAAAGTCATCATCTCTAACATGAATTTTAGACGTGAGCTATTTAGGTTTATATTTAAAACGAGTGCTTAAGCTCTGTCTACACTATCAATCTAGTTTGACAAAAAATGCCGAAATACGGTAGTGATATGCCCAAATATGGTAATGATATGGCATCATTATGGCCATATATGGGCACATCACATTTGTTGTCACATAAAGTTTGATAGTGTAGACAAAGCTTTAGGGAGGTTGGTGGGATAATTCTTCCATCCAATGTACCTAGCACACTATACCCATGTATGCCACTGCTCACCCAAGTTGTATACCTTTTGTAGCTTCATCCATCTTCCCCACTCCTGAAACCACTGCCTAACAATGTCGATATTTTTGTGTATGTTCAATATTCAATAATTTTTTGTTTGTTTTTGACTAGACACATGCCTAAATTTCTTAAATATTATTATTTTTTAGCTGCTGATGAAGAACTGTTTGAAGACAACCCTGATGAATATATTAGAAGAGACATAGAAGGTTCAGGTGAGATTTGTTTGTGGCCATATATGGACATGATGATGTCATATCACTACCATATTTGGGCATATCACTACCATATTTGGGCACATCACACTTTTTTTTTGTCAAACTAGTTTGATAGTGTAGACAGAGCTTAAGGGAGCTTTCAACCAAAGTATGTCATGTTTATTCACTATGCACATGAGAGGATATTGGTATTATTTTTTCACTCCCAACCTCGACACAATTTGACGGTTTCTAGGTCAAGGTGTTGTCGCAAATCGAAAGCTTCCTATTAATAGACATTAAATTAAAAAAAGAAATAAATATATTTATATTTTTAACCTTTTATATTTGATAATTATTTTTACTTCAGATATTGACACTCGTAGGCGTTCAGCGTGTGATCTCGTTGGTTCTTTATGTAAATTCTTTGAGGAAGCTGTCATTACAATCTTTTCTGGATATGTTCAACTTATGTTGCAGGTTAGTGGGCATTACAGTTTTCATAAGATGTTGCAGACTTTCGCTGAATAAAACAGAAAAACTAAATAGTTGGGCAATCACTGATGTGGTTAACTGGCAAAATTTGTTTTTGGTGGAATATGTGTAATGTGTATAGCAATGTGCATCTGAAACTGAAAAAAATATGAACAATATGAACATGCAATCATGGATGCAATGGTTAACTCACTAATTAATTGAACTCAGGCTTTCAGTCAGTAAGAATAAAACATTTGAGCAACTAGATGAGAGCCTTGAGTTCCCATCAGAGCAGTGCCACCACAACAGTGCCAATACAACAATGCCACCACAACATTGCTAATAAAACAATACCACCACACCAGTGCCACCACACCAGTGTTAATACAACAATGCCACCACAACATTGCTAATAAAACAATACCACCACACCAGTGCCACCACAACAATGCCAATACAACAATGCCACCACATCATTGCTAATAAAACAATACCACCACACAAGTGCCACCACACCAGTGTTAATACAACAATGCCACCACAACATTGCTAATAAAACAATACCACCACACAAGTGCCACCACACCAGTGTTAATACAACAATGCCACCACAACATTGCTAATAAAACAATATCACCACACCAGTGCCACAACAATGTCAATACAACAATGCCACCACATCATTGCTAATAAAACAATACCACCACACAAGTGCCACCACACCAGTGTCAATACAACAATGCCACCACAACACCACACCAGTGCCACCACAACAATGTCAATACAACAATGCCACCACATCATTGCTAATAAAACAATACCACCACACAAGTGCCACCACACCAGTGTCAATACAACAATGCCACCACAACAGTGTCCATAAAACAACACCACCACACCAGTGCCACCACACCAGTTTCAATACAACAATGCCACCACAACAGTGTCCATAAAACAATACCACCACACCAGTGCCACCACACCAGTGTCAATACAACATTGCCACCACAACATTGCTAATAAAACAATGCCACCACACCAGTACCACCACAACAGTGTCAACACAACAATGCCACCACAACATTGCTAATAAAACAATATCACCACACCAGTGCCACCACACCAGTGTCAATACAACAATGCCACCACAACATTGCTAATAAAACAATACCACCACACCAGTGCCACCACACTACAATAATTTGTCTCTTTTTTACTTAAAGGAGTATGCTAAGAACCCAGCTGCCAACTGGAAGAACAAGGACATGGCAATCTACCTTGTAACATCACTGGCTTCAAAGTCAAAGACTGCCAAACATGGCACAACAGAGACCAGACAGCTGGTCAATATAGCAGACTTCTTCAATGTTAATATTGCTCCAGACCTTGTCTCTCCCAGTAGTATGTTATTACTTTTACTATTGTTTTTCACATCAGCTGGTATTTACTATTTAAACGATGAACTTTGAACCATGTACACTCTTTGTATGTATTTACCATGCGCATAATGACACTTTCACAGCTGCGTAGTCTACTGCCGTAGAAACGAAAGATCGCTAATAAGTGTTGCTTGGCGGAAGAATGATGCAACGTATCAAGCCTTAACTTTGAGTAACTTTCTTATTCTCTATTAATATTTATGTTGTTTGTACATAATCCATGGTTTATTAATATTTAAATTTTTAGTTGATGATGTTCCTGTTCTTAAGGCTGATGCTATAAAGTACCTAATGACGTTCAGGAGTGTGTTACCCCCAGAAATCATGAAGACTTACGTACCACGTCTTATAACTTTCCTGACAGCTCAGAGCCCGGTAGTTCATACGTATGCTGCACATGCATTAGAAAGAGCATTCACTGTCAAAACACCAGAGGGAAAACCAGTGTAAGTATTTGCTTATAAATAACAAAAGAAGAATATTTTTTTCAGGAATCGAGCGTTAGATAAGTATTCAGTGGCTATGAGCGCTCACTGGTTAAACCCAGGGGCCACGGAGCTTACGGGGCCCCTAAACAAAGCCCAGATGAAAAAAACAGGCACTAAAATATGTCGAAAAGGGCTAAAAACGCCAGAGGGAGGGCCACGCCACTTCAGGTCTATAAACAAGGGGCCTCATGCTTCTGCGTTACACCACTGTAATTATTGGCATATTCCTAATTTTCAGTATTAACTTCACAAGAACATTTTGAATAAAATCAGTAAAACTGTACACACAATAGTTCAAAATAGATGCATGTATTTCAACATATTTATATTTAAAGCTCTAACTGTTGCATTTCAAATTCAGATTACATGCAGATGACATAAAGCCCCACTGTCAGCAGCTTATGGATAATCTATTTCTGGCTATGAACAAAGCAGGGTCAGAAGAAAATGAATATGCCATGAAAGGTGAGGACATCTTTCAATTGTTATTTTATTCATAGACATCCAACAGCAAGTAGCATGCCAATTACATAATAAATAAACATGTTTAGAAACTAAGAATCATTGATCTAGAGAGTGGAATAACAGTTACAACCAGGATTGAAACTTAAACTTTGGGATCGGAAGACGTCCCTCCCCCAATGATTTACAGCCAATTTAACAACCAAGTTAAGCTACATTCGCCCTTGTTACGTTTCACTGAATGGAAGATGGTGCTGTTCAATCCTGTATATGATTTTCCATGATGGTGTAAGAGCAGTTTTCTGTTTGGGCTCATGCCTATTACTTGGCAAGATGAAATGTAAAACATACTTTTTTTTTTCTTCTAGCTTTGATGCGAAGCTTTTCTTTACTACAAGAGAACATTATTCCATACCAAAATTTCATTTTAAAGAATTTGACTCTCAAGCTGAAGGCTGTAAGCAAGGTAAGAATACCCTGTTCACACTGTAACTATTTTGCAAATATACACCCCCTTTGAGACACCCATATTCAGGGGACAAGAAATAAATGACAACAAATATTTACTTAGGTTATGAAATTATTTTTGAAAATCATAGTTTGTAGTGGAGCTTTAGCTTTGTGGTTAACGTGCTTGATTTCCAATTCCAGGGTCCAGGATTCAATCCTGACCTAGTGCCAGGGTTGTAACTTACAACTCTTTCAACTCCACTCCCTAAGCCTCAAATGAGACTTAGTTTATAAGCACGATAAATTATAAAATAGTTTATCCATCCTGTAATTGGCGAGTCTGTGCTCTCTGTTGAATGTGCATGAAATAAAAACAAAGTTTTTTTCCTAACAATGTTGGCTAAATCTGCTCCTAGATAAATTCTGGAAAACCAAACTGAGATAGTTTTGACTGTATTTTGTATACTTTTTTTTAGAATCCAAGCAAGCCTCATTTCAACCACTACCTGTTTGAATCACTGTGCCTTTCTATTCGGATATGTTGTAAGACAAACTCAGCTCATGTTAATCTATTTGAACAAGAGCTATTCCCACCATTTCAAGAGATTCTTCTAGCAGACGTTCAGGGTAAGTAGTTTTCTACCATGTAAAGCTCTGTCTACACTATCTACTATAACAAGTTTGACAAAAAAGTGTGATGTGCCCAAATATGGTAGTGATATGACATCATGATGTCCATATATGGACACATCAGATTGTTTTGTGACATAAAGTTTGATAGTGTAGACAAGGCTTTATTCTATTTTAAATCCTTCCATCCTGTTTAATTAATCCATACAGTAGCTTATTTATAACATTCAAATAATTTTATTCAATACAAACCTACTACTGTCAAATATAATACATTATATTGGCACCCACTCCTAACCTTTCTGTTTTAATTGACCTTTGAACTTATAGATTTATTGTACAGACTTAAACTCTTACTTTTTCAGAGTTTGTTCCATATGTTTTCCAAATTATGTCTATACTATTGGAGAAGCATGACACTTGTCCGCAGGCATACATGGAGTTATTCCCACATCTTCTGCTTCCGGTGCTATGGGAGAGAACTGGAAATATCCCACCACTTGTCAGACTTCTCATGGCATTGATTCAGAAAGGTCCTCAACAAGTTGTTGCATCTCAAAAACTGGTAAATATATAGTTATTATCAAACTAATTATACTAAGTATAAGTATATATTTCGGGTTCAAATCTCGTTTGGGGCGACTTTTTTTCATTATCACAGAAACTCCCCCCAATATCTATTTTGTTTTTTGTCCTAGGGAGCCTTACTGGGAGTTTTCCAGAAGTTGATTGCTTCCAAGAACCACGATCATGAAGGCTTCTATATTTTACAGTCAATGATTGAACATATAAATCCGTAAGTGTAATTGGATGATAATAGTAATTTGCATAAAGTTTTAAAACTCTGTCTACACTATTAATCAAGTTTAACAAAAAAAAATGTGATGTGCCCAAATATGGTAGTGATATACCCAAATATGGTAGTGATATACCCAAACATGGTAGTGATATGACATCATCATGTCCATATATGGGCATATCACATTTTTTGTCACATAAAATTTGATAGTGTAGACAAGTATAATAACAAGTAATAGTCTATAGGAGTTCACTGGTTTTTTCCCATCTCTGATTAGAACTGCTCTTCAAGACTTTGTAGGAGACATATTTATGCTATTATTCCAAAGACTTACCAGTTCAAAGACCACAAAATATGTAAAAAGTAAGTTGATAAATAAAACAATTTTATTTATATATTTTATTTATATTTATTATATTGATTTACTCTATCCTTTTAAAATCACAACATAATTATTTTAATTATAATCATAATTGACCTATTTGACATTATGTCATTATAAAATTCTTTTGTTTTAATTCTAGATTTACTGGTCTTTTTCTCACTCTATGCTGTCAAGTATGGTAGCTCAAGCCTAATTACCATTGTTGATGGTATCCAACCAAAGTAAGAGATATTGAATAGCCAAACTGCTTAAAAACAAAAGAACACCATGATATCACAAAGAATTTTTGATTTTCAGTGAAGACTAGCATTTAGAATAATTTTCAAAGAACAGAGAATTGGTTTAGAATAATGGAGATGACATTGACATCTTGCATTGCTTTTTTTAAAAACAAAACAGGATGTTTGGAATGGTAATCGAGAAACTGTTTTTACTTGATATGCAAAAGATATCTGGTCACATGGAGAAGAAAATATGTGCAGTGGGCGTATCAAAGATCTTGACAGAGGCTCCTGCTATGCTGGAGGGAGACTATTTAAAACAATGGTGTGTTTAGAAAAACCCATATAGCTATAACTTGACCTATCTAGTTTAATAAATATAGCCCTTAACTTAACCTAGTCTAGTTAAACTAATACAGCTATAACTTAACAAGGTCTAGTGTAATACAACTAGAACTTGACCAGGTCTAGTTAAATTTATACAGCTAGAACTTGATCAGGTCTAGTTAAACTAATACAGCTAGAGCTTGACCAGGTCTAGTTAAACTAATACAGCTGGAACTTGACCAGGTCTAGTGAAACTAATACAGCTGGAACTTGACTAGGTCTAGTTAAACTAATACAGCTAGAACTTGACCAGGTCTAGTTAAACGAATACAGCTGGAACTTGACCAGGTCTAGTTAAACTAATACAGCTAGAACTTGACCAGGTCTAGTTAAACTAATACAGCTAGAACTTGACCAGGTCTAGTTAAACTAATACAGCTAGAACTTGACCAGGTCTAGTTAAACTAATACAGCTAGAGCTTGACTGGGTGTAGTTAAACTAATACAGCTAGAACTTGACCAGGTCTAGTTAAACTAATACAGCTGGAACTTGACCAGGTCTAGTTAAACTAATACAGCTAGAACTTGACCAGGTCTAGTTAAACTAATACAGCTAGAACTTGACCAGGTCTAGTTAAACTAATACAGCTAGAACTTGACCAGGTCTAGTTAAACTAATACAGCTAGAGCTTGACTGGGTGTAGTTAAACTAATACAGCTAGAACTTGACCAGGTCTAGTTAAACTAATACAGCTAGAACTTGACCAGGTCTAGTTAAACTAATACAGCTGGAACTTGACCAGGTCTAGTTAAACTAATACAACTAGAGCTTGACTGGGTGTAGTTAAACTAATACAGCTAGAACTTGACCAGGTCTAGTTAAACTAATACAGCTAGAACTTGACCAGGTCTAGTTAAACTAATACAGCTAGAGCTTGACTGGGTGTAGTTAAACTAATACAGCTAGAGCTTGACTGGGTGTAGTTAAACTAATACAGCTAGAACTTGACCAGGTCTAGTTAAACTAATACAGCTGGAACTTGACCAGGTCTAGTTAAACTAATACAGCTAGAACTTGACTAGGTGTAGTTAAACTAATACAGCTAGAACTTGACCAGGTCTAGTTAAACTAATACAGCTGGAACTTGACCAGGTCTAGTTAAACTAATACAGCTAGAACTTGACCAGGTCTAGTTAAACTAATACAGCTAGAACTTGACCAGGTCTAGTTAAACTAATACAGCTAGAGCTTGACTGGGTGTAGTTAAACTAATACAGCTAGAACTTGACCAGGTCTAGTTAAACTAATACAGCTAGAACTTGACCAGGTCTAGTTAAACTAATACAGCTAGAACTTGACCAGGTCTAGTTAAACTAATACAGATAGAGCTTAACTGGGTGTAGTTAATAATAATTACTAATAAAGCTAGAAAGTTAGAAGAATTTAACATATTTCGTTAGACTATAAAGAATATACACACTTCTCATTGGCCCAGTCTAAATCAAGGACACTGTCTTTTAACACTTAGGATGGGAAATTTGAATTGTTTTGTAGAATTTCAGACATATTTAGCAACTTTAGAAGCATTGGCCTAGTAGTATTGACCAAAGTTGATAAAAGGGCACATTGTTTCATCTAAGACGTTAGTTGTTATATATCTACATGAATATCTAACTTTTTTTCTCAGGACTCCCCTCTTGCAAGCACTTGTTGGTCTTTTTGAACTGCCAGAGGACGAATCAATACCGGATGATGAACACTTCATAGAGATTGAGGAAACGCCAGGCTACCAAGCAGCCTATTCACAGCTAGCATTTGCTGGTAAGAAAGTACACGATCCATTTGCTGGTACTGTTGACAATCCAAAGCTTTTTCTCGCACAAAGCCTCAGCAAGTTGTCGTCTGCTCATCCTGGCAAGGTATGTATGTTATTGGATTTATTTTTATGCCTTATTATTTATTCTTTATACTGGGTAGCAAAGACTGTTCTCCCAGAGTGCCCAGTGTATGGTACTATGATGAGTTTGTGACCGTGACCTTTTTGAAACTTACTCATTTCAAAAGATGTACTAGGTTCTTAAAAGTGCACATGAACCAGATGTGTACACTGGACCTACGGTTTATAGTCTTTATCCGAGAAGACTCCATGGAGCGAGTGAGCCTTGAAACCTTGCCGATGGTATGGCTGCGTATTACAGTTCCACTGTCTTAACCGCTCGACCACTCATTCGCCATTGTGTGTTGCTCGGTAGAATGCTGTAAAACAAGCTGTATGCTGGGTTGAAGACTTTATAGTGGGTTTCCCCACTCAATAAACCCTCCCAAAATTTAAAACCCATTGACAACACCAACATATCTGAAATTCATTCACTGTCCTCTGTCAAGTTGGCAAATCATGCACAAGATGCTCTACATAAACAAAGTCTTAAAACAAGTCTTTGGGAGTGGAGTTGTTACTACCAATACTAATAATCTACCATTATTTTTTTTACAGTTATCACCCCTGGTTTCGACCCTTGACCCTGCTGCTTTACAGTACCTTCAAGCTTATATTCAACAAGCCAACGTATCCATTTGAATTATTTAGGTGAATTTATATTGCTAAAGAAAATAATAACAGAGACTGTATGAAAGGAGTGTAACTATTACTGCAAAAAGTATCTTACGAATAGGTAACAGTGTTGGTAACTCACAGGCTAGCATCAGCTTAGCAGTGTAAAAGCTGTTTCATATGAAATCACCGATAGAAACTTGACAAATATTGCTTATTATCTTAACTGTTCCAATTTTACCTAATTAACATAACTATAATATTTATGCAAATGATGCTAAAATACACTACCATTTTTTTTTTTAATTTGTAAACATTTTTTTCAAAATAAATTGCTAAAAAGGTCACTCCATGCTAGTAAACTAATATACACATGTCACTGTATTTGTTAGTAACTATAGTTGTGAACAGTAACACTATAATGCTCAAGTGTTCTCAACTCTTCCCTTCAACATCTCTATAAATAGTATAAAATATAGTGAACTGTCTGTTTGCATAATACCCTGCTAAGTAGAATTAAAAAAAAAGGTTAATTGTCATTTCTTTTTACCTTGTGAGAATCAGAAATTGTAAAAATATGTGCTACATACTAAGGTAGTGTAAAACTGTTTTCACACATTTTCAAAATCACAAACATTTTATAAAATTAATCATCAGTGGCCATGATAAAATATATAAATGGTGCTTAAACTTGGTTGCTAAACATACTGCCAATAAACTGTGGAACTCATATTCTGAATTGAAAAGTGCAGACATCAAAGCTGTTTTTAGGCCTACAATAGAGTTTTCACCAAATCAGAGTAAGCTATAAAAATCACGTTATCAACAGCAAAGATAAAATAAAATGGTGCTTAGGCCGGTTTGCTAGCAAAATATACTGCCAAAAAACTTGGGATATCATTTCTGATATTTTTTAAATGTCTTTACTACATAGAAGGGCAGACATCAAAGCTGTTTGTACAGTAGAGCTTCCACCCAATCAGAATGTTCTGTAAAAAGAGATTTTTTTTCTGATTTTTTAAAAAATTGAATTGCATAAAATAAAAGCTAAATCTTATTAATTTCTTGTAAAAAAGGTATTGTTATTATTTTTATTATTCAGGTGCTTGAGCTAATAATTACACTATCACAACAAGTACCTCTCACTATACTATGGTTTGCTTTGAGTGATGTTCCAGTAAATATTATATTATTATTAATATGCAGGTGTGTTTAAAAAAAATATGCTATACATTATGTAAAATGACTGTTTAAAACAACTGAAATTGAGCAGAGATTCTATTGTAAATTGTACATGTAGTTAATTTTCTTCTGGTTAAAAATCATAAATATCTATTTCTAGAGAATGTTTTTCTAGGTCTTTGTGTCATTCATATTTGCAAATGCAAATATGTGATTTATTTATTTTTCAAATTTCCTGAAATATTACCATGTAAACTATTATATAAAGCATAAAATGCTGTAAGATTTTCATTTGTGGCATATATAGCAGTTGAAAAACCTTTTGAAAATGTATATTAATTGCATAAATTGTCATGTTATTTTGTTAATTATATATTTGTTTACATTTTTAATTAGTGTTTAATACCACCGTAATGTGAATCAAATAATCTGTCATTTGCTGTAGCTTTCTAGGCCTACTCTCCTGTAACAAACTTAAAGAGAACGTTTTTCTGTTGTGAATGCGATAAATAAAATTCAGAATATTTGTCATAGTTCATTAATTTGCAATAGCCCCCTCTATAGAAAGAAAACTTTTTTTATGCTGTCAAGTCATGTTTTTCTTGTATTTTCTCATCAAATCTAAAACAAGTCATGAATTAAAAGTATAAGAAATTTAAGATATTATTTTTGTACTATTGAATTTTTATTGAAACATATTCTGACCTAAGAACATAATAATAATATAAGCCGGCGTTCTTTTAAGAGGAGGCGCTCACGAGATCGAACTTGCGCGTGTGCGATAATCGTCGCACCACGCACACAACACCTCGCAGCAAATACAAAAACGTATATACATCACAATTTTATATAAATAAATTTAAATAAAAACACATGGGCAATGGTCACTAACGAATTTGAACGTATTTTGGCCGATTAATAGGGGCCTACGTTTTGTTTGCAATTTTAAAATTCCACAGAGTGGATTTTAATTTTATTTGGCTACGAAAAACCAGTTAACTTAGGCCAAACTTGAAGTTTGACCGATAAACTTTCTATTATTGAATTCCGCGGTGCACCTTTAACATTAAAGAGTAAAAAAATTGATCTTAAATAGAGATCCAATGAGATAATCGTAAATACAAAACTACTATGGTACAATGTTGTAATAAGGGAAAAATGTAGAATCAATTGTGGTCAATTGTGATTTATATAATTATATTTCTGTAAAAAATAATCTATTTTTATATATTACTCTATGGTTAATCAAGTCATTATATCTATCTCAAAAATGTGAATTCTGAGTGCTTTAAACATAAAATAACTTTAGTTACAATCACTACCAACTACGAAACTAATAATTACGGTCTAAACCAAAACTCTACTTTCACCACCTATATACAATATTTATATCAACTCGAAAAATATCAATTACCAGGGGTATACCCTCAATTTGAACCCTCTATTTTGATTACGTAGGCCTTATGTCCAAATGTTCTGCACAGAAGCATATAGAGTATTATAGAGTATGAGAAGATATCCCCACTCTTTAAACAGCGAACCTGAGGAGGTTGTCTGGAAATTATTAAAATAAGAACCAAACAAGTCAACCACTTGATTACCATACTGCATTTATTGAACTATACCGTAATGTTGGTAATATTCGAATCAATGATCATCTTATTCTCTTTTAAAACGTCTGATAAAAGTCAACCACTTAATACTTTGTTAAACTCTAGCTGTGTTTCCCTAACAAACGTAATTTTGGTATACTTCAAGTTGAATCTTCTAACTGTTCTGCAGCAACAGTCATGTTATTCTCTTTCAAATGTTCGATAAATGACAGCAAGCTGTCTTCTCTTAGGATGCCCCTTTCTTCAAGATACAGTATCACAGTCCACTGGTTGTTGCATTGTCTTCTAGAAACGGCATTTAGATGGATGAGCATTTTGACATTGTCTTGGGAAAGCGTTTTGCCGAAATCTATCAGCTTCTGTCGATACGTTGTAAAAGTTGTTGCATGATGGTCGGATTCATCAAATGCGTTCTTCAGATATTTGTTGGCCTCAAGAGCACCTTTGGTACTGGTGACATCGATGATATCGATAAGAACTTTAAAGTTGTTAGCGGTAAGATGGCCATCCTGTTTCAATAAATTAAACAACTCCATGGTGGTATCAGCCTTCTGTAAAGCAATGTAAGGTGTTACCAGATCTCTGCACAACACCTTCAGCATATCAAGTGAATCAACTCTCTCGTCATACCAATTCGATACTTGTACCAACATTGACTGAAATTTCTTGAGTGATTCTGTACAAAAACAATACTTAATATATTAACATGATAGAGTATAAATTGGTATATACAAACGAACAAATAAGTAAAAATCTATATATTTATTTTACTTAATATAAATATCGTTACCTCCATACGACTTTGGCTTTGGTGTTGGCTTTGGTGCTGGTTTTGGTGCTGGCTTTGGTGCTGGCTTTGGTGCTGGCTTTGGTGCTGGCTTTGGTGCTGGCTTTGGTGCTGGCTTTGGTGCTGGCTTTGGTGCTGGCTTTGGTGCTGGCTTTGGTGCTGGCTTTGGTGCTGGCTTTGACTCTTGCTTTGACTCTTGCTTTGGCACTGACTGTGACTTTGGCGCTTGCACCAGCTTTAGCTTTGGCACTAACTCTGACTCTAGATTTTGCACTGATAATGCAATAACACAATACTAGGATTAGTATAGTTTTTTTATATATTTTTTGAAAGTATTAATAGTGATGACAACGATTGAGATATAATTATTATTATTATGTAATGATGACGATAAAGCATACAATTTCAATTTTACCTTTCGAAAAAAATCGCTTGATATGAGCAGTATCCATGGCTTTCTTTCTTCCACATGGAACCGAATCCTTTTTTAAGCACTCCTCAAAATCAAGTAAGTGGTGATCATCTGGATTGCAAGCAGTACATAACACACGTAGATTGTAGCCAATGCCCTGGTAAATTGTACAGGTAGTTTCTAATTGCTCCTTCATGTAACTTAATACCTTAAAATGAGATGTACATATTATTTTATAGATTTATATTACAGGATAAATTTGTTTAAAAGTGATGTCATATTTATTACCTCCATGCAGACACTTGGTTGTGGTTCAGATAACTTTGTTTCGGTTTCATTAGCTAATGTATCAACACAACGTCCTATTTTATTCCAACGTGATATTTCAAGCTGTTAATGAAAATTTTTTATTCAACAAAATTGTCATTAATAGCAAATTCATCTGATTTCATTTTCTAATTATGCGAAATGAAACATATCCCTCATGATAGGTGTAAGATGTATTATAATCATTTGGGAGCAAACGTGCCTTATACCAACATTTTAAATGTTTATTTATTTTAAACCTCGAGAGTAAAACCTAATTGATAGAAAAAGTATTTAATTTCATACCTTTAATGCGTTTGGTTTTTCCTTTTCATGATAAATTTTAACAGAACCTACACTGACAGTGTGATCACTAAATTTAAAGTCACTACGATTCCGGAACACCTCCGAATAGTTATTGCCCTTTTCTGCCATCAATTCGAGAAAAGCAACAACCAATGTGTGGTACACAGCGTCAGGAAGAAAGTCAGTTGGAGTCAGATAAATTGATACCGTTTGTGCATCATCTTTTGACACTTTCAGAATGTCTTCTTTGTCAACTTTCATTCGGCAGGGAATCAGAAATACCCGATTACCTTCTTCAATTCCCTGTTGATATAAATATACATACATTTAGTACGTCAAGTTTTTAGTACTATGGCCTAATTGTTAGGTAAGAGTTTAACTCGAAGAAATCATTAATGTGTTTACCTTTGTCTTCTCAAAAAGCAACCGAAACACTTTCATCAGTTCTACAAATACTTCAAAAAGGCCTTCATCTTCATTTCGCCACAAATAACGTAGTAACTTCTCTTCAAGAACTCCTTCGTTGTTAAGCTTTTCCCATAGCGTCTGCAATTGATTCCGATCTTCTTCTTTCTCCTGTGTAAAAAAACAAAATATGTTTTTACAAAGTACAAATAGGCTCTTAATGTAATATACTGATGTGTTTTTTTTTCAAGACCTACATATACTAATTAGTCATATTTTATTTTATTTACAACCTACCACGTCAATAGTTGATTTAACTACTGTGATCACTTTTGTCAAAATTTCAATCATCCAGTGAAGATTGGTTATCACAATGTGTCTTAATTTCTCATTAGTGCCGGAATACATAATTATTCCAGTGTCATTCAGATACGTTATTGCTTGCGTAAGCGCAGCTTGGGAAATTCCGCATTCAGTACCAATCTTCGAACCCTAAAACAAAATTGACATTTTTGTTGTATCATGAGACAGTGTAGAATATTCGAGTTGCCATATGGTGATGTCACAACATTTGATAGGTAAAAATATTACATGAATTCATATATACATTTCATCAGCTTCCATAACAAGTTTTAAATCATCGTGAGGTAATTAAGAACAATGCTACGTTGACCAACTGAAACTCTTACCTCTGTCAAGGTAATGTACAATCTTGTTTTTCCAATTGTTTGCAACCTTTCCTGCAAATCAACCCAATTTACAGGAACTTCCTTTACCATTGCTTTCATGTATCTACCAACGTTTCGTTTAAGTTTTTCAATGCCTTTATGTGACTTTAAAGTGTTATCCACCATGTACATTTCATGATCTACATGCTTGGCATATGGCATTCCTTTCATTGCATCAAACATCTGCTTGAACATCTCCTCAGCCTTTAATTAATAAAACCGTATAAATACTACTACTTACAAAAACATTATAAAATACTTATGACATGTGTAATGTAACATTTTTCTCTCAAACGTTATGCAGGATGTTCATTGTCTAGTGATTTAAATGTAGAATATAGCTATTACCTTGATCTGTTTTTCTGACTCTGTGCCTGACAATTTGTCCATATGAGTAGCAACTAGGCATATAGGAGGTGACTCTATTCTGCTTTTGTCATCAATAAAAATTGGGTTTCCAGAACCATGCTGTGATACGGTATGTTCATAAATGGACCTTATCCAAAACAAATTCATGTCCAAATTAGTCATTCCTAATGAATCCTTTAAAAAAAAGAAATGTAATTGCAATATATAAAGTATAGGAATTCAATCTAAAATCCATCCATGTTCTAATGATAACTGCTACTTACTGTTGAATCACGTGGATGTGCTGGTTCATCCAAATTGTCCATCACATTAAATGCAACACAGTACGATACTTTATTTGTGAGGAAAAACTAAAAAATACAAAAGGTTACAATAAAAGGAGCTATTATTAAAATCCATTTAATGTAATTAACCATAATAGATTATGCATGTACAGTAATGTTAAATAACAATATTGAATCGATGACTTTGTCTTCTCAGACCTAATTCTGATTGTCTATCCTCAGCACCCGCCATACAATCAAATTAAAAGACTTATGAGCCTATTAGAATGTTGATAATATGTGTCAAAACTTAGCTAAAATTCAATAGGTAATTATCTTAGTCATAATGATAATGAAGATAATAAAAGCAAAAAAAAATACCCTGTGCGTTATGTAGTAGTCTAGTTGACCAGCATAGTCCCATATACTAGTAATGTCACTCACATCTATCTTTCCTATTGTTAAACCTTTATATATAAGCTTCACAAATTTAGTGAACGCACCTGTATCATTGTTTTCTAAAATAAAAATTAGAAAAATAATAATTGAATAGTAATAGTATATCAATGATTAATAAATCATTTCTAAATCAATAGATTATTATGATTCCAATATTTAGGTGTTGGATAATATTATTAGTCTGTGCATACCTTTCTCTAATTTCTTATTAACATTCTCTGCTAACGCATGTGCACGAGTTTGCTTGGATAGCTCCACATCTGTACAAAGCAAGAGATAGGTAAACAATTGGCTCGAGAAAGAGGCGAAAGTAAGTGCAAAATTTCATTTTAATAGATATTGCTAAGTTTTCGGTACACCACATACATTTAGTTCTGCAAAGAAGGACTGAGGACGATAAAAGTATATTGATTGAAACGTTGATAAACTTAACAGTTCTTTTCAAAACTAAATAAATTATACATGGTGTACCGCATACTGTATATCAATATATTGTACACTATTTCTGAAGAAAATATATAGAACCTAATAAAAACAACTATTTTTTTCAGTCTAAATAAACTCCCTGCAAAATTCTTATGAACACAATAATATACCCTTATCGTGTATAGTTTTAAAAACTGCGTGTTTACAACAAATAAAAAAGTTTGTCCCTCCTGAACAATAATTTCCCGATTATAATACGATAATACGATTAACATTAAAAACATCTTTCGACTGTCAATCTTTTCATTTCATTCACTAAATATTAAGGGTAATGTTAGAATTTTAGAACAATAATGAACATGACAAATGATGTTTTATATTGTACGTTATAGTTCAAAGTGTTTCTAGTTGCCTTATCTCACCATCTATATCTTTCATCTTCTTCCACTTGCTACTATCCTTCCCTCTTGCTTGAAACACTGTCGTCGTAACAATACCATCTGTAGATGGTTCTTTGGAATCAAATCTATTATCACAATGTATGGTAAAGTTAAACACTAAACAGAAGAAAAATCTCAATACTGAAACTAATTATTTAGACTTCAATCTTAAAACTTAATTGATTAAAAAAATTATAAAGGGTTATCATTGAAGCTCAATTTCGATATAAGTTGCTTATGTTTATCAATGTATAGTTGATAGTGAAGTAAATTAACATTGATGTTCTAAACAATTCTTTAATAATAAACTTGAAGCAAAATTCTGTTTTAAACAGGATTGTCCATTAAACCTTTCAATACACAATTCATGATTTATTTGTTTTAAAATGCAAATAAAACATAGGCCTATTGCGATTCATCAGGGATTTTTTTTGCAGTTTAAAAACGATCGATAAATTTAAAACATAAACACACTTTTACTTGTTACCTTTTTCTAACCATAGCCTTTACACAGCTAGTCTTGCCAGCACCTTCTTTCCCAAGAAACATACATCTTGAATTTACAACTGCGATTTTACCATTTTTAAGTTCACCTTTGTATATTTTGATAGCATTTTTACCCTTAGAATATATTTCTGCTGGAACTAACAATTCTAATATACAAATAGGAATTTAAAATACAAATAAATCTGTCATATTTTTTATTTTTTTTTTATTTTTTATTTATTTATTTTTTGTCTTGTGTGTGTTCGTCCTACTTTTATTAATATTATGCTCTATAATTTTTTTTTTACAAATTGAATGTTTGTAGCAATAAAAACTATTTCGACATTGGTGTTAACTAAAATTTAAAATAATTATTATTAATCACTTACTGTCAAAGCGGTCTAAAATATCTGTTTTTTCTTTTTGGTCTTCTATCTGTGTATTATTTTCTAAAACAGACGCTGGTGTATTTCCTTCCTATAAACAAATATGTTTGGTTATAGTATTACAAAGATGGTATAAACAACATTGTTGCATTACAAAAACTGTCATGGAAGTCATTCCATGTGCATATACGCCTGACCTTCACACATGTTTTAACAAATGTTTAAAATGGTGAAAATGTAGTAAAAACTATTAAAATCAGAATACACAATAAAATAAATGTTTCAAATAGTTTTAAAAGTATTGAAATGATTAGAAAACAGATAATTGAAAACAATATTTTTACAAAGATTTTTAAAAGATAGCCTAAAATGTATAGGCCTACATGTAGCTATATAATGTGAAACTCATTGATACGAAACTCGAAATTATTGCAACTTTACTATTTTATACTAACTAACATGAGCCAATATTGTAAAGACAAACAATACCAACAACAGGGCCATGGCCATTGTTAATATAAAGAGCATAGAAACACTCTGAAAGTAAATTAGTAATTTAAAACATTACAGTACTAAATTGAATGCAATGCTGTACCACATGATATTATACGAAACTGTGCAAATTGTCAAAGATGGTTCGTTTTTGATAGGTGAAGGTAGTTAGGAATGTAGGGGTGGGGGTGTTACTGTAAAAGATAGGTTGGGGGTGTAACCAGAACCGAGGTCACCCACCTTCTGTCTACGGACCTGAACAACTAGTGGATACCAGTAATAATGTAAAATTAATTTTTCTAACATGTACACTGACAATTGTTTTTCCTATGAAAGTTTAAAAATGTATCTGTATCTAATAAGCCAATGCCAATTTTACAATTCATAAAAATGGCTACGGATAATTAGGCCTACCTTTAATTTTGAAGCAAATAATCCTAATTGATTGTCAATGATCAACAAGGAAAAAGATTTTCCAGGGAAGATCCATATATTGTAAGCGTATTCCTAACAAGTATATAGATTACCTTATTTTGCAATGTTGCTGCAGACCCACCCTGCTTTAAGAGACTAGTCACTATATCTAAGGTAGGTTCATCCCCACTCAGATATAAATGTAGTGGAGTGTCTCCATCCTTGAAAAAATCAAAATCATTGAGTTAACTAATACTGATAACCGCTATATAATGCAAAATTGGTTTTGCTGTCATATTGATAAGCCAATGACAATTTCACAATTCTTGACAACGGCTATCTACAATTACTTCTAAATTGATTTCATTTCATTTACTAATAAACATATATAAAGTGGAGGAGCCTAAATGGAAGCATAGCTTATAGTGAATAGGCTCATCAAAACAAAAAAATAAAATATAAATAATCTTACAAAATTAAGAATTTCAAAAAAACAGACTTCATATAATAATGAAGATATTTTTTTTTCTTAACTAATAAAAATTCTCATAACACATAATTTTAGAAGTTTAGAACATAAAAAACAAGTATTATGATTATATAAATGATTAAAATGAATCCAAATATGTAAATAATAAAAGAAATGACAAAGAACCTTCAACCAATAAGAGTTTAAATTGACGTTTAAATAAAGAAAAGTTATGTGATTGTTTAAGTGATAAAGGTAGAGAATTCCAGAGTTTAGGTCCAGTGTATACAAAGGTGTTCATTTTAAGACTGGTTCGAGTGAGTGACAGGTGATACTGATCTTTTTGTCTTGTTTGATGAGTGTGATATTGTTTATTTTGTGTGAATTTACTAGATATTATGGGTGACAAGTGTCCAGTGGTTAATTGAAACATGATGACACCAACATTAAGTCTATACAGGTCCTCAATTTTTAAGATTTTATTTTTTTGAAAAAGATCATGGGTGTGAGCACGAAAAGAAGAATTCTGACAGCTCGTTTCTTATCTAAGGTAGGTTTAACTGCGCCAAACAGATATTTATGCAGTGGAAATTCTCCATCCTTGAAAAAATCAAAATCATTGATTTAATTAATACTGATAAACGCTGTAATGCAAAATTGTTTTTTCCGTTATATTTGATAAGCCAATGACAATTTCACAATTCATGGCAACAACTATCAACAATTACTGCTAAATCTTATAGTAGAAAATAATCATAATTAATTGCAAATGATGAACAAGAAAAAATATATTTGCCAGAGAAGATACACAGATTGTAAGCGTATTCCTAACAAGTATATAGATTACCTTATTTTGCAATGTTGCTGCAGACGCATTATGCTTTAAGAGACAAGTCACTATATCTAAGGTAGGAGGTTCATCTTCACACATATATAAATGTAGTGGAGTGTCTCCATCCTTGAAAAAATCAAAATCATTGAGTTAATTAATACTGATAATCGCAATAGTGCAAAATAGTTTTTTTCTGTCATATTTGATAAGCCAATGACAATTTAGAAATTCATGAGAACAACTATCAATCAACAATTACTGCTAAATCTAGTAGCAAATAATCCTAATTGATTGTGAATGATGAAAGGTATATGTATACCCATAACCCAGATATAGATGTAGTAGAGTGTTTCCATACTTGAAAAAATAAAAATCATTGAGTTAATTAATACTGATAAACGCTGTAATGCAAAATTGTTTTTTCCGTTATATTTGATAAGCCAATGACAATTTCACAATTCATGGCAACAACTATCAACAATTACTGCTAAATCTTATAGTAGAAAATAATCATAATTAATTGCAAATGATGAACAAGAAAAAATATATTTGCCAGAGAAGATACACAGATTGTAAGCGTATTCCTAACAAGTATATAGATTACCTTATTTTGCAATGTTGCTGCAGACGCATTATGCTTTAAGAGACAAGTCACTATATCTAAGGTAGGAGGTTCATCTTCACACATATATAAATGTAGTGGAGTGTCTCCATCCTTGAAAAAATCAAAATCATTGAGTTAATTAATACTGATAATCGCAATAGTGCAAAATAGTTTTTTTCTGTCATATTTGATAAGCCAATGACAATTTAGAAATTCATGAGAACAACTATCAATCAACAATTACTGCTAAATCTAGTAGCAAATAATCCTAATTGATTGTGAATGATGAAAGGTATATGTATACCCATAACCCAGATATAGATGTAGTAGAGTGTTTCCATACTTGAACAAATAAAAATCATTGAGTTAATTAATACTGATAAACGCTGTAATGCAAAATTGGGTTTTCTTTGAATAACAATTTCAAAATTCAAGACAACAGCTATCGACAATTACTGATAAATATAGTAGCTAATAATCCTAATTGGTTTGCCAATGATAAACAAGAAAAAATAGATTTTCTAGAGAAGATCTATAGATTGTAAGCATATTCCTGACTGATATGATATATGATTTTGAAGCATTTACCCAGGCAAGAATACCATAATTGAAGTACGATAAAATAAGAGTGGAATATACAGTATTTAGTACTTTTTACTATTGATTTCAATTTATATATCATACCAACATTTATAGATAATAATTTGCAAAGAAATTTTGTATTGGTTGTTTGATTAATAGAAACATTGTTTTGGTAACATCTGTTACTAAACAACATAAAATTGGTTTTTAGCATATAAGAAGTATATAAGATTACCTCATCTTGGAATGTTGCTGCAGACGCATTATGCTTTAAGAGACAAGTCACTATATCTGAGGTAGGTTCAACTGCACAATACAGATATATATGCAGTGGAGTTTCTCCATCCTTGAAAAAATCAAAATCATTGATTTAATTAATACTGATAAACGCTGTAATGCAACATTTTTGTTCCCGTTATATTTGATAAGCCAATGACAATTTCACAATTCATGACAACAGCTATCGACAATTACTGCTAAATCTAGAAGCAAATAATCCTAATTGATTGCCAATGATAAACAAGAAAAAATAGATTTTCTAGAGAAGATCTATAGATTGTAAGCCTATTCCTGACAAGTATATAGATTACCTTATTTGGCAATGTTGCTGCAGATTCATTATGCTTTAAGAGACAAGTCACTATATCTAAGGTAGGTGTATTCCTATGACGCAGATATAAATGTAGTGGAGTGTCTCCATCCTTGAAAAAAATCAAAATCATTGAGTTAATTAATAAACAACTATCAACAATTACTGATAAATCTAGTAGCAACTAATCCTAATTGATTGCCAATGATAAACAAGAAAAAATTTGTTGCTAGAGATGCATTATGCCTCAAGAGAAGTCACTATATCTATTAAAGTAGGTTTATATCCCCTACGCATACATAAATTTAATGTAAACAACTGCTGTATAGACAATTACTGATAAATCTAGTACTTGTAACAAATAACCATATTTGATTGAAAAAAAAACTTAATCATTAACTCTATTATCTCAAATATGTAATTGTGTATATTAACTGACATGGGCCAATCACGCACTGTTTATTTATATTAAACGAAATACAGCTACCGTACTATACGGTTTGCTGTATTAGTTACATTTTATTTACTAACTACTCACAATTGTCAAAACAAACAAAACTACCAATTCTGCTAAGAGCCCAGTCAATATTCTTAAATTACTGTATCATATAATAGACACTTAGTGAGATGGGTTGTTTGTTAAAATCCAGCCCCTCTCAGTAAATGCCATAGTGTTTTTTTAACCGTACCTCATCGATAGTTTTCACAACATTTGGATACGTACTACAAATGTGTTCAGTTGTTACCAAGTCATTACGTAGAATAGCTTGTAGCAATGTGTCTGTAAGAATTTGTTAAACGTTTAATAAATAAATCATTATTACTTGTATATATTCATTATTTTTCAATTTATTAATTATCAAAGTAATTACATAGAATATAATGATTTTTTAAAGGGATTTTTATTATATTTTATGAAAATTAGTCATTTTATATCAAAATGTTCGGGCCTACCGTAATTGTTGTTTTATTTAATTTTAACCTTAAAATATTTAAACTTTCTGCCTTTCTTTATCTCTAATTTATTAGTGTCAACAATTGACTGTTGGTAGTGTCACGAACTAGTACGTGTTTCGGGGCGTCGTGAGGTAATTTCCCGATTGATCTTATACAGAACATCATTTGAATAAAAGAACAAATCACACATCTACACATAATCAAACATCGTATACTCTATCTCTAACCATTTTTTCAATCTTCTATCGACTAAAGCCGAAGTATAGTCGTTATCTCGGGACCGTTCTATGGCCACCACCAGGTAGGCTTACTTTATTAAGGCTTCTATGAATGGATGTACTGGTTGGGAGCAGGAACGCTAGTAGACCAAACCCAGTACCGTTTTTTATTACGATCAATCGGGAAATTACCTCACGGCAGAAACTTTCTTGCAACATAAAATACAAGCACCTAAAGGTGTAAACAACTTAAAACAAAGCAACAAACAAGAATCCAATATAAACTTTATATAACTCTTTCAAGATCCTCCATTTACAACTATTCTCCATCCCTTTATGTGCTTCCATTCTTTTGTTCCAAAAGTTGTATTAGTTATTTTAACGTAGGTTAAGGAATAGTAATTTATTATAATGGGATTTGAAATGTTTAAAACACATACCTCTCCATTTATAAATGTCTTCATCTTCATTCATGCTGGCTTATGGTAACGAAAATTAGGTCTAAGCGTTCTCTTTTGGAAAATATAAAAGTAAACATGTAATCCTTCTCTGTCTCTGTAAACTGATCATTTGTATACATTTACTTTTCTATTTATTAAGTTATAATTGTATGTAGAAGTCTAGAATATACTGAATACCAACGATATGGATCACTCAGATTTTCAGGATAAGAAAAAGGGGCTCATAAATAATTCGCAATGTTTGTATATCAAACTAAAAACAAAGCAATGCAAAAGCTATCAACTGTCTGCATCACCTTAATATGGTACAAAAAGAATGTTATATTCTTTCACCTACTAGAGAAACAAAATGGAGTGACATTATTTACTTTCTTTGGAAGAGTGTACATAGTGTAAAACCATTTTATAGGTCTCATGAACTATTCTGTTTTAGCAAAAATACTTGCACATACAGCATTCCAACAGCATTTATGCTGTGCTACTATTAAAAACTAGTATTTTATACTTACATAAATCGGTTCAGAATCGTTTCCAAAATGGCCACGACATATCAGCAACTCTTTTCTGCTGCAGCATCAAGATCAGTATTTACAATTTCGACTTTGAGCTTTACTCAGATTACATATTAACTTTTATCTTTGAAAATAAACAAAGCCTATTCTGTACATTATATTTGAAAAGACGTTATCATAGTGTAAGCTATCAGGAATATTATTATTATTATCAATTATTCTTAAGAGAATTATTATTGAAAAATATCAGAATTTATTTGTCTATTTTAGATTTATTGAGACAAGCCTTCTTTTAGAACATACTACGAATTTGCAAGGACTAGGACCAAAACCACCGTTCCCCATATCCCAATGAGTAAGTGAAAGTGAATTCAGTTTCTTTAACCCTAAACTGTGTATTTGAAGACATGTCTTGTGGTAGGATGTCACATAGTTTTCAGTGCAATTATTATAAATTCAATACACAACCCGCAAATAGAAATATGGTTTGTCAACAAACAGTTTGTATTCAACATTTATATAGTATCGCAATTCAATTCTGCTTCTACAAATCTCCAATCTATATTAAATTGCATTTCTTCTAACTGTAGGTCTTTCCTGTACAAACAAGGCCAACAGCCATAAGTCGCGTGCTCTCAGAAAAAAATGAACTTTCAAAAAGTAATGTACTTTAAAACTTTTCTGTACATCAAAACAGTTCAAAAAGTACAGAAAAGCGATAAAACGCATAGTGATACCGGACCGACAGACAGACCGACAGACCGACCGACCGACATAGTGAACTATAGAGTCGCGTCCACGCGACTAAAAACTGCATGTACTGGGAGGGGACTATTGAAAATAGTGAACAATCGTTGATGATAAGGAATAGTGATTTATGGCGCGCCAAGCTGTCATTTATTCAAGCAATAGAGATATCTTAGTTTTAAATAGAGATATCTTAGTTTTAAATAGAGATATTTTAGTTTTAAATCATTATCCTTGTATGCAAACATTTAAGACATTTACCACTAAGAATATACTTATTTTATAAACGTGATGGTTTTTATTATCAATGGGAATTATGACTTGAGTTGTAACCTGCAAAAATAAGGGACTTTTTTCATGTTTATGTGAGTGGGACGTGGTTAATGAACACATTCTCAAATTTGATGTTAGTCGACTTGCGCATGAGCAAATCTCAAAATGACGTCATAGGGTCAGTCGACATAGTGGGCGTGCAAATCAAAGTCTTTATTACATTGCATTGACTCATTTCAACATTCCATTGTACGTTACCTTGAGTGTGGCTCCAACCCGAATGAATTAACAAGTATCTACTGGTTTGTTTGACCTTCCTTGGAAACCATCTTTTTAATTTCTCAAGTTGTTTGTTTGTTAATGTATTCTCTAGTTTAGCCATAAGTACGAACGAACGATGCTATTGCACAAAATGTTGTTCCACCTATAAATCTTCGGTCGATAACAAACAATGCAGTAACGAACAGAAACATAGCATTTTCAGGAGGATTTTAGGATACCATGTTAATTAAAAAATCGTAACTCTTGAACGGAGGATCGTATGAGAACAAACATTACTGTGAAATGTTCTTAAAAGATAATTGGCCTACATCACTGTATGATTGAAAAAATGAGTTTTCACCGTTTAAAATCCATCGAAAAAAAACCACAGTGTATAGGATAAAGGTAAAATCTCAAGTGGGTACTTTTAGTAGGCACGATCATACTCTGGTTACTCCTTTTGATGATTCACCTGCTTGTGTTATAATATAGGAGAAATGTGGACTGGTTTCTTGGCCATGTTTACTCAATATAACAACATTTGAAAATTAGCATTTAAATTCTAATTTATTAAAATGTATCATTCTGTATGGACTAAACTACTATACAATGTATTTTATATAAAATAATATAGAATAGAGTATACATATAAACACAATCACTTTTAATTTGATGAAATCTTCGTAACTAAATCAAACATATACAAGATTAGTAATACAACTATGATACGATGATTCAGTCTGATGCAACTTTAACATAAAAGAGTAAAAAAAAATAGATAATCATAAATAAAAAACTACTATGGTACAATGTTGTAATAATAAAGGAAAAAACGTAGAATCAATTGTGGTCAGTTGTGATTTATATACTTATATTTCTGTAAAAAAAAAAATATATTTTTATATATTACTCTATGGTTAGTCCAGTCATTACATCTATCTCAAAAAGGTGAATTCAGAGTGCTTTAAACATAAAATAACTTTAGTTGCAATCACTACTTTTTCTTTTTAACGTTCTATATTTACTGATTGTTGTATTTTTTGTCTTGGATTTTTTATTCTTGTTTTTAAGTTGTATGCAGGACCATATTGAAAAACAGAAAATTGTGATCTTTTCTTTTCTGAATTATGTTATCCTGCTTAAATATGTTTTAATAAATAAAAAATAAATAAATACCAACTACGAAGCTAATAATTATGGTCCAAACCAAACCTCTACTTTCAGTTATATACAATATTTATAACAACTCGAAAAATATCAATTACCATGGGTATACCCTCAATTTGAACCCCTCTAGCTTTTGATTACGTAGGCCTCTATGTCCAAATGTTCTGCATAGAAGCATATGCATATTATAAAGATATCCCCACTCTTTAAACAGCGAACCGGAGGAGGTTGTTGGAAATTAATAAAATAAGAACCAAACAAGTCAACCACTTGACTTGATAACCATACTGCATTTAGCGAACTATACCGTCATTTTGGTAATACTTTGTATCAATGATCTTCAGTCATCTTATTCTGTTTCAAATGTCTGATAAAGTCAACCACTTGATACTTGATATCGCTGCATTTGCCTAACTAACGTAATTTTGGTAAATACTTCAAATTGGATCTTCTAACATTTCAGCAGCAACAGTCATCTTATTCTCTTTCAAATGTTTGACAAAGGACTGCAATTTATCTTCTCCTAAGATTGCCCTATGTTCAAGATCTAGTATCACAGTCCACTGGTTGTCACGTTGTTTCCTAGAAACATCATTTAGATTGATGAGCATTCTTACATTGTCTTGGGAAAGTATTTTTCCGAAATCTATCAGCTTCTGTCGGTACGTTGTAACAGTTGTTACATGATGGTAGGATTCATCAAACGCGTTCTTGAGATATTTGTTAGCCCCAAGAGCACCTTTGGTACCGGTGACGTTGATGATATCGATAAGAACTTTAAAGTTGGTAGAAGTGAGATGACCTGCACGTTTCAATAAATTAAATAACTCCATGGTGGTGTCGGCCTTCTGAAGATCATTGTAAGGTGTTATCAGATCTTTGCACAACACCTTCAGCATATCAAGTGAACCATCCTGCCCATCATACCAATTCGATACTTGTACCAACATTGTCTGAAATTTCTTCTCGGGTGATTCTGTACAAAAATAATGCATAAGATACACACAATTTATACTTCTGTATGATTTTAAAGGTATTGAGGAGAATTATGATACATTATTTAATTAGTAGTTAGAATAAATAATGATTAATAAGGTATGTTTGTCTTTATACTGTATCCAGTATATAAAAGGGCGGTTTAAAATTTCATCTATGCCTGTTAATGTATAAATACAAAATAAAGTTACCTCCAAATACCATTGACAATGCCACTGATTCTGCCTCTGAATCTGCCTCTGATTCTGGTTCTGAATTTTCCCCTGATTCTGGCTCTGAATCTTTCACTGAATCTGCCTGTGATTCTGTCACTGATCCTAACTCTGAATCTGATACTGACCCTATAGTAAATAATACCATTATTAAATATCAGACCTATCATAGTTATTGAATGAATACTCGGAAACAGAAGGATTAAACTATAAACTGGCAGCAATAATGCAGACAATTGTAAAGATAAGAATAATATGTTAAAATAATTTAAGAAAATGGCATTACGATTTCTTCTGCTTGATAAACATTAGACTAGTATATGTCCGATTAAAGAAAGATAATTGTGTTGTGTATGATGAGGTTGTGGATATTGGCATTGGAATGATAAATAGTGATGATAACAAGTCAGGTGATGACAAATGAGTAAGCATAACAGACTCACCAATAAAAAAAAATCGTTTGATATGAGCAGTATTCATAGCCTTCTTTCTTCCACATGGAACCAATTTATTTTTCAAACACTTGTCAAGATCTATTAAGTGATGATTACTTGGTTCACAAACAGTGCATAACACACGTAGATTGTAGCCAATGCCCTCGTATATGGTGCAGGTAGTTTCCAGTTGCTTCCTCAAGTAACTTAGTACCTATAATATATGGATTTAAATGTTATACAGTATTTAGACATCTATTACGTGATAATTTTATTTAAAAATGTTGATCTTATACCTCCATGCAGACACTTGGTTCTGGTTTACATTTAATTTCACCGCCTTCTGCAGAATGCTCGGTCCATCGTGCTATTTCCAGCTGTGAAGGAAAATATTATTCATTTAAGAAAATTCTCATTATTAACCAACTGATTTTATTCCCTAATACACAATTGAACTGAAGTGTATGGTGTCATATTTTAAATATTTTAAAAAAAATGAATTAATTAAATTAAGTACATTTGTTTATGCCAAAAATGAAAAAAAACAAACAAACAAAAAACACCTTTAAAGCGTATGGTTTTTCCTTTTTATTGCTGATTTTGACAGAACCTAAACTGACAGTGTGATCGCTAAATTTGAAATCACTACGATTCCGGAAAACTTCTGAATCATCACTACCCTTTTCGGTCATAAATTCGAGGAATGCAACAACCAAAGTGTGGTACACAGCGTCCGGAAGAAAATCTGTCGGAGTCAGATAAATAGAAACTGTTTGCTCGTCATCTTTTGAAACGTCTAGACTCTTCCCTTCTTTGTCAACTTTCATCCGACAGGGAACCAGGAATATCCGGTTGCCTTCTTCGATACCCTGTTAATATAAATATAAGTTAATTACAATCTATATATTAATGCTACTAAATTTTTCGCGTAATTTTACGTATCTCCCCCGAAGCCGCTGACTGGCACGTGCTCACATTTGGCAAACTGATGTTTATTGAGTGGCCGCACACGATAGGCTATATCACTTTCGTGAATTTTAAGGACTAGGGCTGGTATTCATGAAAGGGGACTAACTTTAGTCCTGGACTATCTCTGGATTTAGTCCTGGACTAAGGATAGTCCAGGACTAAAGATAGTCCCCTTTCATGAATACCAGCCTAGATGGTTCTCGAATACACAGTAATTTCAGCGTAAAAAAACTGGCGATTTCAAATGTACGTACCGCAGGACTATATATACATTGTCGTTTTCAGAAACGAATAAATAGACACGATGAGTAATGTAGTCAACTAAAACTAGCACTCTGGGAATTAGGCCTACTTCCGAAAGAGAAACTTTTTTAAAACTGTCCCTGTTATAGTCGATTGAAATAGTAAAGTACATGTAACGATACACCACTACGACTTTTATATTTTGTATAATTATTAATTAATACAAACGTTGAGAAGCAACTGTCGGTAATAAAGTTTTTATTTGTATATGTATATTTATATGTGTTTATATATCCAGCAGTAGAGCCTACCCACAGTCACAGTAATAAATGTTATTTGTATATGTGTTTATATATCTAACAGTAACCACATTCACAGTAAGAACATTTCGATTCAAATGGCGACCAAAAATGGTTAATACGTATTTACAATATTGTCAAAGTATTGCAATACTATATCTCAGTTTATTCTCCAAGGGCCCATAAATGTACCTACTTGTGTTAAACCAAGGGCTCATAAATTTACCTACAAACTGGGAGTCTGAGAGATTAGAATGTTCCATTCATCGCAAATCAATAGATTTGTATAAACGTATATTAAATCTATCAAAATAGTATTTTTTAAAGAAAATCGAGCTGTCTTCAACATTATGATACTGTACTCGAGCTGTTCAACCGGTTTTCAGCTATTAAAAACAATTATCGTAGGAGGAGATAGGAAAATGCGAAGTATCCTCGTATTATTGTGTGCAGGTATTTTTCATGAGGACATCCATTAGACAGTGTATACCACGATCGGAAAACACCCCTATTTGGGGCAAATCGTTGAACCTAAATTCGTTTTAATTGTCAATAACTAATTATCTAACTAAATTTAATTAGTAAACAGGGTTACATCAGGTGGTTAAAATCAGTACCGAGATTCTAACCAACTTTATATACCATCGAGCGGTAAGTACAAAACTGTATTCTTGATCATGTTTCTCGCTCCTGCTGCCAAGCCAAATATAGGATTAAGCACCCTGGCCTTTTACCATTTTTCACCAAATGCAGTGCTAACAATAGGCTGGGTTATGTTTCTTAATAATTACTTTTACTACTATTCCTAAGCTGCTAATAGGCAATAGCTAAATTCGGCCCAGGTGTGGCGGGACGATTCGGCCCACCTTTAGGCCGATATAATGTCTGACCAAGAGAGAGGATTCTAATTACATTAGCTCCCGGTAGGATTTTATGATATGAAATATTGCACATTATGCTAACATTATGTTTTGCATTACGTTTTATGTAATTTATTTTCAAGAGATGTAGGCCTAAAAGTAGGTACAAACAAGAAGGATGAAGTTGCAATTATATATACTTTCTAATTAGGCCTGCATCACCAGAAAACATACATTGTTGTTCATCTTAAAGACAAACCACCAAACATTCTACCACCACAAATAAAGACATCCAACTGAACAACAGGATACTGCAAAAACATTCAACCAGATTCAAGAAATAATATTAACATACTTTGGAAGCTTTTACAAAACATGACAATTTACCAGACGACTATAAAATGCAGGATTATGTCCTATACCAAACATGAGGACGGAAAATAACTGACATAATAATATTAATAAAACAAAAATAATAAACGTCTATTTTTTTATTTACACAAACAAAACAAGAACAAAGATACAGATGTATTACAAATTATTATATTAACAAAAAAAAATTGCAAAATACACTTCAATACTTCACATCTTAATTCTATAACTTACTATTTCATATGTTATCATTAAAATGTTTTAATCTACCGACTGATTAACAGACTTCAACGTGCATGTCCCTCTCATGCACGTTGTCACTTTCCGAGGCGCACTCCAGATTAATATTCACACAGCACAAAGTCCCATCCAGTATTGCTTTCATTTTGTAGCTTACAGTATTTCAAAGAAAAGAAATACTTCGTGTATAACAAAATCAATGGCCGTAAATAGTTCCGAATTTTATTCTTGACAATTTGTTTGTTTGGTTTTTTTAATAATTTGTCAGGGGCCGGGAAGAGTGCGCTTTAATTATACTTAATCATGCCATGCGAATTACTATTAATGCAGAAAAGACGGGTTACTACTGCTAGACCACAATTTAATTACAAAAGTGCAAATAGGTAACAAATCTGCCACACACACAAACAAAATTGAAAAATATCAAAACCATTGAAATTCAAATAAATGTAAGTAAATAAAAATGAACACACACAAACAAAACGATTCCAAATCATTTGATATAATAATTGTTGAACAGAAAGCAACTTAACAATTCGTGTTTCCGCAGCAATGTGTTTTTCATTCGATTTATGTCCACTTTTTTTTATTGTATTTATATATGTATCAAATAATGAATACACCACGAGAAACACCAATGTTATACTTTCGTTATATATTAGTGTTTGCGCGCATCATAAATTCACAGAGCACAATTTTTCTTTAGCGTCTTTTATTTCGTCAAGTGAAGGGATAGTGTATAACAAAATTTTATTCTTGATACAATTTGTTTTTATTTTAATAATTTTGTCAAAGTACTTTTATCAAAGTGCGCTTTTATTATACTTGTATATATAACCACATATTAAGGCAGACAAATACCGTGCGGAGCTCGGGTTACTGCTAGTAGTAAATAAATATTAGTATATAAATACTAGTGTCTAGTATAATCATTAGAGTATACGCTTATGTGCCTACCTTTGTCTTCTCAAAAAGCAAACGAAACACTTTCATCAGTTCTACAAAGACATCAAAGAGACCTTCATCTTCGTTTTGCCACAAATAACGTAGTAACTTCTCCTCAAGAACTCCTTCAGTGTTAAACTTTTCCCATAGCATCCACATTTGCTTCTGAGTACAAATAAAAAATGGTTTTATTTTAAATATGACAAATATTGTAAAATTTATATAAAACTATGATGATATTGCCTGTGAGTGATGATTATTGTACTATATAGTTCTTTACGTATTATGTTATATCAATCTAAGATTATACAATACATTTACCTACCGCTGTAATAGTTGGTGTAACTACTGTGATCACTTTTGTCACAATTTGAATCATCCAGTGAATATTTGTTATCACAATGTTTCTTAATTTCTCATTCGAATTAGAATACATAATTATTCCAGTGTCATTCAGATACGTTATGGCATGGGTAAGCACATCTTTGGAAATTCCGCATTCAGTACCAATCTCACAAACCTAATAAAGAATTGAAATTTGTAACAGTATTATACTAAATGAACTGACTTAACCTATAAACAAAACAGTACTAGTAGAAAAATACATTATGATATTCATTGAGCAAATTCAAACACTTACCCGGTTTAAGGTAATGCACAAATTCGTTTTTCCAATTACTTGCAACCTTTCTTGTAAATCAACCCACCTTATTGGCACTTCCCTCACCATTTCCTTCATGTATCTAGCAACGTTTAGCTTAAGTTTTTCAATACCTTCATGTGACTTTACAGTGTTATCCACCATGTACATTTCATGATCTACATGCTCAGCATATGGCATTCCTTTCATTGAATCAAACATCTGCATGAACATCTTCTCTGCCTGTATTAGTAAATTTATATAAATACACTATTTATAAAAACTTTACAAATATTTTAATTTTTTTTCTCTCACATGTAGTGTACATTTCTCTCCGCTATGTTGTATTGCTTAGGATGTTCAAACATCAGTGACTGAAATGTAAACTATGGCTAAAGTATTACCTGTAAACATTTTTCTGATTTAGTCCCTGGCAATCTGTCCATATGAGTGGCAACCAAGCTTATAGGAGGTGACTCTATGTTCTGTCCACCAATAAAAATGGGGTTTCCTGGACCAAGACGTGATACGGTATGTTCATAAATGGACCTTATCCAGAACAAATTCATGTCCAAATTAGTTATTCCTAGTGAATCCTAAAATCAAAATGAAATTGAATTGCAGTATATAAAGTATAGAAATTAAATCTACTAGAGGGTAAGCTCGCTCCGCTCCTCCACCTCTAGAAAGTGTAGACGATGGTTCTTGGAATGATAATGACTCGGGTAAAAAGGTTTTAGAAGGACGTTCTCCTTGTACGTTTTCTGTCGGTTACCATTATTGAAAATGCCTGACATTCGTAAAACTAAACCTATCACAGTGTCTTAAATGATTAATAACATTTTAAAGTATAGTGTTTATTGTTTGGTAGGGCCCTTATAGGACGGAGGAGGGGAGGCGGAGTTAATTTGAGGGAGGTGCTTATTCGAGGGATATGTTTAATTTTTTAGTTTTAATAATATGATAACATTTATAATCAAATGAAATCCTCTAATAGATATGAAAAGTGGTAAAAAAGAATTGTAATTGCAGTAGTTTAAGCTACTTTTCTAAATAGCGCCCTCTGGTCTGTTATCAAACGCTCGAGCTATCCAGCATGGTAGATTTAATCGATTAAAGATGTATTGTCCCTTTGACTAATTCCAAAAAAATAAAAAAGTAAATATTTCGAAAAAAAATAGGTCATTTTGAAGTATCATAATAGTTATTAACTTTCACCAAAAATTAGTTTAAAAAAAGGATTTAACTGAAATACAGACCGTTTTTTTGTTTAAAAAATAACTTTGACTTTCAGTCAAAATTTTTGATCAAACCCGCTTGTTTGGCTACTCTGTATGCATAATCATAAAACTTCCTCGCGATCTGTGTGAAAACACCTTCTCAACCGTGACGAGTTGTAAACAATCCTAATTAGCATCATGCATAATGCATACTCGTGGTTTGAAATCTTTGTTTACTTTCGGTCCCGACGATTTTCCAGAAGAAATGTAATCAAATTTAATTTACCTGAATTACGTAAACTTGTTGTTTTTGGCTCGAATTTTCGACTTAAAGTGAATGACTTTAATATTACTTTGATATGGCCAATTTAAATTTAGAATATTTTGACCTTCATTTGTGTGTGCTTCAAGGGACAATACATCTTTAAAGTTGTTTGAGATGTTATAAAGTTTGAAATAGCAATTTGTATAATTGTAACTAAATTTAGGTTTGTACATGAACACCTTTATGATCAGAATATATTAGTGATACTGCAGAATTATGTAATTTGACTCTAAAGATCATGTAATAGTTATTAATAATAGTTTACTAATATCAGTAGAGGTAAGCTTAGATATTTTAGTGAGCCATGTCGTCTAGCGAATGCTCGCCGTTGAGATTTGCATGTATGATGAGGAGACTGCGGTCGTCATAGCAACGCTCGAGTATCAGAAAATAGACCGATTGTTATGTATTTGTTGTTTGTTCAATTTAGACTTAATTACTGATTTTAAATAACGTTAAACAATAGCATGATAGATAATTATTAAACAATCGTTTGTAGAGCATTTTATTTATTTGTTAATTTAGATACTGTACTGTAACAGACTCATAACAATGATAACAAGAACAGCAGCACTTTGAGAGGCAACCAAGGTAGATTTAGATCTTGAGATTTAAAAAAAAAATCTAATTATTTTATAACCACTTTATGTGATTGGTGTTTAGTTACAACATAGATAATAGTTATATCACAATGTTACCACAAGTTATTGCATGATGCTATCAATAGAGATATTATAATTATACTTATGAATGTTTCACTGTTGTAGTTTTCACAGGTTTTAGGTTACAACTAAAGGTAAAGATTTAAAGATTTGATGAAAATAAACAAAGAAACCTTTAAAGACAACCAAAACTGGTATGCGAACTCTTGTTGTTCACTTTATTTTGAATGCTGCTTCAAGAATAACAAATGCTTGGTAAATTGTAGATAACAGTGCGATGAATTATACTACAAATAGTATAATTGTGTTATTATAAATGTGGATGGACGTTTATTAGATAGTTGGGTTGGGGAGGGGGATTATTATTAAGTGATGTTTTATTGGAGAGGCGTTTATTCAAATAAATACCATCCTAAAAATTAATACATTATTTAATTTAAACATCTTTTGAAACTAACTTCCGCGATAGAGTGGGCCGTTTCGGCCCAAGAAAGAAGACATTACGGCTTGCAACATGGGCAGACATCCCGGTCCTAACGGGACACAGTCTACAGTTATTCCTGCCAGCTTACTCAATAAAACTCGGCCATCGGGATTTCACTCAATTTTAAACAAAATGTCTTATCATCAAATCTCCCTATGTAATTTTATAGTACTATTCCCCACAATATGTTCCGATGCTTTATGGCGTATATTTAATTTGATCTTTATTAATTTGCAGTATAATTTTTATTTTTTAACTACTGTACCTTCACACGCGGGGTCCGTTCCTAAAATAAACAAAAAACTAAAATGGATAGCCACTAACGGCCAACTTAGTTGAAGCCAGGTAGTTGCAAGGTAAACTCGTGAACGCATCATGAACCCGGGAATTACTTTTACCGCGTAGAATTGAAATTGAGTTGAAAATCTACCGTTGAAATCATAAATTTTGTTAAAAAACTCGTTATAATATCTTCCTAAGATAGAAATATGGAACAATATCGTAATAGTGAAAACTAATGTTATCAAATTTACATTTCACAGATCAGGTAGGTATCCAAGGCAGAGATTTGTACCGAAGTTTTTCCATTGTACTCGCCTATGTCAGAATTAACCATAATTTATATATAGATACAATCCATCAAAATGTTCTAGTGATAACTTCCACTTACTATTGAATTACGTGGATATGCTGGTTCATCCAAATTGTCCAACACATTAAATGCAACACAATAAGATACTGTGTTTGTGAGGAAAAACTAAAAAATACAAAAGGTTACAACAAAAGGAGCAATTAATAAAATCCATTTAATGTAATTACCCATAATAGATTATGCATGTACAGTAATGTTAAATAACAATATTGAATCGATGACTTTGTCTTTTCAGACCTAATTCTGTCTATCCTCAGCACCATACAATCAAATTAAAAAGAGCCTACAAGAATGTTGATAATATGTTTGAAAACTTAGCTAACATTCAATAGGTAATTATCTTAGTCATAATGATAATGAAGATAATAAAAGCAAAAAAAAATACCCTGTGCGTTATGTAGTACTCTAGTTGGCCAGCGTAGTCCCATATACTAGTTATGTCACTCACATCTACCTTCCTTATTGTTACACGTTTATGCATAAGCTTCGCAAATTTAGCGAACATGCTGGTATCATTGTTTTCTAAAACAAATTTACAAAAATAATAATTGAATAATAATAGTATATCAATGATCAATAAATCATTTATAAATCAACTCATTGTTATGAATCCATATGTTGGAAAATCTTAAAATGTTTTAGTCTGTGCCTACCTTTCTCTAATTTCTTACTAACATTCTCTGCTAACGCATGTGCACGAGTTTTCTTGGATAGCTCAACATCTGTACAAAGCAAGAAATAGGTAAATAAAGGTTAAATTTAAATGGATATTGATAAGTAATGTGGGATGAACAATTACTTGTGATATTCAGTGTCTAAATGATCTTGCACCATTTACACTCACCAGAAATTCATGACACTTTTAATTTCTAAACTAGATTTGAACTCGTCGTTTGAGTTCGGGTTATCTGCGCAAACGCAACATGCACCACATATGTTAACATATCAACGGCGACAATTATTATGCCATCCTATGACATGAATGCAATATATTTACAGTGCTGAATTGTACCTATTTTGTGTCATAAAGCATAATAGTATTTTCGGAATACACTGTATATTTTTTATACAGTGTAGCGTAGTTGATACGAAACCCATATTTTAATCCAATTTTTAACATGATAATGTCATCAAAATGAAGCACGTAGATAGCAATTTTGGAAGGAAATTATCCAACCACATGTTGACGTGTTGAAGAAATTTGGATACGTAGATTATGGATGCACTTTTAAGTGTCATGAACTATGACACAAAATACGGCGACGTTTCATTCAACTGGCCATATGATGACGTCACAACATCAGATGCGCAAAATGTGTACATGAATTCGTATCTAAAATTCAACAGCTTCCAGAAAACATTTTAATCATGAGTATCACTTTTCATTCTGAGGAGCTATAACATATTGAAATTTATTGGAATGGTGAAAATAAGTGACTAAAGCTATTCACGCTTTTGCACATGATGACGTCATAGGCCTACTAATTTTAAAAACGGTAAATCATGCAAAAGATAATTGATTGACCTAGATAATATCAAAATATGGGGGAAATTGAATACGGATGATAAGCTATGACGAAAGGGACAAAAATCCTATATTTTATATTCGAGTGGCCATACGATGACATCATAATGTCTGGTTAGCCATATTGATGCATGATCCGATATCTACAACTTATCAACTTCCATAATATGTAATAAAAATAAACTTCACCCTGTAGTTTAGAATCTATGACTGTTTACTTAAAATGCCAAGTGCGGATAACCAACAATTCGATTAACACATTCGTTTTCTGTAGATAGTTGGTATAATATATAATTTGTGTACTTTGTGAATGTAAATTATTTTTTGTAATTATTTAAGGGAGGATAGATATATTTAAATTAAGGTGACAGTAGTAGTAAAGTTTGCTTTTCTGAACAGCCCACTCTAGGCTGTTCGTCACATTTTTAGCTAGTCAGGTCAACATAGCAGATTTGATTCAGGTTTGTACATCTATGATCAGAAAACATCAATGATATTTCTATATTATATAATTTAATGAGGTTGTATAAATGATAGTTTAATTATTTATAGGTAGCTTAGACATTATTAGTGAGCCATGCAACAACTTCCCGTGAATACCTTTCAATGTAATAATATGTAATGGGAAGACTGTGATTGGCAAGAGACTTGATCACTGATGTAAAGTATTTTGTGAAATGAGATATTTTACTATATTGTAACATGCTTTTAAGGAATTACTTATGCTTGATGTTTGTCAACAACTGCATGCCATGGATAATATTTATATCGTACAAATGTGATATTATACTCATGTTTGTCACATAGTAGTCCCATTTCTGAGGAAAGGGCCTAAAAAATGGTGCATTTGTATGTTCTCTTTTTTTACTCATCTAACCATCTACATCTTTCATCTTCTTCCACTTGCTACTATCCTTCCCTCTTGCTTGGAACACTGTGGTTGTAACTATACCATCTGTTGCTAGTTCTTGGGAATCTAATCTATTTTAATAATATATAGAAACAATAATGTTTATAGAAAAAACATATTTTTAAATTATTATAAAACAATCAATAGTAAAAACCTGAAATTTTACAATTACAAAAGGTAATCATTAGCTACATAAAAGTTTAATGTGGTAGAACTGTATAAAGAAGTTTGTTTCTAAATGTGTTCAACGTAAAACAAAATTAATTAAAAATAATATGAAATTTTTTTCGCACAATTTAAAAAAAAAGGAAAATGGCAACATGAATAAGATTTGACATGGATTTAGAAAAGAAACCTTAAAAACGGATTCCCCTAAAAATGAAACTTAAGGCTCTTTTCTATTGAGTAGATGTTTTATTCTTGCCAGCAGAAATTGGTTTTCAATGACAAAAAAGAATTATAAAAACCCCCAATTGATTCTTCTTCTTGATCGCCAAGACCTGTTGTTCAACCATAGAGCAATTTTTAGCTGCAGCTCAATCTCAATTTTAAATAAATTAAAATTTAAATTGGTTTGTGATTTATTAAAGAATAACACATGTGTTTTTTTAAAGTTTAAAGATGATACATTATTATACATACACACATATAGATTTTATTTGTTACCTTTCTCTAACCATAGCCTTTACACAACTAGTCTTGCCAGTACCTTCTTTCCCAAGAAACATACATCTTGAATTCACAACTGCAATTTTACCATTTTTAAGCTCATCTTTGTATATTTCAATAGCATATTTACCCTTGGAATATATTTGTGCTGGAACTAATAATTCTAATATAAATAACAAATAAACATAAATCATATAATAAGGAACATTTACAATTTATTACTACATGAATATTATCAGAGGACAGTTTTATGTCGCAAAGGTTTCTGTTTTACAATTAATATTCTATTTCATGTCACAGTAAACATATTTTAATTTGCATATATCAGCTAATTTGCATAAGTTCCCGTACTTGCGCTTTATAATATTTCTAAAATTCCACAAATCAACCCCTTTTATACATATTTAGAGCATTTAAATTATGTAAAGACTAAAAGTAACACATTCAAAATGGAAATTACAAAACGATTTAAAATTAGGTGTAAGAAAACTATTTTAAGCCAAATACAAGCGGGTAATTTAGTTAGCCTAGACTATGCTGTATAACATTTACAGCCTATTCAAACCTATGGTTTTGTATCGTATGTGGTGTCTAACTCTGTAGGCATGAACAATAAATCAGTTTTTTTCTTATATCTTTAAATTTATATCTTTAAATGTATAAACAAATACTTTCTGATTTTTATTTTTATATTTAAATTAGACCAATAAAAAAAAGATGGAAAAGGTTTAATGCAAAATATGATTATCTTACCAAACACTTCTAGTTTTCTCAGCGCATTCATGTAATCATGTTCATGAATTTTAATTTCAACCAGTTTTTGTTCCTTCTGGTATTCATCTGTTATTAATATCGGTGCTAAACCTTTTTGCAGCGTTTTATTGCAATACATTTCCCATAGCTCTTCCAATGCTTCAGAGTCATATGACACCAAATGCAACACTATACTTCCAGTTTTTACTTTCTGAAATTGTATGTGCCTTTCTTCAAAATAAGCAGTAAGAGCTTTCATTACTTTATGAACATCATCAACATCTGTTGTGCTCCACTCATTCTGTTTTCCCGTTAATTTAAAAAGGAGTTCCAGTGCATGTGGTCGCTGGCTGTCTTGGACTGATGAAGACTTTTTCTGAAGAGTTAGAACTAATTGCTTACCTTCAATGCAAAACAAAAATGCTTTTAAAAAGAATAATTATTACCAATTTTATTTAACAGTTTAAGTTTAAAAAGTAGGATTTTCTTATTGTCATAGTTCATCACATTAAAAAGAGCGTGCATTTAGCTTCTACGTGCCCGAATTTCTTCAAAATGTTATACGTTGTTGCTCAGACAATTATCAATACAATACATACATATTCAGGTCAGTAATTTCTTCTATTTAACACTGTATATTATGTAAATACTGTAATTACTATCTGACACACAATTCAGCACTGTAAACATATTTACTAGGTCATAGGATGGCATAATCAATTTCCTGCGTTAATATTTTAACTTATGCACCTTGCATTGGTGATGAGTTCAAATTTAGTTATTTTTAAATGCACTTCTAAATAGAACTAATTTTTTGGAATTAATTGTTAATTTTGTATGAAAACCATATACAGTAGGAGTAAATAAATTCTTTAAATAAAAAGAACAAATTAAAATATACAGTAATTACTTTCCTGTTCAGTGTTTGATGAAGGATCATCTGTAAAAATAAATTCATTGAAAAAATATTTAATTTAAATATATCTTAATGCTTCTTTCTAAAAACATTATGTTATTATATTTATATAAAAAAATGCAATGACAATTTTACCTTTATTTTTTAGTTCTTCTAAAGTCTCTTTGACTTGATTTAAGTTGATATCGATCTGCCAATCATCCAAAAACTGTTGACGATCTATAGGTAATAAAACATCTGCTAAACCCATGATTATCGTGTTATCCAGACCCATTATAGCTAGTTCTCTTAAAGCAGCTCTATCGTTTGTACTCAAATGAAAACACAGTGATGCTTTTGGATCGTTGATTCCCAATCCAACGCATTTTACGGATGCTGGTATACTTGGGCTCAATGTGTCATGTTTCACGATAGATTTCAAAGGTCCATTAAGTAAATCAAGATCAGTCTCGGACTTGATAGTGGCAGGAACAATTGCTCCTTTAGAAGACAAAAATATTTTGTAATAGGAATACATAGTTTGGGCCCTTTGCGATCTGGTCATTTGCAACCTGGCCTGAAGCTACCCGGCCATTGTTACCTACAGTATACACCAAACATTTTGACAACCGGCTTGTTGGCACCTGGTTTTCGGTCTGATCACATTTGTTACCATCCAGCCAATTACCACAAGGCAAGGTCTGCAGACCATTTGCCACCCAGAAAATTGTGCTGAATCTATGCAAACTTGATTTGTTTTTACTTCACCCAACTTTATTTCACGTTAAATAAAGTATGATATGCAAATGAGCAATTTTTTAAAATATGCTACTTGATCCTGATCTCCTTTTTTATGAGTAAATAGATACAGACACAATGTGAAAAACCTTATTTGCATATAATATTTGCAATAATTAATCACTACTTATTATATCATACAGTATCATTTATTTCGCCATCAAAAATCAACAAGAAGACAAAAGCAAATCAACGAGATAGGATTACCTAAATGTTATAACAAAAACAACATTCAATATAGGCTATCCACAAAAAAATACCAAAAAAAATATTTAGAGATACTTAAAAAGGAGTAAAATTGCATTTAATATAGTTAGGAATAAGGTTGAGAGTGTCGCCCTATACAAATTAAACGTATGTTTAGACAACATGAAATATATAACTTTGAATAATACTCCCGTTTTTACCATCTACTGGAAATGTAGTATACATATGTCTACGCCAAACATCTTTATAAACGTGGACTAGGCGGCAATGAATGGAGAATTTTAGGGTATTGCTAAACTGCGCAAACTGCGCAAACACTGCGCAAACAACAAAAAAAGCTGCGCAAACCTCCTTCAAAAAAATTATTATTGATTAGAACACAACTATAACTATATAGGGAGACAATTTATGAGAAAAAAAATTTGAAATTCCTTTAAGTTTGCCTTTTTTTGGGTGAAAAACTTCAATTTTTGGGAAAATTACTGATTTCACAGCGCAAACAACAAAAAAAGCTGCGCAAACCTCCTTTAAATCAATTACTATTGATTAAAACACAACTAGACCTATATAGGGAGACAATTTATGGGGAAAAAAATTTGAAATTCCTTTAAGATTGCCTTTTTTTGGGTGAAAAACTTCAATTTTTGGGAAAATTACTGATTTCACAGCGCAAACAACAAAAAAAGCTGCGCAAACCTCCTTTAAATCAATTAATATTGATTAAAACACAACTAGACCTATATAGGGAGACAATTTATGGGGAAAAACATTTGAAATTCCTTTAAGATTGCCTTTTTTGGGGTGAAAAACTTCAATTTTTGGGAAAATTACTGATTTCACAGCGCAAACAACAAAAAAAGCTGCGCAAACCTCCTTTAAATCAATTAGTATTGATTAAAACACAACTAGACCTATATAGGGAGACAATTTATGGGGAAAAAAATTTGAAATTCCTTTAAGTTTGCCTTTTTTGGGTGAAAAACTTCAATTTTTGGGAAAATTACTGATTTCACAGCGCAAACAACAAAAAAAGCTGCGCAAACCTCCTTTAAATCAATTAATATTGATTAAAACACAACTAGACCTATATAGGGAGACAATTTATGGGGAAAAAAAATTGAAATTCCTTTAAGTTTGCCTTTTTTGGGTGAAAAACTTCAATTTTTGGGAAAATTACTGATTTCACAGCGCAAACAACAAAAAAAGCTGCGCAAACCTCCTTTAAATCAATTAATATTGATTAAAACACAACTAGACCTATATAGGGAGACAATTTATGGGGAAAACAATTTGAAATTCCTTTAAGTTTGCCTTTTTTGGGTGAAAAACTTCAATTTTTGGGAAAATTACTGATTTCACAGCGCAAACAACAAAAAAAGCTGCGCAAACCTCCTTTAAATCAATTAATATTGATTAAAACACAACTAGACCTATATAGGGAGACAATTTATGGGGAAAAACATTTGAAATTCCTTTAAGATTGCCTTTTTTGGGGTGAAAAACTTCAATTTTTGGGAAAATTACTGATTTCACAGCGCAAACAACAAAAAAAGCTGCGCAAACCTCCTTTAAATCAATTAATATTGATTAAAACACAACTAGACCTATATAGGGAGACAATTTATGGGGGAAAAAATTTGAAATTCCTTTAAGTTTGCCTTTTTTGGGTGAAAAACTTCAATTTTTGGGAAAATTACTGATTTCACAGCGCAAACAACAAAAAAAGCTGCGCAAACCTCCTTTAAATCAATTAATATTGATTAAAACACAACTAGACCTATATAGGGAGACAATTTATGGGGAAAAAAATTTGAAATTCCTTTAAGTTTGCCTTTTTTGGGTGAAAAACTTCAATTTTTGGAAAAATTACTGATTTCACAGCGCAAACCCCAAAAAAAAGCTGCGCAAACTTCCTTCAAACCAATTAATATTTATTAGAACACAACTAGAACTATATAGGGAGACATTTTATGGGTAACAAAAATTGAAATTGTTATAAGTTTGCCTTTTTTTTGGGGAAAAACTTTAATTTTTTGGTAAAATTACAGATTTTACAGATTTAAAGGTTTGCGCAAACCCCCAAAAAAGCTGCGCAAACCTCCTTCAAATCAATTAATATTGATTAGATAACTAGAACTATATAGGGAGACAATTTATGGAAAAACAATATTGAAATTGCTGTAAGTTTGCCTTTTTGGGGGGCAAAAACTTTAATTTTTTGGGAAAATTACAGATTTCATAGCGCAAACCCCAAATAAAGCTGCACAAACCTCCTTCAAACCAATTAATATTTATTAGAACACAACTAGAACTATATAGGGAGACAATTTATGGGGAAAACATTTGAAATTCCTTTAAGTTTACCTTTTTTTTTGGTTAAAAACTTCAATTTTTGGGAAAATTACTGATTACAGCAATTTCAATTTTTTTTCCCCATAAAATGTCTCCCTATATAGTTCTAGTTGTGTTCTAATAAATATTAATTGGTTTGAAGGAGGTTTGCGCAGCTTTTTTTGGGGGTTTGCGCTGTGAAATCAGTAATTTTCCCAAAAATTGAAGTTTTTCACCCAAAAAAAGGCAAACTTAAAGGAATTTCAAATTGTTTTCCCCATAAATTGTCTCCCTATATAGTTCTAGTTGTGTTCTATCAATATTAATTGTTTTAAAGGAGGTTTGCGCAGCTTTTTTTGTTGTTTGCGCTGTGAAATCAGTAATTTTCCCAAAAATTGAAGTTTTTCACCCAATAAAAGGCAAACTTAAAGGAATTTCAAATTGTTTTCCCCATAAATTGTCTCCCTATATAGTTCTAGTTGTGTTCTATCAATATTAATTGTTTTAAAGGAGGTTTGCGCAGCTTTTTTTGTTGTTTGCGCTGTGAAATCAGTAATTTTCCCAAAAATTGAAGTTTTTCACCCAATAAAAGGCAAACTTAAAGGAATTTCAAATTTTTTCCCCATAAATTGTCTCCCTATATAGGTCTAGTTGTGTTCTAATAAATATTAATTGGTTTGAAGGAGGTTTGCGCAGCTTTTTTTGGGGGTTTGCGCTGTGAAATCAGTAATTTCCCCGAAAATTGAAATTTTTCACCCAAAAAAAAGGCAAACTTAAAGGAATTTCAAATTTTTTTTCCCCATAAATTGTCTCCCTATATAGGTCTAGTTGTGTTTTAATCAATATTAATTGATTTAAAGGAGGTTTGCGCAGCTTTTTTTGTTGTTTGCGCTGTGAAATCAGTAATTTTCCCAAAAATTGAAGTTTTCACCCAAAAAAAGGCAAACTTAAAGGAATTTCAAATTTGTTTTCTCATAAATTGTCTCCCTATATAGTTATAGTTGTGTTCTAATCAATAATAATTTTTTTGAAGGAGGTTTGCGCAGCTTTTTTTGTTGTTTGCGCAGTGTTTGCGCAGTTTGCGCAGTGTTTGCGCAGTTTGCGCAGTTTAGCAATACCCGAATTTTAAGGAACCGTGTACAGAGAACTATCGTGAGAGCTAAAACACATTTTAATAACGAAATAATTAAATGCTTAAATGTAACAACCTTGCTAATGGCATCTGACTGCAAGAAATGTATGCAATGTAAAAAAGAAACCGGCATTAACTTTTCCTTATGATTTTCATCAGGATTCTGTAACTACGACAAACGATCATTTTGTCCCTCTGCCGCACTAACTTTCCTGCTTTCATACCTGCACCATGTCCTGTGAGATCTTTACAGTTTAGGTACTCACATTAATTTAAATAAACTGAATGCCGGAAAATCTAGCCAATCTGATGATCTGTCGATTAAGCTTGTTAAGGAGTAAATGAGCTCACTCTAGGCCTTGCTAATGTATTTAAAGCTGTTTGAAGAGAGTTTTTGCAATTGACCAACAAATAAAATTTCACAGACACCGATATTGCGAGATTTTTTTAAGGTTTCTATTGTCAGATGGATCACTGATGAGATGACGAATATGTTAAATACTAAACAATATGGATGTCAGAAAGGCCCTTCTACAACACATATATTATCGACGTAATTAAGAGTATTAAGGATTTTGAAAGTAGTAAATCATTTGCCAATATTATATGCAATTGATTTCACAAAAATCTTAGATTGTTTCGATCACAGTTTTGTTATTAATAAATTGATTAATTATTTCCATCGTCTACAGCTTTTTGAGTAACCGCATGCTGAACACATAATATAAACAGTGTGTATCTGCATAATAAAGAAATCACTTGCGGTGTTCACAAGGGGCCTAAACTCGACCAATTATATTTCTTGTCCTTGATTGAAATGTTGATGACCTCACACCCTGGGTAAAACAATGAACATTGGTAAACACCAGGCTATACTTGTACAACCTGGTCTAAATCTAATAAATGAATAGTGGTCAGTAAACAAAATCCCTAAAGCATCCAAATTCAATGTGATGAGAAATCATTTACTTTTAAGTGATGTCTTTCCACCTTATTAAGAGAGCTTTATCGTGAGTAAATTGTCTGTAGTAAGGTTTAAATAAACTTTAATACAAAGAGTATTACAACAAACAAACTACTACTTCAAGACTTAACTTCTTACTCATCTGAACGTCCCCATGAAATTGTTAATGTTATGGAATAAGTTTGGCTTACACTGGATAATTATAAAATAAATAAAAACACAAAAGTTTGAATTATTTTCATCATTTTATATAAAAATATATATAATAAACCTTTGCCAATATTAGTGAAAACAATCGATAACATAACACACTATGGAAGGCACACTTCAAGTTCAGATTTCTTTTTTAAAGAATTAAAAAATATTCTAAAATTGATAACTGTACAGTTATAATTGGTTGATGAAAATCTACTCATCATATCAATATACTACAACAATAAATTAATAAGAAGACAATCTAAAAAAAGCTTAAGAGAGTTTGAGCATGAGGCTCTTATATACATACCTCTATCTAGCAATATGTTCTTTGCACGATTTCCAAGGCGTTCAGCAAATCTTTTTATTTTGTCTGATGTATCAGCTAACTCTTCGTCAATCTCTAGGCGAAGCACTACGTCCCAAATATTTGAGAATTTGAAGTCTTTTAGTTTATAGAAAGAAATAATTTTCTTGAATGCTTGGTGGTCAACTTGTTTCAACGCCTTAAATAGTTTTATCCTATATGATGACAACTGCTGATAATGGACATTATTTTCACCATAGTCTTTACTATACTGAATTACAAGATCTACGGCATTTTTCAATTGTGAAATTTCGGCAATATCAAAAAGTAGTTTAACATTAGTTGGAGTGATACCACCTCTGTCTTCTAGTGAATTCAATAGATCAATTGCATTTTGGTCTGGTTTGGTGATGTCTATTAAATCTAAATGACCGAACAACCAGAATCTCAGCCATAGATATTTCTCACCCTGATAGAGGTTGCTGAGATCGTCTTTCAAAGTTGATAACATGTTTGGTCATCTAGTCTGCAAATATTAAATAATTAATTTCATGTTACAAGAAACTGATATCAGAGTAAAAAAAATGTTAAGTGGGTGGGGTGTGGGGGTTGCATGTGCCAGATAATGTGTTTTCATAGAAGTTTCTTGCTTTTATAATGCGAAACAAAAAAATCCAAATAGTTTTTTTCTGTCGCTAAACATTTATCAGTTTATGAAAGTATTAAACGTTGAATGTGTGGCTGATCTCACCCCTCCCCTCTCTCCCGCTGTAATGGAAATCCAGGGTTGTAAAATTGTATTAAACTATAACTGTGGAGTAGCTTTGCGTCAAGGAGTTGAGTAATTGGTCAGATGTTTTGCCCTACTCTGACGTAATTTGCACTTCATACTAAGTACATTTGAGAATACGAAAACTTTCACAAGTAATTCTCGGGTGGGACTCGAACCCACGACCTCCAAATCAGCCTGGCGTTTATACCTTGCGCTGATGGCTAGTGGTTAGATTCGAGCCAAGTAAGCAGAGGGTACTTCACCAACAGGGTTGTAATTGTATCAAACTATTGTGGAGTAGCTTTGCGTCAAGGAGTTGAGTAATTGGTCAGATGATTTGCCCTACTCTGACGAAATGTTCACTTCATACTATATTTACAAAGCTATCAGTAATATACTTTTATTGTATCCAATATTTGTATATTGTATATAAGTATTATTAAACAATATCATTTTAGATCTATTCTAAAGATTTCTTCAGACAAGCGCATTCTTTAGAAAGTACTACGCATTAGCAATAAGGAGAAGAAAGGCTCTTGCTACCACCGTGCTCAAACAAAAGTTGACAGCCTGCTACCTTGCAATGCTTGGATGTCAATTTTGTAAATATTAGAATCCATTAATTTATTTTAGATTTTTTTTAGACAAGCCTTCTTTATAAAGTATAGTACCACGGATAAGGGGGTGGTGGGGGGGGGGGGTAACTCTAGCTACCTCTAGTCCTTCCTCGTCCTTCTTCAAGTGACAACTGCTCAAATCTCCACAGTTGACAGCCTTTTAATGATGTAAAGGAAAATATAAAGTTAGCAACAGAAAGTCCTAATATACATTCATTTTCGTGGTCAATAAACTTAACTTGTGAAATATTGTTTAGTGTTTCATTTTTATTCGATTTTTTAAAGACTATTGTAAAAGTCTTCAAATACACGTTAGGACTATAATTGTTTTATCCAGGTAAGCAAAATAGTCGTTTATCGAAATAATAATAGCATATCAAGGTCAAAGATCAAAGATGGTGTTTCCGGTCATTTTTTGTCAAATGTTTCTTTTGAGTAAATATTAATATATTCTCGGTATTTATAGCCCGATTTTAAATCTCTACCACATACCATAGTTGCCTACGATGATACATAGAAAAAAGTTAAAAAGATCAATAGCCTTTACTTCCAACCATTTTGTGACAAAATGTCTCATTACAATAATGTAAAGGTGTACATTCCGAACAATTAGAGCCATAATTTTTATCTCTACAATCAGTCGTTACCTAGATACAACATATCAAGATCAAAGGTTAATCGTGCAAGAAATAACATTTTTTGGCCAAAATGTTCCATCGGAGCAAATATAGGCCTAAATATGTATGTTCTGAATATTTTGGTACCAGAATCAATAAACGAAGTAGTTAAGAAGATATGGACATTTTAACATTTTATCAATCAAAAAAAAATGTTGGCGGCCATTTAAAAAAAAAACACTTTTCGGTGGTCGAAAACAATTTAAGAAATAATACAACATTACATGTAGGTTAAACATTCAATCATTCATTCATAGAACATTTATTTTTACCAAAAAAACCAATAAAGTAATAATAATAATAATGTATATAGAATTGATTATTACAATTGATCATAATAATTTTTTTTTTAGTCATAGAAACTGTAATCTGATTTTGATTACTATATTTTTGTATAGTATATATTGGTGTCAACAATTAGAGTTTATCTCTTGGATTTGAATTTTTTTTAAATATAAAAAAAAAACTTACCACTCCATTTAGAAATGACTGCTTCTTCATTCACTTCATTTATGCTGGCTTGTGTAAAACAGAATTTGGACCAAGCGTTCCCTTTTGAAAACATAAAAGATAAGCCTTACAATAAAACGATTAACCTTTGATCTTGATATGTTGTATCTAGGTAACGACTGATTGTAGAGATAAAAATTATGGCTCTAATTGTTCGGAATGTACACCTTTACATTATTGTAATGAGACATTTTGTCATAGAATAGAGGGCGTTTTGGACCATGTGGATATTTAGGATTTTGCTCTCTCAAGGGCTCCAAAATTATCCGGTTTTAATTATTTTATAAACAGAATTTGTGGTTAAGTGTCATTTATATCTTATTTATGTTGGGATTCTGTAAAATTAGCACCTGGTTTGGTTTGAATCTGATGATCTGAAGACTCGGCAGATGATGTTCCAACAGATGCAGTTTTGAAACAACTATCTGATATAAAAGACCAAGTCAAGTTTATACCCAGTCTCTTAGAAAATATGCGGGAAATCAAATCGTCCATGGAATTTTTTAACAAACTAATTGAAGAAAACTGTGTTAAGATGAAAAGCATTGAGCAAGAAAATAAACAACTGAAAAAAGATAACGAAGATCTTACGAGAAGAGTGGAGAAATTAGAGAAAGAGCAGGATGAACAGAATCAGTATAGCAGACGAGAGAATATTGAAATAAGAGGTATATTACAAATTGCAAATGAAAATACTGAAGATATTGCACTGAAAGTTCTAAAGGAAATCGACAGTAGTATAAAAAAAGAGGACATCGAGGCTTTACATAGGATTGGTAATCGAGATAGAACAGACAGACCAATAATTGTCAAATTTTGCAGCAGAAAGAAGCGTGATCAAGTATATAATGACAGGAAAAAGATTAGGAATACAACTACTGATATGCTTGGATACACAGGTAAAAACCACATATATGTTAATGAAAACTTAACTCAAAAGAAACGTAGTCTTATGGGAAAAATAAACGATATAAGGAAGACAAAGAACTATAAGTATTTGTGGACATACAATGGGCGCATCTATGTACGCAAACAACAGGGTTCAATGTTGATTGTTATTAATAGTGAAGATGATATTGGTAAAATTGTATAATAATGCTAATAGTTTTTCTGTACTTAAATATTTATTTATATGGTTTTAATGGCTAACCAAAATCTAGATTATCAATTACATAATAGCTGTAAGACATATTCGTCATCTGAATTTTGTAATTTTTTTGATAATAAATCTCAATCAGTGTTTTCAGTATCTCACATTAATATTAGATCGCTTAACAAGAACTTTGAAGAATTTAAATTATTTTATGAGGAATTGGTTCAAAGTAAATTTAAAATTATAGCCTTGTCGGAAGTGTGGCAAGTTAGTTAGTTCAAAAATGAATAATTACTCGTTGGAAACTAAATGTCGTATTAATCAAAGAGGAGGTGGAGTAGGAGCGTACATACATGATTCAATTAATTATACGGCTATTAATTATAATGTACATCATTCTGAGTCTTTATGGCTGGAAATAGATGTTGGTCAAAATAAATCCCTCATAGTTGGAGTTTTATATAGGCAACCAAATACAAACGTTGAGGAATTTATTGAAAGCCTAGAATTGTCACTTGCAAATATTAAACAACAAGGTACTGAATGCATATTAATTGGGGATTTTAATATTAATGCAAGTAATTTAAATGCTGCAGATGCTTTAAGTCTAAAAAATAGCTTGTCTTGCTTAAACTTTATACAACTTATTAATGTATATACACGAATAACCAGTAGTTCAAGAACAACAATTGATCATGTATATACAAATATCCATTCTAGATTTTTAACTTCAGAAACCATAGAATTAGATATATCAGACCATTTGGCTACTTTTTGTATGTTAGAGAACTTTAATGACTACTTCCAACAGACTGATCAAATCAAATTTAGAAAATTTTCCAAGTTTAATATCCAACACTTCCAACATGATCTTATGAATGTAAATTGGTCTGAAGTATTTGATAGTCAAGAGGTAAATTCTGCTTACACAGAGTTTAAAAGGTTATTTCTAGAAGTTTGTAATAAACATGCACCATTAGTTTTAAAAACTGTTAACCCAAGAAAGAAACTAAAGAAACCATGGATTAATTCTAGTATAAAAAAATCAATTAAGCATAAACATAGGTTATTTTCAAAGGTAATTACAATGTAGATATGTTAGCAAAGTATAAACGATATCGAAATTGTCTTACAAACACCTTAAGAACAGCAAAACAGAAATATTACTCAGATCAATTTGAAGAAAAGTGTGGTAATACAAATAAAATATGGGAAATTATTAATGATATTTTAGGAAGAGGTAAGAAGAAAATGAAATTACCTAATAAATTAGAAATTAAATCATGTGATGGCAATGTTAATATAGAAACTAATCAAACAGCAATAATTAATGGTTTCAACGATTATTTTGTTTCAATTGGAACAAATCTTGCAGAAGAATGTACTGATAACACAAATGTAAATCATAATATATATTTATCAACTGTACCCCAAAATTCATTATTTTTCAATTATGTTGTTGATGAAGAAGTTAATGATATCTTAAAGGGTTTAGATAAGAATAAAGCTGTAGGCTTGGACCAAATTAATCCTAAATTAATTATATATGCAGCAGATTATATATCTAGACCTTTTACGTATATAATTAATTTGTCATTATCTACAGGGATCTTCCCTGCTGACTTAAAAAAAGCAAAGGTATTTCCATTATTTAAAAAGGGTCTGCCATCAGATCCAGGGAATTACAGACCAATATCTGTATTGCCACAATTTAGTAAAGTATTTGAGAAAATTATAAATAAGCAACTTTTGTGTTATTTAAGTAAATTTGATTTATTATATCATCAACAGTATGGATTTAGAGAAGGGTACAGCACAAAACTTGCTATTATTGAGTTAGTACAAAATTTGTCTGAGAAATTAGATAAGGGAAACATAGTTGTTGGAATATTTTTAGATCTAAAGAAAGCATTCGATACAGTCAATCATCAAATACTACTGGATAAGTTAAGTGCATATGGGATAAGAGGGTTGCCATTAGCTTTATTTAAAAATTATTTATATAATAGGAAACAATGTATCAGTGTAAATGGAATAGAGTCTAATGAGAATTCAATAACTTGTGGAGTACCACAAGGGTCGGTCTTAGGACCTACATTGTTTCTTATTTATGTAAATGATATTGTAAACTCTTCTGACTTTTTTGATACACGATTATTTGCAGATGATACTAGTTTATTTTGTTCTTTTAATCCACATGAAATTGTTGACCTAACAAATGTAAATGAGCAGTTGAAACATATAGTAGATTGGTGTGATGTTAATAAGTTGACAATTAATTCTAAAAAGACAAATTATATTATATTTCGTAATCAGCATACAATAATTGAAGTAAAGGGGGATATATACATAAAGGAATCAAAATTAGATGAAGTTGAAGCTACAACTTACATTGGGGTAGATATAGATAATAGACTTACATGGAAAGTGCATTCTAATAAGGTTAATAAAATTATTAGTTCTAAGGCTGGTTTATTGTACAAACTTAAATATGTTGTACCCCAATCAATTTTGGTGCTTTTATATAATTGTTTTATTTTGCCTCATATTTCATTTGCATTAGAAGCTTGGGGTAACACTTATAAAACTCATTTAAAACCAGTATATTTAACACAAAAACGTATTATACGCACATTGACTTATTCTGATAGACTAGCACCAACATCATTATTATTCAAAGAACTTAACATTTTAAATATTTATCAGCAGCATCAGTACTTAATTACTTTATTTGTTCATGATAGTTTACATGGTAAATTTCCAGATACAACTCCTAAATATTTTTTGTATATTAATTTTCGTTATTCATCAAGGTCTCAGACTAGAGAAAAGTTGTATGTACCAAAATATAGAACAAACATAGGACAACATTCCATCAAGTATTCTGGTGCAAAGCTCTGGAATGAAATCCCGGGTGACTTAAGGTTTCTAACAAAAAGCAAATTCAAAAAAGAAATGAAAACATACTATCTGTTTGTATAGTGATATTTATTTATTTTATAAGAGAATTATATTGTATATATTTGAGAGAAAGTGTATTTAAAAAAAAAAAAAAATGTTTATGTATATTAATTTTATTTTAGACAAGTAGCCCTAATTTATTTATATAACTATTTATACTTCAATGTTTAGGGGCTGAACTTGATTAGTTTTAACTATTTTTTAGCCCTTCCCTTGATATAATTATTATTATTTGTATATTATTACAATGTTTATAATTTATATTTATGGGTAAATAAATAAAGAATAAAAAAAAAAAGAATATGTACGGAAGGCCGTTCGGCATTGTTGATGCAGTGTTGATTTTCAACAATTCCGCTCTAAAAGTGTGATTTTATTGGTGAAAATGCAATTTTAAACTCTAAATATATCCTATTTGGCCTGGGCTAGGGTGGGTGATTAGTGGCTGGCAGTCAGGTAATTAAGTGGCGGCAATAACAACTGTAATAAGATACGATATGATATTATTTATTTATCGCAAATCCATTCCACTTTCACGTCCATTTTAATTGTATAGAAATTAGCAGTACTAAAAAAACTATTTGCAAGCTAACCATCGGTTACCGTATAGACTAGATTAGGAAGTATGTTTAATAATACTTAACTATAAGTCAACAACTATTGTGTGGGACAAGCATGAACAAGCAACAATGAAGTTCAATTATAAAAATGGAGTGCCTTTTTTGGTTTAAAACGGTTGAATAAATAATATGTAATGTAAATATCACTCAGTATTGAAGCTATTTTAGAACAGGTATTTCAAAGAATGTATACATGGTGTAACACCATTTCTACTAGACTATTATAAAAAAACATCAGAACCCATGAATTTATTTTAGATTTGTTGAGACAAGCCTTCTTTAGAAGGTACCATAGCAATACGCCCTTCATCCTTCTTCACGTGACTGTTCACACCTCAGCAGTTGACAGTCTGTATATAACTTGCAATGATCGGATGTGAATTATTGCTGAAAGTGAATTCAGTTTCTTGTGACCACAAAATGTGTGTCTGAAGACATTCAATAGTTTTTAAGAAACCGAATAAAATGAAGCACTAAAAAATTGTCAATAAGTTACGTTTATATCAAATTACTTGCTGTTCTCTAACCTCATGTTTGCCTAATACATTATTTCCATACATATTTAAGTTAATAAATATTTTTTAAAGTTAACTTCCTGTACAAAACGTCATAACAACGAAAATAAATAAGTAATGATAACAGAATTCATGCTTTTTTAATATAGTGGGAATTGAAGCAATAATTAAGCCTACATATATACTATATATAGATATTTGTTGAATAAAAGACAAATTTTGATTCAAACGTTACGGCTTTTGTTGTTTTTAGGGACGCTAGTAGACTTCAGAAAATTTTATGACGTTTTTTACTCGCAAATTGTCAAGACAAGCCAAAGTAACTTTTTCTGCTAAAAACACAGTAAATAACCTTAATCAATTTTCAATAATGATGAAAGAGACAGCAAAGTGAGTAAGATGTGTTATTTGTTTCAGATTCAGTCTTAATCAGTGCCACTGGTTTTATACCGTACCTTATAGATAATGTAGGCTATATTCAATCATTCTTTCATATATAATATTTATTCATTCACTAATCGACCCCTTTTGAAAATATAAAGATAATCTTTAAATGAATATGCAATCTTTCCTAATAAAATATTGTTTTGTCTCTGTGCTTTTTCTTTTCAATTTCTTATCGCCAAAAAACTGCAAATTGTAACAGGGAGGGATATGATTTTATTCGCAAATTAACGACTTACCCGATAGGAGCGAATTCGTATTATGTAAAAATATACCTTCTAGTAGTAACACTTAATTGCCCCAAAATGACAAAAATCGAAAATCCATTTCAGGTCCTTTTTAAGTTATAATTGTATAGAAGTTAGGAATACCAAAACAAGTATTTGAAAGCTTACCATGTGAAACGTTTAATCTGGTAGCTGAAAACACCAATAACAAACTACATCAGTGATAGACTAGATCAGGAAGTATGTATGTAATAATACTAAAGTAACACCAACTACTGTGTGGGACAAGCATGAACAAGCAACAATAAAGTTAAATTATAAAAATGGAGTTCTTTTTAGCTTTAGGACGGTTGAATAAATTATAAAAAACACCAGAATTGAAGGTATTTTAGCCGGAGGTATTTTAAAGAATGTATACGTGCCATACCATTTTAGGTATACTAAATGTATCAATCATTCTAAAGAAAATTATTATAACCAAATATCAGAATCCAGACATTAAATTTTATAGATTTTTTCAGACAATCCTTCTTTAGAAAGTACCATGAATAAGGGAGAGAGGGACTCTAGCTACCTCCCTCCCGTCTTTACAACTTTTCACATCTCCACAGTTGACAGCCTGTATATGCCTTGCAATGACTCGAATCATTGCTGAAAGTCAATTCAGTTTCTTTGACCCAAAATGTGTATTTGAAGGCAATAGTCTTTAGGAGAAACCAAATAAAAACTTGTCAGTAAGTTACGTTTATTAACCATCGAAATGAATATCATATTACTTGCCTAATACATCATTTCCATACGGTTTTTTAAACAAAGTTTTATACCGTTTTAAATATTTTGAAATTGTTTTAACAATGTTTTATACAGGTATGTTGTTTTTTTAAAATACTGTTTTATTCATAAATTTTACTTGTTTTATGCGATTTTGATTAAATAAATGAATAAATGAACTAATCAGTAATTATTATAAGCATTGCTTTTTTGATATAGCAGAGAAAGCACTAAGTAGGCATATTGAATGAAAGACCAATGTTGATATAAGAGTTAGGACTGTTGTTGTTGTTTTATTCAGACAAGCTAGACTTGGAATGGAGTTTGTATTGTTCGAAAGCCATCATGATTGTAAAAGAGCCACAATTCAAATTCAAACGTTTCTAAAGCCTGTTTTCCTGTCGACGTTATTCGACGCTATCGTCGTTGATCATTAACAGTTCAACGACGATCGTTTGAAAACGATCAAGTTGAAATGATAAAGGTAGCGAGTACCTTTTCCTTTAAATCGTTAACATTTCAATGTTTACGTAGAAGATCACCGATTATTGTTAACGATAGCGTCGACTGACGTCGACAGGAAAACAGCCTTTAAGAATCGAATTGTGCTATACAATGATTATATCTTCCTTTACAAATATTCAAATTTTTCTTGTTGCAAAGAATTTACCCAGAAGTGAAATAAATTTGTACAAATCTTTGTAAAAAACTATTACATTTAGTTAGGCCTACAATTAAAAATTGTCTAGTAATGATAAATAGGATTTTTGGTTTAATTTAAAATCATAAAGAACATTTTTTATTTTAGAAAATGGTAAAAAAAATGCTGAAATTTCAAATAATGTAAATTTATTTACAATTACAGTTACCAAATTACTATTAATACTACGATAACATTAATTGAATAATTATACAATTTTAAAAATATTGTATACTGTAATTAATGTTATCTCAGGTGGAATCGGTTAAACTTTTCACAGATAAATATGTATATCATTGGCTGTAGAAGCACACTGGTTGCTCCTTTGTATTGTGGCTTTGTTAATTAAGCAAAATCTACTAGCAATAAACTCAATTGCAATATGGCAATCATGATTCTGTTTATTAAAACCAAATATGTGCACACATACAAGGGAAATGACTACACAAGTTCCTCTACTACTTTTTATTCAAAATGTTACTACAGAACTTTTAGAATAAAAGACATTTTTTATCTAGGTTGATTTAGTTGGTTTCCCTAATATTAAATATTTGTTTAAAGCTACTGAAATTACAAAATTGTAAATTATTATGTAATAGGAATGGTATATTGATGTAACCCTTATACTGTATATCCTCTTTGTACAGGTACTGTTATCACAGAATCCAGTAAGATCAGAGTTTTATTATAAATTGTCCAGTAAGTTTGTTTGAAAGGGCAAGAGTGACAGAAAGTTATATAATCTTACATATTTCATTATTTAATATAGGCATAATTATTAAATTGAAAAAATAAAATAACAATTTTAAGATAACAAAAGCTATCATAGTACTATTATTATGTTTAAAAAGTAATATATATGTCTATTTATGCTTGCTTTTTAGTTCTATTCTACTGCCATTTCTACTGAACTAAAATTGCAATATTTTAAAATTCTATTGAAAAAAGAATTCAAAGATTTTAAACTTTTATTTTACAAATACTTATTTATCCAAGATACTTATGATTTTGGTTCATTTAATATTTTTTAATTATTTAATTAAAATTAATAAAATTAATTAATTTTTAATTAATGTAGTTGTGTCAATACATAAAAATATAGTAAAAATGACACTTATTCAAATGATGTGTATACATATATTAAAGATGGGCACATCTGCATAAAGTCACCTCCAACCAAACTCATTTTTCCTACCATTATACGATGCTATGTTAAAGACTTATTGTTTGTCTTGGCAACTCTCTATCAACTTATTCAATAAATAATTTTATTGGATTTTTGTTACACCTGATAATGTAAATTATTGAACACCGAGAACAATTTGCATAATGAAGTTACACACAAGGTTTGCTTTTATAGTAACTGTTGCCGCAGATGAAAGTCGGGATTACAGTACAAATAGGTACTCACTGCCAATAATATCAACTGGGTTGAACTGCGTTAGGGTTGTTTACAATGCTTGGCAGTAAACAAGTTAACAACCATATTGACATGACAGACACTTCTCATAAGGTTCTGTATTTATTCTGATTAGCAGTGCTCCGGAGAGCTTAATCTGACTCAAGCAATTGACTTATCAATTCTTACTTAACCTACGAGTTTCAAACTTCATTTTCTCGTAGCCACGTTGTTTGCAGACTGTGCAGATGGTCGACTGCTCGCTGTGAGATATTGAGGGCAGCATGCACAGGTCGTACACCTGACTCTGACATTAATGATAAACCGCACACTCCAAAGTAAGCATGTAACGCATCTGTAACGTTGAATGCAATATTATTAATGTTGATTTGGATTTTGCTTTATTCAACTATTACTTCACAGTTATCTCATATTATTTGTTTTTATTTTTAAATGTGTAAAAAACTTCAATGTATATTACAGTATTTTGCCATTGATTTGTATTAACAAATACATGACTATTTTTATACTTTTAATAAACAAATTAATTTGAATAGGTTAAATTAAATCGTGATGAAAATTAAGATGCATACATTTGTAGTAAATATGTGACTGTGTTTGAGGAAAAATGTGGATTTCATAAGTGTCTTACCTGGATGGTATTCCGGCCATTTTGAGAAACCTCCCATTGATTCATCCTGCGTTGATAGTATGTATGTCCTGTTGCAGTTAGCATCAATTAAATGAAACATATCCAGAAGCTGTAACACAAGACATTTACCACTAAGAATATAATTATTTTATAAACCTGATCGATTGGTTTCCATATTGTTTTCATTATCAATTGGAATGACTAGAGGTGTAACCTGCACAAGATATTAGGAACTTTTTTTATCATGTTCATGTGAGTGGCAGTCGATGTTAGTGTAATGTTGTTAGTGGACTTGTGCATGAGCAAATTAAAAAGTATTTTTTGCATTGACTGAACATTTCAACATTCCATTTTACTTTACCTTGAGTGTGGCTCCTACCCAGAATGAATAACAAGTATCTACTGGTTTGTTTGGCCTTCCTTGGAAACCAGATTGTTGTCGTTGGATACACCATCGTTTTAATTTCTCTAGTTGTTTGTTTGTTAATGTACTCTCCAGTTTACCCATGAGTACTAACGATGCTATTGCACAAAATGTCGTTCCACCTGCAAACATAAATTAAATAATAAATTATTATTATATTATGGCAGAATGATGGATGAAACTAGGACTGTTTTAAAGCAGCTTTTGGTCCTATCATTAACCAAAGGCTTCTCTCGACCAGTGCCCACCTTGACCAGAGGAGAGACATAAGCTAATACGTCTGATGCAGATACTAGATGCAGGGGCTGCCAGAAGAGTCAGCAGTGCTGATTTTAAATTCCTAATGGGACCTCAGCAACATATACATCACCGGATATTCCCAGATGGTCTCCCATCCAAGCCCTAACTGGGCTCAACGTTGCTTAACTTTGGTGATCTGACGAGAAAAGGTGTGTCAACGTCGTAAGGCCGTATATAAATTTAATACACATAATATAATAAGCTGGGCAAATCCAGGAATTCTAACAAGAATACCTGTATGTAGACGGGGATTTTTAAAGCATAAGTTTTTTTGGTTGCATATATTTAATTTGAACATATAAAACATATATTTCCAAAGTACTGGTTTGAGATAATAAAAGGTAAAAATATTAGTTAAAAATGATATTAATAAACCCTTACCATGTCCTTCATCTCCTGGGCCTTGGCCAATTGAAAATTCATATGTCTAAAAATAAATAAATAAAAAAAGAATAGATCTTTACAATAAAGGTTATTAAAGAAAATAACCAAATGCTAAACTACTTAGTAGTATTAAATGTATTTGTAACATGGGTATTTAACTATTTTTCTTGACCCTTAAGCTCTGTCTACACTATCAAACTTGACATGACAATAAAATGTGATGTGCCCATATATGGACATGATGATGTCATATCACTACCATATTTGGGCACATCACATTTTTTTGTCAACTATTTCGATAGTGTAGACAGAGCATTAAACAGTTTTTATTCAAATAAAAGTTGCTAAATAAATGATTTAATGTTTTCTTCGTTAATACATTTTGGTCTTTTTGGTTAGAAGGGAATCATTTGATGAAATTGTGTGTATTTTTATTGCGTCATTAAAACATACTTTAAAAATAAAGAAATACTTTTGTAGGAATCTGAAGTAAAATATTGATGCTTTGCAAATATACATACCAAACTTTTTTTGATATAATCTGTTGCTTTCTTTTGGTCCATTCCACTCCAATCATTTAAAATATAACTAATACAGCTGGCACAATAAATAAACCTCATGTCACTCTCACTACCTTGATACGTTGCAGTGTAACTAAACAACAAAAGAATAGTCCAAAAGAAAAACATTGTGAGAAGTATAGTATATTTAGTAGTATATTTATAGAAATATTGAAACTAACTCAAGGCTAGGCAATCTAGCTAAAAACAGCCTAATTGAAACATATTGCAAACAAAGATTTTTAAATGGTCATATATGATGAAATCAAAATCTGAGCATCACACATCTCTGTCAATATCTCAATGATATGAAAATTAGCTTAAATATGCAAATTAGTGTGAAATTACATGTACTGTACCATATCTAAAAAAACCACTATGCCAGAGAGTTGATTTTTTAGTATATTCCTCTGGAGCCCAGGTACGAAATTTGGTGAAAGCTACGGTAGGAGGTGGGATTATACTCTAGAATGGGATTATACTTGGATATACAGTATACTGTAATAAAGAATATTTTTTAAACCTTTACCATACTTTATTAATAATAATAGTTGGTTGGTAAGAAAGTTATAATTTATAACTTGTCTGTCAAAAAACCATCAATCACATTTACTTATAGAAAGACATTATGTAGATAAGTAAAGAATGTCTCAATTCCTTCACTCCAGAATGCTGCCTGAGAGATTCATTCAGCCTCTTTGTGTCAGACCAATGATGTCTAGAGTTTGCCATAGGAGCTTACCATCCATTAGTTTTCTGCAAAGCACGTAACCCTGTAATGATTGCACCTTTGTTTATTCTGGATAGATCATCACCAAGAACAATTAAGGAACTAAGAGCAGTGTATGTCATTGCAATGTGTCCATAGTCAAATGAAACCCCTGGTCTTGGCTCAGAACCCTACAGAAAAATGGATGATTATTTCACACTTTGCCTACAGATAAATAGGTTTGTGTTTTATGAAAAGTAATATAAAGCTCTGTCTACACTATCAAACTTTATATGACAACAAAATGTGATGTGCCCATATATGGACATGATGATGTCATCATCATCAGCCGTTATCAATCCACTGCTGGATGCAGTCTCCAATACTGTGTGTCTTTTGTCTTGCTGTACCAGTTGGTACTGCTCCAATATTGTTGGAGTTCATTTCTCTTAAACACTTTCTTTGTCAGCCTCTGCTTCGATGATGTCATAGCACTACCACATTTGTGCATATCACTTCCATATTTGGGCACATCACACTTTTTGTAGTTTAGTTTAGTAGTATAGACAGAGCTATTATTTGTTTAAATGTTTAATCAATCAATAATGTAATTGTAATATTTAATTTCTTTATTAAACAGCATACAATTAATGAAATGAAATTGTTCTAAATATTTTTATGACTTTGTACCTGAGATGAGTTGTATGGAATTCCTAGTGTTGACGATCCTCTAAAACCACAGCGCTTACCAGATTCTTCTGTGAAGGAAATAAAACACAAACAAATTATTATTCGTATAATGTCTTATGTTTTTATATCACTTTTACTATTCCTTATTCTCTGACATATTGCTTCGCACCCAGAATAATAATACAGTGGGGTACCTTTGTGACAGGTTTTTTTTATTCTTGAAAATGAAATTTATTTTGAACTAAAATTCAGCATATTCGGCCATAGCAAACTAGTTTGACAAAAATGTAAATATGGTAGTGATATGCCAAAATATGGTAGTGATATGACATCATCATGTCCATATATGGGCACATCACAAGTTTCATATTGTAGACAGGGCTTTAGATGAAGATCCACCTTTTTTTCTGTATTCAGTGACAAAATATTAATAACTATTACTAATATTATCATTAGTTACCTAAATCATCTGGGTCAGGTAGTACTTGCATTGAATATATCCAATCTATATATTCATCCGTTTCTTTTATTGTTTCTTCTAAAGCACAAAGCATATCAAGGCCAGAAATAGCAAAAAATGCGATAGTCATCCTGCAAAAAAAAAACGTTTGTGTTTCTAAAAACATACACCTTCTTTCTACCACTAAAATGTTCGTTTTATTAAATAAAATAAAAAGGTCTTACAGTAAAAGGCCTTTGAATAAATACAAGGCCTATTCATTACCTATCCTGCTTTATCAATATTCTAGGAGCATAGGCCTACATAATAATATACTATAGCTAAGCCTAGGCCTATCCCTTTCTTTCTAGGCCTACTACTAATAGGCAATACGGCCGGGTACGCGTCGCTCAGCTAGCCTTTATTCGTTTGACTGCCTACTAGGCTAGAAGCGAGGCCTAGGTTTGTGGAAGAACATTTGTTTTTACGCATACCTGCTCGTGTCTAAAGAGGAATATCCCGATGGCAGAACTTGAGTACATCTTTTAAAGAATTTTATATGTTTTTGAATGAGGAATTCCATTGAAAATGACTTGATTTTCCCTAAAAAACATTAACCGACGGCGGATGATGTGCAAGAGTAAATAGAAATATACCAAATTGGTAGATCGAGCAGGGCTGCATTAATATTCAACCACAATACGTCTGTATGAGAGTCTACTCAGACTAGGAAGCGGAGGCAATTCTCGGAGGCGGTATTGGGAGTAGACCACTTGTCTCTATTCAATTTATTTTTATTTATTTATTATTATTACTTGTATAGCGCACATTTATACAACATTTAATTATAATCAGCGGCGCTTCACATCAATTAGTATCGTAACATTGTTTGAAATATAGTGCTTTTAAATGTTTTTTAAACTGATTATAGTCGTCTAAGTGTTTAATGTGACTTGGTAATCTGTTCCAAATTTTGGGTCCTGCTACGGCGAACGAACGGTCAGCAAATGTCTTTCGTTTAGTTCGTGGGATTGTCAGGTTATAATTGCTGGTGCTTGAACGAGTACTGCGAGAAACATTCCGCACAGTAAGAATATCTCTCAGGTAACTTGGAGCGGTTGTAGTTGCCACGCGCCGTTGATACAATAGCGCGCGGATCACCAAATAAAAAATAAATAAAACAAAATTAAATAGAAAATACTTTTGTTTCTTTTCAAAGTAGCGGCCGGAAATTGCATTGACATATGAAATGAAATAAGTCTCCAGGCAGTATCTAGTATCCTACGATAATTATGGTAATGTTAACATTTTAACTATCCAGATGCGACTTAAAAGTTTTGGGTAGGTGTTCCTCTACTTTAAAAAATCGGTTTCAGAGATCAAATACATGTGTAAAAAAAGCCAAAAAAAGAGAGAAAAGAATGTTATCATATGGTGTGCTCTCCCTCCCTCAGCACTAAAGGCCCTGCCACACCCTTGGGGTCGTTTCCACCACATCATCGTAAGATGCATTGTTGGTGCTGTCTCTCATGATGTGTGGTGGAAAGGGGGACGTATAATTCTGAGAACCCAAACACAGTAGCTAGCATAGCTTTAACTCTATTCCACCAGCGTGGAGTTCAAACCCACGACAATTATGTTATTAACACGATACTCAGTCGACTGAGCTAACCGGTCATCTTGTAAAGTAGGTTAATACAAGCTTTATTCCCTCAAGATGACGGTAATGAATATGCATTTATGACGTAACCATGAATTATGAAATATGAAGCACGTATAAATAGACTTATTGTCAGCTGTTCAGTCATGTACTTTGTGGAACGGGTAATGCTCTCACCTCTCGCTTGGGTTCAATCTCTCGGGATTTGTTTTATTTTAACCATGGAAAATAGAAAGAAGAGACTAATATTTAGAGGGTTAACTATCTAATTTACAGTAATCGCTATCTATATTATAGAAAATGCCTAATGCCACCGTAGGCACTTTGCCACCCTCGGCCAGCTGTTGCCTGCCGCCTTCTGTCAGATAAAAAAAAATAGCCTAAAAATTCAGCCAATTTAACTTCAAAAGTTCAAAAACATAAAAATGCACAAATTAGCCTCAAATCGTAGAAAAACATATTAAAAAAATTGTTTTACAAAAGTAGAAGTAGATTCGCAGGCATCGGAGATAAACGATTGGTAATGAGAAAATAAGTGAGGATAGAAATAAAGAAATTGGTGTAAAATATTGATCAAGAATAAATAATATACAGCTATTACTACTAGATATGTTAATATACAGTATGAACTTATAATACATACAGGGGTTATGCCAAAACCATGTATGTTCTGTATAATAATTTAACATTTTAGAAATTAACCTTTTGGTAGTAGTCTGAATCATTTTGATCTTTGATCTCCATGACTCCAAATAAATGTGAACAATAAAAAGAAATTGGTCGTGGTGATCCTTTGAAAAAATATAATACCGCCCTCTATAGCCACATGGCACAATCTGTAGTGTAGATAGAACACATATTAATATGGAAATGATTACTTTTTCAATCATCACTATTTTAAAATAAATTGACTCATATATGTTATTTACTAATGACATGTTTCAGAATAAGTTTTATGTCATTATTAGACAATATCAAGTTTTTTCTGAGTATAAACACTCCCTCATGTATTCCTGCTCTGAAACTTCTTTTCATTGTTTACAAAATGCAAACATGATTGTAAATAATTACCACCACACACGGCACACACAGGCAGGAGAAAGACGGCGATTAAAAATAGGTATTTTCCTACACTTCCGCCTTTAAAAACGGCACACAGAAGTCGTTTGAAAGTGTACTTTTCCTTTAAAAACAAAGTAACACTTCTGTACGATCTTAGATCTTGCTAGTATCCACTAATCACGTATATAGTGGCTTACAGAGTTTAGATTTTATTTTCCAAACTAAGGCCCTAGGCTAGGCCTGTTGTTGTTCAGGTCCAGCAGTACCAACAAGCCAAAAGAAGGTGGAAACTGCTTTCAGATCTCACATACAGTAGGCCTACGTACGACCGTACGAGCAGTAGAAGAGGCTTATCATTGACTACGTCAAGAAAATACTCTACTACTACGGTAAGTAACACTTATAATAGTATTAATATAGGCTAGTATAAAAATTTACATTGTGTTATTTATTGTAAACTTATTTATTTTTCCCTTCTTTACTTTACTATGCTACTTACTAGGAACTTGCATATATTTTTCAATTTATCTTTCAGTATTTGAATAGTGCTGAGTTTGAAAGAGTATATTATAATCCTAAAGCATTTTAAACTTTAAAGCAACAAATTTGATTGAGTATTTCAAAAGTTAAGAATAAAATAAGGTGTAAAATGACACCTTCACTAGTATTGTTGCTACAGTATTGGCCTTGTACTGTAATTAATATTTATTTATTTATTTGTTCTTTCTTTAAACTGAAATGCACTTTCAATACAAATGTACTGATTTCCTAAAAATCAAATATTAAAAAAAAAAACAAAGAAAGAAAGAAAAGGAATATAAAACTATTTACAATTGTAAGGTTAATACATTATACATGTTTCCTAGAGTGAAGATTTAAAAGTTGCAATGCAAGAGACATGTTATTATGAAGTTCTGATTTTATGTTATTTGGTAGAGAATTCCATAGTTTTGTTGATCTATAGACAAAAGTTCTTTTACCTTGAGAGTTATTCCATAACAGAATAGATAAGTCATTATTACTTTGGGAGCGAGTGCATTTATTATGGTTATCTACAGTAAATTGAAATAATATTGTTAAATATGTTGGAGCGATTCCTTTTAAACATTTAAATAGCATTATAAGAATATGTAAAATCAAACTTTACTAACACAGTGGATAGTAATTGTATGCAGCACATAGTATTCTAAGTTCTATTAATATAATTGACCTATAATACCCTTAGATTTAAAGAATAGGAAGTAGGAGTTGTATTTTGTTTTATAATTGTAATACTTACCTGTTGAACCATTGATTTTGACCTTAAAGTAACTTGAGATATTCTTAGATGAGGTGCAGAGCTTTATTAATATTACTTTAAACATGTAAACATCTCACTTGTATTCAATCTTCAACAATAATTACTGTATCATGCCACTCATTGTTAAAATAATTTTGGAACTGTGATTATTAAAGAAATGAAATAATATTCTTTAATTAACTACAGTAGTACATTTTGTTGATAATCAATTTAACTTTTTCAAATATAAGTAATTATTATAATACTGTAATTTGTAATAAATTGTGTGTACTGTAAATAATTTAACAAAGTCTTTAAAATATTTTAAATTCGTCTCACATTTTGGACCCCTTTTTTCAAACTTTTACAGGTTATTCAGGTCTAAATGTCTATTTTTTTGCATCATAGTGGTCTATTTTTTTGCAGTATTTGATTTTTGGAAAATTGTAAAAAGAAATATATAATTGACACTAAAATAAAATTATTAATAAACAAATGATCAGTATCAATAGACTTTTATAAAAAAAAAGAGCATAAAGGTACAAGATACATACAGTATGTACACAGAATATTTTAGCTAATTTAATAATATTGAAATTAATTCAACTATTTTAAAAGTTTAGTAAAATAATCTGTTCATGATATTAAGTATAGTAGGCCTACCTAATTGACATTAAAATCAATGATCAATATCAGTAGAAGTTTAAAAGAAGAGCATAAAAGATACTTACAGTATGTACACAAAATATATCAGCTAATTTGTTAAAATTGCAATTAATTAATTAACTTTTTTTTTTTAAAGTTTAGTAAACAATCTTATTTTCATGATATTAAGTGCAGTACAGGAAAACCTTCTCATTTTATAAGGCTCTAGTATTACAAGAAGGAAAAACATTCATTCTAAGAAAATTTGAATACAGATTCTCATTAAAATCTAGGATCATATTTTTTGTTCCTGTTTAATATTATATTGGCACATTGCTATTATAAGCATTTTCCACCATGCTTAATTATTGATTATTAATATATTAATAAATATGATTTGTATTGAACTCACTACAGTATGTTACTGTATCTTCCATCCGCTACAGTATGCCTAATTATTGATTATTAATATATTAATAAATATGATTTATATTGAACTCACTACAGTATGTTACTGTATCTTCCATCCGCTACAGTATGCCTAATTATTGATTATTAATATATTAATAAATATGATTTGTATTGAACTCACTACAGTATGTTACTGTATCTTCCATCCGCTACAGTATGCCTAATTATTGATTATTAATATATTAATAAATATGATTTATATTGAACTCACTACAGTATGTTACTGTATCTTCCATCCGCTACAGTATGCCTAATTATTGATTATTAATATATTAATAAATATGATTTGTATTGAACTCACTACAGTATGTTACTGTATCTTCCATCCGCTACAGTATGCCTAATTATTGATTACCGTATTAATATATTAATAAATATGATTTGTATTGAACACACTACAGTGTATGTTACTGTATCTTCTATCCGCTATGCATAATTTTTATTTCACAAAAATGACTGGTTAATACACTATTAATGCATTATAAAATGACAAATCCTTTTACCTACACAATACAACCATTTCCCTTGGGATTATTAATCTACTAATACACAGCACTTCTGTACTACTATATAAGTACTAACAGTACTACAGTATTTGAACACTAACTACAAACAATACTATAAACAATATTGTTTTTGATTAAAAGGCCCTTGCCCTTTGAAATTAGTACATTTTCATCCAGTCATTTTTATTCTACTGTATAGTACACAGTACAGATTTTGTTTTTAATTCTCATTCATTTCATACAATGTGTTTTATAAAATATTGCTAGCTGTCTAGGTCGAAATTCATACAGTAATGTTGTCGAATCCAAGATCAAATTTTTGCCAATTTACCTTGAATTGAATGGCAAATATCATTAAAATATCATCTCATCCTTATGTGAGGTTTTGCTAATTATTAATTCTATCTATAGATCTATCTGTAAGTTTTTTTATGCCTCCCTACAAAGAACAGAGCACCTAACAATACAAGCATTATTAAGTTTCAATTGTTAATTAAGAGATTTGTGCTATAGGGAGTGAAATTATACAACTAATTTGAAGATCTATTAATATTATTAGTATCATTATTTAGTTTTATCATAGATCTATAAAACAGAAAGGAGGCACAGTATACTGTGCGCATATCTCAACATTTTATAGAATTTTAACAACTCAAGCAGTTATGCAGAAAAGGTCCCCAATAGATAAGACGCCATTAAAAACAAATTTTTTCATAGGGATACAAGCTGCTAATTTTATTTTAAAGGAGCTCAACTCTGTTTCGTTGCTCTAGATGGTTTTATCAAATAAACTGATCTAATGAATGAGGAAGTGAATTTCGAAACGTAAAAGAACCTTTTATGAAAATGTGTTCATATTTCATTTGGCAGATTTTAGTGGGGAAAGTCTACAGGAAAAGGGTGCTGTAGTTTCCACATCTATAGCAATTTGCCAAAAAAAGCACTAGAGTAGTGTACTGTATACAAGGTCTAAAAATACGCATTTATATTAACAAATAGTAGGTTTTGTTACCTCAAAAAAAGGGCACCATTTTTTGGGATCTGCCTATTGTATTCATGGGAATATTCTCCTCCATGGGTGAACTACACCTACTGTACTACTCACAGTTTAATATTTATCCATTATTGACAATAATGTTGAAGGTACAGAATGTGTTGTGAGTGAATGTAAATTGTTAACATAATATAATATTGATAAGTACAGTATCTACAGTAGTACTTGATATCAAATCTTCATTTCTTAAGGAGCCTTCAATTTGACATGACCTGGAAACTAGTTACTTTATTGTGCACATACTGTACAGGGATATTTTTGGACATGCTTCCTTATTTCTTGGCTTTCTCAGTTTTGGCAGCTTCTTTCTATAGGTCCAGATTACTGACACAATATGCATAGATGCGTACTGTAAGTAATTGGTTATCGTAAATCGAAAGCTGTACTATTTTCAAGCGCAACCCTCTCCCTCCACCACCCCCCCCCCCCCCCACAACTGCCCAGTAGGCCTACTTTAACATGCACAAGCACAAGCCTCTGTACTATTTGAAAGCCCGGGTCCCATTCCAAGTTCTAGATATGCCCTGTAGACCTATTTATAGACGCTTTCAAGCAGGCACAAGCCTTAGTACTATTTTCAAGCCCGGGTCTCCCCCACCACAAGTTCTAGATCTGCCCTGTAGGCCTACTTTAATTTACAGACTTATTCTAGCAGACATAACTTGTTGTGCTGACCCTTGTCTGTAGTGCCATGTGACAAGAAAGATGACCCAAGGAAATCATTTTGAAAGTACTGTAAAGTGAATCATAACCTAACTGAATAAAATATTCAATGAATTTAGTATTGCATCAAGTTGTATAGTAAAAAAATAACAAGACGTTAAACTGTATCGCAAGAATTATTGGTATCATTTTCCTACTGTAAAGTAATTAAAGTTTTGTCCACCTGAAAAAATATTTTTAATGTCACTTTGACCAAAAATATCTTGGATTGAAGGAGATATTTTTTTTAAAGGGGAAACAACAAAGTGTCCCATGATATAGGGGTTGTCCCATGAATGAAGGAGATGTCCCATGAATGAAGGAGATGTCCCATGTATGAAGGAGATGTCCCATGATAATGATATAGGGGTTGTCCCATGAATGAAGGAGATGTCCCATAAATAGGGGTGATCCCCGAAAATAGTGATCCCTGAAAAGGGTGTCCAAAAAGAGGAGGGTTCTATCTTTATTTATTTATATTTTATTGTTTGTATTTTATTATTATTTTTCATTATTGATGAAATAAAATTAAAGATTTATGTACAGACATTTACGTAAAGTATTGAAAATTACTTGACAGACAAGATTTGTCTTATGACATAGGTAATATGTCTTGCTACTTTAATTGAAAGTAAAGCTACATTGTGTAGGTGGACTAATTAATACAGATTAGATTTCTTGGTAAATTGAATTATAGATTTTATGGGGGTCATTTAAAGGTTATATGTACCATAAAAAAAGATAATGTATGCATAAAGTATTGCTGCTGTTGTCATCCTCAGAATTGCTTCAAAATCATTCCTATGGTGTAATAAATAGACCATTATGTCAAAGTTGGTATCCTAGCAACCCTCTACCGACAACTACCTGAGAAGTATGACTAACACGACATGAGTTGCCATTACTAAAGGATATTATTGAGTGAGACTAAAAATAATACTGGCATAAATCATAATACAGTATATCCTTTCCTTTTGAACAAATAACATTTGTTTTTTAATTTATTCATTTGTAATATTTTAGAAAAGAATATTTCATTGTGATTATTCATTATTAAACATTTGTGATGTACAACTTCTGTAATCTTTTGGTCATACCATAAAGCAATATAAATAGACTTACTGTAATACAGTACAGTATCTGGTTTTCTAGAAAGTCTTGTATTCTTAATGAATTTTGAACCTTTTGTACCTCAAGAAAAGTCTGGTTTTAGAGGTTTTCCGAGAGTTTATTGAGTTTACTGTAATAGCACTGTAACATGCTTGCTTACAATTCACAGAGTTCTTGGTTTAAATCCTGTCATAGTTCCAGAATTGTTATGATTGCCGGTACATTGCCACTACCCAAGCCTCATGAGTATCTGGCCAGTTTGCTGAAAACCAGTTTGCCGACTCGTTTGCCGAGTCCCAGTTTGCCTAGTCGGCACACAAAAACCAGAATTTCAGACAAAAATAAAACTATGGAAAATTGTACTTTAATTAATGGTTTCTTTTCCCTAAGATACCTGGTGTTTTGTAATGTCTTTTTCATGCGCAAAAACGAAAAAAAACACCACAAGCCTAGCTAAGCCAATAAATAAACTGGGAATCTGCAAACGGGCCTAGATAGAACCGCTTCATGTGAGACTTGGTTTAGAAGCATGGGTTTCCTATCCTGTAATCGGCGAGTCATGCATTTTCTGGATGGATGCTAAGAAAATAAAAAATAAAATATAAATATTAAATTCTGTATTTAACTGTAATTGCAATTGTTTTGTTTTAACTTTATATCTTTTGCTAGTACTGGGCCAACTTTTCACAAGCACAGTCATTTAAAGGGTACACACAGAAGCATCCTGCAGAGACGCGAATTGAAGACAGCATGCAACGTGTCATTCTTACCCAAATGCCTAGATTCTACAAACTTCCAATCTATTGGACTAGAATTTCCTTCTTAGAAAAGATTAAACACACTTGAATTCTGCTAAAAACCTTGGATTATCTTCAGAAAAATCATATTGATGAGGGCTTATAATATTATATTTTAACAAGTGTTACAGGCCTACTGATGAACAATACTATTTATGTCCTACTTAATATAAAAGAAATTTATATTTGTTTGATAGATTAAGCGAAGTGTTGACATTTTTCATCGCTGTCTAAAAAAAAACATATACACTATGATAGGATATGGTAAAATTGTCTTTTCTTTGAAAAAAAATGTTAGATCAGATCCAGATGCATCTATAATTTTATTTTTTGACATACCTTAGAAAGACATAGAAATTCAAAATATGTTATTCTTCTTTCGATAGTAATCATCACTGTCTAAAAAAAACATATACACTATGATAGGATATGGTAAAATTGTCTTTTCTTTGAAAAAAATGTTAGATCAGATCCAGATGCATCTATATTTTTATTTGTTGACATACCTCTGTAAACAAGAAATTCAAAATATGTTATTCTTCTTTTGATAGTAATTGTATTTTCTAGCAAAATCATTGTACTGTAGCAAACCAAATAAATAATCATGGTTTCCAGCTTTTATTATTGCCTGGATCTGCCACAAAGCATTGTATATGTGAAATGCATTGATTCAAAGCATAACACTTCCTTCTTTTCAATAAAAAAAGCTAATTTTACCTCTTTCAATTCAGGCCTACCTGTACTTTTTAAAAGCCCTGTTATTTTGATTGCCCTAAAACTTTTATAATAATTGTGTAAAATAAATTTCATTTTTGTCAGGAAGTAGAACTTTACCATTTCCAAAAAAATCAGGCCATTCAGAAATTTGATAAAAATTGTATTTAATTTTGTATATTGTTAATGTTAGCTCTGTCTACACTCAAACTAGTTTGACAAAACAAGTATGATGTGCATAAATATGGTAGTGATGACCAAATTTAGACATAACATTTTTTTGTCACATAAAGTTTGATAGTGTAGACAGAGCTTAAGTTACTTGTTATGATTGAAACAGTAGAAGCTGACCAAGCATTGTCGATGATGTCTCTTTTGACAGTAATGTTTCTGTTTTTGATGTCTAGACCAAAATCTTGAATCGTTTGCTTCTCAAATCATTCCCTTGTTAGTCATTTAACATTTTTGTCTGCTGGTATGTTGCAATGGAGGAGACTGACACAAATCCGCTCTCTGCAATGTGACATTTTCAAAATGTATTATTTTTAAATATTTTGATTTGTACTTCTTGAATTGTACTGGTACAAATTTCACAAATTTTTTTCAGCAGACGACAAATATTGTTCTAATCAATAATTTTACAGAAGTTAATTTAATTTTTGCTTTTATTAATTAGCACAGCATGTTTCAAAATCAATCCCTTATTAGCCATTTAATTAAGATTGTTTTTACGCATGTGGTACATCAATTTGTTTATACATTTTCCGATGTACATTGTCATGTACTTATAAAAATGGCTAAAATAAATCCGGTCTCTGGTTTGTGGTTCATGAGAAAATTAAGTTTTGTTCGCCATGTTTGATTTTTCCCATGATGCATCTGGTTAGTTGATACATAGGGCGGATCCATAATGAAATTATGAATTTGTGACAGACTATTAATATGATGTTAGATGTTAGGTCTCACTCATTAAACAAATCTTGGATCCGCCCAGTGTAACTACAGTATCTTCTTTTTTTACTTTTGCTTTACATCATATTCTTGGAAAATTTACAACCATATACTAGAATCATCATGTTTTTCGTTGTTGTGTGCAACTTGACAAAATTTATCAATATGTGAATTATCCAACAATTGAATTGAAATGTACTTTTTTAACTTTACATGATCAAAATTTCTGATAGAGTGCCCTCTACTTACGTGAACCACATCATGTATCATGTAATCGCACATTTTAATCTAGGCTTGGCACCTGTTCGTCAATGAACGGGATAGTGTTTAAGTGGTGTGATTGGACGTCGTCCAAGTCCACTTTAAATCATTGTCTGATGATTGGTTAATGTAGCTATAGTAGGTTTTCATTCTATTTTGTATAAGTGCTTGAGTGCAAAACGGGAAACGGCAGATTATGAAGATTTTAATATTATTTCATACTTACAGTATTTAACTTTATTGCAGTAGTGGAATATTTAGTACTGTAGGTTTTTTATTTTTGCTGTAGAATGAATAAAATACAAACATATTACAATACACATATGTATCACCACACAAATTTCTTTAACATTCTGAACATCAAAAAAGGAGTAAAAGCCTTTCCTCTTCGTTATCTGTCTATGGTTAATAATTTTGTTGTATGATTATTCATTCCTCAAGCTTTGTTTTTCATTATAATTTAGCATAGGAAGGAAGTCCCCAGTTTTATTTATAAGATGCATGGTTTATCAAGAACAGTTTAACTCGCTCGCCGGGTGACTGACAGAACAACTGACATTGTTGCAACTTTGCATATTTTTTTTTATAGCTCTTCGTGACTTGATTGCAAAAATAACTACTGTAATTATAACAAAAGCTCAGGAGTTGCTAATAGTTTGTGGTGACATTTATAATTGGGATAATGATCATCTACAGCTTGTTGAGAGCAATTAAATGGAATAATAAACAAATGATTTCATGTGCCATGACAAATCAGTTTTAGGAAAAAGTAGATAATTTCAACAGTGACATAAAACTTTGAGTGCGGTTTTTTCGGAGCTTTATTCTGGTTATTCTCATTATTGACGTTTCAGTTTGATGCAGGAAGTTTGTTACTCAGTACTTCAACCTAGTACTATGAAATATAGGATTTGTTATTATAAAACTATAGTTGTTTAATAAGAAGTTTACATAAGAAGGCTAACCAATATGACCTGTGAACCTTTACTCTGTTCTAGGGTATTCCAGAGGAGGTCACGACTTAAAATGGCGGTGTTTAAAAAGAATAAAGGTCCAGGGATGATCGGCCGCAAGAACGATGACCTTTGGACTAAGACAGGCACATTCATCAACAAGCCAAACAGAGGTTGGATTCACCCTGACGACAGAATCAAAGTGGGAGGAATCTGCTATGGTGTTCGGGTAAGACTTGAGCTCTGTCTAAACTATTAAATTTTATGTGCCAAAAAATATGCTGTGACCATATATGGACATGATGATGTCATATCACTACCATATTTGGGCGTATCACTATCATAATTAGGCAAATCACACTTTTTTTGTCAAACTAGTTTGATAGTGTAGACAGATCTTTACTCTTCTTTATTTTAAACCAAAAAGTTTTTAGCTAGTTTATCTTTTTTTAATTACTCATTCCTCAATACAGATACAGTAGATTCAAAGCAAAGACAATTATGATTTGTGAGATGATAATAAAACCATCTACTGAAATTATTTATTATTTTTAATAATTAATTATAGAAATCGGGGAACAGTTTATTTCTGTACAACAGGTGGCTCCTAACAACTTTTCTAAATGATCATACTTATTGTGGCCTATAGTAAATGCACTATTTTCCATGGGATAAAAAAAATGGTTTATAAGCACAACTTGGCACACACTATACACTAAGTGAATTAAAAGCAGGAAACGCACTTACAATTTATATAGTCATGAATACACTTTACACATTTCCCGTACTTGCATGTTCTACTATTCATCACACATTATCTAAACAACTGATGATATCATATGTACTTAGAGAGAGTGTGAAGGAATTATTTCTGACTAACACCAATCATTTCTGACTACCACCAAACATTTCTGACTACCACCAAACATTTCTGACTACCACCAATCACTTCTGACTACCACCAATCATTTCTGACTACCACCAATCATTTCTGACTACCACCAATCATTTCTGACTACCACCAATCATTTCTGACTACCACCAATCATTTCTGACTACCACCAATCATTTCTGACTACCACCAATCATTTATGATTAACACCAATCATTTCTGACTACCACCAATCATTTCTGGCTACCACCAATCATTTCTGGCTACCACCAATCATTTCTGACTACCACCAATCATTTCTGATTAACACCAATCATTTCTGATTACCACCTATTATTTCTGACTACCACCAATCATTTCTGACTACCACCAAACATTTCTGACTAACACCAAACATTTCTGACTACCACCAATCATTTCTGATTACCACCAATCATTTCTGATTACCACCAATCATTTCTGACTACCACCAATCATTTCTGACTACCACCAATCATTTCTAACTAACACCAATCATTTCTAACTAACACCAATCATTTCTGACTACCACCAATCATTTCTGATTGTCACCAAGATATACACTGTACAGTACAGTATTAGAAAATTAGATCTGTTTAAAGATTAAAAAAAAACCAGAATTTAAGATGGCTTAATTCAAATTGACTGTATGGATCATCTAGGGAGTTTACGAGGCATGTTGCGCTATCGTTCAGCGAGGACGATGTCAATGTTTAGTGTTACTGTCACCAGTATTGCCATCTTTGCAAATACATTATAATAACATAATATTTCATAATACCATTGTCATCATTGTGAAACAGCATTATAGTGATAATTCTGTGTCAAATCAACCAGATTTAGAAAAAGATCATATTTGTGGAGTTTTGTCCAAATCCGAGACGGTTGCACGGGGAACTCTGGTTGATTTGACACAGAATGACTCTATAAAATCTAGTGATACAGTAATTTCTGTGATACAGGGACAAAATAATTAATTCTATAATTAAAGAATGAATTATAATTGGAATTTAATCTGATAGATAGATGAAGATGTTTTGGCCAACCTTTAAGTTCTATAATAGTACATAATACTCAATCATTAAATTTAAAAATACATTATGAGAAAATGGAGAATCGAACACATGACCTCCAAATATTAGCATTCATTACCTCTAGACCACCAAACTTGCACATGACTAGGGTTACAGTAGGCTCAAGCCCAAGTAAGCAACCGGTACAGTATTGCACACCACCAAGTTTAGTGGCCTTTTACATTTTTTTTATTTGGTCGTAGTAGCCTAAATGAGAAAAAATTTTCATGTCAGGTGCGCCTAATGTTGTGAAACCTCTAAGCGATAACATTATTACCCTGGTCAATTTTTGCATCAAACACGTATGGAAACATACTCTCATAATGCAGCTAGTAAATAATGTCTTGATCTAATTGGGTACCCATTTATACACCTGGGTGAAGAGATGGGGAAGTGCAGTCTCACAACTGCCAAATAAGTATAAGTAAAAGAACTACAAATGTAGAATTAATAGTATGTATAATCTGTATGTATTTTATATAATTTCTTAATAGTATGTTGGTTGTCTAGAGGTGAAGCAGTCAATGAGAACGTTGCCATTTGATATGAGGGGTCAAGTAACAAAGTAAGTAAACAAACGTTTTTTCACAAGCTTTAAAGATTACAGTAATTAACATGAATTCTATAAATCAGTTACTGATGCTAAAGGATATAATTTAGAACCAACAATATAACCTTTGTTGTTAACCTAACGCTCTGTCTACACTACAGTAGCAAACTAGTTTGACAAAAAAGTGTGATGTGCCCAAATATGGTAGGTGATATGCTTAAATCAGTTCAGTTCAATAACATTTATTTAAGATGGTCACAATATATAACAAACAATATTACAATAAACAATAATAAACAATTAATATAAGACCATCTCAGGGATCAAAATTAGAAGTAGAACTTGTCTCACATTGACCCCTAAAATAATAATAATAATTCAAACAAAAATAAGAACGGTACCGTATAAATATACAAATACAACGCATACAATTAAATAAATTATACAGTGCGCAACATATTTAGTAGGTTTGGTAACAAGATAAATAAAGGGTTTTTATATGCTTTCTAAATGAATTTACAGTATATAAATGATTTATGGTAGTTGAATCTAGATTATACATTATAATAATATTGTAGTGATTTGAAATCATCATGTCCATATATGGGCACATCACATTTTGTTGTCACATAAAGTTTGATAGTGTGGACAAAGCTTAAGATGCATAGCTGACATAGGGAACTTTCTCAATTACAGAAATATTAATATTATAGTTAATAATAAACTTTATAGACAGTGATAAATACAGTTAACTCTCCCAAAACCGGACACCCTTTGGCTCGGCTAATATGTATTCTGGTATTCGAAATGTGTTTTTAGTGATAAATAAGAATTTGGGACCTTTTAGTCCTCAAGAAAAGTCTGGTTTTGGGAGAGTTTCCGGGTTTCAAAGTCCGGTATTAGGAGAGTTAACTGTACACTTTTTTAAACCTTGTAAAATTGTATATGGTAATGTATACTAATTTAGACACTGATACAATAAAAACCAATGTTACCACCAACTGTACAGATGTTTCATTTATTCTAGTTTTACAACTTAGTAACAAACAAAATTAATTCTTTGTTTATTTTAGAGAAGCAATTTTTCGAGTTTGTGATGCTGCAGGTTTTAGGTATAATCGTAAAAAGAAGGTAATTTACAAAGTTTATAGGTTAGATGTCTGATCGGCAGTAAAATACTAAATCTTGGATGTTATTTAAATATTTTTAGTTTGCCCACATTGATAAATTACTGGACCGTGTTTAGTTTGAACCTAACAATTTACAATATTAAATTAATTAATGTATTCACAAAATGAAATACTTTTTTTTACTGTCTGTGTACAAAAGTCAATTATATTATTAAAATATAAATTTTTAATGCCCCCCCCCCCCCCCCCCCCACTCACTTTTCCATATCAAAAAAAATACATATTACTGTACACTTAATTTCATTTCAATCATTGAATGAGTATAATTACAATATACTATACAATGTAGTAGTTTACTTTAAACAATTAAATACATTTTTTGCAAAAAAAGAAATACAATGAATAAATCGTCATTTCTTTGATATTGAAGTTAATCATTATGAATTGTTTTGCTCTTATTTAAGTTTGTGTGTTATATCCTTCTAGGCTGGTAAGCAAGTCAATAAAGTTCTTGGTGAATTACCCAACATTCAATTTGGTGGTGCTCATGTTAACTTGACGATATCAACAGTGAGCATAAACCTGATGATAATGGAGACAGGAAAGGTGAGAGTGCTGCTCACAAATCAACTATCTCATTACAAGTTATATTTCATTTTTGTTATTCAAGAATATTGTCCCGCTAAAAAAATGTTTTTTTGTTCAATATGCCATTTTAATGTCACATAATAGAGTTATTCACTTTGACCAAAATTGGATGGGGAAAAATTATTTTCCTGAAAAAACTGTAATTTACAGCCAAAAAAACAGTCAAATTGGCTGTTTATTTTGTCATTTTATAAGTGAAAAACATTGGTTTTTCGTGTTTTTTGGAATACATCATTAAATATTTTTTTATTACAAAACAATAACTAAATGTTGATAAAATCATAACATTTGATCATCACAAGCATACATAGCAACAATTGCAATTTTAAATGGTTTTCTTGTATAAAGTATATGAACTATATTGATTCAGTCAGTATTGTTCAAAATGGTAGCATAAATCATAAATCAATGTTGATGTTTTAAAATAAAGTGCTTAAGAAAAAAAAATAAAAATAACATCCTCCCTTCCCTAAAATATTTATTTAGAGGTTACGCTTAATTAGCAAAACAACTACAAATTTGTATAAAATCGTAACATTTGATCATCAAAAGTGTATCAACAATTTAATTTTTAAATGGTTTTCTTGAAGGTGAAACTATACTGTTAATGACCATGTTAAAATATACTGCTTAAGAAAAAAATGTTTTTTTAGAAATGACACTTATTTAACAAGTATACTGTATATATTTTGGCCAAACTTCTGTAGCAATTAAAGCTGTAAAAACATGCTATTTTTTGGTGATTTATACAGATTCTATAAATTATAAATTATGTATTCCCAGACCACATCCAGTATCATCCTTGTTGATTTCCATATCCTAGTAGTAGTACATCCTACACTTTTACTTTTACCTGGTACGAATATGCACTGAGATCAATCAGTTTGAGATCAATAATTGTACACCCATAATCCTCCATTCTGGTTGCCTTGAACAATCCATGCAATGGTATAATGGCAATCCAGGTTACTCATAATTGAATCCCTTAATCTATAAATAGATCAGCTAGCAGGATGCTGGTTTCAAGGATATTACGATTCATTCGTTTTTTTTTTCAAATTTTAATTTTTTATTTTGATTATTTCAACTTTTTATAGTCAGGAAAGTTTATAATACTGTATGATAATAATTTATTTTAACTTATGCTTTTCAACAGGAAACATTTTTTTTTTTCAAATTATGATTTTTTATTTTGATACTGAAAACCCAAAGGCTGTTTAGCCTGTATCCTATTTCAACTTTTAGCCAGGCAAATTTATAATACTGTATATATTTTAACTTGTGCTTTTCAACAGGGAGCTAAATTTGAGTTTTTTTTTTGTTTAAATTATAAATTTTTATTTTAATACTGAAAACCCAAAGACTGTGTAGCCTGTATCCTATTTCAACTTTTCAGCAAATTGATAATACTGTATAAAAACATTATGTTAAAAATCTTGACACTAAATACCTATAAATAATAACAAAAAAGATATAAAAATTCATTTTCGTGTATATTCAATTTTGTAATATTATGTTATATTTTTTTGTATTACAGACAATAGCAAACCATCAAATGCAAGGAATTTCATTTGCATCAGGAGGTGATTTGGTAAGAAAACTATATTGTTTTCTTTGAAGTCTTTAATGGTATTCTTAGCCCATTATTTTATTCCTTAAAACCACAAATGAGCCTGCTCCACAGAAATGTTGTCTACATTGGCTAATGAAGTCTTCATGTGAACAGGATGTATTCCTAAAACATGTCTACGTAGATATAAATGAGGCCTTCATTTGAGGAATGTGTTTGCATTTTAGATGATTGATAACATGCTTGTTGTCTGATATCACAGGGCTGGTATAACATAGTTTCTGGGAGCAGGATGATTTTAATTTCTATATTACTACTATATTTAGAATACATAGTATACAGTCAATTCATGTATCATGTCTAGTGACAATGAACATCCGGCAGTATCATGTCTGCTGACTGCTAAATACCTAACCTTCTAAATAATCTCTAACTATACTACAGTATCCCACATAGGATGGAGGTTTCTGTCAGAAGAGGCGATACTGTAGGATGTTTAACGTCGCTAGACATGATACTGCTTGTGTATCGTATATAGTATGGAATGAATGCTCTCATTCTGTAATATGTCCTCCAGATGTAACAATTATTTTTTCGTCCATTATTATTTCTTCAAAGCCGTGGAAAGATTAATTTGAAACTTTAGCTAATTATTCCTTGTAAAATACAAACATAAAACAAGAAATTAAAACATGATTAATTTTTTTTTTAGGAAACTCCGGATTATGTAGCTTACATAGCTAAAGATCCAGTGAATGCTCGCGGTATGTTTTTAAATAACTTTTTACAATATTTTAAGTATTTATTTCTTTCTTTTCCCAACAAACAGTAAACTCAAGGTTTACCACTTACAGGAGGAAAGTTTCCAATTCTTTGTTGGCCCATCTTGGAATACGCTTGCCAGGTATGGCATGGTGCTATTACCAAGAAAATGGCCAACAGCATTGAGACCATCCAGAAAAGAGCATGTCGAATAATGTTAGGTGCTACCTACATTTCCTATGACAATGCCCTAGAGGTTACAGGGTTACCTTCTCTCGAAGCAAGGAGAGGCACTCTTGTGTTGTCCTTTGGCAGGGGGTTACTCAAGTCCAACTGTTTTCGAGACATGCTACCTCCTTGCCGCGGGCAGAAGAGAACCCTTAGGTCTAATACAACTAATACAACCGGAAGTCTTCTTCCCCCCAGGTGTAAAACTGAACGATACCAAAGGTCTGCCATACCTACGATTGTTAAGTTTATTAATGCTAACTGATATTGGTAGATTTCCATGATTATTTTTCACTTTCTCGATGCCGTTTCGACCTTTTATAATAATTTTAATAATGTATATACTATTAATAATCTTAAATAATAATAATAATAATAATTACGTACTTAATTTTATTAACGAATTATATAGTATTTTGTGTTTTATAGTATATAGTTATTTTTCTATACTGTTTATAATTGTGCCTCTTTTACTTTAAATTTGTATTTTGATTGTAAGCAAACGTTATCAGCCAATGGCTGCTGTTTTGTATATGTGTTTTATACCTAAATAAATAAATAAATAAATAAATTAGTTGTTTGGGGAATGACTTAAGCTCTGTCTACACTATTAAACTTTATGTGACAAAAAAATGTGATGTGCCCATATATGGACATGATGATGTCATATCACTACCTTATTTAAGCATATCACTACCTTATTTGGCCACATCACACTTTTTTTGTCAAACTAGTTTGACAGTGTAGACGGAGCTTAACTTGACGATGTCCCGCCGAATAGTCTTCTGACTTTCCCGCCTCAGCCCCTAGCTTATTTCTGCTGTGAAGTTTCTCCAAAATGTCAGATGTTATGTTCTTTATTTTTTGTTTGTTTTTTGTTTGGGAAATGTATAGATACACATCTTAAATTAAAATGAGTTTACTGTCAGTCTTAGGTCATCCTTATCTATAATTCATGGGAGTTCAAGAGTGTTTAACATAATTGCACTCTCAATTGTGCATTAAGTAGCTTCACAAATCCTGTGCATTACAATCTAAAAAAGTCAAGCAACAGATTTAGAAAGTCCTTCACCTTTACCATCTGTTTAAAAATAAAGTACACTTATTATTAGGATTAACAATATTTTAATTATACACATGTTGATTATAAACTCAACCTTTTTTGCATATTTTTTGTTATAGCTGCATTTGTATATTGAACACATTTTAAAATAACAAAGTTAGTTCTAATGAAATAAGAAATCATTTACTACAAAATATATTCTATTCTACTACAGATGGCAAATAAAAACAGACATCACAAACTGAATATATTTGTCAAATTTACATTCCTTAAATAGACATCACAAACTGAATAAATTTGTCAAACACAATACATACATATTTTTTGAATTCATTGAACTTTTGACCCTTAATGTTTTTAATATTTATCCATTTATGCATTCTTTATTTTCTTTAAAACCTATTACTTTTTATGATACATATGCAGGATAGGGAAATTAGGTTTGTGTTATGTTCTAACCAGGGGTGGGGGTGTGTGGGAGGGGTTACTCTTGTTGTGTTATTGGCCCCACTAAACTCATGGTATTCATAAAAGGCCGCTGAAACAAGGCTTTTCACTAGTAAGTAAAGATGATTTAACTAATCGCAGTAGCTTATATTCATCTCAAATATTGATGATACATAGTAATATATTTGTGTATTACGTGATCAGAAAATGTTGTTTTATCTTTTCAGCTTGCCATGTAATTGAGTGTAGTGATGGTCTAGCCCAAGATGTTATCACAACAATTGGACAGGCATTTGAAATCAGGTTTAAAGATTATTTAAAGAACCCCCCACAGGCTGTTAATGTTCCTGATAGGTACGATTTTCATTAAATAATGTTTTGCCATAAATTGTTTAGTTTATTGTATTAAAATATTTTGTATATTTCCAAATCCACCTTGTTATGTTTAGTATAGTTATTAAACAATTGAGAAAGACAATGACCTTGCGAACTATGATGTTGTGAGGCAGTCTAGTTCTAGTATTTATAGGTGTTCAATATCGCATTTATCATACAGTTAACTCTCGCAAAACCAGTCGCCTTTGGGTTGGCGTAAGTCTGAATTTTGAATGTGTTTTAATTGTAACAATGAATTTGTAGCCTCGATATCGACAAAAGTTTCTAGTTTTCAAAGAGTCCGGTATTGGGAGAGTTGACTTGTGTCTTGAATTAATTTGTTTTTAACTGCTTTATTTTTAGGTTTGTTTCAGAGGAAAGTGCCTGGGGTGATGATCCCGAATATTACAATGATTTATCAGAATTTGGACCAAAACCAGTACAAAGAGAGCCTCTACCAGAAATACCTACAGCCAATGGTGTAGATTTAGTAAGTTATCTCAGGTGACAGTAATTGAAAAGAGGAATAAATTTCTACCAAATCTTAGTTATCATTTCATATATATTTTTTAAAAGACTTTTATAAATATTCTTGCTTTCTTTCTTAGCAAACAAACACACATATTTACCATTCTGCAAAAAATGACAGGCCGTTGAGTGACGGAAACGTGGAAAAAAATGACATTTATGATAACCGAGCAGAAGGGACAAATCACAATTCAACAGATCCAAAAGTTTACGACAACAAAACAATGTATGATAATAATAAACAGCCTATGATTGGTAAATTGATTGATTTAGTTGAGGCAACTCCAGCTCCCGTCTTTGACAATCCGTTAAATCAACAGTGTAAGTCTTGATTCTAAGTTTATTGCAAATAATTTATTATTTATATTAGGGGCTTTTTGGGTAGACTGTGAGGCACCTATCATTAAAATGTAACAATATCTGCACATGCTCAGAAACATTTCTTACTAATTCAATGTTGTAATGCTTCTGGAGCTGTAACACTGTATTGATAATTACTATAGAACTCCTCCCCTATACAGAGGATATTTTCCTGTAAAACAAACAAGTGAATTAGACGTTTTATCGCTAGAGCTAACTCAATCAAAGTTATATTTCTATCAAAGGGACACAACAAAATATCCCTTTATTCTCTTGAATGGGGGTGAATTTTTATAGGGGTTTTACTGTGTTACGGAAGATATTACTGATAGAGTTAGTATGGTTTGTGAGAATACACAGATGTTGGTACATTACTATTCCTTTTAAGTTATTGGTTTTCTATATTTACTGATGTACATTGACAGAGCCAATGATGATGACATGAATGAAGTTGCCTAAAGGCCAATTTACACAGATGAGCGGTAACGGTAATAAAAATAATCTATTATTTTATTTATGACCATTTACACACAATGCAACGCGGAGTGCACTGGCAGATTCGGCTCCAGATACAGATTCTACGTGGAACAAGCTACGCGGTTTTCCGCATACTGTTACTGCTCGTCTGTGTGAATTGGCCTTTATGGTACAATCTCTATTTCAGATACAGTTTCATTGAAGCGTAATCCCTGTGTACAGTTTAATTTAGTTTAAATTTTATTTTTAATATCATTATGTTTATTAAATATATTTTTTTTTATCTTTCTTTTTTTTATCATCACTTGGAATGTTTTTAGTTTTATTACAATCATTGTTTTTGTTCATTAGTTCAATTTAATCATATTTGACTTTAGCTGTCATTGTCACTTGCAGCATCATTAACATTTTCACCTTTGTAACAATTGTACTTTCACCCTGTTTTAGCCAAAGAAGATAGTACAAACCCTACACCTGTTTCCAATGGTAAGGTTCACCCAATTTTAAATAATGACGCTAAACACTCCGAGTCAAGTAAACAAGCTGGTATCAATATGCAAACAGATTTTAACAAAATCCGTGCATCATTGAACAAAACACCAAGAACATCTCTGACAAAAATCGAAAAAGACCCTGAATTAAGTCCAGCTGTCAAATTACAAGAAATGAAATGTAACTTAAAACCTTCTATGTCGGAAAGACGGACGTCAGCAAATAGGCCGAAGCTTGACCGCAAAACACCATCTCTATATGATAATTCATCAAAAGATAGCGAAAATGAAGTTACGTCACCGAAGTCACGTTTTGTCTTGCCTAGCTACGAAAACATAAAACATCCAGATTTGAAACAAATGATCGATGCGGGCTACGATAACTTTCGATCAGCAGGGAAGCTGAATAATCAAAGACCTCCGAGCTCAAAAATGAAAGGTTCACATCTAGTTACTTTGGCATGAGCACAACGGCAATGCATGAGGCTAATCACAACACGCAGACCATCATACTTTCTGCATGAAGTGCTAGCTAAGAAGCTAGTTTACAATATCAAGCAGAATTCTTCTAAAAAGCCCAGATATTTCTACTGAATAAACACCATACATTTTTAACAGCATGGTCAATGGTTAATTTTCACTCTCTTCTTTACTGCTGTACACTTTATAACCGCATGGAATGAAAATTTTTTGTATTCAGCAATTAAAAATTTGAATTAATGATTCCATCTGTATACAAACTAACACTATTTAGAAACTATTTTTTAGCATTGATTTACTGGAGTTTGTGTATTTTATTTATAGGTACTGATATAGGTATGATATCACCTGACTTCTTCATAGCTTGAATATAACATCTTTACACAGTTTTCCTGGTTTATTATAGTAATTGTATTTTAACGACATAATGTTTTAGTAGGTCCTATATCCTATGTCCCTTTGTGCTATCTGAAAACTGAATAACTGACTGTATTAATCCAAAAAGAAGTAAGAAAACAAAAAACGTTGCTGACAACAGTGTCATCAGCAACACATCACAATAACAGTGTCATCATCTTTGTCGTTATCTTTGTCATTATCAATTTCACTCTCACCATTATATCAAAATCACGACCAGTTTGTCTTACTGTAGCCATAATCATACCACCCTATGTCCAACAATATCATCATCACCTCCCTTCCCACTTTATCCAGGCTTGACCTTATTGAGGACAACATTAAACACTAACCCTTTAAATAATATAACTGCACCTCACATAGCAAGCTCATTTTGTATTTTTATTTACTTATAATTTTTTTTTGTTTTAGTTGAATATTTATTTTGTTTTTTTATGCTTTACAATTATGCATTTTCATGGTAATATAATCTTAAATACAACGTAAATTATTAATTAAGAGTGTAGGAAATGTATTTAATATATTGATATATATTGTTTTTTTCTTTGTAGACGCAAATAGTAACTTTGATTCAAGTGCTGTGAACAGTTGGCAGAACCCTAACCCTATGCCACACAACGACCACTATCAACATCCATCATCAGTTCGCTCAAGCCTTTCTGGCGGTAGTCCGTTATCACATAGTTTCGACGACAGTGTGTACACGGGTGTGCCAGACAGGCCACGGTCCTCTCCAGTTGCCATGGATACTGGGGTTACAGGTCAGAATGGCATGCTGGGTCAGACAAGCCCACAAAATGATGCTTTTGATATGGGTAAGAGACATTATAGACGGAGATCCATTAATAGTTGATTATCATAGTGTAGACTAAATGTGTGTCAGTGTCCATCAGAAAAAGACCAACATGGCACATTGACATACCAATGCAAACAATTTTTCCAAAAAAAAAAACCAAAACAAGCAGAAAATGAAAACCGTAAGTTATTCTGAAATAGTTAGAATCTGAGCTGATCCTATGAGACAGCCGATTTAGCAGTCTGGAAGTCGTGGCGGTTCATGACATAAAAACTGATAGAGAAAGCATACAATTTCAATTAAGCGATAGATATAATGCAGTTATATGAGATTTAAATGCTTACCAAAAAACAAAATATTTTTTAAACCAAAGTAATTAACTACCGATATCTATTTCATTTTGCAAAATTATGAAACTTCATTTCTAAATGATATATGCGATATACTGGATATTAATGGATCTTTGATCTTGTTTATTGTCGTCTTTGTCTTACCTTGTGAATTGTGTTTCTTTGTGCCATTTTCATAGCTTTTGCCAGTAGTAGGCCGATGTCTACATGCAAGTATAGTTTAGAGCAATGTTTCAACTTTGAATGAATAAGCATTAAATAATTACAATTTATACATAACAAAAGCTTTGTCTACACACAAACAAGTTTGACAACAAATGTGTGATGTGCCCAAATATGGTAGTGATATGCCCAAATATGGTAGTAATGTCACATCACATGTCCATATATGGGCACGTCACATTTTTTTTGTCACATAAAGTTTGACAGACAGAGCTTAACAGCTAACAATCAAGTTAATACACACACATATTGTTTACAATTTAGCACACAGATTTGCACTATTTAAATTAAAATCATAAAGAATTTCGCATGTATTAAGAATAACAACAATTGCATGGCATTGTAAGTTTAAAATTTACATAAAACATTTTAATCTGACAAAGAAAAACAAATTTTATTTCTTTACATTATTAATTCATTTTATGTTCGACCATTTTATTAAGACTAATTTTTTCTTTGTGTTATCAAGCATGTTCAGTTTTGAAATTAATAACAAATAATTTGCAACTAGAAAACAATGAAATGCTTTAATTTACTTATTTTTCCCACAACTCTTTTTCCCAAAAGATAAATCGTAGTTTTAATACTGTATACAATATTATATGTTATTTTATGAACAATTACATACAAATTTAGTAAAATTTAACAACAATTAAAACATTAAACATTAGCTTGGCAAGCAAGAAGACCATTTTGTGCTGGTAACCACAGTTAGGTCAATTCAGTCAACTCTGCCCACCGGACACCTTTGGACACTAGCCCAAATGTCTGGTTTCCCAGAATCTTTCAGAATAAATTTGTAATAATAAGGCAGAATTTGGAACCTTTTCCAACTGTAAATGAAACAAAGCCATATAAATGGCTGCAGTCGCGTGCGCAAATTTGAGTTAGTGTTTACAGACCAACCGACCAACCAACCGACATAGTGAGCTATAGAGTCGCGTTTGCACGCAACTGAAAATGCTGATAATGATATTGGGAGAGTTTCCAGGGATTCGGTGTTGAGAGTTGACTGTATATGCTATCAGTATTTAAATAGAGTTTTACTCTCAACATAACAAAATTATATCAATTGACTATTTTTTTTTTTTTTATTTATAAATATAATACTGTACTGATCATTTCCAGAAAAATAAGAAATTGATATTGGATTGTCATCATGATCTTCATTTTCATTTAAATCATTATCATCATTATCATCTTTAACTTCACCTGTCTATTATACCAATGAGTTAATGACTCTGTGTAGAATGAAAGAATTCAATGCATGTTTCATGAATTGTAAAATCATTATCTGAAACTTATCTTTTATTAATATTTATTTTCCTCAAAAGAACCTTTCAATCCATCTCCAACTGGTACTGGGGATTTAGGAGTACAGCCATCAATTCCTCTAAAAGAAGAAATCTGGTTTCACGGTCCAATGACTCGTAAACAAGCAGAGGGTAAATTAGAAGCCGATGGTGATTTCTTAGTGCGTGAGAGTACGACGACACCTGGGCAGTATGTACTGAGTGGTATGCAGAGTGGAACGCCTAAACACCTGTTGTTAGTGGATCCGGAAGGAAAGGTTGGTGACACACATTCATGATTTTCTTTTCTTCTAAAGCTCTGTCTACACTATCAAACTAGTTTGACAAAAAAAGTGATGTGCACAAATATGATAGTGATATCCTTAAATATGGTAGTGATATGACGTCATTTCCATATATGAGCACATCACATTTTTTTGTCACATAAAGTTTGATAATGTAGAGCTTTAAAATGGTCCCTCATTTCATATTAGTTCACCAATAAAGTTTTTGAAAGCTTGTAATACTGAACCAGAATTGAACCACAGTCTCCAAAAGCACAAAGCTAGAGGGCAACTTTCTTTCCATCTTGTTATAATTGTTTTATTGGAGTTCTTTCGTGAAATTGATAAAATTGACCAATTGTGTTTTTAAGCTTTTTTTGTGCGTGTCTATTTTACTATCCAAATAATGTATATTGTTATAACATAGGTGCGAACGAAGGATAAAGAATTTGATAGTGTTAGTCACCTGATTGACTACCATCGTTCCAACAAGTTACCAATCATCTCAGCGGGAAGCGCGGTACACCTAAAACAGCCAGTCATCAGCTTGCAAGCAGGCGGCAGGTAACTAGGTGGACGGGCAAGTATTTGTAACTGTACAGTATGCAAACATTCACATGGGATATTGGTGCTACACTGGTGCCACCTAAAATCCAGCCTTCTAGTGTACAGCCACCTGGTATTTAACATTGGTTCAATAGTTACTTTGTAATTCAATATTTACAATTTATTTCATGTGATTCAACATAAAAGGAAGGTGTTGCCGCTTCTTTCCGAGGTAAAGTGGTCAGTGAGAACAGACAATAAATTGTTTAATAGATGACCTGCGGGTCAATATCATTTTGTTCTAAATTGATTTAAAACAACTTTTATGTGACAAGTAATGTGCTAAATAAAATGTATTACTTAAATTAACACTAAATTTAATATAAAGAGTTTCTACATGTTGCATGGTTTGATGCTCTGTCTACACTATCAAACTGTATGTGACAACAAATGTGATGTGCCCATATATGGACATGATGATGTCATATCACTACCATGTTTGGGCACATCACACTTTTTTTTTGTCAAACTAGTTTGATAGTTTAGACAGAGCTTTAGAACTTGAGTTTACGAACAGACGTATTTATTACAATTTATTTTGATCCAAGTATGTTGAAATTCCATGTTAAAGTGCTTTTTTAGACGCTCAGCCTAATGGACCAATATTTCATATTAATATGGAATCATGGCAACATTGGAGTGTGTCATTTGGACCTGTTTGCCACATGAATGCGCTCTTCTTGTGTTCTCGTATTTGTGTGTAATCAGTTATCACATATTCTAATAAACAGACAAAAACATCAGTTTAATGAAATACTTTTTTTTTGGACAAGAATGATACTGCAATGGTAAATCTTTATTTCTGTTGCATATATTTTTAAAGAACAAATTTAGAATTGAAATATTCCGTTTGTATATGTTTATGGGCGGCCATTACTACTACTGTAGTTGGTTGATAAATTTAGGTGATTATTCAATCAATGTCATTCTTTTGTAAACTATTGTTTGTAGTTTCATAATCTGTATTCATCAACAATTGTGTATTTTAAATTCCTTAATCATGTCATAATCTGTACATGAAGTGCCATCAGCAATTGTAAATATTACGATCCAGGGTAACTGAAAAACTGATTGGATTAGGCCCTTTATGAACATACAGTGCAGCAATACATTGGGAGACATGGTTTTAAAGTTCCTTATAAATCTCAAGCACATGGAAGCCTATAGAGGGCAGAGTCTATGTTTTTCTAAACTACAATACTTTTGTGAGCAAATGTAGTGGAGCTGTAGCTTGGTGGTTAACATACCTGCCTTCCAATCCCAAGTTCCAGGGTTCAATCATGACCTGGTCTCAGGGTTGTAACTCACTTCATTTCCTACTCCACTCCTCAAGTGTCTATGAGACTCGGTTTATAAACACGATAAATTGAGTTCCAATATTTCATAACTTGATTGCTATGTAAACCACTAAACGTAATGAATTAAAACATCTCAAGGCATATTTTAACCTTTTAAACTGATAATCATGAATGATGCCTTTAATATGTATTTTATTGTGTCTTTTAAAAATATGCGTAAAAGTTTGCTGTTTGTATTTTAAATGCGGTTAAACCATGATATTAATTTGCGACCAAATTAATTGTTGATGTTAAATTTATTAAATTAAGTTGAATATGCGATATGGTTAATATGCTCTGCTTTGTATATTATTTAAAATTATGTTATGGTGCCGTTTATATATTTTTTTTATGTAAACATTAATTATTTATGCATCTTTGTTTGTGTGTAATTATTTACTCCTTTGTATATGCTAATTATTAGTTCCTTTTTTTGTATTAGATTCTTTATTTAGTTACTGTCGCCTGCCTTTACATCTCAATTCTGAAATATTGTACATAAGAATTTAACAAAAATAATTTAGGTAAAGGTTGTCTAGATTGTTTCCATAAAATGTGTTTAAAAGTATTGATTGTTCATGTAAAGATATCATTTATTCAGAGAGGTAGTCTAAGTGTATTGTGTAAATGTGTATACTTTTTGTAGGTAAGACAAAAAAAACATCATTGTGAATCATGTGTACATAGATTTAAAAAGAATCATGTTTATTAAATTGCAACATTATTTCCATTTCTGTTTTTTATTGATATTTTTAGATCATTTGTTCTATATCTTCACATGTGACAATAGCGCTGTATCTTTACATGTGACAATATTGCTGTATCTTCACATGTGACAATAGCGCTGTATCTTTACATGTGACAATATTGCTGTATCTTTACATGTGACAATAGCGCTGTATCTTTACATGTGACAATAGCGCTGTATCTTCACATGTGACAATATTGCTGTATCTTTACATGTGACAATAGTGTTGTATCTTCACATGTGACAATATGTGTCCAGTATCATAGTCAAATTCCTTAATACAACTTCACATATGGTGTAATTATCATGATACAGGTGTCGCATGTGATGCTGTATTACAGACGTTGTCTATGATACTACACATGCTTAGATACAGTACCAAGAATCAGCTGTAATTAAGAACATTTTGTTTTCAATGCAGTTCTCAAAAAGTAACAACTTTTGGTCCCGTTTTCTTCCTTTTTCTAGGCTTTATTATTTCTAATCCTTCTACGGCATCCGCACTCATTAGGGGATTGATGATTGACACACTCCCAGGTTTCTCACGGTCACAACCTAATAAGATTAAGGGTAATTAAATATAATCAGAAACATTATTCCTTTGTAAAACATAATACAGTAGAACCTTCGTTTTATGTACCCTGTACGTAAAGTAGAACAGGCAAACATGGCAGCCTTTTTAGCTACAATCTACTTATTTGGGGGTCAATTTATGGTCAACCTGGATTTTACGAATCCCATGTTTTACGTACGTCTTCTGGTACCGTACGTAAAATGTTGGTTCTACTGTACTGTAAGCTATAAAATAACTAAAGACTGGTACTTCTGTGTACACTTCACATACCAACATGACACCAGTATGCCAGGTCAAAGGTCACAGTCAAGACTTTTAATATAAATTATAAGATCTATACTGAGAAGACTTTACCTGTTTCTTCTTTCATTTTATTGCAGTTCCACCACCTGTGTTCCACTGACCCACAGGTCTTACATCCGCCACCCATGGGGTACAGCCCTTTAGGATTGTCAGGGCATGACCTCGACAAATGACCCATCTCCTCGCATATAAAACATTTTGCAAAAGGGAATTCACCTGTAATGAAAGCAGTTTGTTATAAACATTGTTTTGAAAGAAAACGGACTAACTAACCAAAGAAAGAGGCTTTAAAAAAAGTTTGTTTGCTATCATGGATATTTATGGCTCCTTTTTGAGGCCAATTTACACAGATGAGCGGTAAAAGTAAACGGAAAACCGTGTAGCTTGTCCCACGTAGAATCTAATCTCTCCTGAGCGGAAACCGCTCGTCCTCTCCGCGTTGTGTGCAAGTGGTCATAAGGAATAACATAGATTCTATATTTCTATTACCGTTACCGTGCGTCTGTGTAAATAGTGAGTAATGGGTTACAAACTGCACATTTCGATTATCTGCACAGTAGGCCTACAGTGGTCTACATTAAAAAAACCTAAAAATAATATCAATCCATACAATAAATCAACCGGAACGGTCATAAGACTCCCTGTGTGTACCTTTTAGTGGATTAACTTTAGCTTTGCAACTGCCAATGTCATGCTCTGCCGAACCACATCGAAAGCACACTCCTATACTCTCATCATCGTGTTCGTCATTAACTTGAGGGCAGTCTGCAACTCCATGCCCAGTTTCACGACAATGAAAACAAACCTGATGATTACAAAATAATACAATAATAATGAAAAACATTGGCAAGTTGTTTTTATGAAAATGTCCATTCATTAATTTCAATCAAGACTCTCCAGCTTCTTACCATTTTACTTGTTTTGGCTTTTTTCCTTTTTAATCGCCTGACTTCCCTCCTTCTATCTTTCTTTTCTTCTTCATCTCCAATTTTTCTAGCTTCATTTAATTGTCTTCGTTCTTCCTTCAATTTGTCATCCAATTCTTTGATGCTGTCTATAAGCGTTGGTTCCTTCTTATCAAAGCTTCCACTTATTTTTTCAAATCCTTCTGGAATGGCCATTTTCTGCTTGAATGATCGCATCTGACCTTGAACTTGCTGGAATGACCTCACTTTTGACTTGTAATCTTTTGATTTTAATTGGTTTAACTGTCCATGGTCTCTTGTTCTACGCTGGTTTGTTGCGACCACTTTTACTCCTTTTTTAAGATCTTTCCAGGATGCAGCTTCTTCTGGTTTCTTCTTGTTGGCTGTGCCACCTCTTGCAAATCGAGTCATCTTTTACTTTTCCTTCACTGCTTTTTATTTTTTTTTTAAAGTAAATGTTAAAATAATCAGATAGAAAATTGTGTTAAAGTTATTGCATTGGAAATTCATTCAATTATTGAAGGCTAAAGTATTCTACTCTATGAACATTTGCAACTAGGCCTAATTATGTTCATAACATTAAATATTTCTATGTAATGTAGTAGGCCTAGCTAGGCTAGGCCTAGAAAACAGTTTTAACTTTTAGTTGTTACCTTTAGTTTACATATTTTTAGACCTGCCTACTACTAGGCTACTACTCTTACTAGGGGTCTAGTAGTAGTAGGCTAGCCTATAGGCCTCATCACCCCTAGGGCCTAGGCCGAGTTTACCCTACTACTAGTAGGTCTAGCCTAGGCCCTAAGTACTAGGCCTAGCCTAGCCTATCTAGACCTAGCCTAGACTATCTCTAAACACTACACTGACACTGTATGCACTTTATCACCTAATTTATATTTAATAATATTTTTACCTTATTTTTCTCGTGATACAGATAGTACAAACAAGGGAACAATTCTACAGCATGCTTCTTCCTTTAAAATCCACCTCGAATATACGGGGATCCAGTCAAGTCGCCCCAACGCAAAGTCGCCCCATACAAAGTCGCCCAATACAAAGTCGCCCCATCGCAAAGTCGCCCCAAAACAAAGTCGCCCCGGCACAGTCGCCCCATCGCAAAGTCGCCCCATTACAAAGTCGCCCCATCGCAAATTCGCCCCATCGCAAAGTCGCCCCAACGCAAAGTCGCCCCATCGCAAAGTCGCCCCATCGCAAAGTCGCCCACGGTTTTAATCATATTGGTTGCGTTTGATATCGATTGCGTTGTTACTTTGGTCGCGCTAAATGTCGTATACATTATAATGTTTATCCTATTATTATATACATAATTTGTGCTTTAATTTTTATTTTACAGGTTTTAATGGAGTGATGTGCTTTTTAAAAATCATTAAAAAAATAGTCCCTTGTTTGAAAGTTCTAAAAAGATTATCCCTGATTTATAGTTTCGAAAATGTTAATTTAATATGATTTTAAAATTAGTTACCAGAGCCACAATTACGAATCTTTCTTCAACCTACGCGTGGATACCAGCTAACTTTTTAGGATAATATAATAAATGTATAAATGTGTAGTAGGCCTTCGTATAGATTTACAGTAGTTAAAACAATAACATTAACAGTGTTGTAAGACAATGAGTGTTATAGGCTACTTATTGATCATTTTGCATTTATTGACAAGTTATGTGTCTTAATTTTATAATGACTTTTCAAAATGAAGAAAAAAAAAAGGATTTCATCGCCGATATGATTGTTTTACATGCAGGTATTTTAGTAAAATTAAAACGCTACATTTTGACCATGGAAAAACCATCGTACAGTATCGTGTGCGTGTTTTTTTAAAAGGGGAATCCCCGATGGTCAGCAGAAAGACGTAGCAGCTGTGAGGAAACAGATACCAGAAGGCGCAGCTCCGATTGGTTTCAGAGAATGTTTTAGATGGCGAGTCGCCTTTTATTCAACAGCACAATGATAATTTTACTGAAGAAATTCTTTTCAACCCTTTTGTTTATAGAACATTCTAATTATCATGCCTAACAAATATCCTCATATCGGGTGTTTATTTAATTTTAAATTAAACAAGACAGTGAAGAGGCACGGAATAATACGTACACGGACGTACGACGAATACACACACGCACGTCATCATTTACGACATATAGTGGTGATATGATGCAATTTTATAATGGATATAATGATGGGATTGCCTTTCCAGGCTTACAATCAATGTTCATTGTATTATAATAGTAAACTGAATTATAAATAAATTGTTTTACGTAATTTGTTGCATATAAAATAAAAGACACAGACGTAGCCTACGTTTCCTATAAAATATGTTACATTTAAATAATTATGTACTGTTAAATGACATTATGCTGGATAATACTATAATCTTAAACTATGTTTACAAATTATTAATATAGGCCTAATAATAATAATAAATATTCATCGACCAAAGTAAAAATAATCTAGATCGTATAACATCATTTTATCGCGACCAAAATTAAACGCGATCGATTTCGAACGCGACTGATATCATTGTAAAACTCCGGCGGGGTTTCCCCATCTTCAGATGGTGCGTTGTAGTGCGACAACGGCGGAGTAATTACGGGGGTTCCCTCTGGTAAGCTAGCACGTTAGTGCGACCGCGGAGTGATTAGTCGGGGGCTTCCTCTCTGATGATGGGGGTGCGTGCCGATCGTGTGACCTGAGACTACATGGCGGGGCTTCCCCTTTTATGCCTACACGTTCCGTGTTATTTTGTGTATCATTGCGACATTTTACGCACTTGTAAACTATTTGTTAACGTTTTGGGGCGACTTTGCGATAGGGCGACTTTGCGATGGGGCGACTTTGCGATGGGGCGACTTTGCGTTGGGGCGACTTTGCGATGGGGCGACTTTGCGATGGGGCGACTGTGTCGGGGCGACTTTGTTTTGGGGCGACTTTGCGATGGGGCGACTGTGTAAGGGGCGACTTTGTATGGGGCGACTTTGCGATGGGGCGACTTGACTAGCATCCAATATACGTACCACACCACACACCACCTCAAAATCCGAGGTATATTCAGAGCGTCATTCTGACGATGGAGCATTCTCTACTTCTCTACGTAGCGCCATTTATGCCTTTATTTACTTCAGAAATAGATATAGTACTACGGTAACTGGTCCAGTCACTTCATTTTAATATATTTTGTATGTTCATACACTGTGCTCAATTGAACCCAATTTGCCACCAGGGGAGCACAGTGGTATAAAATAGAAATAAAGTCACTAAATTTTAATATCCTTTGTTGATATAAAGTTTGCGGTACACCATGTTCTGAAAAGAACTGTTGAGTTTCTCGACGTTTCGATCAATATGCTTTGATCGTCCTCAGTCCTCCTAATATGCTTTGTGTTTCCTTTAGCAGAGTAAAAAAGTTAAAATTTTGATGTTGTTAATCTTTACATTAGAAGATTGTTCAAATCATGTAAATAAAACATTTTCCGGCTGGGAACCTATCAGCTCCCCTCTTTTAGTTTGCAAAAGTAATCTCGAAAAGAACTTCATTTGGAAAAGAAGCCCACCCAAGAGTACCAAAAATGAAGGAGCACATGGGCTTTTTTCCGAGGTTTTATGGTAGTCTATTTAATGGAAAATAATGCCATGCAACTTTGTTTCTGATTTTAAAAAAGTCCACTTGTGTTAGGCCTGACATTTACAACCCTCAAAATATCTCTCTTTTAAAATAAAAGAAAAACAATATTCATTATTTTATTTATTTATTTATTTATTTTTTTTTTATTTAAAAAAAAAAAAATATCTGTAGAGGTTCGAACCCAATCTACTAGAGCTAAGAGCACCCAAACCTGAGCATTACCCGTTAGGCCACAAAGTAGTACATGACTGAACAGCTGATAATAGTCTATTTATACGTGTATTACGTAATTCATCAGTACGTTATAACTATCATATTAACCTTGTTAAAACCAAAATGATCAGTTAGCTCAGTCGCCTGAGCGTCGTGTTGACAACACGTATGTCGTGGGTTCGATTCCCACGCTGGTCGGTGGAATAGAGTTAAAGGCATGCGGCCACTGTGTTTGGGGTTCACAGAATTATACGTCCCCCTTTCCACCACACATCATGAGGCGACAACATCAATGCATCTGGTGATGTGCTGGAAACGACCCCAAAAGGCTGTGGCAGGGCCTTAGTGCTGAGGCAGGGAGAGCACATTTAACATCTTTTTTTTTATTTAATTTTTTTTTTTTCAACCCGTATTCGATCCCGTAAATTTTAGGTTTGCCGCCCTCAATTTTAAAAGAAATTGAATTTATATTTTCATCGCAGGTGTACGAAACGGTTTGGTATGCCGTGCGTTGTTGTGCAATGGTTGTGCAGGTGTAGTGGGAAAGATGGTATTGTTAGTCATTCGCGGTCAACACGCCACACTGTTAAATTTTAATTTTGTTAATCAATGTTGCTACATTGGTAGCGAAAATGTCCGATTCATGCAGACTCAATTCTATTGTAAAATGTTATGAATAAACTTTGATGGTAGTTGCTGTGTATGGCCGCAACCATCCCCAGAATAAACATGTTTTAAACAGATAGTTTGTCTTCGATGGTTTTTGTATGGGGATAATGGAGAGTTAAATAAGATCAAATATAGAACATTTGCAAAGATGCCGATTTTTAGACCAATTTCGAAGCTTACACTAATTCCGCCGCCGGGCTAGGCCTTAGGTATATACGAAGTCGAGTTTTAAAGTAGAAAACCCCACCTAAAATTTTGAAGTCGCATCTGGATAGTTGAAATTTTAACATTATCATAATTATCATAGGTGATTATGTATAGTTATAAGTATAAGTACAATTCTGGGCTCTATTTTCATTATTAGCTCTGCCCCTACCATGGTGGGCTAGTACTGAAGACTTAATATTTAATTTCATATGTTAATGAATTATAGGAGCACTTTCCGATGACAAGCTCTAGTGTCCCTGGTGAGTCTTATATAGTTTGTTTCATATAATTTAAAATCATGTAAAGTGCCATTTTTTTCGGGCGGGAACCTATGCAGCTCAATTTTTCAAAATTATCTTTGCTCAGCCCCAAGCATGGTGGGGTACTGAAGATTCCTATACATGTTTGAAAAAATAAGATGTCATTTCCGGAGACCTTGCAGCTTTATTTTAAACAGTTTGGTATGCCGTGCGTTGTTATGCAAATGAGTTTGTGCAGGTGTATTATGGGGAAGATGGTATGTTAGTCATTCGCGGTCAACACGCCACACTGTTAAATTTTGATGTTGTTAATCTTTACATTAGAAGATTGTTCAAATCTTGTAAATAAAACATTTTCCGGCCGGGAACCTATCAGCTCCCCTCTTTTAGTTTGCAAAAGTAATCTCGAAAAGAACTCCATGTGGAAAAGAAGCCCACCCAAGAGTACTAAAAATGAAGGAGCACATGGGCTTCTTTTCGAGGTTTTATGGCAGTCTATTTAATGGAAAATAATGCCATGCAACTTTGTTTCTGATTTAAAAAAAGGTCCACTTGTGTTAGGCCTGACATTTACAACCCTCAAAATATCTCTTTTAAAATAAAAGAAAAACAATATTCATTATTTTATTTATTTATTTATTTTTTATTTATTTTTTTTTTATTTAAAAAAAAAAATATCCGTAGTGGTTCGAACCCAATCTACTAGAGCTGAGAGCACCTAAAGCTGAGCATTACCCGTTAGGCCACAAAGTAGTACATGACTGAACAGCTGATAATAGTCTATTTATACGTGTATTACGTAATTAATCAGTACGTCATAACTATCATATTAATCTTGTTACAACCAAAATGATCAGTTAGCTCAGTCGCCTGAGCGTCGTGTTAACAACACGTATGTCGTGGGTTCGATTCCCACGCTGGTCGGTGGAATAGAGTTAAAGGCATGCGGCCACTGTGTTTGGGGTTCACAGAATTATACGTCCCCCTTTCCACCACACATCATGAGGCGACAACATCAATGCATCTGGTGATGTGCTGGAAACGACCCCAAAAGGCTGTGGCAGGGCCTTAGTGCTGAGGCTGGGAGAGCACATTTAACATCTTTTTTTTTATTTAATTTTTTTTAAATTTTATTCGATCTCGTAAATTTTATGTTTGCCGCCCTCAATTTTAAAATAAATTGAAATTATATTTTCATCGCAGGTGTACAAAACGGTTTGGTATGCCGTGCGTTGTTATGCAATGGTTGTGCAGGTGTAGTTGGAAAGATGCTATTGTTAGTCATTCGCGGTCAACACGCCACACTGTTAAATTTTGATTTTGTTAATGTTGCTACATTGGTAGCGAAAATGTCCGATTCATGCAAGATATTGCATTGTAAAATGTTATGAATAAACTTTTACGGTAGTTGGTGTGTATAGCCGCACCGTCCCCAGAATAAACATGTTTTAAACAGATAGTTTGTCTCCGATGGTTTTTGTATGGGGTAAATGGAGCGTGAAATAAGATCAAATATAGAACATTTCCAAAGATGCCGATTTCTAGACCAATTTCGAAGTCGGACTAATTCCGTCGCCGGACTAGGCCTTATACGAAGTCGAGTTTTAAAGTAGAAAACCACACCTACAATTTTGAAATCGCATCTGGATAGTTGAAATTTTAACATTACCATATTATTATCATAGGTGATTATGTATAGTAATAAGTATAAGTGCAATTCTGGGCTCTATTTTCATTATTATTAGCTCTGCCCCAACCATGGTGGGCTAGTACTGGAGACTTAATATTTAATTTCATATTTCCATGAATAGGTGCACTCTCCGGGGACACTAAATAAGTATTTATCTTAGACACAAACGCAAGTTATTAAAATAACTGATATGGCTTGAAACTAATTTTTATAGAGTACCGATATTTAACATATATACCTGGAAGTTTGAAATATTTTTGAAGTATTTTCAGAAGTATTTTTCAAAATTCAAACATGATGTGGTTCCCGTAATTTCACCTATGTTACACTGTATATAATTATACAGTACACTGTAGAGTATAGAGCATATATTCTATGACACATAATAGGCACCAATCAGCACCATAAGCATCATGTCAGGTCACAGGATTGCATAAATCAATATTTTGCAGTAATATTTAACATACGTGCATGTTTTTAAAAAATTAAATATCAGTAAAATTATAATAATTATCACCTAAAATTCGTCAAAGTGACAAATTAAATTCTAGTTCTCGATGTTTTTGTATGTGGCTATTTCGCTGTGCTCCACCACTGGTGCCAAATTGGATCCACTGGAGCACAGTGTATTAACATACGAAAATATATTGAAACTTAATTGAGTCCACTGGAGCACAGTTTAACATACGAAAAGATATTAACATTCAATAACTTATTTCTAGTTTACATCACTGTGCTCCACTGGTACCAAATTGTGTCCACTTGAGCACAGTGTATTAACATACGAAAAGATATTTAAACTTAAGTGACTTCAAATTAGGTCCACATGAGCACAGTGTATTAACATACGAAAAGATATTTAAACTTAAGTGACTTCAAATTAGGTCCACTTGAGAACAGTGTATTAACATACGAAAAGATATTTAAACTTAAGTGACTTCAAATTAGGTCCACTTGAGCACAGTGTTTTAACATACGAAAAGATATTGAAACTTAAATTACTTTATTTCTATTTTACATCACTGTGCTCCATTGGCGCCAAATTGGGTCCACTTGAGCACAGTGTATTAACATACGAAAAGATTTTGAAACTTAAATGACTTTATTTCTATTTTATATCACTGTGCTCCACTGGCGCCAAATTGGGTCCACTTGAGCACAGTGTATTAAAACATACGAAAAGATATTGAAACTTAAATGACTTTATTTCTATTTTATATCACTGTGCTCCACTGGCGCAAAATTGTGTCCACTTGAGCACAGTGTATTAACATACGAAAAGATATTAAAATTTAGTGACTTTATTTCTATTTTATATCACTGTGCTACCCTGGTGCTAAATTGGGTCCACTTGAGCAGTTACCGTAGTACAATTTCTATTATTGAAGTTAATAAAGGCATAAATGGCGCTTCGTAGAAAAGTAGAGGATGCTCCAGTCGCCAGAATGACGCTCTGAATATACCTCGAGGCAAAATCCATAATAAACCCAAAGCTGTACCCGCCGTTTGAGGGCCTGAGATGCAAGGTATGACGTACATCCGGTATGATTCTTCCAATGCAAATATTTTGGAGTGATCCACACATCTTTTGTTGAGTAGTAACAGTGACAGGCCTAGCATACTGCAACTACCAAGAATGACTGCTCAACTCTAGAGGGCCTAGATATCAGTCAGACGATGAACCCTCTTGTGGGTACGTGTAAACAGAGATTGTATCTTTAAAAAACTTGAATAAATTGTTCTATTTATAATAATAAAAAAAATAATGTGTAGGCCCTACTACTACTAGTAAGTAGGCCTAGATAGCTAACTAGTTGATAGTAGGTAGGCCGAGTAGTCTAGGCCTCACTACACACTCAGCAGGCAGAGAGCTCAGCAGGCTAGCAGTCTCTTAAAATAAAGAGTAGCCCTAGGGCTTTAGGCCTACTAGGCCTAGCTAGGCTAGGCCTCCTTTAGTAGGCCTATTTATACAGTAGTTAGGTACAGGACAGTGTATAGATAGGCCTAGGTAGGCCCTCTTTGACCGGGGCTAAGCTGATATAGGCCTAGCTAGGTAGGCTAGTTAGGCTAGGCCTAGGCGTACTGTATTCAAAGTTTGATTTTTTTAAACCTATACTAGGTAGGCCTAGTATACAGCATACTAGAGAGAGTATTTGCGAATTATTAATTTATGAATTTTTGTTTTAATTATAGATACTGTTCTAATAATAAAGTCAAACAATATTGGTTATTGTTTGTGATTGACATTTTTATTAGCATTTGTGATAACTAAAATCTAGGCCTAAGCCAAAAGGATGGAGAAGATAGATACAAATACACTTTTTGAGCAGTACACAGTTGAAGAGATTCGGCAGGTGGAACGGAACACTAGGTAAAGTATAAAAAATGTATTCCTAAATGAATTAGTGTGTGAATTACTTTTATAGTATTTGATGAGGAGTTTAAATATAATACATCATGTCACAGCTTCTAAATGCTTCACTTTATTAACCTGGACATTTTAGGAACAAGCAATGTAACAACTATTAGATTGAACTCCTGATCCTGCAAAATGTGATCATGGTTTCATCTTATTTTTACTCTTTTATAGGGCTGACATTGAGAAAAAGAAAGAAGATCTAAGACAAATGGTTGGTGAACGATATCGTGAACTTATTGAAGCTGCTGATACAATTACAGATATGAAGCTGTGCTCTGATCAAGTATGTTATTTTGTCTTATAAACCTGGAGGGGGGGGGGGTGTCACTCTTAAATATCTCCATATGGGGAGGTGCCGAATTTACGGAGTATATTTTCTCTCTTGGCCCTTTTCCTGTTCGTCTTGGTAGTTCAAGTCCATTTTTCAGTAAATCAGGTAGTGCAAGTGACTCATATCTCGAAGTGGCTGCTGCACCTCCCTGTTTGGTTTGTATACAAGTTTCAGTATAATAATTGTAAAATCTGGTGTGAGACGGAAGAAATGAAGCATAGAGACGACCATGTAAGTTACGATAAGTACAAGTGTTTAATAGCAAAACAACATACCTTTAAATACAGTAATACTTAGCACGCCACCACTCAGGTGTGTATGTAAATTGAGGTCTAGCGCCATCATATTACAATAATCAGAATCATATTGGGTATTGTCATTATTTGGTCCATTGTATCTGAGAAACGGAAGCGATATTATATATTATACGTTTTCTCTGTTTCTCTATTTTATATTACTGTACCTTACAAATTAAGGCACAGAACAAAATCTAAACCACCCGGTTTCCTGAAAATTAATTAATTTAGAAACAATAAAGATGAGGAATTCTGTGAGAAATGAGAAAAAGCCGTCCCAATCAAGGCTTACATGATTCATTTGGTTGTGATCAATTTATGTGTTATGTTGTTACATATAGTTCCATGTAGTTATGCTCTGGTAGAATATATAAATTAAACAAAGGTAACATATACTGAGTCAGGCCTTGAATTGTAGCATAGGAATTGGAATACTGTATAATTTTAATTTTATTGTTAATTTTTAGATTGTAAAGTCAGTAAAAGATATGCAGAACTATTGTGCTACACTGCAAAGAACACATTTATCTAAGGGGATTGGGAACTCAATTAGGCCACAGGCTAAGGACAGGTGAGATTCTAGTTCAATTTATTCAAATTTATTCAGATATGTGTTTTGATAACAATAACTGGGGCCCTCAATAGAAGCTAAATCTTGTCTCACGAGGGCCCCAACAATACATAATACACACGCCAGGCTAGTGATCTGGAGGTTGTGGGTTTGAATCCCACCCGAGAATTACTTGCAAATTTTTTTTATATTCTAAAATGTACTTCGTATGAAGTACAAATTACGTCAGAGTAGGGCAAAACATCTGACCACACACAAAAATGCTAAACAACAAAAAATAAAACTATAAGATACAATATTAAGCATTAGTGAGTTTTTGAGTGTTTAAATTGAAGTAATCAACTTTTTACAGATTTTTTTACAGGGAGATCATTCCATAGTTTAGGTCCTATTGAGACAAAGAAAATAGTTATAGTTGATTTTGTAAAATGAAACAATTAAATAAACATATCGTTATCAAATTATATTCAATACAAACAAAAGAAAATATTTAAGCTGAATTTTGAGTAAAATCTTTATTAGTTTGATAAAATAAGAAGATGAATAATATTACTTGACAAAACACATGTCAATAAACAAGAAATATCGCTGTAGAATTAAACAAATGCAGGTTGTTCAATCATTCATATCTTATATATTTACAGGCATGTAATTTTATAAACTAATAGTGCAGCATAATATTTAAACTTTATTTAACGTTACGGAAAATAAAGTTCAAATTGTGTAACTATAATTTGACAATAAAGCTATCGTGTATCCTTTTTTTTGTAGGATGTCTAAGAGTTCCTTTTATTCCGTTGCATCACAGATTAAACTTCTTCTTGATATGCCAGAAAAGGTATGTTTCAACTTGCAAACAGAGTGATATTTTGACATAAACAGTAAACGCTCAATTTTCCCGACTTGATTGGAAAATCGCAAAAACTAAGGGTGTCCAAAAACTGCAAAATTCTCAACAATATTATATTTTAGAGATTGTAAACTTCGGCATAGGTAGAATGATAGGCCTACAAGTAGGTTGTTTACAGTCAATAGTCAGACCTAGCTAGGGTGTAAAATAATTACTGTATTCCACGTAATAAACTGCAAAAAAATACCGCAACCTCATGTGTTGCGTTCCTTGGTAGATCGATTCGTTGTAGATACAAACATAATTTGGTTTTTTGGGGTGTTCACTAAGAACCTTAAATACGTTCCTCACGCACTGTAAAAACTTTAATTTAGTTACGTCCCTAAATTTACAATCTTGTATTGCACGCTATTCCAAGTCCCTTGTTTTGACGTCCAGAACAGAGGCGAATACATTTGCAAATTTAGGCAAGATGAAAACAATTTTTGTTGACGAGGAAAACAATTTTTGTTGACAAGGAAATTAAATCATGCAAATAAAAGGTCGCAAAATTTATAACTAGCATTACATTATTTGATACATATGGTTGTTAACTCGGTGTAAATATTTTCTTCCCAGATTTGGAGTGCAATAGAGAACAGACAGCACTTGAGAGGAACCCAGCTGTATTTATTAGCATGTCATATCATGAATAGTTTACAGCTTGATGCTGCCAGTCAGCAATCCACCCAACTGTTAACCTGGTTCCCAATACTATCACGTCAATGGGCAGCTATTAGCCATTTCAAAGCTAGTATTTTGCAGGTTAGTACACAAGTAATTCGAGTATGAAACTTATTCTTTGTCTAGAGCCAAACAAACTAGGGAGCCGCACGACCTTCTGGTGACAGTGAGTTTCCTGCTTTTGTGACACCCAAGCCGGCATGCCAAATGAATCAAATAAAAATAACTATCATAACAAGTGCTAAGTTACCCTGTAAAAATCACAGTTTTATACTGTCGGACTAAAAATGTTTGTTTTTGTAAACACAACGTTAACACATTGTATAATGTTGAGACATTTCAACTTGCATTATAATCGTGGTATTAACGAATAACACATTTTTCAAGGCCTAAACCATTCCAACTTCAGACGCAGAGTATTTACAGTTTTACATCCCAAACTAAAGCTTCATTTTCAGTCTACAGGTTCTGAAAATTCAGAAAATGTTTACAAAAAAAGCTGGATATCCATTAGTACTGTTCATTATCACTATTGTCGTTATTTCCGTTCAGTAGTACTTAAATACTGAATGACACATGATTCCTAATTAACCAATCAAGGAACACTAACCATTCAGCCTAACAGCTTGTTTGTAGAAAAGAGATGACGTAGAAGAGAATACGTATTTGAAAAAGAAGCAGTATACAGTATATTGTCAAGAGTAACCCATTTTGGGAGAAAGGTTTTAGTACTATAATATCGGATACAAAACTGTGGGAATGTTTGTTGTCACTAGACATGATACCGTGAAGGAATCGGGTGATTTTATAGCATTATTATATGTATAGATTTTTCACTCGCTGCATGGTGTGTGATTTAGATTTTTTATCTTTCACCTACATCATTTCATTGATGATCTTCAAAAATCCTTGCTGAAATTCACCGAAAGTCATGACGTAAATAAATGGATTGATTGTTAAATTTAAAGCAAGTAATAATAACCATATGTCATAAAAAATAGGATCAATACAGGAACAAAAATGATCAACAACACAACTTAAGTAGCCTGGTGTCATTGTTATATAAAACACAGTCGTAACCAGCAATAGAGTTGATAACAGATTTGTTTTTCGACTAGCACTGTTTTTCTGCTGTGGTTGTGATGATGAAGTACCAGTGACAGATCTTCTAAATATCGTCCATAAAATACGTCCGTAACAGTATGTCATAGTTGTGATAGGTAAGAACCAGCCAATAAATGATGTAATCAGTAAAGAAAATATGTTAATTTCACGACAGTTTTTAATAACTTTTTCCGTCATAATAAAATCGATAATAGCAGCAATCAATCCTGGTAGGTATGGAATTATAAAACATACATAGTACAAGATATTTCTTCTTGATTTATTCTGGTGATAGATGTAGGGATGCACAACAGCGATGTATCGCTCAATTGTTATCACAACCAGATTGTTCGAAGATGTAACTGTTATATACCAGAATATACATTCCAATATTGAAATTGTTTCTGAACCATTGGGATTACAGGCAACAAAAACAATACAAGCTATAGAACCCACCAGATCAATGACAGACTGATGAAGTAACAACTTTATTGAAAAAAACTTCTTAAAACTTCTGTTGTAAACAAACACACAAATGACTAACAAGTTTGCGGCGATACCAATACTACTTACAACAGCGCCAGTGACAATAATAGATTTATCAAGTCCTACGGATGAGTTGGTATCAGAACCATTCATACTTAGATGATACTAGAAAATTTAAGTTTATCTTTTTTGTATAGAAAAGTATTCGGTTCAAATTTCCTTTCTTCTGATTTGATTGATTAATACTTTGCTGGTTCTAATAGTTCACTTCTCTAGCAAATAGTAAAAGAACATGATGCCTGTTGAAATCACTGTTACAGCACTGGTCTGATGTTTGCAATCGTTTTACAGCTTCTAGTCTACTTATGCCTAAATAAATTATATTTCAATTTAATTTATTTTCATGTTATAATAAATTATTTAGTACTAGATAGCAGGTCCAATGGACGGGCACCATGGTAAATTATACATGTTCGACAATGATGGCGCTCTTTAACTGCATGCTTGATCGATTTTGCTAGCTGAGAAACAGCCGGGATTGTTCTAAAAAAACATATTTTTCGTACAAATTTGCCGTTCTAATATAGACTAATGGATAAAGGGGAATTAAAAGGTGCCTCAGCCCCAAAACACAATTTGGCTTAGTGCTATTCTAATATAGAAGATATTAATTGAATACATTTTATTCATTATACAATAATGACTTATGACCTCTATAGTCTTTATCAATTTTACACAAAGGTCAGTAATTATTTTTCACTGAAATAAAGTTGAAACGAACAAATACTTAAGTAACATAAACTTGATGAATTATGTGATTTATTATGATACAATAAAATAAATGGTAAACAAATATAGCAGAATATTAGGCCTACATTGAACATTGGGCATGTGTATATTTCAAACTAACCTGCCCAAATATATTAGTAAATTCAAAGTATAATTAAATGGTAAAAACATAACTTTAAAAGTGACAATATGTTACGTTACATCTTATGTAAAACTAGTAAGATCATAGTTATTATACACCTACTGTAAGTATCAACAATTAGTGTTTTCAATCTCAATAGTTGATTATGTGAAACATGACATCTTTAATGTTTATTGTTTTTGGTTGTTGTCACTGGTTGGTTTCTCTCCTTCAAATTAATTTGCAATACAGTGAATGATCTTCAAAAATCCTTGCTGAAATTCAGTGAAAGCCATGGCGTAAATAAATGGATTGATTGTTAAATTTAAAGCAAGTAATAGATCAAATGTTTCATGAATAATAGGATTAATACATGAACAGAAATGATTAACAACACAACATAAATAAACTGGTGTCATTGTTATATAAAACACAGCCGTAACCAGCAGTAGAGTTAATAAAAGATTGGTTTTTCTACTATTAATATTGGTTCTCTGCTGTTGTGATGATGAACCAACTTCTGATCTTCTAAATATCGTCCATAAAATATGTCCGTAACAGTATGTCATAGTTGTGATGGGTAGGAACCAGCCAATAAATGAAGCGATCAGTAAAGAAAATGTGTCCTTTTCACGACATTTAAGAACATCTTCACTCTTATTCTTAATTTTATCGATAATAACAAGGATCAATCCAGGTAAATATAGAATTATAAAACATACATAGTACAAGATATGTCTTCTTGATTTGTTCTTCTGATAGATGTAGGGATGCACAACAGCAATGTATCGCTCAATTGTTATCACAACCAAATTGTATGAAGATGCAACTGTTATATACCAGACTATAATTTCTAATATTGAGAACGTTTTAGAACCATAATTTGGATTACAGGCAACAATAACAATGAACGCTATGGAACCTACCAGATCAATGACAGACTGATGAAGTAACAACTTGATTGAAAAAGACTTCTTAAAACTTCCGTTGTAAACAAACACAAAAATGACTAACAAGTTTGCAACGATACCAATACTACTTACAACAGCGCCGGTGACAATAGTAGATTTATTAAGTCCTGCTGATGAGTAGGTATCATTCTTCATATTTAGATGATTATTGATACTCAAAATAATCGTTTCTTCTTTTTTGTTATAGAATATCGTTTGTAAACAACTTCAACCTGTATAAATGCAGATTATTAGTATTGCCACAAATAGTTAAAAATCCTAAACTAAAATTGATTGAAGAACTATTATTTAAACAACTTCAAACAAGGCTCACTAAACTTTGCTTTATCAAAATATAACTGGCTTCTATTGCTGAATTCATTAATGAAAGCATCATATTGAAAATGTCGCTTGTTTATTTAAAAATCACCTTTTTGGAATGCTCTGATGTTTGTTAATTTTTTACAACAATGTACAGCTGTGTATGCGATTGTAATTTAATGAATAAATTATATTTCAATTTAATCCATTATTTGATACTGAATAATTTACTAAAACCTTTGAAGACTGGGACTTTTTGGAGTCACTGAATTGCACTTTTTGAGCATTTGACCTTTGACCTAGGTAAAAAAATTGTGGAAGGCCAAAACATACATCAGTCTTTGTAGAATATATCAGCATTATGCAAACATCAATAATTAAATGTCACTGAATTAAAGCCGAAACGAACAAATTCAAGTAACATAAAACTCGATGAATTATGCAATTTATTAAATTGAAGACAATAAAATCAATATGAACAAATATGGCAGAAAATTTAGCTTATATTAAAAATTAGACATGTGTATATTTCAAACTAACCTGCCCAAATATGTTTTAGGTTGTTTATTCGATTAAGTTTTTCCCTTTGTCTCTTTGATCCATACAGTACTAATTTGAGGTCGCTGCTGGCTTGAGGTTTCCCAATTGCGACCTCAACCGTCTATGACTTCTGGTTTTAGTTGCTTAGGGCCTGTTCAGACCTACGGAGTTATGCTTTCGTATCATACGCGACGTACAACTCCATAGGTCTGGATCAGGAAAAGATTAGTGGAAGCCCCCTCTTATGACACTAATCTTTTGTTCGTTACGACACCTCAAGGTACAAGATTAGTGAACAACGCTTATGATACGAAACGACGATTTTGATTTATAATCAATATAATGTACTCCTGCACACCAGATGTGCGTCCAAATCGGTGACACTTCAGTTTCAAACGAAAGCGTTATTTAAGCAAATCTGAACACTTTGCTGTTACGACATTAAATATAATATGACATTGCTTGCGATACGAAAGCATAACTCCATGGATCTGAACATAACCTTAAATTTCAGTTGCAATTCAAGACACATTTTAAAAAGAAGTTATTTGTTTTCAAAAACTCTTAATCCTGTTTAAATGAATCAACTTTGTTAAAGGTGGATTTATAGATTGTTTTATTTTGATTGATTTAGGTAGTTTTCGGATAGATACTCATAAAGTAATTTAATATTAATAGTTGACTTTCAAACAATGTAATGTTAAACAGTTATGTTAATGACCTACTGTATGACTACAATGACGTTCAATAATTCAACTGGATAATTCATTGCCTGCAACGAATAGATCACAAAAAAGTTTGTACTTCAAGAAATTAATAACACAAAAGTGTGTACTTTGAATTTGTAATGCTAACTATTGTTAACCTTCACATAGTCCTGCAATCACATCTTAGAAACAGCTCGTGATTTAAAACTCAATAGTATTCCTCCTTCTATAATGTTACATCAGTCTTTGTAGAATGTATCAGAATTACGCAAACAATATAATATTAAATACAATACAATACAATAATTAAATTTCACTGAATTGAAGCCGAAACGAACAAATTTAAGTAACATAAAACTGGATGAATTATGCAATTTATTAAATTGAAGACAATAAAATCAATATGAACAAATATTGCAGAAAATTATGCCTACATTAAAAATTGGACCTGTGTATATTTCAAACTAACTTGCCCAAATATGTTAGTAAATTGTCAGAGTACAATAAATGGTAAAAACATTTAAACTTTAAAAGTGAAAATATGTTACGTTACATCTTATGTAAAACTAGTAAGATCATAGTTATTATACACCTAAGTATCAACAATTAGTGTTTTTCAATCTCAATAGTTGCTTATGTGAAACATGACATCTGTTTATTGTTTTTGGTTGTTATCACTGGTTGGTTCCTCTCCTTCAAATTAATTTGCAATACAGTGGAGGATCTTCAAAAATCCTTGCTGAAATTCACTGAAAGCCATGGCGTAAATAAATGGATTGAATGTTAAATTCAAAGCAAGTAATAGATCAAATGTTTCATGAATAATAGGATCAATACATAAACAGAAATGATTAACAACACAACTTATATAGGCTGGAGTCATTGTTATATAAAACACAATTGTAACCAGCAGTAGAGTTGATAACAGATTTGTATTTTGACTAGAACTGTTTTTCTTCTGTGGTTGTGATAAAGCACCAATTTCTGGTTTTCTAAATATTGTCCATAGAATACGTCCGTAACAATATGTCATAGATGTAGTAGGTAGGAACCAGCCAATAAAGGATCCAACCAGTAAAGAAAATGTTTTAATTTCACGACAGTTTTTAATAACTTTTTCCATCATAATAATATCGATAATAGCAGCGATTAATCCTGGTAGGTATGGAATTATAAAGCATGCGTAGTACAAGATATTTCTGATTGATTTTTTCTGGTGATAGATGTAGGGATGCACAACAGCGATGTATCGCTCAATTGTTATCACAACCAGATTGTTCGTAGATGTAACTGATATATACCAGAATGTAAGTTTTAATATATAGAATGTTTTAGAACCATAATCATTGGGATTACAGGCAACAAAAACAATGAACACTATAGAACCCACCAGATCAATGATAGACTGATGAAGTAACAACTTGATTGAAAAAAACTTCTTAAAACTTTCGTTGTAAACAAACACACAAATAACTAACAAGTTTGCGGCGATACCAATAATACTTACAACAGCGCCAGTGACAATAATAGATTTATCAAGTCCTACGGATGAGTTGGTATCAGAACCATTCATACTTAGATGATACTAGAAAATTTAAGTTTATCTTTTTTGTATAGAAAAGTATTCGGTTCAAATTTCCTTTCTTCTGATTTGATTGATTAATACTTTGCTGGTTCTAATAGTTCACTTCTCTAGCAAATAGTAAAAGTGTGATTGAACATGATGCCTGTTGAAATCACTGTTACAGCACTGGTCTGTTGTTCGTAATAAAACAATATACAGCTTCTTGTCTACTTATGCCTTGTAACGAATGTAATAAATAAATTAATCTATTTTCATTAAATACTAAATAATTTAGTATATTAAATGAATACATTTTAATCATTAATGTTACAAAGGTTATTCTAATACACAATATCTATATGGTGTGCAAATTATACAACTTTATGATGTTTCCATGGTTATGAAAACAGATCATTACCATGAGGTAGCCTGCATACGAGTATGAATTATAGGGTTTATGAATAGAGTAGTACTTATTTTTAGGTCGTTTTGTACCATGGTTATGAAAACAGATTACCATGAGGTAGCCTGCATACGAGTACGAATGATAGGGTTTATGAATAGAGTAGTACTTATTTTTAGGTTGTTTTTCACTTTAGTTTGTTCCTATTGCTCTTGATGCATACAGTACATGTCAGGTTTGAGTTAGCTGCTGCTTTGAGTTAGCTGCTGGCTTGAGGTTTCCCAATTGCAACCCCAATCTTCTGTGACTCCAATGTTGTTTTAGTTGCTTAAATTTATTTTGGTTTTGAGAAATTTGTGATTGATTTCAGTTGCAATGTACCATATTACATTCAACAGGCATTAAAAAGGGTTATTTTTTGTCACTTGAAAAATCTTGATCCAACTTAAATTAATCAAACTCTTTTAAAGGTAGATTTATAGATTGTTTTACTTTGATTAATATGGACATAGACCTAGTCATAAAGTGATTAATATTCACATTCAAACGACTTTAAAATATTGTTAACATTTAATGACCTATGACCTCTATAGTCGTTGGGCACAGATCGATTAATTTTTACTGAAATAAAGTTGAAACGAACAAATATCATAAAAGAAAAAGTAACATAAAACTCTATAAATGATGCGATTTATTATGATACCATAAAATCAATTGAGAACAAATATGCTAGAATATTAGGCCTAAATTGAAAGTTAGACATTTGTATCAAAAGCGTAATAAAATGGTATAATCATATCTTTAAAAGTGACACTATGATTGTCATGTTACATCTTATGTTAACTTTAAGATCATAGTTAATATATTATACCTAAGATAATTAGTGCTTTTCACAATCTCAGTAGTCGGTTATATGATAAACATCTTTTGCAGTGAAATGTGATATTTTTATTGTTCTAGATTATTGTTTTCAGTTTTTATCACTGGTTGATTTCTTTCTTTTCGTTAAAATGAACAATACAATTGATGATCTTCAAAAATCCTTGCTGAAATTCAGTGAAAGCCATGGCGTAAATAAATGGATTAATTGTTAAATTCAAAGCAAGTAATAGAACAAATGTTTCATGAATGATAGGATCAATACAGGAACACAAGTGATCAACAACCCAACTTAAGTAACCTGGTGTTATTGTTACATAAAACACAGTCGTAACCAGCAATAGAGTTGATATCAGATTTGTTTTTCTACTATCATTGTTTCTCTGCTGTGGTTGTGATGATGAAGTACCAGCGACAGATCTTCTAAATATTGTCCATAAAATACGTCCGTAACAGTATGTCATAGATGTGATAGGTAGGAACCAGCCAATAAATGATCCAATTAGTAAAGAAAATGTGTTAGTTTTAGGAACTTTTTCCGTCATAATAATATCGATAATAACAGCAATTAATCCTGGTAGGTATTGTAAAATAAAACATAAATAGTACCAGATATTTCTTCTTGATTTGTTCTGGTTATAGATGTAGGGATGCACAACAGCAATGTATCGCTCAATTGTTATCACAACCAGATTGTACGAAGATGTGACTGTCATATACCAGAACATACCTTCCAATATTGAAAATGTTTTAGAGCCATATTTGGTATTGCAGGCAACAGTGAACACTATAGAACCCAGCAGATCAATGACAGACTGATGAAGTAACAACTTGATTGAAAAAGACTTCTTAAAACTTCTGTTGTAAACAAACACAAAAATGACTAACAAGTTTGCGATGATACCAATACTACTTACAACAGCGCCAGTGACAATAATAGATTTATCAATTTCTACTGATGAGTTGGTATCCGAACGATTCCAAATACTAGTTTATCCTTTTTTATAGAATGTAATATTCAGTTAAATTAAAAAATACTTGATTGATCTAATTGTTTAGATTGTCAATTGTTGGAAACACAAATGTCAAGAGTAAACCATCACTCACTAAAGTTTGCTCCTTTTTTCCGATTTCAACAATAATGCACTGATCTTTGCTGTTTCTAACAGATCACTTCTCTAGCACATAATAAAAGCGTCCAGTTAAATAACTATTGCAGCACTGGTCTGATGTTGGTAATCAGTTTACAATTTTCATGTTAATAATAAATTATTTTATTCATTAATGTTTACCAAGGTTATTCTTATAGGTCTACACCACTATTATATGAGGTGATAATCATACAGCTTATATTTCCATGGTTACAACAATAGATAATTACCATGATGTAGGCATATGAAGTATAGGGTTAATGTATAGCAGATTTTACAACTCACTGATCAAACTAGTACTTCAACAGAATAATCACAAAAAAGATTGTGCTTCATTTCATCAAACTAGTACTTCAACAGAATAATCACAAAACAGATTGTGCTTCAATTTATCAAACTAGTACTTCAACAGAATAATCACAAAACAGATTGTGCTTTAATTTATCAAACTAGTACTTCAACAGAATAATCACAAAACAGATTGTGCTTCATTTCACCAAACTAGTACTTCAACAGAATGATCACAAAAAGATTGTGCTTCATTTCATCAAACTAGTACTTCAACAGAATAATCACAAAAAAGATTGTGCTTCAATTCAACAAACTAGTGCTTCAACAGAATAATCACAAAACAGATTGTGCTTCATTTCATCAAACTAGTACTTCAACAGAATGATCACAAAAAGATTGTGCTTCATTTCATCAAACTAGTACTTCAACAGAATAATCACAAAAAAGATTGTGCTTCAATTTATCAAACTAGTACTTCAACAGAATAATCACAAAAAAGATTGTGCTTCATTTCATCAAACTAGTACTTCAACAGAATAATCACAAAAAAGATTGTGCTTCAATTTATCAAACTAGTACTTCAACAGAATAATCACAAAACAGATTGTGCTTCAATTTATCAAACTAGTACTTCAACAGAATAATCACAAAACAGATTGTGCTTCATTTCATCAAACTAGTACTTCAACAGAATAATCACAAAACAGATTGTGCTTCAATTTATCAAACTAGTACTTCAACAGAATAATCACAAAACAGATTGTGCTTCATTTCACCAAACTAGTACTTCAACAGAATGATCACAAAAAGATTGTGCTTCAATTCAACAAACTAGTACTTCAACAGAATGATCACAAAAAGATTGTGCTTCATTTCAACAAACTAGTACTTCAACAGAATAATCACAAAACAGATTGTGCTTCAATTTATCAAACTAGTACTTCAACAGAATAATCACAAAACAGATTGTGCTTCAATTTATCAAACTAGTACTTCAACAGAATAATCACAAAACAGATTGTGCTTCAATTCAACAAACTAGTACTTCAACAGAATGATCACAAAACAGATTGTGCTTCATTTCATCAAACTAGTACTTCAACAGAATGATCACAAAACAGATTGTGCTTCAATTCAACAAACTAGTACTTCAACAGAATAATCACAAAACAGATTGTGCTTCAATTCAACAAACTAGTACTTCAACAGAATAATCACAAAACAGATTGTGCTTCAATTCAACAAACTACTACTTCAACAGAATAATCACAAAACAGATTGTGCTTCATTTCATCAAACTAGTACTTCAACAGAATAATCACAAAACAGATTGTGCTTCATTTCATCAAACTAGTACTTCAACAGAATGATCACAAAACAGATTGTGCTTCAATTCAACAAACTAGTACTTCAACAGAATAATCACAAAACAGATTGTGCTTCAATTCAACAAACTAGTACTTCAACAGAATAATCACAAAACAGATTGTGATTGAACACAAACAAGTACTTTTAATACAAACCATGGTTTACCTTCACATGTATTTCTGCAATCAGGTCTTGGAAACAGCTAGTGATTTAAAACTCAATAGTATTCAGTCTTTGTAGAATTTATCAGAATTACGCAAACATCAATAATTAAATGTCACTGAATTAAAGCCAAAACGAACAAAATCAAATAACATAAAACTGGATGAATTATGCAATTTATTAAATTGAAGACAATAAAATCAATATGAACAAATATTGCAGAAAATTAGGCCTACATTAAAAATTGGACCTGTGTATATTTCAAACTAACTTGCCCAAATATGTTAGTAAATTGTCAAAGCACAATTAAATGGTAAAAACATAACTTTAAATGGAACAATATGTTATGTTACATCTTATGTAAAACTAGTAAGATCATAGTTATTATACACCTAAGTATCAACAATTAGTGTTTTTCAATCTAAATAGTTGCTTATGTGAAACATGACATCTGTTTATTGTTTTTGGTTCTTATCACTGGTTGGTTCCTCTCCTTCAAATTAATTTGCAATACAGTGAATGATCTTCAAAAATCCTTTCTGAAATTCACTGAAAGCCATGGCGTAAATAAATGGATTGATTGTTAAATTCAAAGCAAGTAATAATAACCATATGTCATAAAAAATAAGATCAATACAGGAACAAAAATGATCAACAACACAACTTATATAGCCTGGTGTCATTGTTACACAAAACACAGTGGTAACCAGCAGTAGAGTTGATAAAAGATTTGTATTTCGACTAACATTGTGTTTCTGCTGTGGTTGTGATGAAGCACCAATTTCTGGTTTTCTAAATATTGTCCATAAAATACGTCCGTAACAGTATGTCATAGTTGTGATAGGTAGGAACCAGCCAGTAAATGTTCCAATCAGTAGAGAAAATGTGTCCTTTTCCCGACAGTCCTTAGGAATATTTTCAGTCTTAATAACATCGATAATAACCGCGATCAATCCTGGCAGGTATTGAGTTATAAAACATGCGTAGTACCAGATATTTCTGATTGATTTGTTTTGGTGATAGATGTAGGGATGCACAACAGCAATGTATCTCTCAATTGTTATCACAACCAGATTGTATGAAGATGTAGCTGATATATACCAGAATGTAAGTTTTAATATATAGAATGTTTTAGAACCATAATTGGTATTACAGGCATCAAAAACAATGAACACTATAGAACCCAGCAGATCAATGACAGACTGATGAAGTAACAACTTGATTGAAAAAGACTTCTTAAAACTTCCGTTGTAAACAAAAACAAAAATGACTAACAAGTTTGCAACGATACCAATACTACTTACAACAGCGCCGGTGACAATAATAGATTTATCAAGTCCTATAAATGATGAATTGGTATCAGAACCATTCATATTAGTTGATACTAGAAAATATAAGTTTATCTTTTTTGTATAGAAAAGTATTCGGTTCAAATTTCCTTTCTTCTGATTTGATTGATTAATACTTTGCTGGTTCTAATAGTTCACTTCTCTAGAAAATAGTAAAAGAATATGATGCCTGTTGAAATCACTGTTACAACACTGGTCTGATGTTTGTAATTGTTTTACAGCTTCTAGTCTACTTATGCCTAAATAAATTATATTTCAATTTAATCTATTTTCATGTTATAATCAATTATTTGGTACTAGATGGCAGGTCCAATGGACGGGCACCATGGTAAATTATACATGTTCAAAGATGATGGCGCTTTTTAACTGCATGCTCGATCGATTTTGCTAGCAGAGAAACAGCCGGGATTGTTCTAAAAAAACATTTTTTTTTTTTTTTTAAAGGTGCCCCAGCCCCAAAACACAATTTGGCTTAGTGCTATTATAATATAGAAGATATTAATTGAATACATTTTATTCATTATACAATAATGACCTATGACCTCTATAGTCTTTATAAATTTTACACAAAGGTCAAAAATTATTTTTCACTGAAATAAAGTTGAAACGAACAAATAAATAAGTAACATAAAACTTGATGAATTATGCGATTTATTATGATACAATAAAATAAATGGTAAACAAATATAGCAGAATATTAGGCCTACATTGAAAATTAGACATTTGTATATTTCAAACTAACCTGCCAAAATATGTTAGTAATTGTCAAAGTATAATAAAATTGTAAAAACATAACTTTAAAAGTGACAATATGTTACGTTACATCTTATGTAAAACTAGTAAGATCATAGTTATTATACAACTAAGTATCAACAATTAGTGTTTTTCAATCTCAATAGTTGCTTATGTGAAACATGGCATCTTTAATGTTTATTGTTTTTGGTTGTAATCACTGGTTGGTTCCCCTCCTTCAAATTAATTTGCAATACAGTGAATGATCTTCAAAAATCCTTGCTGAAATTCAGTGAAAGCCATGGCGTAAATAAATGGATTGATTGTTAAATTTAAAGCAAGTAATAGATCAAATGTTTCATGAATGATAAGATCAATACAGGAACAAAAATGATTAATAACATAACATATATAGCCTGGAGTCATTGTTATATAAAACACAGCCGTAACCAGCAATAGAGTTGATAACAGATTTGTTTTTCTACTATCACTGTTTTTCTGCTGTGGTTGTGATGATGAAGTACCAGCTACAGACCTTCTAAATATTGTCCATAAAATACATCCATAACAATATGTCATAGTTGTCGTAGGTAGGAACCAGCCAATAAATGTTCCAATCAATATTGAAATTGTTTCACTTTTACAACATTTAATATCTTCTTCACCCATAATGATATAGATAATAACCGTGATTAATCCTGGTAGGTATTGTAAAATAAAACATAAATAGTACCAGATATTTATTCTTGATTTGTTCTGGTGATAGATGTAGGGATGCACAACAGCAATGTATCGCTCAATTGTTATCACAACCAGATTGTATGAAGATGTAACTGATATATACCAGATTATAATTTCTAATATAAGCAACGTTTTAGAGTCACGGTGAGGATTACATGCAATTAAAACAATGACCTCTGTACAACCCAGCAGATCAATAACAGACTGATGAAATAACAACTTGGTTGAAAAAGACTTCTTAAAACTTCTGTTGTAAACAAACACACAAATGACTAACAAGTTTGCAACGATACCAATACTACTTACAACAGCGCCAGTGACAATAATAGATTTTTCATATGCTACTGATGAGTTGGTATCAGAATGATTCATACTTAGATGATACTAGAAAATCTAAGTTTATCTTTTTTGTATAGAAAAGTATTCGGTTCAAATTTCCTTTCTTCTGATTTGATTGATTAATACTTTGCTGGTTCTAATAGTTCACTTCTCTAGCACATAGTAGTAAAAGAATATGATGCCTGTTGAAATCACTGTTACAACACTGGTCTGATGTTTGTAATCGTTTTACAACAAATACAGCTTCTTGTCTACTTATGCCTTGTATCAAATGTAATAAATAAATTATATTTCAATTTAATCTATTTTCCTTAAAGATGTATTGTCCCTTGAAACACAAAAAAATGAAGGTCAGAATATTCTAAATTTAAATTGGCCATATCAAAGTAATATTAAAGTTATTCACTTTAAGTCGAAAATTCGAGCCAAAAACAACAATTTTACGTAATTAACAGCTAAATTAATTTGATTACGTTTCGTCTGGAAAATCGTCGCGAGCGAAAGTAAACAAAGATTTCAAACCATGATTATACATTATGCATGATGCCAATTAGGATTGTTTACAACTCGTCACGGTTGAGAAGGTGTTTTCACACAGATCGCAAGGAAGTTTTATGATTATGCATACAGAGTAGGCAAATAAGCGCGTTGCATTATGAGATATGTTTTGATCGAAAACTTTGACTGGAAGTCAAAGTTATTTTTTAAACCAAAAAACGTCTGTATTTCAGTTAAATGATTTTTTTTTCAACTAATTTTTGGTGAAAGTTAATAACTATTATGATACTTCAAAATGACGCACTTTTTTTCAAAATCTTTTATTTTTTATTTTTTTGGAATTTGACAAAGGGACAATACATCTTTAAATACTAAATAATTTAGTATATTAAGTGAATACATTTTAATCATTTAATGTTACAAAGGTTATTCTTTCTAATGTACAATATCTATATGGTGTGCAAATTATACAACTTTATGATGTTTCCATGGTTGCGAAAATAGATAATTAGTACCATGAGGTAGCCTGCATACGAGTATGAATGATAGGGTTTATTAATAGAGTAGTACTTATTTTTAGGTCGTTTTGTTATTTTTAGGGCATTTTGTACAAAATGGTTATGAAAACAGATCATTACCATGAAGTAGCCTGTATACAATATGAATTATAGGGTTTATGAATAGAGTAGTACTTATTTTTAGGTCGTTTTGTACCATGGTTATGAAAACAGATAATTACCATGAGGTAGCCTGTATACGAGTACAAATGATAGGGTTAATTAATAGAGTAGTACTCATTTTTAGGTCTTTTTTCAATTTAGTTTGTTCCTATTGCTCTTGATGCATACAGTACATGTCAGGTTGGAGTTAGCTGCTGGCTTGAGGTTTCCCAATTGCAACCCCAATCTTCTGTCACTCCAATGTGGTTTTAGTTGCTTAAATTTACTTTAGTTTTTAGAAATTTTTGATTAATTTCAGTTGCAATGTACCATATAACATTCAAAGGACATTAAAAAAGGTTATTTTTTGTCAAAAATCGTGATCCAATTTAAATTAATTTATAGATTGTTTTACTTTAATTAATATGCACAGACTTAGTCATAAAGTGAGATTAATATTAACATTCAAACGAATTTAACACATTATTGTTAAAATATTTAATGACATATGACCTCTATAGTCTTTATCAATTTTACACAAAGGTCAATAATTATTTTTCACTGAAATAAAGTTGAAACGAACAAATACTTAAGTAACATAAACTTGATGAATTATGTGATTTATTATGATACAATAAAATAAATGGTAAACAAATATAGCAGAATATTAGGCCTACATTGAAAATTAGTCATTTGTATATTTTAAACTAACTAGCCCAAATATAGTAGTAAATTGTCAAAGTATAATAAAATGGTAAAAACATAACTTTAAAAGTGACAATATGTTATGTTACATCTTATGTAAAACTAGTAAGATAATAGTTATTATACACCTAAGTATCAACAATTAGTGTTTTTCAATCTAAATAGTTGCTTATGTGAAACATGACATCTTTAATGTTTATTGTTTTTGGTTGTTATCACTGGTTGGTTCCTCTTCTTCAAATTAATTTGCAATACAGTGAATGATCTTCAAAAATCCTTGCTGAAATTCAGTGAAAGCCATGGCGTAAATAAATGGATTAATTGTTAAATTTAAAGCAAGTAATAGATCAAATGTTTCATGAATGATAGGATCAATACATAAACAGAAATGATTAACAACACAACTTATATAGCCTGGTGTCATTGTTATATAAAACACAGTCGTAACCAGCAATAGAGTTGATAAAAGATTTATATTTCGACTAGCACTGTTTTTCTGCTGTGGTTGTGATGAAGCACCAATTTCTGGTTTTCTAATTATTGTCCATAGAATATGTCCGTAACAGTATGTCATAGCTGTGATAGGTAGGAACCAGCCAATAAATGATGCAATCAGCATAGAAAATGTATCCTTTTCCCGACAGTTTTTAGGAATTTTTTCAGTCTTGATAATATAGATAATAACCGCAATCAATCCTGGTAGGTATTGAATTATAAAGCACGCGTAGTACCAGATATTTCTTCTTGATTTGTTTTGGTGATAGATGTAGGGATGCGCAACAGCAATGTATCGCTCAATTGTTATCACAACCAGATTGTATGAAGATGTAACTGATATATACCAGAATGTAAGTTTTAATATATAGAATGTTTTAGAACCATAATATGGATTACAGGCAACAAAAATAATGTACACTATAGAACCCAGCAGATCAATAACAGACTGATGAAGTAACAACTTGATTGAAAAAAACTTCTTAAAACTTCTGTTGTAAACAAACACAAAAATGACTAACAAGTTTGCGGCGATACCAATACTACTTACAACAGCGCCAGTGACAATAATAGATTTATCAAGTCCTACGGATGAGTTGTTATCCAAATGATTCATACTTAGATGATACTAGAAAATTTAAGTTTATCTTTTTTGTATAGAAAAGTATTCGGTTCAAATTTCCTTTCTTCTGATTTGATTGATTAATACTTTGCTGGTTCTAATAGTTCACTTCTCTAGCAAATAGTAAAAGTGTGATTGAACATGATGCCTGTTGAAATCACTGTTACAGCACTGGTCTGTTGTTCGTAATAAAACAATATACAGCTTCTTGTCTACTTATGCCTTGTAACGAATGTAATAAATAAATTAATCTATTTTCATTAAATACTAAATAATTTAGTATATTAAATGAATACATTTTAATCATTTAATGTTACAAAGGTTATTCTAATACACAATATCTATATGGTGTGCAAATTATACAACTTTATGATGTTTCCATGGTTATGAGAACAGATCATTACCATGAGGTAGCCTGCATACGAGTACGAATGATAGGGTTTATGAATAGAGTAGTACTTATTTTTAGGTCGTTTTTTCACTTTAGTTTGTTCCTATTGCTCTTGATGTTCATGTCAGGTTTGAGTTAGCTGCTGGCTTGAGGTTTCCTAATTGCAACCCCAATCTTCTGTGACTCCAATGTTGTTTTAGTTGCTTAAATTTATTTTAGTTTTTTATAAATTTGTGATTAATTTCAGTTGCAATGTACCATAAACATTCAAAATAAATTAAAAAAGGTTATTTTTTGTTAAAAAATCTTGATCCAATTTAAATTAATCAAAGTCTGTTATTGGTGGATTTATAGATTGTTTTACTTCGATTAATATGCACATAGACCTAGTCATAAAGTGATTAATATTAACATTTAAACAACTTTAACATATTATTAAAATATTTAATGATCTGTGACCTCTATAGTCTTTATCAATTTTACGCAAAGTTCAATTATTATTTTTCACTGAAATCAAGTTGAAACAAACAAATAATTGAAGTAACATAAAACTTGATAAATTATGTGATTTATTATGATACAATAAAATCAATTGTGAAAAAATATGGTAGAATTTTAGGCTTACATTGAAAATTGGACATTTTTATTTTTCAAACTAACCTGTCCAAATATGGTAGTAAATTGTCAAAGTATAATAAATGGTAAAAACATAACTTTAAAAGTGACAATTTGTTACGTTACATCTTATGTAAAACTAGTAAGATAATAGTTATTATACACCTGAGTATCAACAATTAGTGTTTTTCAATCTCAATAGTTGCATAATTAACAATTATTGGGACTAATAATAACAAATAAAAGTCATTTTTAATTCATATTTTTTAAACCAAAGAGGATGTTAAAATATATGAATTCCTTCTTTTTTTTTCAGAGTTGCAGAAATATGTTGAAGAATTCTGTTATGTCAGATGAGGTAACATAGAAAACAATTTCTTGGCAGTTTTAGTTGGTTGACTAGTAAAGCCATTTCCATTAAGCTTAAAGTAATATTTTGTTGAAATCAATTTTTTTTTTGCTAATAGTTTTTTATTATTTATTCATTATTGCTTAGAACAATTAGTACACCATGATTTATTACTTCTGTACAACATAACCTCTTCAGTAAGCACAGCAGGAAACTCTTTTCAAATTATGTACCCAATCCTTTATCATGTACAGTACACAGGACCAATGACTTTACAACCGAAAGGATGGGCAATGGCAGTGTCTTGCCTAAAGGATAAACATGCCATAGATATATGATTATTACAAATTTTAAGCTAGCAGTTTTATTTGCATCCTACAGGACATATCAGAAGCACTGTGCTCAATAATTCTTCTAGAAGACAGTTCACCAAGACAAGTCTTCAAGGAGTTTCTGTTAGCTAGAAAGGTAGATTACAGATGTATTGTTTTACTAGGAGCTATCGATTCGTAACAACCTAGGAACTATGTTATGTTATTTTATGCAAATGCAGGGACATTGAGACGTGTTTCTCTAGGTTCAGATGACGAACAGCGACGCAATATGCTTAGGTTTATCGCAGCAGCTCCCTAAATATGAAATTTAGTAATTTTCTATCAACATTTCATTAACATTACTTTGAATGTTTGCCATTTCAAAATAAAAGTTTTACAGTACTGGTGAGAATGGCACATTAGCAAGAGGTGTATTATATTTGAAGCATAGCAATAATATATTTCAATAGAATTTGACTGAAACTAATTGTAATTATTTGTTACCTTTACTATTTTATTATTGTTTTGTTTTCAGACAGCAGTACAACAATGCTTTCAAACAGCACAACATGGTATGTGGTAAATTGGTTATGAATTTATATTGTATATTGCTACTTTACAAATAATCATGATCATTATTATGATGATGATATACCGCATGAGGGACGATATTTTACGCCTTACGCATACATGACTATTTCTCACGCATCCAAAATATTCAGAAAAACTATTATTTTAAAATTAGCTTGCCTATTTTGAAGGAAAAATGGTCTAGGACTGCACATTATTTAATTAATTTTAGCATAATTAGCCTAGGCCTATGTTTGTTTGTATTTTTTGGTTAATGTAGTATAGGAAAGCCAACTCAATTTGGTGAAAAATCGGTGCGCTATATACAATTTTAATTTAATGTCTCACGCATTGGCCACTGAAAAAGTTGGCAGGCATATGATAATACTATCACCATGTTGGTGCAGTACCTGCTGTTTCCTTGCCCCAGAATATAAACAAAGCTCAGATGATGAAACTTTATGATTTGCATATTCCAGGTGCAAGTATCAAGCAGCAGGTGTGTAATGTGGTGCAACTGATCTCAACCACCATACAGCAAATTTATACAATATTCTACAGTGATGAAGATGACAAATCAGAGAAGCCAACAGATTTAAAGAACCACAATGATTCTTCTAAATCAGATCTTCTTCTGAAAACTCTCAACTCTGTAACTGCACTACCACAAAATGGTAAGGGAATGATAGATAGATATATCCAGAATATTAAGTATGATTAGTTTACTGTTGAATCAAATCCGTTTCCTTAGTTTTTGTCTCCGACTCTATGGTGCATGTTTGTGGGGAGAGGGCTACACCACTTCTCCCTCACAAATGAGTTCAGTACCAATTTCTGTTACCTGGGTGGGAGGAATAAGGTGGATAAAGAATCTTTGCTGTAGGATTCAACACAGCAGTGACCGTGAACCTCTTCACTGCAAACCCAATGCTCTAAACACTTCCCCACAGTGCTCAATCAGACTATACAGAACCAGATGAATTTATTCAATAATACCCGGCATAATTGCTATTATTATTTCTTCATTTATTTAGATGCAGAGCACTTGTTAGCTAAAGAGCTGAGTGGATCATTTGTTAAACATTTACCAACATCAATAACAGGTAAAACATATGTCTTTAGTTAGGTCTTTACTACAAATTAAAAAATTAGTTGGTTAGTAGACTAGTTGACTCTATTCGCAGTAAATTGTCTAAAAGCTTCTAATGCTGAAGAGGATTTTTCTGTATACATTTTTTAAAATTTCAAATGTAAATGTCTACAGATAGTCTCGAACCATGCTAGTCCGATTATCGATTACACCATCACTCTCCGGTATATACTGCACCTTACGCAATACCCAGATGGTCTCCCAAAATGCAACTCAAGGTAGCTTAACTCTTGACATCTGACAAGATGGTTGGAGATGGTTGAGACTGAATTTATGTCATAATGTACAACAGTAAAATATGATATAATAGTTATATGAATAATAATATGAATATGTAATAATATGTTCAAGTTGGGAACTGAAGATTTTGGGTTAAAATTGTCAAGGTATTTTAGTACATTAATACTTTTATTCTTGTGATCAGGGTTTCGTCCAAGTCTGCGTACAGCTGCTGTAGCAATATCAGCCAAGCATTTACATCAGAGTGTTGACGAATGGATTGAAACGTGTGTACAAGATGTCCACACTGGAGTTGGTAGACTGTTTAACTACATCAACACCATCAAAGGCTTGACGGCCATCCGTGATGCATTGTGGGAATTACTCACACAGGTATGTCACGTGATTTGAATTAAATTGATTACTTTATGAACATTTTTCAGATGATCGTATTGAGTCGGGAAGCTTGACATTATTTTGTTTCAATTTTTTTAATCTCAAAATCCAATAGCTGTTCATGCCGTTTATACCTCCCTGATTTGTTATTGGGGACATTACGAAACAGGGCGGGAAGCCACAAGAATAATTGAGCTTTAACAAAGTGGGCGGAGGACGATAAAGTTTCCAGCGAACACAGGATGTCCGTAGTCCTCCCTATTACTATAAATTACACAGCTTAGTTTGTGTATGTGATAATAAGTCTTTGTGAGCTTGTATTTATTATTACAGTTGTTTGTTATTTTAGGATGAAGATGTGGTAGACTGGAAGGTAGCATGTAAACATATTATGAGCCAACCATTGTCTCTATGGGGAGAATTCATTAGGCCACTATTCCTAAACAGAGCTCAGGTAACCGCCTCTTCAAGTATCGTATTGTATCCAGATCACAATTTGTTGTATTTTGTGGTCTACTTTTTCTACTACTCAATGGCTTGTTATTACAGTGTCTATTCAATTCAATTTATTCCGGATTTTACAAAACAAACAATAACACATACATCTCCTACACTCCTACAGCGAACTCAATAGGAATACATATATGCTATACTGTATCTCTGCTGCTAGAATATTGTTGAAATAGGATTTTTTGGTAAACCTGTTATAGCACCATCTAGGTATATTTGCCATAGAAAGTTGCAAGTGAATGTGTTAATTAAACATTGTGGTTGTGTTAAAATTAAAGAATTTTTTTTTCCTGTCAGGCTATTTTACAAGATGACCTGGATAAAACTACCAGCACAATACAAACAGCCACCAATCAGGTGATACAGGAGATCAACTCAAATCCAGATGAAAGAGACATCGCAGCCTTTGTGTGGTCAGAGTCTGTTAATGATATGCCAAATACAGCAGTCTGGACCGGAGCAGCACAGAAGGCTGATGCTGGTGGTCTGTACATGAAGACTAGAGCGTTTACAAATCAAGTACAAAAGTAAGATGATCAAGAATTGTTGGCAATTAAATGTACCAGGTTCTTTAAAGGGCACACAAGTAGTTTGTGTACACTGGCTTATATTCTTTATCCAGGATTAATTTATTTAGCTACTGTGAGTGAGTGGCCGAGCGGTTAAGACAGCGGAACCTTCATTACGTAGTCATAACGTCGGCAAGGGTTTGAGGCTCACTCACTCCATGGTTCTGGTGGTAGAACGAGTCTTCTCGGATAAGGATTATAAACCGTAGGTCCAGTGTACACATCTAGCTCATGTGCACTTTAAAGAACCTAGTACATCTTTTGAGACGAGTAGGGGGTTACTCCGGTGTACTAGCAGATCACAGCCACTGATCATAACTGGGCCCTCTCGGAGACCAGTCTTTGTCTGAAGAGGTCACCCAGTATAAATAAAATATTTTAATTCAATCATTACAATTTTATTTTGTATGTAGTCTGTGCTCAGTATTTAACACACAACTACAAAAACTCCTTGAAGACTTGTCCAGTTATACACAGCAGCAGGTAGACAAGAAAGACAACAAACACCAAGTCACCAGCCCTACAGGGGTGCCATTTGACCGTTATGCTGACACAGAAACACTGCATAGCTTCCTCCAAATAGCATGTATCAAATGTGTTCATAGGTTTGTTTCTATTTCTCATTTTTACCTTGCATAATTATAATAATATATAATTATTATTGCATATTTGTGTGCATTAATAATCTTTCATTGTCAATGTATTTGTGGGTGCATGTGTGTGCGCTATAATGTTTTGGCTGAGTTTTTTTGGGGGCTTCCATTTATTTGTGAGAAGGCTATGACATGAATCGGACCTCATATACTGTACCATCCTTTGATAGAGACAATGTTGCACTAATGCCACAAGCTGTGCATTGACTATGTATTTATTTTCAAACAAAGTACAGACAACATCTAAACAAATAAATCTAATCTTATTAGAATTATAGAACATATGAGTTTACATCTAGAGACTTGTCAAAAACACCTGGCTGAGAAAAAGCAACTTCCAGAAGACTGTACCATTATTGTTGACAGGTAAGTTAATATGAACTGGTCAGAAATGTTATATTATGTACTTACTAATTTATCGGAAATTTACATTGATTAGCGAAGTCACAATTTACTGCTGATAATACAATATAATAACAAAGTAAAAGGACAGCAAAACTGCCAACCATTTTTTAGTTTCAATCTGTAGGTCTTAGACAGGTAGAATTGAATGCAAGCAAAATTAATATTTGTTTCCTTTATGTAGGTGCTTGGCCCTTGGGAGAATATGTCAAGCAGTGACTGAGTTGGCTCCAAATCTACAAGTATGTGTTACCATTGCAGATCAAAAGAACAAAAAACAAAGACAATCAAGGTATACATTTTTATCACTTCTCTCTGGCAGTTTATAACAGTCTCTCTTTTCGAATGGTCACAAACACCTGAGTGTCTCCGGAGATCACTGCAGAGTTTTGATGTGAAAGGGGTATTGGAGTTTATATTTGAATATAAATAATATTTGGAAAAATATACATTAGTTTTTGTATAGTGCTTACATTTCAACTGTACATGTATTATATTACTTTGTATTATTGTTTCATAATATTTAGGACCCCAGCTAAGTCGTCATGGTTCTCAAGAAGCAAGCCAGCACAGGTAAGTGCACACCTCATTTACTACAGTAACACTAGTAGCATGGTTTTCCGCTTACTTGTGTAAATTGACCTTAAAACAGTGTAAAAAAAAACACAGTAGGAATGTTACTTTAAAAAAGATGATAATGTTTTTTAATTGTAGAAATCACAAAGTTAACCAGGTTTTGTTATATTTAAATATATATATTTTATAGACTGTAGAAGTGACAGAGTGGAACCAAGTTAAGAAATTACTGCAAGACAAAAGTCAGGAAGCTTTTAGGTAGGTTGTGTAGAGTGCAGTGTCTATATGCATTAAACAATCTTATGTCATTAAAGGCTTGTCATAACAAAATTGGCAATTCCCAAAAATGTATGAAAACTATTAATACAAGAAAAATGATGTTACTTTAACCACAACCTCGTTTAACACAAAAAGTTGCTTTTTAATGATGTCATTAATACAAATTAAGTAGAAATACAGATTGTGTATCTGTTATCTATGCTTAATTGTGTTTTTTGTTTGTTTTTTTGTGCAGTATATGGGGTGATTATACAGCGCAGGCATTCTTGGATGATTATCAGACTGCTGTGTTAAAGTGTACACCAGCTACTCTTCTAGCAGCATGTACAGTAAGTCATGCATCATGCATGGAGGGGTCATTTATCACACATAGAGGTCATGCATCACACATAGGGGTCATGCATCACACATAGTGGTCATGCATCACACATGTAGAGGTCATGCATCACACATGTAGAGGTCATGCATAACACATAGAGGGGTCATGCATAACACATAGAGGGGTCATGCATCACACATGGAAGGGTCATGCATGGAGAGCGTTATGTATGGGGATGCATCAAATATTTTTTTTTTTTACCATATTTAATGAGGGTAATCCATCCAGCAATTGCTGATCAATAGAGACCCTCAGAGGTTCACAATACAAACATATACACAAGATACATAAACAAAGTCTTATTACAAGTCTTTGGGAGTGGAGTTTTGTCCTTAGAAAAAATCCTGACATGTGACGGGACTTGAACCCATCACATATAGAGGAGGTTATTCATTAGAGATTCAAGTAAGTATGTCACAATTACCTGATAAAAAATATTATAAATTTAATTTAGCAATGGGCAGCGGTTGACATCGAAGAAGAAACTGAAGACGGCAAGAAGATTAGCTCCAAGATAAGGCTTCCTGTCCAGGTTAGTGAGAATGTTCATAATGATATCAATGACAAGCCACATCTAATGTCCCACTTTAGTGCACATATATTAGCTCCAAGTGTGAATGTATTTACTACATGAGACAATAGGGAGCTTTTGATTTGTACGACCTATGACCTACACATATTGTGTAGTGGGTCATCACTTAAATCTAGAATCCACAAAGGAATTGAGTGAGGAAACACGTACCCAATGTCCCCTTATGCGCACATTGAATTAACACGACATAAAGAGTACATATCAAGGTCGTCTAGTAAGTTGTCGCAAATGGAAAGGTCCTTAGTATCATAAACAAAGCTTTTACCAGAGCGGACTATGTTTATTATAATGTAAATAATTAAATCATATTACTGACATATATTAATAATGCTATAAACCTTTCTTTCTTACTTTATCTGAAGTCTAGCATTTAAGCTAGTGTTTAATTGTTACATATATATATATACAGTATATATCGTATTATTCTTACTTTCTTCAGTGTTCTTGGTATGTTCAATCACTCTTATTTGAGTTGTGCTCAGAAATCAACCGAGTTGGTGGACACGCCCTTTCTAGGTTTGTATTATTCCATACGGGTCTACAGTTATTTATTATTTTGATATGAGTGTGTGATAGTGTAATATACCCTTGTACTTAAGGAGAAACTATTCATTTATTTATTTCAGATATTACTCTACATCATAATCAAGACCTATGTTCGAAATGATTAAGAGGTCATTTTCCGAATCTAAGCACTGTTTTAATCATTTGAGAGTATTATTATATAATTTACACAGTCCCATGCAACACATTTGATTATCATAAAGAAAAGTAAATGTAGATTTCCCCTTAATAGGTGTGTCCCTTGAAAACGGGTGTCCTAAAGGAGGGGGTCTACTACATTAGCATTAAGAGTCTTTCAAACGATTCCGGTCCAGTGCCAGCAAATCAAATCAAACGTTAATGTTTCGTTTTCGCGACGCTCTATGCGGCTATGTGCCAATCGATATGCGTGTAGAAAAACAAAACATTGATGTTCAATTTGATTTGCCGGTGCCAAACCTAAACCATGTGTGAAAGACCCTTAAATCCGAAGATAAGCACAGGTTTCTTCAATGCTCAAAACAAAGGCATTGGAATTGCATTAAAGTAATGATTGAATTCTCTTTTTTTTTTTTTTTTTAATGAGGGTGATCCATCCAGCAATTGCTGATCATTAGGGACCCTCAGAGGTTCACAAGACAAACATATACACAAGATGCTCTACATAAACAGTCCAAAAGTGGAAAAGAGTGGAGTTGTAATTTTGTCCTTAGAAAAATCCTGACATGTGATAGGACTTGAACCTAGGATCCTTGGAGTGGTAGCCAAGCATCATAACCACCAAGCCACAACTCCACTCCTCCACACTTTACAAACACATATGCATAATTTAACTTTTTATTTTCAGAATTACTATTTGTAAATTGGTACAGAGTGTTACTCATGGTATTATGAATACTTACAAAGAATTATTAACATCAAAAGAATTAGGAGTTCAGTTATCACAGCCTAGAGTGATACAGTTGCTATTTGATCTAAGATTTGTATATGAAATTATGTCCGGAAGAGGAGATGATAAAAAGGTAATCATTACTTTATATTCAATATAATAATAATTTATTGGCACTGCACTTTTTTTTTATCAGTGGCACACTTATTCTTGTGAAGGTGCGTCTAAGGAAACGAAACAAAAAGAAGAGAAAAATACAACAATGGGAATATACATTCCTGCTATGATAACAAAGGAACTACTTAAACCAACTTCATGACTAGTTACAACTTATAGAATATAGTACAAACAAATAAATAAAGAACTTGCAAAATGAAATTCACAAAATATACAGCAACATAGAACACACAGCAATGGGGAATAAATACTCAGATATTTTTGAGGAGAGATCTCCTATTCTATCCTTTACACACGTATTAAGCTCTCTCTACACTATCAAACTTTATGTGACAACAAAATGTGGTGTGCTCATATATGGACATGATGATGTCATATCAGCAACATATTTAAGCATATCACTACCATATTTGGGCACACCACATTTTGCTGTCACATAAAGTTTGATAGTGTAGACAGAGCTTTACAATATCAAAGAAGCGTTTTGATTGCTCTTCATAACATAGAGGAATAGTTCCGATAATCGACATAAACAAATAAAAAATAATTTTTTGATTGTGCTAGAGCGGTTGTCCAACATTTCGGTGTTCCACCATTCTCAGTTCTTTATTATTCCCCCAATCACTGAGCCTATACTCTTAATAGCATCTCAGCGTTCGGCATTGGAAATCATGTCACAAATAATCTAGATAGATTGTAGAAATCTGTTATAAAAATCTTTAATTATTTTGAATAGTCTAAATGTGTTATTCAATTTGATAAATTTCCGGCATATAAATGTAATTCACACATTTTCATTAATTGAACTCTACAAATGTATACAAACACATTTTTTATTTTTTTCCTCACCGTTTTGGTCCCATGGAACTAATTTGTTCTCGTACACATCCTATCGAACCTAACACTCGTTGTGGATGTTATGTCTTTAGCATTCATTATTCAGTTGATTTAAATTGGTTTTCTATAGTGTGATAAAGGGAGGGATTTCGGATTCACCTAGCTTTATTTGTACATGTCCCTACGGAACGACAAACGACTCTAATGTCAGGAATCCTAACACATTAAAATATAAACCTCAAGCTGTTATGAAAGAGTATCATAACCTATGACTGACTATTCAGTATAAATAAATCTTTTGTCTGATGAAATCTTAAGAGTTTAAAATGTTCAATAATATACAAATAATGAATGTTTAAGAGTGTAATGGTACAAATAATGAATGTTTATGAGTGTAATGGTACAAATAATGGCATGAGGTGAATGATAAAACGTTATATTTCAAGGTACTATTAAACATTCAATAGTGCGTATATATTTTGATTGTGGAAAATAAACAGATTACAAAGATTATTGTAAATCAAAGACAGATACCTGGTAATCACACGTCTTGTTTTAGACAACACAAAATAACTTTAGTGTAATGCCTCACTTTTTTATATTATGTTGTAATGTTTAATGAGGGGTAGAATAAATTATATGATATGATTGTATTAGATTTTTCATAAATAAAATGTTGATTTATATGATACAACATCATTAATGTTGTGTATGTATATGTATCTTTGTTTTTCTCATGTGTTTGTTTTTTAGTGAAATATTGTCAAAATTCAATTTTTACTGACAGAAAACAACAAGATATAGCAGAAATAGCAATAGGGGTTTATAAATAGATCACTGTAGTCTAGTTTAATCCTTATCACAAAAAAATAAAAAGCATACAGTACATACAGTAAAAACAGAACAATGACTGTTGATTAATTTGAAATATTATGAACCACAATTTTGAAAATTACAAAGGTTCAATGATCTTTTAACATGAGCTTTTCATATTGCATACATAAGTAAATTATAATCCTCTCTAAAACCAGATTTGACATTTTATGACACTTTTAAAAATGCTCCATATTGCATAATGAATTGTATTAATATAATAATTGCTGAAATGCTAACTTTTCAGCACTTTTTGCACTACTTAACATCTCAACATGCAATAACTATAATTGACTGAGCTATCTCTGTAAAACTGATACCTTAAAGTCATTTTACTTAGTGTATTGAACGCTCTATCTTCAAGGTTAATGTCACTTATACGGCTGAAGTGGAAAAGTTGATTGACCGTTTTGAATCAAAGATTGACCCCTTTGACCTGGATGTTTTTACCGTCCACATTAACTCTAACCTTTCAAGACACATTCATCGCAGTTCGGTAAGTGCCGTTTTACGCTCTTAATTAGTCTTACCGTAATTATACCATTATAGATATCTGTCAATAATGGAAATCTTTCACAAACATAATGGTTGACCTATTAAGGCCTCAGGTACAATCTTGATTATATTATATTGATCTTATTGCGTTTACTGCTCTCTTAATAAGTTTGTTGTATTCACAATGACCTGCTCGACCACTTAAGACAACAGACAACAACCAAATAGTTAACTCCACAAAATGGCTCTAAATCTTTTAAAACTGGATGTACTGTTTCAGGTATAAAACTGCGCTTGGGTATGATGCCACATCTTCCACCACTCCTATATTTGACAATTTTGATGCAAATTGCATTAATTTAAATATCTGAGTGCAAAAATATAGCATTTAAAACATCGGCAAAAATTATGAAACGATGTCAACAAATTATGCGCTCTGTTGAGATTTGTAACAAAGCAAAACCAACCCTTTCCACTAAGTTTGACATGGTTATGTTCAGAGTGTGTTTTTTTTATTATTTATTTATTTCATACGCATCCAACAGCGAGTGACTCACTAATTACAGGATGGATAAACTATTTAATACTTTATCGTGGCAAGCACGTTAACCAGTTATTTTTAATTCAGTATTTTAAATGTTGCAATATTTTTAATTTAAATATATTTACAGTAGATGTATTTTAAAATTAATTGAATGTCTTATTATCTTGCCAAGCAAGAAACATTTTTATAAATGCTGCATTTTCATGTCAGTCTTTATTTATTCATAGATCCTACTAGGGGCCTTGGCTAGCCCCGAAAAGCATGTGTACTCCAGCCATAAGGCAGTCCAAGCTGGCCAACAAGAACAGCATAACATACTGCCACTGTCAACAAGCCAGGCTAGGTTTAACCTGCTTCCACTAAGCTCACAATCCACACAAATCCTACCAACAAGTTTGCCAAGAGCGCCACAAACTGTAAGATAATTGACAATTATTATAGTATTTTTAAGAATAGAAGTATAAATGTAGTTTTAAAGCTCTGTCAAATTTTATGTGACAAAAAATGTGATGTGCCCATATATGGACATGATGATGTCATATCACTACCATATTTGGGCATATAACTATCATATTTGGGCACATCACACTTTTTTGTCAAACTAGTTTGATAGTGTAGACAGAGCTTTAGACAGAGCAATTGTGGAAAAACGGTAAATTGCATTTCTGAGTATAACGGCCTAGTTTAAAGAATTATTTAATCACAACAAATTTTATTCCTGTATAAAAGAAGGAAATAAAAAAAAAATTAACATTACTAAATCTCGGCTAGCAGAACTAGTTTTTGTAATTCACTGTCCTCTTTCCACCACTCCTGACAATAACTGCACGTACAATAATTTCAAAGTGGCGCGGATGATCTGTGTCCTCCAAAATGTTTTGAAATGCCTTTGTAAGTCGTTCATATTCACTCATGGTCTTTGTCATCAGTTACTCGTTGTTGTGTCCGAAATGATTGATTATACTTTTGCTTACAGTAGTTCACAGAGTTGATGATGTTACCGTTTCCGCATCCATTTAACTGTCCGCATACGCAGCTAAAGTTTCCACAAGGTCACCGTGCCCTCATCCATTTAACTGTCCGCATACGCAGCTAAAGTTTCCACAAGGTTACCGTGCCCTCTGGATACATTTTAACAAATAACTATATATGTTATTGCGTTTAAAAAAATGAGAATTCTAGATAAAATGAATTGCTAGATTGCTATTCATTTTTTGAATACTTTTGAAAATACAAAAAGGAGCAAGCATTAGTTATACATAGGCATGAACAGATTTAACTGCTCTTTTTCCAACATTTACAAAACAATAATTAATAAACAAAAAGTTAGCAAATTATTTAAAATGACATAACATCAATTATACAACCTAAACTAATACAAAATAATATAAATGACTTACATTACAATTTAAATGATTTTAAACAGGCATAATTATCAGAATAAATGTATCATATTCATAAAAGCACTGTTCTATTTTTCTCAATATTAAATTTTTTTTAAACAATAATTAATAAACAAAAAGTTAGCAAATTATTTAAAATGACATAACATCAATTATACAACCTAAACTAATACAAAATAATATAAATGACTTACATTACAATTTAAATGATTTTAAACAGGCATAATTATCAGAATAAATGTATCATATTCGTAAAAGCGCTGTTCTATTTTTCTCGTTAGTAAATTAATTAAATTTGACAATCTGCAGTTAGTTGCACAAACAAGGGAATTTTCATCTTGTTTTGAAAAATATTTTCACTATTCTTTGATATGATTTATTTTATGCTTTTGTGTAGGGGACAATGCAATCTATAATCCCAAGTGATCAATTTAATCCGACATGAAAATGTTGTTTGTTATAATACTAGATTAATTTTGTTCCAAGTAATAGCAATCGCAGTCATTCATTTTTCTTTGTGTTTTGTGTTTCCATTGTTTTCTTCCTCAAGGCTATAGTATTTAAAGTAAAGATGATGACTTACTTGATTTATATTCATTCCTTTTTTTATGGCGTTTAAGAGAAAATGGAGCACATTTGATGCTTGTGAAAGTGACAAAGTGATTTTAGTTTTCTAGTAATTACTTCGCTTGTGTGAAAACTCGCTGCCTAGTTTTCGTATCTATGAACAATGCCCTGAATTTTGTTACCTTTAGGCTATCAGAAGCTGAAAATTACAATTTCAATTGCCACACATTTTAAGATAATTCTCATTGTAACACGCATTATTTTATCAATTCTGCGGCTGTACGATTATCGTACTTTAAAAATGAAGAGGACACTTTTGATGTGGGGGAAGTTAATGTATTGTTTGTTATGCTAGTATTTATACCAATCATCAGAATAAGTAGTCTAATGTCAACTTAGCCTAGAAATGAAATGAATCTATCTTTTGTTTGTCATGCTAACTGAAAATTGGACTTATTGAAAATAATTTAAAATGTAATTAAAATAACTTTCTTTGACTGTATAAAAACATTAATTTGTTTATAGTTCGTAGTTACATGCAACGTATTTAAAAAATGTAAAAATGGTTTAATTTATCAAGCAAGATTACAAATTATACTGTTACACAACAGAAATGGGTTAATGTTTATTGTTAATTGTAGTTGTACAGTACATTATTCAGTTTGATCGATTTTTAGGGGTTTCTGTGTTCTGCCAAAAGACCTAACTCACTAACTACCAAAGTACACATTCAACAATAGACAATAAAATTCTTGTTCATTAATTTCAAATCAATATTATAGTGAATATTGTAGTCAAATTTTATTTTTTTTTTTTTTTAAGCGTACACGAAAGTAAAACAAATATAACAATTGTTTTTCCTGACCTGTTTTTATTGTAGTTGTTTTGATTTGGTCAAATAAATAAATGAAATGAAATTGTATTTTGAACAATGCTCTTGGTTTTAAACTAAAACTGGTTTGAATTACTTGTTAACATTTATGTAAGATTACTGGCCTATGCATTAAAAATGAATACTCTGGTCTAGAGTATTCATTTTTAATGCATAGGCCAGTTACAGTATTGTAATACATGTTTACACTCATTTTAACATTTTAAGTTACAGTATATTTAGAAAATGTCAAGATTATCTATAAAATAATATCTATTTTTAATGTTTTATATTTGTCACAGTTCAAACAATGAGAGTCTTTAATGATCCATGCAGTAATCTTACATAAATGTTAACAAGTAATTCAAACCAGTTTTAGTTTATTAAAATTATTGATAAACCTGAGAAATATTTTATAAATAAATAAATCTAAAGCAAGATATGAAATAGAAGCATGGAAAATTGTTTATTTGGAGAAGGAATACTTAAAATGTAAATTTTATTAAAAACATTTATCTTTGTGCATTTAGCCTCTTAGTCCATCTGCTTATAAGAGTCCACCAGCAAAACTGGCGTTAGAGAAGGTGACATCAAAATCTGGATTCTTTTACTCAAGACTTGGCTCGCTGAAAACAGGATGGTTAGCAAACATTGGAAAGGAGTAGAGATGATGGACAGGCAGTACCAGTAACACATATGTCTTAATTAAGTTCATATTATTTAATTAAATTATTATAGTCTATCCTGGATTAATTATGTGCACCTTGATGTGCTTAACATTAACAATTTGTTATCCTTATTTCAACTATTTGACTTTTGAAACAGTGAATCCCTTGAACCATGGATGAATTATTGTGAAATTTATTTCAATAATTCCTCCATGCTTGAATCATAAATGAACTGGTTAATATTGCTGCACTGTAACATACTGACTGTAATAATATTACGGTTGGGAGAAATATTAGGGAAAGGGTTGTATTTGGAGGCCAATTTTAACACTTTGGTTGGCCATACAATAGCAGAGTTCTTGTGTACTATGGAATGTCCATAATTACTACAGAAATGTGTACGAAATTGGAGATAGATACTGTACTATGGAAGAATATACAAACTACACAAAAGTATAATTGGCCTTAAACTATTGAAAACCCCAGGTAAAAAGGACACAATAATTATGGACAAATGACCCTTGCCACAAGAAGGTGGCCTTTTGATTTTATGATGCACCAAGCAACACTCTTAAGCAGAAGGATTGTTTGATCTGATGTGTAAAAAACTACTATGGACAAATTTGTATCAAAGACTACTGGAGTTAAACAAGTTGATAGCTCTTCAGTAGCTTCATCCCCACCACTTTTGCTTTCTGAGCGCAACAAATTGTATCCACCCGCTTGGAAAACACTATTTTAAGGCAGCGTCATTGTATCGTTTGTACTGTCTAACTGTACTGTCAGGCTATATCGAATTATATGCGACAAAACAGATAAAAAAACAAGAATAGAGGCCACAACATACAGTATATTCCTACACATAATGTTTATGAATGAAAACACATTGGTGGCGCTGTTTACAATAGTTGTAATTTCAGCTGGTTAGTCACAACACTTATTTGATATTGAATGCATCCCGTAAGTCTTTGGAGACCTGATCGAGGGAAGGTAATTTCACGGCCTATCGGTTAACAGTTCATAATATTATTGGACAACCATGACCTGAGTTATATTCTGGGTCTTGCGTTCTGTAACGTTGTATATTTCATGTGTCTTAATGTGCTCTGCTTCTCAACCGTATTTATCAATGGAATTATGGAATTACCGTTATAGATATTCATCATCTTTTACCGACAATTACAAAGAAAAGGAAAACATGGACATTATTTTAGAAGTCGTGACCTAACGGCAAGGATACAATTCATAAATAAACTACTATAAATTTAGAATTCAGTACTTTTTTTATATCAATGACATTAAAAGACTAAATATAGAATAATTCACTTATTTGTGATCATAGTATTTCCATCCATTATTTTTATTAACGTTTCTTTTTTATTTAAATCTTTACTAATTATTTCTAGCATTTAAAAAATAAATAGAATTTCAATAATAGTTTGAAGGTGGTAGATATTAAAATATTTATTTCTATTTATTAAGTTAAGATACCAGTAACATGATAAATGTTTTTTGGTATAGTTAAGAATCATTTAATGATAAAAGCTTTGCATGACAACTTAATTAATAATATGGTACATATCATTTAATCATAATGAAACAGATATTAGAAAAAGCTTTTAAATATGATTAATATTTTTGGTGTATGTTGATTAAATAACACTTTTTTAGAGTTGAAATCAAATTCGGGATTTCATTCTTTTTCTATGTTCTCAAAATATTTAATTATGTAGAATATTTAAAATTGAAAATTAAATACGCTATCAAACTTTATGTGACAAAACAATGTGATGTGCCCATATATGGACATGATGATGTCATATCACTACCATATTTGGGAATATCACTACCATATTTAGGCATATCACACTAGTTTGACAGTGTAGTTTTACATTAACCAATAATATAAAACATAAAATTAAATTACATTAATGAAATGATAATGTATTAAATGTTATTAAAGAACTAATTTTTTCAGTTGTATAATTTTAATTTTTTTTTATGGGGTCATTAAACTACAGTAATTAAAATATAGGAAAAAGCATTGATAGAATTGTGTACATATAAACCTATCTATAAAAATAAATTTCAAAGAAATAATATTTCATGTGAGTTCTTTTTTTCAAGCCTGAGTTTTTTTTTCTCTGAATTTGAATAATGTTGTTGATTGATGTTTGAAGTTTTGTTGAATTGTCTGGAATATTAGAGAAATAGATTAACAGCCATGTGAGCCCAATTTATCAACATTCATCTCCTTGCTACTTTTATAGTTGGTTAAAATATGGAGGAAAAAACAACTGTTTTCTTCCTCTAATAATCAGACATACATCAATAGTACACATAAAAACACTCATAAAAATAGATTAGTTGAAACTGTCGTTTTATTCGAACAAAAATGAGGAGCCTATCTTTTTAGACTTTTCAGTCTTTGTTTCTAAACTTTATTGAACAAACGCTTTTGTATCAGCGGCACACGTTGCGTTCATTTACAATGCAATATAAAAACACCAAAAAAATATCAAAAATAACATTGTTAAAGTATTTCCTGTCACCCTTTGGTGCTTTGTATTGTGTTAATTTTACTCATTTGTTCTTGAGAATGGTTCCATGATGCTTCCGAAACGTCGATCTTTCTTGTCATTAAATTTTATTTTAAAGTTATAAACAAAACGTCTCTTAATTCGTAAATTATTTTTAAATATTCAAAACATTAGAATTATTATGGAATTAATAATGGCTTTTATTGTAATATCATATCTTATTTACATCTATCAAAGTAAATATTATTGTTTTCGTCCAAACTGGTCTATTTTAACTGGAGCATGTCTAATTATATTGTTTACATTACGAGTCTCAATTACAAGGTGTAATAAAATAGTCGTACATAATTTACCTGGACTGATAACATTTTCCTAAGTAAAATGTGTAAATTTTGTAACTGTAGACGAAATGGTGATTATCGTTCTGTTGTGAATTAGATATTGGATAAATGCTATAATTCCCGTAAGGAAATGTGCTACCCTAACTGCTCCTCAGTAACTTGTATCGGATATCATGCGTAATTAGCTACAGTAAAAATACATAATTGTCGTTTCTACGCCACGTTTGTGTCTGTTATTGCAGAAATAGCTAATGAACTTGAACGAATGTTGTTATTATGAATTGTATCGACCAATCACATTTCAGATTGAAGTTGTAGAATGAGGTAGATACAAATTAACTGTTAAGTGTCAGATATGTTAGTAGATTTTGTACATTTATATTGAAGAATATTTCCGGATTTGTAAATGTAAAGTTGCTTGGTTGTATACCTACCAATCCCAGAATCCTTGGTTCTAGTCTTACAATGTGATCATTTCAATCTCAAGGGACTATGAGACCCTTTTCAAGTATCATACCTTTATTGTAAAGAAACTAGGAGATCATATTAAAAATGATTTTTTTTTTTATTATTATTATTTGGAGTAACCTGTTTATTATTAATTTATCATAATTATTAAGATTCCTCCTTTGTGTAGAGCATTTTGTGTGATATTCTTGTTCTTCCTGATTCTTTTTTTTTCAAAACTAAATACAAAGCCAACATGATGATTTTTTCCTCTTTTCTGGAAAAATCTTGGAACTATCCTGGCTATCGGTTAGATGATGACAACATCTTTTTTAATAATAATAATAATAATAAATTTTGACTTTTTTAAAGTGCATTATGCATAAAGCTTCTATGCGCTTCACATAACATTTTCTATTTGCCATATTAATTAATAATTTAGCATGAAAACATGAATTGAAATAATTCCTTTACAGTATATAGAATGTATTGAGCATTTATACTGAGGCTTTACCATACATTTTTCCAAGAGATTTTCTCATTCTTGTAAATATTGCAGCCTAATTGCCTGTTTCATTATTCAAAGAAAGCGAACTCTCGTTACCGCTACCCATCTTTATACTGTCGTTAGTTTTAGATTTGTTTCATGTAACAATAATTACCCACTAAGCCCAATTCTAAATATAGAAATTGCTTTCAAGATATTCTATCCTACACAATTTGTTTTAATCAGAACCAAACATTAAATTAAAGTATGCCATCATATCATATGCAACAATTCAAGTCATGTTTTTGTTAGGTTTACACAGTCAACTTTCGCATTAGGGAGCATTTGATTTGTGACCTGGGACATAGGAATATTTTGTTACAGTCGTTATTTGTTTCCTAGGCCTACAGTCTGGGTTAAGGAATCAGGCAAAGAACTACATCCCGATGCTCTTGTATGCATGTAATGAATTAACATGATATAACTAATATCTAGGTCATAAGCAATCATCTTTACTTGCCTAGCGTTCTCCAGAATATGGTTGTAGCTTAACAACTGAAATGTCAAGACATTCTCAACCCAGTGGCGTAACATTGAGACCTGAGGCCCCTGGTTTAGAAACCTAAGTAACCCTCCAACGCTGGCGTTTTTAACCTTTTACGACATATTTTAATGCCTGTGTTTCATCTAGGCACTGCTCAGGGGCCCCCATAAGCTCCAAGGCCCTAGGTTTAGCCACTGTCTCAACCACATACTTTATTTCCTTTCGGAACCACATAGTGTACTGCAAACCTAACAGTACTAGCCCAATCAAAAGCTCCCCATTATTGTGGGACACCATTGGATAACTTCATATGTCTGGTTTTCAGAGATTTCAGTAATTTATTAAGGTTTAGGACCTCTTTTCAAATTCTGCATCTGCCACTGATTTAATTACTGTCCATCAATATGACTAGCAAAACATACCCCATCTATCTCTACCAGATTTTCTGCATTGTGTTTTTACATGGCCATTATAATTAATTTGCTATCCATGTTTATTTTGGGCTATAGCAGATCAGTGTTGAATTAACTAGCACTAGAAGGCCCCAATCCCTTGACCTTTCGGGAAAGGCGTGCTATGATTGGTGCATGTTGTATGGTCTTAATTAGTATATTTATAAACAAACTATAAATCAGCTTGCTGGAGGTGTGATGTGACATGGGTAAACAGATTAATTAGCAAGGTGCTGACCTCAATCTTGTTATGATTGACAGCTAGACATCTTGGAATCTAGGTCAAAGATTTTGTTACCAACAAAAATAACTATTTTTCACCTCAACCTCACTGTAAAAGAAAAATGATATGGACTATTACATTTATCTAGATATGCTTGCATGTAAATGTGACAGGAGACACAGTTATCAGTTTTAACAGTATAATTTTTTTTTCTAAATAAATTAATTATTTAACTTAACCTAATCAATTGCCGTTTGGAACCAATATTTCTTTATTTCTTAATTTATATCGTTATTTAGCAAGAATAGTATGTTTGCATGCCATCCAGTGGCGGATCCAGGATTTTAAAATAGAATCAAAGTCATATCTTTTGCATTATAATGTTCAAAATTTGGTTGGAGGTGTTGGAGGTGCCCCAGAGCAGCTGAGCACCATTTTGATCCACCTATGTGCCAGCAACAAGACACAGTGTACTTTGCAATACAGACCTATTTAAAGATGTATTGTCCCCCAAAAACATGAAAAATGAAGATTAATGAAATCAGACTTTAAATAAGCAATTTTGCAGTTTTAATAAAGTTATTCACTTCTGTAAAAGAAATTAGATATAAAAAAATTATTTCACTTATAAACTTATAAAAAGACAAAAGAAACGGTTAATTTTAACCAAAAACCATTGTCTGACAGACAATTTAGGCATTTTTTGCATTAAATTACATTTTTTCAGGTAAATTATTATTTTTTTGATCCAGTTTTCAACAAATTTGAAAAAAAATTTGGGGGACAATATATCTTTAATAACTTGTTAAATGATTGGTCAGTTGAAAGCAGTCTGGACATTCCATTTATAACATCATGATTGATTTAATGTCTACATGTAGCACTTGACAAATTGATCATATTACCTGTTGTAAGATTTAGGTTGGTTGATAGGTTAAGAGTTTGTATACCAACCAGGTCAGCTTGTAACTTCTTTGCTGGATTCTGTATATTAATTTAAGGGTCTGTACTTTACTGACCTAACTTCTCCATAGATTTTGACTATTCATTTAAGGACTTGTTCAGATGCTTTTAATATGTGTTCAACTCTAGGTCAGAAAACACTGATAAGTTAGACATCAATTGCTTTTTTACTTTCGTTAAACAAACAAAAATCAAATCAATTCCTAAAAATTACTTTAAAATAAGTGTATGTAAGCAATTTGTTTTGTTTTTTATTTGGTATCCAGCATGTGACAAGAAATTGGTTTTCTTTTAATACAGGATCCGCAATAATGTCTTTATTATATATATATTATGTATATTATTGTTATTTTGCCATTATTGAAATTAGTAAATTTTCTTGAAATGAAAATGAACTCTAACCATGATGCGTCATTATTGCGATTTTGTTTAGGGGAGAACAGATGCGAAGGGTGTGGTGGTTGGTGTAAAAAGAATCAACCTTACTGTACTAAAAATTACAAATGCACGTGCTATGAGCAGATATTTGTTTGACAAAATAATGTCTCATACAATCACGTACATGACATGAAAAAAAATGAAAAGCTCATCTTTTAGGGTTTCTCTTATAAATACAACCTGTCATTAATTATTTTCCAAATTAATATAAGTCTTGTTTGACAATAGAATATAGAATTTCAAATTAATTAATTGGTTTGAATTGAATAACATTGAGATGATAGCATTTTCATTAGTTGCCCTAGTTGTATGCTGAATGAATGATTACAGACACTATCTTCATAGACAGTTGAATAACACATGGTGGTGAATCCTCCTTTTTTTTAATTGATATATTTATTAAATTGGGCATTCAAATTTAGGTCACATTTAAATCACAGGCTCTTTAATATGTTAATTCCATTAAGGTTGTTAACAGTGGATTTGTATTATTATGTTCTCTGGCCAACCACCATTTTTTTCTGCCCTGCCCTCAAACTTTAGACCAATCAGTATTAAGTATGTGTTATCTTAAAAATTCAATACATTTTAAAACTGAAAATATTTTTCTAGTAAGCACAGAAAGAATCCCTCAAATTGATCGTTCATACATGAACTTTTGCTAATTTGTTGTGAAGATAAATTTCTGTCTGGATGATGTAATTGCTAAAAAAAAAACTGGTCTGTGATTTCCCTGATTGATGACATGTTTGCTGCCCTCAATAGTACTGTAAGTTTGTAATCATTTCATCAACATGCTGTACATCACAGGTTATTTGTACTGATGAATTTACAGAAAATTTATGTTTGAATTAATCTTGTGTAAAAGTGTGTATATACATACCTACGTATTTGATAAAGGGCTAGTGTTGCCTGAAAGCTCTGCTAATTTTTCTGGCTGTTTTACTTTATCATTTTGATTTAGCTGTTTGCTTATTTTATTTTGTATCTCCATTGAGATACAGCCACTGATACCCACAGCATTGTCATTTTTTTCATTAATTTGCCATTTGGACCTACATATTTGTTGATATTTTATAATTTCTTGTCGCTGGTGGTAAATGATAAAAACGCTTTGGACTGTATTGTCCCCACACCCATTGAAACATTTAACCAGTCATTATTTCAACGATTAACATTATAAATCCCCTGGACATTTTTTTGACAATTTTCCATCTTATACCTGCTCAAGCCTGTCCTTACTGAGATAAATGTAATAGCCTAAAGATACATCAGGGTCAACAAAGGTTCAGCATTCGTCATATTCGATGCATATGCAATTGATAGTGTGTATATTAAGAGTTCAATAACATGTGCCTACCTGTCAAGATGAATGCATGTGGATCTGGTGACAGTAGTCTAAGAGGCATAGGCTTGTTTCAGACTACGCACTTGTTTCTTCTGCATAGAGCTGTGAGTTAACCGTTAATTTCAAAATAGATTTTAAATAAAATAATGTTTATAAAAACCGCATTTCTGCTAAATATGTGCTTCCAAATAATCATTTAAATTAGGGGTGGTCATTGACGAAAAATGTTAGCATTATCCAAAATGTATGCGCTCAGGCGGTCAAACATCCAAGATGCTACAGTTGTTGGTCAACAGCGGTCAATCAAATAACCTACACCTACTTAATAAAGTCAATACGACAAGTACCTGACCTACACGTTAAATATCGGGCCAGTCCCCTATGCTATCAACGGCTTAATGAAGTCAATATGACTACGAATGACTTAGACGTTTAAATATCGGGCCGGTCCAGCTACGCTATATCACATTATCATCGGCTGAATAAAGCGATTGGGACAAGCACCTGACGAATACGCTCAAATAAAGGCCCCCTACGCTATCGATGATAGCGTCAGTAATTTCTACTCATGTCTGTTGTTAATTTGGTTTTTCATAGAACATACCTACCCAGCAGGAGTTAAACATTGATGATGATTAAAATAACATAGAACATGAGTAACATTCCTGCCTTTAACATTCATCATTTTGAGTAATAAAACCTTGTTTCATAACAAGAACTACTGTGACATATTGAATCAATAATACTAATCAATAAAGACATTCAAATATTCATGTATGTTTCTAATAAATAATTTAAATTTAAATATGGTTGAGAATATTTTACTAAAGCTCTACACAGTCTACACTGTCAAACTTTTTTTTTTGACAAAATAAGTGTGATGTGCCCAAATATGGTAGTGATATGCTTAAATATGGTAATGATATGACATCATCACATCCATATATGGGCACATCACATAAGGTTTGATAGTATAGACAGAGCTTAAGTTTGGAGACTTCTTCTGTTCACTAGCAAAAGGAGAGAAGGCAAAAGCACAGAACTAACAAATAAAATACAAAAGCATTGAGTTAATGTATGTTATTTGCTAGGGTAAATTAGGTTGTCAACATGCACTTATCCTAAATCCATGTAGGCCCAAATGAGCATGAGTGTAGTAGCAATAGAAGTGATCTCTTCCAATTACTATTTAAAACGAGGGAAGTACTACTAAAACAGTACAAACCGCATTTTCAATTAGTAAACCTTAATGTTGTCTGGCGTATAATAATAATATCCTGGATTTATATAGCGCCTAAAGTTGTGAAACCTCTAAGCGCTAAACATTATTATCCCAGTCATTTTTTTGGATCAAACACGTATGGAAACATACTCAATACAGCTACTAATCAGCACAAAGTTGTGTCTTATCTAACCATGGAGGTATACCTCCATGATCTAACCGGGTTTCCATTTATACACCTGGGTGGAGAGAGGCAAATGTAACTAAAGTATCTTGCCTAAGGATACAAGCAATGCGACGAGAGTTGGATTCGTACCTCGATCTCACGATCAGTAGTCGAACGTCCAACACACTGCACCACACGCCCTATGCTCTATTCTTTGATCAGTCTTTTGGTTTAATACAGTATTATCTTATATCTTATTTTAAAATGTATTATAAGTGTTTTTTTAATTTGTATATTCTTGATTACATTTTACAATATCCTCTTGTTTTTCCTTTAAATTTTCAAGAATATCCCCTGCTGGATACGGCCTTTGATTGGTTTACTTGCATGGGTTAATGTTACATGAGCTGTTCATGTAATCATTCCATGATAAAACTAATGAGGATTACTATCAAGGTTGCCTTTCAGCTTATGCTATGTTTGAAAGTAACATAAACCTACAAAAACATCAATTTTTTATAATCATTTATTTTCAAGATTTATAAGGGCCTGTTTCTATTGAGCAAGTTAATATACAATCTTAAAACCATATTTTTGACAGTATTTTCTTGGCAGGAAAAATTGGTCCTTTGAAAAAGAACTGATCTTAAATAAGGTTTTGATAATTTATTCCTCTTTTGACCATAAAAAATGGTTTTAGAAACAGTTTGTCCAGTGGAGAAAATCCGGCCAGGTTATTATGAATATTTGCTGTACCAATTGAAATAACGATGGGCTTGTTTCTGCTGCGAGTAAATAACCAATAATAACCGTGTGAATAAATTGCGTTGGCAGCAGAAGCTTAACAAATGTTTCATTTAACTTTTTTTTTTAAATTGTGAGAGTAAAAATAATAATAATAATAATAATGGAAATTTGTAAAGCGCAAGCATCCGTCTAAGAAAGACGCTCACTGCGCTATTGATATTATTACCCCAGTCATTTTGGATCAAACACGATGGAAACATACTCCCATAATGCAGCTAGTAATCAGCGAAAAGTTGTGTCTTGATCTAACCGGGTACCCATTTATACATCTGGGTGGAGAGAGGCAAACGTAAGTAAAGTATCTTGCCTAAGGATACAAGCAATGCGACGAGAGTTGGATTCGAATCTCGGTCTAACGATCAGTAGTCGAACGTCCAACACACTGCGCCACACGCCGTTGCTCTCAACTATGTTTTCTGGTTCAGTAAATAGATGTTACCATTAGACTAGTCTATGTTCTTTGAATTAATATTAGCTAAAAGATAAATATTTTGGCACATATGGCGTTTCATACGTATAATTATTAATACTTAGCTCGGAAAAAAAATTGAATTGCTAACTGAAGAAAAGATGATAAATACAGACTGCACCACTGGCACCCTTATGCTTACCCATACACTGTTTTTCAGTGCAAATTACTTGTGGATTCATACTTTAATGTTATTTGTAGATAGTAGTGTGCAACCTACATTTAACATTTTCTCACCACATAAAAATAGAAAAGTGTTAATAATAGCTTTGTTTGATCGTGGGAGCAAATTCTTTGATATAAACAATCTTAGTTGAGTGAAATAAAGTACACTACGCTCTCCATGTTGTTAGATGGTATCGTTGTTTGTTCATTACATTTCCATGGCAACTCCATGAATGACAGAGGGTGTATATTATGCCCTACAGAAATAAGATTTAAATAGTTGGATTTAATTAGTATATCTGATGTTGTGGTGTTGCGTTACACCTTTCTAGACAGCTGATTATATCATGAATTTAATTATTTGATCCAATTACCATTTTTCTGCAGAAATTTTAGAATTTTTTTAGAATTAGTGTAGTCTGAATTTGGGAGTTTCTTTATGTAGTTGTGATTTAAAGAAAGTAATTAATATTAAATGTAATGAATCATTATGGATGTCTACTAGCGTTCCTGCTCCCAACTCGTCATCCATTCATAGAAGTCTTGACGAAGTAAAGCCTACCTAGTGGTAACCATAGAACGGTCCCGAGATAACGACTATACTTCGGCTTTAGAAGATTGAAAAAGTTAAACCATGTTCATCCTATCCAATCTTATATTTTTTATATATTGATTGCAATAAAGATTAATATATATTATTATACATATCCTATACCATAGAGATCCACATTACAAATAAACAAAACAAGGGTAGGCCTAAAGATGGAAACACACTACATTGAGAATTCAACATTTCAATCTATTTGAGTATTTTTACCTGAAAACCTGAGGTATATACATGATAATTTATATACAAAAATAAAATTGACAAATGGGTGGCACTTAATGTTAAAGGAGAACAATTATCATAGGATAACATCTAAGAAATCATGACATCATTCCTACTATAGAGATATTCTCTACGTTCCTACTGATACAGTAAATTATCAATGTATTGTCTAAGTGCAAATCTAAATTTGATTGTTTAATTAATGAAATGTTATGGATAAAAGAGTTGAAACTGTCACAAAAATGACTCAATCAAAGCCAAATTATTTAACAATTAACAAGAGGAGGAGCTTATCTTTTTAGGCTTTTCAATCTTTGTTATTACTTGTTTATAGTATTTCCTGTCACCCTTTGGTGCTTTGTACTTTGTTAATTTTACTCATTTGTTCTTGAGAATGGTTCCGAAACATCGATCTTTTTTGTAATCAAATTTTATTTTAAAGTTATATAGTAAGTGTCTTTTATTTCGTTAGTTATAATAGAAAAAGAAAGAAAGAAAAAGTTCAAATTATTCCTGCCAAACAAAAATTCATGAGGAAGAAAAAGACAGTGCATCTAAATATGAAATCAGGTTTTGGTTCACACTAATTAGCATTGGGTTCACATCAATTAGTTAAGGTTGTCTTGCACATTGTGGTTTGTTATGATGCGTATTGTGGTTGTTGTGGGCTTTGGTTTACCTTAATGCACTTTTGTCTAGACTGCATACATCACTGACATATGCTTCATTTATATAACAGGGGCGTATCCAGGATTTTTCAACATAATAATATTTTAAATACAGTCAACTCTCCCAATACCCTGGGGCTGACATAATATGTCTGGTATATGGAATATGTTTTACATTTAGTGGAAGAATAAATACAAATTTGGGACTTTTTGGTCCTCAAGAAATGTCTGGTTTTTAAAGAGTTCTTGTTTTCGTATTGAGAGAGTAGTCTCTCTATATGGTATTACCAACGTCTTTATATCATCCTAGCTATTAATTTGATTTTAAAAGATTGCATGCATTGTACATTTTCAAATTATGTACTTCTTTTTAGAATATGATGCTGGTACGTGATGATTTTTTAAAGGAAAGTTACTTTTGACAAACCTTAGCATTTTGTTTACCTCGTATTTTCATTTTTATTCGTCTGTATTTTTTTTTTTTTGCTGAAATTGAATAAATAAAATCTAATTTATTTCCAATGATGGTTCCTTCCAGCAGTAGGCCAACACTACAGGGGAGTAAACAACAGCCACTTTATCATCTGTTACTTTAGTTTGTCAGTAACACATATAAACAAAGCTTCCTGTGCTAATTAGATGATAAACAACTTGCTAATTTAAAATGAAGGCTATGCTGATCAGGTGTGAATGGGTACCAGATTCACTTGCTTGCCTCACTTTTGTCAGAGTTTCTTATTATTATTGGACCCTTTGTTGCCTGTTTTATACAGCAGTATATGATGTGGATAAATTATCTTTATGGTTGAAAAATATATTATACATTGCCTGCTTATAATAAGATCCTCAGAGGAAATAGGAATGTTAAATGCTACATTGCGCTGATAGAAAAGACTGCGATTACATGGCTGTCAAAAATTGCTTCAGAGAAACTACTTTTAAAAACAATTTTTGTCAATTGCTTTTTGGGATTTTTTGTGAGAACCCATTTTTATAGGCCTAATATTCTTTTTCAAAAGGTGCCTTATGTAAAACAATCAGGTAAAATGACCTAAATATGGAGATATATAGGTGGATCCAATGGGAGGCCCCTAAATTGACAATACTGTATAAGATATTGGGTTCAGTTTCAGCACTTCATTTTACCATTATTTTATAGGCCCTACCCCCTATCAGTCAATTTTGCTTGCAATTTTCCTACTACTTACCTACCTACCTAGGAGTAGTAGATCAGTCAAATTATGACTGGATGCTTTGAGTGGTGTCATAAATATCAGGTGTAGCTTTAAATGAATCACTCTATTCATCATTTAGTTTTTAGTAGGCTTTTAATAAATTGCTTTTAATGTTGTCTTGTCTGATACACTACTCATATCATACACACTAATAGTGCACAATAAATAAAATGTTCATTTCTAATGACACCAATATTATACAGCCGGATATTACATTAGTTGCTGAGTGCTGTATATAACTCTTATTATTTTTTGTGTAGTCTTCTGGGAATTGCCATGGACATGTGTCTGGAAAAAATGTAAAGTATATAGAAGAAACCCCCCCCCCCCCCCATCCAAACTCGCCAACACCCCCCAACACCCGCCCACCACCACAACCCACACAATCACCATAAATTTAAAAGATCACAATGCAAAAAAACATTTCTAGCACCTGACGCTACCCCTACAGGTACGCAAACTCATCCCCCCACCCCCACCTCCAATAAATTATTGAAAGAATATGGAATGCATGTACTTTTTCCTTTTTTTTTCTCCTTCCTTGTGTTATACATTTGTCAACTCTAAATGGCAGATCTAAATAATGATTTGTGTATTTTGATATTAAATTTTTTTAAATTACCATGCTTTAGCTGAGTAACCCGCCTGGTTTACCGATGTGTGTATACACAAACAAAATATCTGAAGAGCAAATAGATAATAATAATGTTTTGATATACGCTTTTATATCAACAGCACACTTTAAAGATGTATTGTCCCCCAAAAACATGAAAAAATAAAGATTAATAAAATCAGATTTTGAATAGGCAATTTCACAGGTTTTAATCAAGTTATTCACTTATTCACAAAAAATCATCAAAAATAATTATTTCACTTATAAAAAGACAAAAGAAATGGTTAATTTCAACCAAAAACCATTGTCTTCCAGACAATTTAGATATATTTTGCTTAAATTACATTTTTTTGGTGGAAAATGTTTTTTTTTTGGTTCAAGTTTTTGGTCATAGTGAATAACTATTAGTGATATTAAAATGGCATATTCAACAAAAAAAATTTAAAAAATTATTTTTTAGGGGGACAATATATCTATCTATAAGACAAAGGTACGTTCACTTTTAAACTACAATAAACAAATTAAAACTATACAATATTCGACCCAAACAGCCTATAAATAAAGTAAAATGTAAACTATATAAAAGAGTTGCTTCAATTAAAAATAAAGTATTAACACAAAAATAGATCATAAGAACAAGGGGTGTAATTAGTCTGTGCCCTACTTAAGGTGGTAATTTGAAATTAGATAATAATTTAGTGTCCAAGCTTATGTATGTGGGTTGCATTTAATTGGTTTTAGTATTACAGTTTATTTTTAATTTGGTTTTATCGAACTTCCGTTTTATCTGAGTATTATCTGTTTTAATCTAGTCTATCTTTATTTTTATACTCATATATTTTTATATTGTATGTTTAATTGTTTTAAGGATGCACTATTATTATGTGTGCCGCTGTTCAAAAAGCGTTTTCCAAATAAATTATTATTATATTAATTATTATGTATGTTGCAGACCAAACCATCTATTTTCTTGGAAAGTTGCGGTAATCTGATGCCAGGAAGGTATAAAATAACTTAATTTACAACTCCCTAATAATACATCCATACAAGATTGATTGATGAGTAGTATAGTGTCAATATAGTTGTAAGAAGAGTATGTATTTAGCCTAAAGCTATTCTTTGTAAACTGTGTTTACTGGTCAAAGATTTAATTGTTTGTTCTGACTAATAATACTGGCACACTCTTTACTTTTGTACTCTGCTTTTGTTACTGTAGGTGTTAAAACTGAATAATACTCAGTTCTCAGAAAATACTACCAAAAACAGGTGTTTATAATATGAAATAGACTCTTTAACTTTAACTTTTAACTTTATTCTTTTTCTTTTCTTTTTTTTTAACTTCAACAAGGTTTCCTTCCAACAATAATTTTCTATTTTGTATTACAGCACTGAGGAAAAGTTGCAAACTGCAGATTGGTAAAAACAACCATTTGACTGTTTCAATGTGTGTTTTTCTTAAATCTTGGGCCACCATCTAAAGTCTTCCACCTTTGCTGAGGCAGATCGAATGTTTTGTTGAAGTGGGGTATGGTTGTACAGAAATTGAGGGCTATAGTTTTCACAAGCACATATAGTAATAAGTAAACAAAACATGTTAACGATCAAAACAATTTGGGTCTGCTTTAACAGTTGTCGCATGCCTAAAGCATTGATCACACTGGAGGCTTTAATTTGGTCAAATTAATCGAGTCGTTGACTAAAACCAAGAAAAGTCCAATGCGAACACTGGCTACAGTTCCCTCATGGTCAAATTTAACCAAGATGGTTACCAACTTGAATGTAGCCCCATCATTACATGGTTAGGCGGCAAACTAGGATTCAGCAAACTAGCATAGAGAACCAGATCAGAGCAGCATTAGGCTTACAATGTCTACCATAATTAGTTTTATTTGGTAGATTACAGTGTATGGTATTAGTAAAAGCAATACACCTTGAATGTACTTTATTCAAAATGTAATCTTTTATATACCTTTTCGTCAATAATATTCATTATTACTCATTCTGCCCATTAAACAGTGCACCTGATATATTGCGGAATTAAATGTTAATTTATAATCACATTTGTTACTAATCTTGCTTCCAAGTAACCAATTGTCAATGCTTGGATCAGTTCACACTGCTGGTTCAAATCTTTAATTGCTTTTGCTAATTTTCACTTCTCTACTTCATGACTACTGAGTAAAAGCTTAGAGCTTGTATTGGTTGGCTCTGTTCCAACTCCAACCATTACCATATTTGGGTATCAGCTATTTCTTTGTTCCTTATAGTGTGATGATGAGGAGTACAGTTTAATGAAATGTTGCTCTCTTACTCATCATATTTTGTGTAGTTTGAAAGGATTCTATAAATAGAATAATTGAATACTGTAATAGCGTTTTGATGAATATTTTGTTATATTATAAATGTGTATACAACTTCAAGTATGACTCATATAGTGATTCAATAACAACATTTTGGTAGAATTGACTGCAATAATATCAATAGCTATGTTTATGGGCTAATTTCTTTATTGGATATGATAGATGGTTAGACCTTTCATAAGACATCAATTTAAAAACAAAACATAACAATATTAATATATATTATTATATTATAACATTAAATCCAAAGGCAAATTACAAGAAAAAAATACAATGCTGTGGGTATATGAGTGGATGGATCTCAATGAAGATAAATGAAAATAAGCAAAAAGCTAACGATAAAGTAAGAAGAGTAAGCTTTCAGAAAACAACACTAATCCTTCGTCATGACTAATTCGAGTATTTAGGGGGTTATTATTTATATGTAGTGTGAGGAGGTGCAGAGACTGCTTTTCTCAGTCGTGTAAACAAATTTACCATAATTTACTAGGGATATATTAGTTTTTATGTTAGTCCACCAGTTAACGTTTCGATTTTTGTCTGAAAATACAAGTTTACAAGCTCAAGTAGTATACGTAATTATGCCATATGTGCCAAAATTATCTATTTACTAATATAAAGTCGAAACTCTGTCTGGAACCAAGACTAGGGATATATATAGTAAAATATATATATATATATATTTATCGTATATATATATATTTATCGTATATATATATATATATTTATCGTATATATATATATATATTTATCATTTTGATTTAGCTTTTCGCTTTTTTATTTGTATCTCCATTGAGATCCAGCCACTGATACCCACAGCATTGTCATTTTTTTCAGTAATTTGCCTTTGGATTTATATATATATTTAGTAAAATTGTTTATGCCAAAACGCATTATACTTTTCAAATTGTTTACAATGTATAAAAATACAATTGTATAAGAATACAATTGTAAGTTTGATTCTCAGTAATTAACAATGTTTATCTACTTCTATTTGATAATATAATTTGTTTAAAAAAAACTACATTAACGAAGACATATGTCACATTAATGTGATGTTAGTTTTCATGGATTTAACCTTGAGATTTGATGACTAATTATGAGTCAATCCTCTCAACAAAAAGCTATAGCTGGCTAATACTTATATACTATATATGTTTTATTTAACCTATCAAACAAACCATTTTGACCATGAAACCTGCGATTCTATTTCAGAATCGAAGTCATCCAATTAAGCTTTGTATTGGCTGTTTACATTAAAATACATATCACTAAAACAGTTATTATAAAAGTACTAAACATTATTAATTGTATACATTTTAATGTCTTGTTTTTTTAATATGTTCTTTGCATGTGGCCTTGACAGAACACACCCTGAGTGAATAATGTGTGTTTGTGAATAAATAAAGTATTATTATAAAAACCAATAGATGCACTAAATAATAATATAGTATAAAACTTTAGGACTGATGATGAAAATAAAGATCGAAACATTAAAACTTGATTTCCATCTCGTTTTTTGGAGTTTGTTTTCAAAATACTATGTTGTAATAATACAGTATTCACTTTGTATATTACAAACTTTATATTTAATCTTATTACTGTTATATATATATTTTTTCTTTTTTAGGGCACCACTAGTTGTAAAAGCTTTTTTGTTTGTTTTGTGGTTGTCCCTGTTTCATTTCTTTGTTTTACAATGTTACAATTTTACTTGATTGTGTTGTGCTTGAAATGAAATAAATATATCAATTATTAGTTCTATAAATATATTTCAAAATGAACAATGAAAATAATTAATTGTATTTCTAAATTTGAATCAAATGTTATATTCGGGTTGCTCTTGTTACCTCTCACATGGACCTACAATTTCAAACATGACAAAATTGTTAGAGAATGTAAAACCTTGTTTGCAAGAAAAGAAAATTCTCCATCCAGCTGGGTCTTAAAATAACGCTTTCTTTCTGAGGGCTGTTTGTGGCAGAGGTTGGATTTGAACCAGGCACCCAAGGATTGGTAAGCAAGCTACCGTATCGCTACCTGGCATCGATGTCCTATTCTTACTTCCATCTCCTGTTACAATTTACGTCTGTAAATTTGCATTTCCTCTAAACTGTCAATACATTAATGCATTGAAACCTGAAGCAAAATCAATATCTTGTAAAGAACATCCAACTCATCATCAAATTAATTCTGTCGATTCATACAAAACAGAAGATAATTCAAAAGTCATAGTGGCTTTGATATTCTGTTTTTATTGGAAATAAGTATGATTTTACAATAGTGGAATGTCAACAAGAAAAACATATAAAAAATAATGCAAGAAAATGACAATTATTTTAAAATAAAGTAATAATAAAGTAAGCTATTATGTACTTCATTTCATTATTCAGTCCTTTTCAGTATTTAGAAAATTGAAAAAGAATTAAAATTGGGGAGACCAGAGTCAACCCAAGCGAACTATCATTGTAGCTGAGCTGGTTTGCCAAAATATCTTATTTTGGTAGGTACGTGCAATATTGAGAATTTATTTATATTACTTTTAAATCATGAAAAAATTGGTGTACAAAAAAAAGTGGTTTTTTTTTTAGTGATTAATAATTAATAATTTCTCTGTTGGAGTGACAAATGAAATGTGTTGAATTGAAAAATTAATTTTGGTCTTGATAAAATCAACTAACTATATTTAATTGTATGAAGAATGCCACAAGATATTCTTTTGATCATTATCGTCTCTCCATTGAAATAGAGTTGATGTTATTGCAACCAAAATAAAACATGGCCGATTTTAAACATGACTGATTTCAAACATGACCGATATCATCATAGAAGAATCTCTATCATAGATTTAATATTTTAACATTTACAAAATTAACTTCAAACATAGTTAATTTTATCAGGGCTTCATTTTATTTATTGTTGTTTCGTTTCAAGGTATAATACCCATAACAATTTATGACTATCTAATTAATATCAATTTATTGTAACTGCATTAGTATTAATTAGACTAAACCTTGAAAAAGTGTGAATTGATTTTGGTTACTGGTAATTTAAAACAACTATTTTACAAGGACAGATCTGTATCAGTGGTGTTTAAATTAATTGGTCTGTCAGGAAATAGGCCTACTAGTTTTCGTTGTTCTGAAAAGGTATGCACCCCTACTGATAGGAAGGTTCTAACCACCAGTAGCAATGCCAACAGCTTACCACCAGTAAGAAAAAATAAATCAAAATTTCAACAATTATGCATCCATAACCAATAATGGCACATGTCGTCATAATGGTAATCTAACATAGATGTCTATAACCAGTATGGCAGTGGCAACCATCAACCACAATGTCTACAACCAGTCATCTTAATTGCCATAGAAACCAAGTTAAACCCCTGCCTGCCACCCACCCATCCAAAAGGAGTCTTGGGTGGTGATGCGATGAACAATATTTTTAAAATTGGCAACCACAGACTGTGCTCGTATCCCAGATATTGGGATTTACTATTTTGTATCTTGTATCAAAACTTTTAGCAATAATTAAACCGCAGGACCAGTAGATGGAGAGGAGTTCAATTTTCTGTACAAATGAGTTTAATTTCTCTTGCAGAACTAATCAGTATTCAGTAGTCATACATTTACTTTATTTCAGAATCGAAGTCATCCAATTAAGCTTTATATTGGCTCTATTTACATTAAAATACATATCACTAAAACAGTTATTATAAAAGTACTAAACATTATTAATCCCCTTTGACAGATACACTTTTTTTTTTTAATAAACAAAAATAAAAAAATAGACTTTTTGACATCTATTTTTGACAGACTTTTTGAAAATCCTGGCCATTGATTTAAAGATTAATAGTAGACGTGTATATCTTTTTGTGAGAGGGGTTTAACAAATAATTTTACCTCTAGCCTGCGATTTTAAAGTATTCACTTCCCAATAGTTTCCATTTAAATAGGTAATAATTAAAAATAGTATTAACATAAAAATAATGTTTTTAATCGAAAAAGTATTATAGCGCCCTCTGTTGTTTATCAACTTTTTGTTCGTCTCGTTCAAAGGAATAGGCAATTGTATGGTGTGCACGGTGTATAAAACAATGTCCGTTGTTGTCCAGTAATAACAGAAAAAACTTCAAATATATAATAAATACACCAATAAAACAAATTTCCACGATAAAGGATAACTATATTAATTTATTTAATACCTCGCGACAGGGATAATTGATCATATTTTCATATAGCATACTGTACATTGTTAGTGAAAACAATAATATTAATTATTATACTTTTATAGGCGCGCGATCGCGAGTTGCAAAAATACTGAACTTAATTACTTTAGTTTTAGCATGGTTTTAGGTTCTCGCTTTTTAACAACGCATGTTTTATTTTTTTTGTAAAGTTAATATTGATAGGAGAGTTTTTGCTGAGAGAGGTGGGTGTCATGCGAAAGGGATTAATTTAGGGCTTTCTCGTGTGAGGAGGGAGAAGATAGATACCATACCATGATTGAGAATTGTATACGCCAGCAGCGTCATGGCTGTTTTATGAATGATAAACAACTTATGAAAAAACAGACTTTTCGAACAATAGATAGTTTCGTTCTTTGTGTCGTGTGTAGACACCTGCTTGGTAGCAGCCAATCGTTTCTCAGAACGCACCAGAGCGTGACGATCTAAAAAAAGAAAGGAAACAAGCGTGTTTTCATATTACACCCAGGGCTGTAAAAACATATATGTACATAATATTTCCCGCCAAATTGGCGTAAAAATACTTGACACTTTTCAATATTTTGATGACATACAGGGCAACCCAAGTATTTTGATTGATTTTTTACGTTAGTAAAATCACCCGTTGCTGTATCTAGTGGCGCTGATATCAATCTATCTGTCAATTAATGCAATAGGGCAGCACATTGAAATCAAACACCTGGCAGATCAAGGAAGGAGAAATGTGGGCGTGGGGTGGTTATTTAATGTTCCCCCCCCCCTCCCCCTCGTGGTCTATATTCTGTATCGTTTGCAGGTCACAGTCGCCGTTTTTGTAATAATTAATTATATAATCAATGATAACCTACGCCGTGACAAAAACATTTGACCTAAAATTGAACCTATAGGTCTGCCTCTATGTATAGAATATATATAATTCGACCTTGGCCAAACATTAACCATGTCGTCACTACTGTATGTTTTTAAACTGGTTCAATGTTGATTCCAAAAACGCTCTGAAATTTCAAACAAAAATGTAATTGATCTAAGAAATAATAAAGTACTTGATGATGCATTGATACGATGTTTTTATTTGGAATGTATTAAAGACAGATAAAAGGTACATAATCCATTTTTATTATACAGTAGTTGATCATTTTATATTCAGCCTATGCCAGCTATATTGGTATTAATGGTAGGGCATAAAGAAACATTTCATATTTATTTATGTCACACAAGCTTTGTGTGGTGGACTCGACGATAAAAGAATATACTTTTATATACATAATAACACTACTGGTTCAGGACAAAGAACCAACAAAATAACTAAAATACTACACTCCAGTAAATGATGCAAATTTGAAGCATCTACACAGCGTGTCTTTTCATTTGGCGCTTATTCACTGCAGGTGGTGCATATGTTTAGTAAAACCACACCTTTTATATTATCAGCAGCCAATGAAAGCTTGTTCAGTAACCACGTGTTGTTTTGAGCGATTGGTTTTTGTTGCATCTAGTAAAGATGACGTCACCCCGCGCCTATTTTATTGAACTACGAAATACCATTCAAAGTGTTGTGCAGTTGTAGTTAGCGACAAGGCGTAGTGCTTGGTCGTGATTGTACTCCGAGAACACAAGAAAAAAAGGCAGAATAGATATATTTTTATACTCGAATAATTTTTACAAACCTTTCCTGAGATGCCTAGCACTATAATAACTGAAATGGATCGGAATTCTAACAACAGCCTAGACGAGCATCAACGGAACCTAGGAATGCAAAGTCTAGCTTTAGATTTTTCTATGTTGAACATGGCACAGCAAAATGGAAATCTAAGCGGAGGAGAAGACGACGTTTCTTTCGATGGAATAAATAGGAAAAGTTGTAATATGACTGAATGTGTTCCAGTCCCTAGTTCAGAACATGTTGCTGAAATCGTTGGAAGGCAAGGTAAATAAAATCAGAAATTATTTTTTGTTTTATTGCAGGTCGATGTCGGAACACCACAAAACCGCGTGGTGTGTAGGCTAGCATGTAGTAGATGAAATGTTGGTTTTGTGTGTGCGCCATGATGATGCTTTGTTCTGGAATGTCGTATGGCTAAACGCGCTGACTGTACTCGTTATCCGAACACACCCTTTGAATTTTAACACTTTCTATCTTTTTAGGATGCAAAATAAAAGCTCTGCGTGCAAAAACAAATACATATATCAAAACGCCAGTACGTGGTGAAGAACCAGTGTTTGTTGTGACTGGCAGGAAGGAAGACGTTGCGGCTGCAAAAAGGGAAATTCTATCAGCTGCAGAGCATTTCAGCCAAATACGTGCAAGTAGGAGAAATCAACAGGGTACAGCGACAACAAATGGTCATTCAACGACAGGTCTTAGTCAGGGTCAACCTCCACCAAACATCCCAGGTCAAATTACGATTCAAGTGAGAGTTCCATACCGTGTAGTTGGATTAGTCGTAGGCCCGAAAGGTGCTACTATAAAACGCATACAACAACAAACGCATACCTACATTGTAACGCCTAGCCGTGATAATGAGCCAGTTTTTGAAGTAACCGGAATGCCAGAAAATACCGAGAGAGCAAGAGAGGAAATCGAAGCACACATTGCTATGCGCACCGGAGGGCTTGTTGATTCAATTATTCCAGAAGACAACGATTTTGCTACTAATGGTAAAGACAGTGGTATTTTATTGTCTGAGCTTGGTTCCGTAGGACTATTTAAAGGCACTGGAAATTCGGCTTTTACTCCGTTAATTGGCAATGCAAAGGCTGGACTTTCTAGAAACAGCAGTTCTAGTAGTGATTCCGGTATGTTTTTTCCAACAACAACCAGCTCAACGACGACCCTTACAGATTTCCCAGCTACAAAAACCTTAGAATTTTCCAGCACAAAAGAATTCAATAACAGTTACCCATTTGGATTATTTGATTGTCAATCTCCCGATCTTGGAATCGATTCTCCAGGATTTGACCCGCTCGTTGGAAACCCATGGCATGATTTAAATCGTTGTAGTAATGCATTGTTCGGTGGATTGATAAGCAACTCAAACCCAAACGGTATGCGTCGAAAAAGCAGCGGAAGTTTGGGAATCACAAATCTGCAGGTGAATGAAGGCAACGACCATCCCCCTGCCAGGCGTATCCACAGTGATCCGCTCGACGGGGGTTTAACGTCTCTTCCAGCCTTCAATGCGATTCCCATGCCACCGTCGTTCTCCACCTCCAATTCAACCGGTTCCAACAGTGCTTCGACGAGTCCGACCAACTCAACTGGATCTAGTAACAGCCAGCGAAAGCCCAAGGAATGTTACGTATGCTCGGAAAACGAGGTTGTTGCTGCGCTTGTTCCGTGCGGTCATAATTTATTCTGTATGGACTGCGCTAAACAAGTCCTAGATAAATTACCAGCGGAATGCCCGGTATGTTTCCAGCATGTTAACCAAGCCATTCGCATAATTTCCTAACTAGTTATATAGTAGTATTACAGTTTGTATTTTAGCTGCATTTATAGTACTTTGATCAAATAAAAATAATTAAAACGAGATTTATAATTATTCTTGATCAGGTTCATAGATATGATATTGAAATAATAATAATTATAATAATAGATTAAGAATTTCTCGCCGTGTTTAAAGCAAAAGATGTTGTCATTGTATTTGAGAACTTTTGAGAGATATTTTATTCTTGGAGACTATTTCATACTAAGACATTTTACAAAGTAAAATGATTTAATTTTTCTTCATTATGCTCTTGGTCTATTGTATGTATGTTGCTGTTATTATTGTATAGGCCTCAAATTTGTATGTGTAATTGGTATTTTTTGTATTGTGAAAAAGTGTGTACATTTACAATGCTTTGTGTTGGGACTAACAGTTAAAGATTTACTTTTCAGAGATATATTTTACCCAGCAAATATTTTATAGTCCAAATATAAAACTTATTTTATTGTATTGTATTAAAACAACTTCAAAAAATAGAAAAAAAAATATGGCCTATAGCGGTCACAAAGTAGAGAAAGGTATGCATAATTCACTATAAAGTTTGGACAAGCAGAGCTTGTACGTATCTACGAATTATTTTTATCAATATTATTTACAAAACAGTTCTGTATATGTAGGTATAAAAAACAATTTTTGACCAAATATTCCATGTTTTAAATATAAACTTAGGTATTGAGAAACTAAATGCAAATATTTTATTTTTGTTTGGTCATGTTATAAAATGACCTATGTTATGCCTGATATAGTATTTGCCTAAACATTTTTAAGAATTTTAAATTGTTCAGAGTTTATTTTTTAAGTGATAAAAAGTTGAAGTATGGTAATTAAGGTGTTGCGATATATCGATTGTGTGCTGTTTTCTACTGTCCCTAAACACAGATAAACTAAGCAAATTTACAAGAGAAATGAGGGTCCCGTGAATGCAATTTTTCTCTCAAGAAAAAGATGTTATTTTTATAGTTGTGATAACAAATATGAGTGTTTAAATTCGTTGTCATTTTTCATGTTTAGTACTAAAACATTTTTATGTGCAACCAGTGTAAAAATTATATGTAATTTTTCTAATTAACATAGTATTTGGCTCATACGTTCCTGTCCATTTATCCATACAATTTTTCTATAGTTAAATTAAATCATATATATTATATATATAGCATATGACTTTTGAAAAGATGCTCATTATGTCCAGTAGACGATAGCAAATACAGTAATACATATATCTATGTTTAATAAATCTTGGGTTAATGTGACATTATAAGTTTGAAATATGCTCTTATCGGTCTTCCATTTATGGATATGCTTGGCTGGCTCAGTATTGCATGTCTAGCCTGTAACTGGCAAACTGCAATTATCACACTACATAATGTATACAATAAATGCTCTATTGCACCCGGTTTCTTTCACAACAACATATAAACCTCAGATTTATTATTCGTATAGTATATTATATTTAAATACATGTTTTATTTTTGGAAGAAAAAGTTAATTTACAAAAAAATACACCTTGTGTTAAACTATTTTATTAAAAAAAAATATTGGATGGGAACATTTTTATAATTTTTTTACTATTTAATTTTAGATATTTGTATTTAATAGCTTAATTTTAAAAATTGTTACTTAAGGAAATTTATTTATGGGACAGAACTCTGCGGTTTCTTTGAAACTAGATAACGTACTAAAACTCAAAGTAATAGTATTGTGCATATTTTTTTATGATAATTTTTGTAGTTGAATAAAGAGTGCCAAGGGTAAAAGATTAACTGCTGTCTGTATAGGACTGTACTGTACGGTTGTACAATGTAAAGAATAATATTTACTTCCATGATGTGTATACAGTAGGTGATTAGTAATTTATAAGGTACCTTTCATCATCATGGGGCAAACAAACCTTTGGACTAATCATTCCGCAGGATAATTATCAATTAACAGTATGGTATTTAATACTGTAGTCTACATACGACAGCATTTTTTCTATTACCTAGTATAGTTTATCTTTTTAAATGTAATATGAAAAACTGGTGGTATATTGGACATTGGTCTGAATTGCCCAGACAATTAGTTTAAATAATTCTATATATATCTACCTATTCATATTTAAATACAGAGTTTTTATGAAATATACCTATATAAAACTAGTTTGTATTATATAAATTTCTGGTGTTTTAAAATGCGTTAAATTTTTTGTTACGAGGTAATATTGGTGAATAGCCGCACTAGAGCAACCACGAAAGAACAAAATGCCAAACGCTAGTTGATAGTCTTTCTTTGGCTGCGAAACGCGAGAGCAGCCATGTCGTAGCCCTTTGGCTATATATTCCTAGCCTAACTTAAGCCATTCCTAGTCTGAATTAGATTTCAAAATAACTATATATTAACTCATTTACCGAGGGTGGTGAGCCTATGAAATACTATTTTAAAATACATATTTTACTTTACTGTAGTAGCTTTGGTTGGGTGCTTTGTTTCCTATAGGCTAGGACTACAATTGTCTTGCCACAATAATTCTGAACACAAAAAATAATAAGAAAAGTATAATGATTTGTGAAGCAATTGAGAAATTTCATCTGATTTTTACAGTATTATTTTTATTATTTATTTAGCATTTTATACATACAGATACAAATGTTTATTATTCAAATTCATTGTTATTGATATATGTTGATATAAAATAAAATGTGAAACTCAAATATTTTGATGTGTTCTTCATTAATTTTAGTGTTTTGAAGTGTGCATTTCAATTCAGCTGACTAATTGCAATTCTGAAACTGAAAACAAAACCAGTATACTGTACAATACTTTGTATTAGTAGTGAATTTAATAACATAAAGAAAGGTATTTTTTGTTGGTTTTAGTGAGTACGATCACGGACGAACAAGACTATATTGTAGTGTTCGCTAATACTGTTGGATTCAGCCTGAAGAAATTGACAGAAGGTGTTGCTAAATACTGCATCAGTTGATTATACGTATAAAGATGACCACCATTTTAATCGAGTACAATGACTGCAGGCCTGCTTTAATGCCTGGTTTTCAATGGCAATTGTCATTGATAGAAAAACCGTGCTATAAAAGAATACAAATTGTTTAAATATTAATAAATGTTCAGTATTTTTTTTTGTCCTTGTCCAATGATGCTATTTATTCTATATATTTCAAATACTGTCCAGTACTCCCTGAATCCTCCACTAGGATCAAAAGCATATTAATATTTTTATGACTTTTTGTGACTTTAAAAAATATAGTAACTAATCGGGCCACAGGAATGGTTGAATCGCGCAAATATATTCTCTAATAAAAAACAGCCTTGATTCTTCCTGATTTTTATTACAATTCTTGGCCGTTGGCCCCTGTGAGATTATGCTATAGTAGGTAAAATTATACATTATTTTGGTGGGGCTGTCTATGCCTGAATTTGGCATATAAATTAAATATCCGGCAATCAGTTTTCCAAAAATAACCATTCCTTGAAAAGTTTAAAGAGTTTAATTGTCCGATACTGGAGTAGAATTCTATACAATTCTATATTGCATTGTGTACATAGTATGCATAGTGTACATAGCTGTTTATTTACTATATATATTTAATATACCTCTAGTATTTGATAAGATCCCTATCAGAAAGCCAGCCAGCCAACCGTCTTTCCTTTACATTGAATCTGTGATAATAAAACTTTACAACAAAGGTCGAATTATAATATCATACACAAAAGGAAAAAAGCACTGATTTTCACAGTATGGTTTTAATTTTAATGGAAAATATTGTTTGCAATAAAAGGATAATGTTTCGTTATTGGATATTGAAATTAAACAATATTAATGTTGTCTTTGAAATATGTACAGTATTAATATTTAATAGTGAAACCACATGTTAGAAATATGCATCCTTTGTATCCAATATAATTTTGACAAAATTATACTGAACATATTCCATCATTTTCTGCCTAGAAATTCTGTACAAGTATTTCTTAAATTTCATAAATAATTGATTTGATTGAACGTATGGCTATGCTTGTGCATTTCGTTGAGGTCAAAAGAGGTCAAATTGGCTAGTGAAATTGATTTTAATCAGTACTTGGTAAAAATGTAAATTACATTACTATCAATTACAGAGAAATGTGTATGCCAATATAAGAAAGAAAAAGAGGTGGGGGAAATTAAAGTGACATCATCCCTAACTTAGTCGTATGTAGAGTAGCAAGTACATCATTTATTCTTGGGATACATGTCCACGTTATTTCAGAAGGTAATGATGATGGATTCATTAGGCAATGTTATTGCGTTTTTTTTAACAATCTGACTGATTTAACAAAATAGTTAATTAATTTTACTTCACTACGTAAGTGTGTTATTCATTCTCCCAGGCACGTTTCACTCAGACGCAACATTGAGCTTATTAATTAAACCGCAGATTTATATGATCTGTTATTAAGCACTGCATTTATTCCTCTTATGCATTGTGAATAAAGAGTATAGGTAATTTGCATAACAACCTCATGCATACAAAATACATATTATTTTTTATATCTTCCCCGTTCCAAAAACAATCTAACCAGTCATAATGAATCATAAATTGTAATAGCCAGTGAAAATGGTTGATTTAATTATACGTAAGATTTTTGTCGATAGATTGCCTAGCGGCATCGGAGATGGTGAGGCTGTGCCGGAGAATCCCATATATTGAAGCCAACAGATCAATAACACTTCGCATGGATTCAACCAGAACAATGGCATGATGTTCCACATTTACATATTTTTCATTTGTGCGTGCAAGTTGCTTATAACATGCCTGCGGACGTGATGAAGGGATCAGAAATTGTTATGGCTCCCATGGTTTCTCATCCATAAATGACATAATATTCAGTAATATAAAACAGAAAAGCGAGAATTTGTAAAGAAGACAATATCAAATTATTACTTTACATATTATACCATAGCATCTGCCCAGAGTAGAATGGTACAGTATAAACATCAGATTTTTAAAACCTATTGAAATATTGGTATTTGACTTTGATGTAAATAAATAAAAGATTACAAAGGACTTTTATGTTCAGTTCTCAACCATCTGCTTAAATTTCAAGGCCAATAAATTCACCTTTTTGGTTTGTGTTTTGAAGGTTAATTTTATTTTGATTTCCACATAAAATGGGGGAAATTTTGTTGAGACACAAGTTCATAGTTTTGATTGCAATAACTATTAGTAATAATAATATTAGTAAAATTATTGGAAATATCACATTTTGTTATACGCCATTAGTTTAGGTTTGTATTAGATCATACAACTTGCTCAATGTAAAACATAAAAAACATTAACTCCCCCCTAAAAATAAAACAGAAAACAACAAAAACCTCAACTGAAACAGACAAAAATCCCCCTGTAAATAACCCTATCTTTCAATGTAATTACGGTAGTATGTTTTGAGTGTATTACAATACCCAACAATTAAAATGTAATTATACTACAGCTGTGTCTTAATACATGGTTTTTAGACCTATTATTAGTAAGGTTTTGCTAATTCCTCTATGGTTTTATAGTGTAGGCCTATTATCATTGACAATGAATCTTCTTTTGGCTTTCTTCCAACTTTTGTACCTGGTAAATGAATAGCAGAACATACAAACAAAGAAAAATCAACAAACAATAGATGATGATGACACAAAAACAAGTGTGGGAGCACTGGAATTATACAGTACAAATACAGTACTGTAGTGATGTAATTGTTTTTGTTAATGACTCATCGTTCTGTGTGTACACTGGTGCAAATCATAAGCAGTTCATTTATGATGTAATGATTTGTCACTAGTAAACTCAATACTAATGAAATGTACAGTATTTAATTGTGAATAATTAATTCATCAGGGTCTAGTATGAGACTTGGGCCTGGTTAATAGAAACACAATTTAGTTAATCATTAACTAAAAGAAAAAATGGATTTTCTTGAAAAACAACCAAATCATTTTTTTTTGTATTGCAGAACTAAATGTAGTGTAGATAGCTTATTCTTAATTAGTAGAACCAGAGAAGAGTTAAATTTAACTCTTCCCTGGTAGAACCATTATTAAGGGGATACCTCCAATGGGAATGGCTGTAGTTTTGAAGCATAGTGTACTGTGTTTCACAACAAGAGTGTGTGTCCCCTTAACTGCAGTGGCTTAACTGTATGAATGCAAATAGTTTTCTAGTTTCAGTATGATGTTCTTCTGAGTATAACATTCTGTAGAGTGTATGACACTGTTGAGACGGTAAGACAACCATTCTGTTGAAAACATTATGTTGCGAATTACAATTCTCATTTTTATCTGACATAAGAATTAAACAGCAGTTTTGAAGAATACAAACAAATGCTTAGCTAATGTTTTTAAACTTACAACTCTTCAAGTATTTCAATATTTTATTTATTTGTTAAAATGCTTTTATAGGCCTACAAATTATTATTATTGTTATTATAAAAAAAAAATCTAAGAAAAATGTTGCTTTTGCCCAAGAGAGGCCTCAATTCCAGATTGAACCATGAAGTAACATTTGAAAATTGTCTTTTATGAAATCATATTTTTGTAATACAGTAATGTAGTAATTTAGTTTGAAGGAGCACAATGTATAATAAGTTTTCCCATAAATATACCTATGGTTGACTTTTGCATTACCTCTTTGTGTTTTTCAATCCTTAGAATTTAAATAATATTAATTTTGAATAAAATAAAAATGAAATAGGCCTGGACCACCTAAATTGAGAAAAGAAAATAAATCCCTGATGACAAACCATACTATTTAGATGATCAATTGCTTTTTTCTATAGAATTTCAACTATTGAGAAGTACACAAAGGAGTGTAAGAACCCTGTTGTGCTAACTACTGGCACAGAGTTCTTTGTGGTTGATTTTAGCCCCAAGGGTTTAATGCAATTCTGCCTTTCAATCCAATCTTTTGTGAGGTAGATGAACAACTCAAGCAGACTCCACAAATATAAAGGTCTTGTAAACACACAGACACACTGTAATAGGCTGTGTAAATGCATTAAATTAATTGGAGTTCGGATTTGTTTATATAATTATCTCAAATCACACAAAAAAGCAGCATAAGAGATTATTTTTCAACAAGGTTTTAAATTGTTATTCTTTCTTTTTCAGAAATGTTACGATTAATAATGCTTATTAAAGATATATTTTCCCCCCAAAAATGTTTTTCTTTTAATTTTTTTTAATATGCCATTTTAATTTCACATAATAGTTATTCACTTTGATGAAATACTGGATCGTAACAAAATATATTTACCTGAAAAAATGGAATTTAAAGCAAAAAATACACAATGGCTTTTGGTTTAAATTAAACGTTTCTTTTGTTTTTTTATAAGTGAAATCATTTTTTTTTTTTTTTTACAGAAGTGAATAACTTTATTAAAACATTATCATTTCTATAGAACCTTTTGGGACACCCCAAGGAAGGAGAGCCAGCAGTATATGTTTTTACACTACTTCCAACCCATATTCCCCTATTTGGTCCCAAATTATGCTACAAACTTAAATGTATGCACATTGCTCTATTGCTAATCAATAGTTCATCAATTCATAATGTTCAAGCCGGAAAAAATTTAAATTATAAATAGTCAGGATTGATGGCTCATTAAACAGAACAAAACTGTATTTACAGAGAAGGACAAGGGTGTTTTATACAGCCAACCCCTATGATAAACCTATAAAAAGCTATTAATTTTACACATTCATCAACATGTCAATAGCAACCATTTCAGGGAATATTTTTGATGCAAACATTGGAATTTCACAAATTATTCAGGAATTTGTTTTTAAATCTATTAATAACCTGATTCAAATCATTTATCATCAGGATGAATATTGAATGTTTTTTTATCAATATATATTATTATTATTATAATGTCAAAAGTATCATATTTTTTATTTGCATTAAATGTAGCTTACTATCTATAGATAGTAAGTGTGTATACTAAAAACCAAATAAAAATATCTCATATTATTGTATTTTAATACCGATATGATCCCGTATTGGTGTTTTTAACACACTGTCGGGTCTTGAATAAATAAATAAAATAATGCTACAACCATGGAGCTATACATTTAAAGCTCCCTGCTACAACCATGTGTTTTTAGTAAGTTGGCCCTCACGTTGTGTGTATGCCTGTAAGCTGCTGGCTGGTGGAGGAAATTGTCCAAGGAAGACATTTGAAGTAATACAAAGTCGAGGATTTCCTGAGAGATTTATAACAGCCTCATGTGTTTTTGTTAGTCCTCCATGTTTTCGAAAAGCTTTGTCCCCAGATATCGAATAGTGATTGGCGTTTAAACAAAGCCAATATTCAAAGGAAAGACACGCGTAGTTAATATTACAACTGATGTATCCATGTAATGCAATGGATTAGTATTAAAGTGATGTTATACAGGTACGTGTTTTTGTCTATGGATCTCGCAATATTGACCGATTGACCTTTTATAAATGTACACATTTAATTTTACTCATTTTGAGGAAAATAACCTCATTATATCAATAAGAAAATCCTCCATAAGATGTAGCTATAGTATTACATTTTAGTGAACTTATTAATTTATTATGTATTTAAATCTATAAATAGACTCAGTTTGACCTTTGATGTAGTAATGTATTTAAATCTATAAATAGAATCATTACTGTATGACCAAGTACAGTACTACTTTTCTGTTTAGGCCAACTATATACTGTATATATATTTCCTCATCTTTATTGTTTCAAATTAATTAATTAAATTTCAGTATATCACCGTGCGGTTTAGAATTCATGTTCTGACGTGCCTGATGTGTTTATATCTATACAGTACTTGTTAAGCGTCATCCCCCTCCTGATTTTCGAGCCATTGTGTTTTTTTTTAAAAAATTGGATTTACTGTATATTGCAACATTTTAAATACTAATAATAATATTCGTCATAACTATTTATATAGAATATATCTATGGAATATTGTCCCAAAAAAATGTGAGGATACTCCTTCCTCTTTTTTTTGTATGAGTCCCCTTCCATAACCTTACCCCTGCCCCCCCTCCCCCACCCTAACCTGGAATTAAAAAGACAGTACTGTATTAGTTTTGTGGTTGTCTGTTTGCAAAGTAATGTCCTATGTTATATTTATAAATATTTTGATTTTAAGCATCTTAAATTTATAAGATAATATGATAACCTGTCATTATTTTTCATAATATTAGCTGGATTTATTATATAAGGTATATTAATATATATACACCCTTAAATGTCATGTTTCGTCAACACCATGAGAATCTTCAACTTGGGCTTTACACATATCAAATAACTCGTTTCTTCAAAGGTCATAATAATGCAAAAGCAATATTATTGCAAATGAAGCTAACCTTCCCAGGAGACAATCCTCACAGCAAAAAACAACTCAAACTTGTCATGTTATTAACCTATATATTTATACATTGGATGAATAATAAGGATGACTTGAAATTGCTCCTCATCAAATAGCAACAATCAGATCAATTAACTAGGTTCCACATTGTTGTTTTGTATAAAACCGGAAGATTTTATTGGAAAAGAAGACAGCTTATTTATTGGTATAGAAAGATACAATTTTGGCACACATGGTATATCATATACTTTTAGATTTTAAGGATGACTTGAAATTGCTCCTCATCAAATAGCAACAATCAGATCAATTAACTAGGTTTCACATTGTTGTTTTGTATAAAACCGGAAGATTTTATTGGAAAAGAAGACAGCTTATTTCTTAGTAAAAAGATAAAATTTTGGCACACATGGCGTATCATATGTGTACTTGAGCTGAGTAAAGTTATGGACAAAAATAAAGAGGAATATCTATATCTAATAGTTCAGATCAATTAACTAGGTTCACATTGTTGTTTTGTTTAAAACTGAAAGATTTTATTGGAAAAAAGAAGACTTATTTATTACTAAAAAGATAACATTTTGGCACACATGGCGTATCATACGTGTAATTTAGCTGGGTATAGTTATGGACAAAAATAAAGAGGAATATCTAGTTCAACATTACAAAATGGCAAATTTCGACCCTCTACGTGACCTACTTTTCAGCAATACTTACTAATGATATGAAGTAAGTACTATAGATAAATCGTTTGTACATCAATTCATTATTTATTTCTAGAAATAGAAGTGACATATAAAACTTGTATAGATGAACATGGGGATATAAATAGAAATTGGATTCATGAATTGAGACAATATCAAGCAACCAATACCAATGTCTATTTATATATTTTTTCTCCAAGGATGTATGTTGTAAACAGATAGAAATATTTTATATAATATTTTTATTGATATTATGAAAATAGTATTATTGCAAGCAAAATGTGTTTGTTTATGTTCTTCCATGGACGATTATACATTAGGCATAGTGTGAAAAAACACAGATATCAACTGTTTCTTACTTGTTTTTTTAAATATCAATATAAATAAATAAATACCATAAATTAATAATTGATACAATGGTGTGTAAATACATTACTTCTTGACAGAAAAAAAAGTAAGGAAACATTTTGATAACAAGTTACATAAAGCTATGGCCTTTTATACAGTAATAGTTGTTAACAACATATCTAAATAATAGCTATAAACAGTATAGATGGAGAAAATAAAATTTATGCCAAGTTAGTATCACATATCAGAATAGAAATCAATGAAATAAACTTTAAAAAATACTATAGGAGTGAAGAATAGTAAACTATAAAATAAAAAATGTTTTGTTTTAGAAATAATGTAATGTTTAGTGTTCTAATAATTATATTTTCCATGCAAATTAATGGAGATAATATCAAATGTTCCTAAAATAAGACCAACTTACAAGACAAACTTTCATGTTCAAATGGTGGTCATCATTTTGTATTCTGTTTTAGGTGTTTTTAAAATACACAATGAAATGTATATTTACTGAACCACTAAACATTCATTGAATCATTGAGTAAAGAATAATAATTATTATTCTTTACTCCATGATTGAATTGAAAATATCACATTTGTGTGTTTACAAAAACTGTAATTCCATTATGTCAACCTAAAGAGTGCCTCATTACCTGCACTTAATCAATGAATTAAATATCTGACAAATTCCCTTTAATAACATATATTTTCACAACAATTCTAATCTGTTATACTGTAGATCTTACATTACACTACATAGATTATCTATGATTTATACAGGTATATATCAAAACCAGCTGTTGGAGTTTACACATTAACAGCTCGTTAATTTCACTACTGAGGAATATCTTGGTCTAGGGTTTGGTCCGCTGCAAGTCTTGTATAGGTCTCGCTTTCTGCTACGAGAAAATAATAATTAACCAAATTTCTTGGCAGCAGAATAGGATAGGACATTAAGCTCTGACTATCAAACTACCAAATATGGTAGTGATATACCCAAATATGGTAGTGATATAGCCAAATATGGTATTGATATGTTTTGTATAGGTCTCTCTTTCTGCTGCGAGAAAATAATAATTAACCACATTTCTTGGCAGCAGAATAGGATAGGACATAAGCTACACTGTCTACACTATCAAACTAGTTTGACAAAAGAATAATAATTTGTGCCCAAATATGGTAGTGGTAGCCCTAATATGGTAGTTATATGATGTCATCATGTCCAAATATGGGCACATCACATTTTTTGTCACAAAAAGTTTTATAGTGTAGACAGAGCTTTAGGTTCAGAATTTTTAGACCATGGGATCGGCCTCGACTTCAAAATCCTGGATCTGCAGTTGTAGCATAAAATAAGCCCTATCACATTATTACTAAATCAACATTATAAACATGTAATAAACTGAACAAATAAATCGTTTCAATTGTAAAAATAATACTGATATTACTGTATTTATAATATCAGTATAGAAAGTATAAAATATGAGAAATCTGATCAATAGTTTTGGACTTTCTCTTTCAATAAACATTTCATTCACACATTTATACATTTACATCCCACTTTTGACAGCGCCCCTGTTAAGAAAAATCCTGCCTTAAATAAGAACTTTCTACAAAATGCAACATATAGAATAGAAAATACAGTAAAGATCGAGATTAGAAATATCCATGCAAATAAAGAAAAAGGGAAAAAAAATGTATAAAACAGCAAAAAAAAAAATGGAATTGAAAGGGTAACCCTTAAACATTTAAAGAAGAATTTTCTACGAAATGCAAAATATAGAATCAAAAATACAATTACACTATTAATAATAAATATAATAAATAAACAAAGATTATAAATATCCATGCAAAAAAAAAAAAGAACAAGAAAAAAAAAAGGAAAATAAAGTTATACAAACAGCAAAAAATGGAAATGAAAAGTTTATATAACCTTTAAAAATTTAGTTTTTTTAAATCATTGTTAAATTTGCTCCATAATATAGCTAGCACCAACTACTAGGTAAATCCTACTTTGCTTTGTCAGGATTTCAGCTTAATCAGGTAAACAGTATTAACTGGAATACTCAGACAAATACTTCCTATTGCTCCCAATTATTTCTGTCATTGTAAAATTGCAATTCAGTTCTAATTTTAGAATGTTACTGTATTGGTACACTGGCATGTACATAAATGCACCTGTATCCTCACTCCCTGCTCTCTGCCTGATGTATTGGTACAACAGTGGCATAATGCCCCACTCCATGCTATCTTTCTGATGTATTGGTATAGAGGCATACCTCAATCCCTGCCATCTACCTGATGTATTGGTATAGAGGCATACCTCAGTCTCTGCCATCTACCTGATGTATTGGTATAGAGGCATACCACAGTCCCTGCCATCTACCTGATGTATTGGTATAGAGGCATACCTCAGTCTCTGCCATCTACCTGATGTATTGGTATAGAGGCATACCACAGTCCCTGCCATCTACCTGATGTATTGGTATAGAGGCATACCTCAGTCTCTGCCATCTACCTGATGTATTGGTACCGTGTGACATACATCAATCCCTGCCATCTACCTGATGTATTGGTACAGTGACATACATCAGTCTCTGCCATCTACCTGATGTATTGGTACAGTGACATACATCAATCCCTGCCATCTACCTGATGTATTGGTATAGAGGCATACCTCAGTCCCTGTCATCTACCCGATGTATTGGTATAGAGGCATACCTCAGTCCCTGCCATCTACCTGATGTATTGGTATAGAGGCATACCTCAGTCCCTGCCATCTACCTGATATATTGGTACAGTGACATACATCAATCCCTGCCATCTACCTGATGTATTGGTATAGAGCCATACCTCAGTCCCTGCCATCTACCTGATGTATTGGTATAGAGGCATACCTCAGTCCCTGCCATCTACCTGATGTATTGGTATAGAGGCATACCTCAGTCTCTGCCATCTACCTGATGTGTATTGGTACAGTGACATACATCAATCCCTGCCATCTACCTCATATGCCTTTATCTTTCCAAAAACTATTACTTGATACCAATGGAAAGAAAAGTTGACAGTTGAAGGAACTGTTCCGAAAATGTTTATTTTAAATAATTGATGAAAGTATAAAACTATAAATACCTTTCTGTCTGTACCACTTTTTGAACCCCACTCAAAATGTACTGTACAGAGTATGTCATAATGACCTGTTCCACTTATGACATGCTCCAATTAATTTCTTTTTTTATGTAATAATTTGTTTTATCATTCATCTGTAAAACATGCTTATTTCTTATTTTGTCTTTCTGAAAAATGTTTTATTTAAGAAACAAATAAAATTTTGGATTGTGTTATTAGTATTACACCGTTTATGACATTAGTTATAGGCGGATAAATCCAATACTAGACGCACATTTTTTACCTGTTGCCTGCCCCTGCACTGAACATACAGTACAGTAAATGAAAAAAATGTAAGGCTGTTGGAATAGCTTTTAGCTATGCAATATATATGGTATCATATACATGTAGTGTGACAGATAGCTGCAATAAAAAATGTTTAAATTTGGCCATGCATATCAACATATGACAGAATGCAATAATAACTGTATCAAGTGTTGAATGCATTCACAGACTTAACATTCCTGAATAAAATAAAATGATAAAAATAACTACATTTGCCTTTTTGTTGATGGATGATTTATTAAATGAAATGGTTGAATTACTCGTTGTTGTTAAAAGCACAGTGAGCAATTTTTTGGGTAAAAATTTAAGAGAGAGAAACCTCTTTTTCAGAATATTTTTATTTATTTATAATATTATTATATTTATTTTCATTTATTAGTTTTGATATTTATTTATTAATTATACAATATAATTTTCAAATGTTATTATTATTATTATTGAATTTGAGGAATTTTATTTATTTATTTATTCTGCAGGCACTTTTAGTACTAGTGGACTGATTTTCAAAGTGGTACAGTAATTGGAAATATCATAGAAACTATCACAAGTCTGACTGTTTTAAGAATATTAAACTTAACTCACCATGATCTTTAACTGAAAAAAAGCAAACTTGCTGAGAGTGTTTTACCACCAAAGAATTCGCACGCTGAGGGCGTGCTCAATTATTATTATTAATTATCAATTATTTATGTTTGTCATAACAAACATAATAAAGTAAAGACAAAGAGTAATCAAATTTATAAATAGAGAAAATTATACACTAAAAATAGAAATCAATTTTAGAAAAGAAAACTTAGTTGTTGCATATCAATTGTAATTTGGAATGAAGTTTTTAAATATTTTTAAAGTTAATTTTTAATTCATCAGTTCCAGAACATGTAACCGCACCTGATAATATAGCCGTAATCATGTTGTATAATAAATATATAATAATAATTGCTTTTCCATCACAATATTGTTTCAAATGAAACCTATTAGTGTACCCTGTTTTTCTTTCCAGGGTGAATTATACCATCATTTACCTAAAGATATAATTACGGCCTATAAAAAACATTTTGTTAAAAGCTGTTATAATGATATATAATAGATATTCTGAGAAATCCATTGAATTTATTGTTGAAAATAGCCAACCAGAAGGTGACAATTTATTTTTAATTTGTACCCACAATACTTCAACTATTTTTATTCAATTTTGCAACATAACAACATTTATAACAGCAAGTACCTTGACTTTTTAAAGAAATTTTATATTTCAATAAAAGTCAATAAATCAATTACAGTCACAGTAATAGGAAATGCAACATAAAAGAGATTTTGCTAAATCAATATTTTTGTCAAGTAAACATCAAATCAATTCCGTTTCAGATTCGTTTATTTCTTTAACAAAAAATTGTTTAATGCTCCAATATTGATTAATATGCCATTATAAAATTTATTGTGTAAAACAGGGGTGGAGGGGAGGAGGGGGTATGGGGGATGATGGATTTTTTGAATAGTTAAAGGTGACATTTTAAAAATCTTGATAAATAAAAGTTGACTTGCTATATCATGATCTGATAGTAATAGAAAGAAAAATATTATATACACTTTTTATATTTCCTTTGTTAATAGATATTGCGTTGTGTTACAACTATTAAATTACATTTTATAAATAAAACACATGACAACTAGTATTAGGATGGATTAATTCATAATGATGTTTGTAATAGAATAGAGACAAAACAAGTCAGACAAAAGGGAAGACAACTTCTTTTAATAAAAATATGACATACAATTTTGCCTTTCCATTAACATTTTTCTTTGACAAATTGCAGATAATGTATTTATAGATTGAGGTGAAATATCCGAAATGCTGTCTTCTTCCATATTTAATATTTATATGAATAATAATAACCATTGAAGCATATCTTATAAACGTCATAAATAATTGGATGTCTGCCAATATTATAATATATTGTTTCTTATTCAGATATATTGCAATGATAGGTATACAAAGTTAAAATAATATTAAACATGTTTTTATATTATTAGGTTATAATAAGATATTTGTTTTCTGTGATTTCATAAATTTTCTTTGGTGCTTGCTGTTGCAGCCATTGCAACCTGAGGCATGTTTCTGATGCGAGCAAATAACCAGTTAAAATAGTAAATAAATACAATTGCCTCCATTTTCTTGGTAGCAGAAATGGTATAAATTTCAAAAACAGACCGATTAAATAAAGTTCTCTAATGGCCCAATTATATTAGGTGTAAACAATTTAACCGGCTATTGCTGGGCAACTTTAGGTGCAACAAAATGTATTATTATGACCACACATTTATTGTCAAATAAACAGTCATTTGATGTTATTATACAACAGAAAATGGAACCTGAAACAGAAAAAGCAAAGAAGAAGACATAATGCACTGGACTGTTATAATAGGTGTTTTCTGTTAAAACTCTTGCGAGATGGAGGTCTTTGAAAATGAACTGCACTTTGTAGTCTGGGTTCCAGAGAGTTTTGACTTAATTAGTAAATAGATTTTGGCACATATGGCGTTTCATATGTATAATATTTGAGCTTGATGGGTCAGAAAAACATCGAAAATGAACATGAAAATTTAGCTTCAGTCGACATGGTCACCCTTATTACGGGAACAATTTGTTGCATCTCAAAATTGTCCTCTTAAAGGGTGTTCTATCGTATTGTACTTTACTACATTTAATATGATAATTTTTGTTAATGGGGAGATAATAACCTAATTACAAATAACCCCACATCATAATAAAACTCACTTATATTCCAAATGATTGTGAAACCTTTGCAGCTAATGTGCGTTGTCAACAGAAGATACACCTATTATAAAGTCAATAGTGTTATCATCATATTCAAGATAACAAACAATTCAAATGATACAGGCTATAAAATAAATATATTTTATATAGGGCCTAACTATTTTTTATATACTTTTCTGATAAATAGGAGAAAACAAAAGTTACCACATGTTCAAAACCAAAATATATGATGCACAGTGCAAGGTTTTTGAAAGTGGATAAGAAAGTGATACATTTCAACCTATATTATAGATGATGCATAATATATTGAAGATTTTGAAAACTTAATAGCATAATATATTTATGTGACCAGCAGAATGACATATTGTGTTCTGCGCATGTTTCCTCAACATATTTTAAAATGTTACTATTTTGGCCATTTTCTTAAAAATAGAAAGTTCAAAATTGGCAATTTTTTGAAAAAAAAAAAATTTCCGAAAAAGTTTGACCTGCACAGAATCACATAATTGTGTTCTGCGCATGTCAATTATGATATAGTAACCAGTAATGCCAACAAATAGAAAGGTTGAAATTTGGCCATTTTTTAAACAAATTTATTTTTTGACATACATGGTTACTATTTGACATGCGCATAATTATATGAGTTCGAGTTTCGAAAAATGGCCAAAATATCCACTTTTTTAAATTCAATAATTATGCGATAATATTGCCATATATGACCATATATGGTGTTATTATCATCTTATACAGCCATAATAACTAGTTATTTGAAAAAATAAAAAGGTCGAAATTTGGCCATTTTTTAAAAAATTTCCCAGTAATTTTTTCGAAAAATGGCCAAAATATCAACTTTTTAAAATTCAATAATTATGCGATAATATTGCCATATATGAGCATATATGTGTTATCATCATCTTATAGAGCCATAGTAACTAGTTATTTGAAAAAATAAAAAGGTCGAAATTTGGCCATTTTTTGGAATATTTCCCTGTACTATAGTACAGTAATTTTTTCGAAAAATGGCCAAAATATCCACTTTTTAAAATTCAATAATTATGCGATAATATTGCCATATATGAGCATATATGGCGTTATCATCATCTTATACAGCCATAGTAAGTTATGTGAAAAAATAAAAATGTCGAAATTGGGCCATTTTTCGAAAATTTCCCTGTACTATAGTACAGTAATTTTTTTGAAAAATGGCCAAAATATCAACTTTTTAAAATTCAATAATTATGCGATAATATTGCCATATATGAGTATATATGTGTTATCATCATCATATAGAGCCATAGTAACTAGTTATGTGAAAAAATAAAAAGGTCGAAATTGGGCCATTTTTCAAAAATGGCCAAAATATCAACTTTTTAAAATTCAATAATTATGCGATAATATAGCCATATATGAGCATATATGTGTTATCATCATCTTATAGAGCCATAGTAACTAGTTATTTGAAAAAATAAAAAGGTCGAAATTTTGCCATTTTTTTGAAAATTTCCCTGTACTATAGTACAGTAATTTTTTCGAGAAATGGCAAAAATATCCACTTTTTTAAATTCAATAATTATGCGATAATATTGCCATATATGAGCATATATGGTGTTATCATCATCTTATACAGCCATAGTAACTAGTTATGTGAAAAAATGAAAAAGTCGAAATTGGGTCATTTTTTGAAAATTTCCCTGTACTATAGTACAGTAATTTTTTGGAAAAATGGCCAAAATATCAACTTTTTAAAATTCAATAATTATGCGATAATATTGCCATATATGAGCATATATGTGTTATCATCATCTTATAGAGCCATAGTAACTAGTTATTAAAAAAAATAAAAAGGTCGAAATTTTGCCATTTTTTTGAAAATTTCCCTGTACTATAGTACAGTAATTTTTTCGAAAAATGGCCAAAATATCCACTTTTTAAAATTCAATAATTATGCGATAATATTGCCATATATGAGCATATATGGTGTTATCATCATCTTATACAGCCATAGTAACTAGTTATGTGAAAAAATGAAAAAGTCGAAATTGGGCCATTTTTCAAAAATTTCCCTGTACTATAGTACAGTAATTTTTTCGAAAAATGGCCAAAATATCCACTTTTTTAAATTCAATAATTATGCGATAATATTGCCATATATGAGCATATATGGTGTTATCATCATCTTATACAGCCATAGTAACTAGTTATGTGAAAAAATGAAAAAGTCGAAATTGGGCCATTTTTCGAAAATTTCGAAAATACAGTAATTTTTTTGAAAAATGGCCAAAATATCAACTTTTTAAAATTCAATAATTATGCGATAATATTGCCATATATGAGCATATATGTGTTATCATCATCTTATAGAGCCATAGTAACTAGTTATTTGAAAAAATAAAAAGGTCGAAATTGGGCCATTTTTCGAAAATTTCCCTGTACTATAGTACAGGAATTTTTTCGAAAATTGGCCAAAATATCCACTTTTTAAAATTCAATAATTATGCAATAATATTGCCATATATGAGCATATATTGTGTTATCATCATCATATAGAGCCATAGTAACTAGTTATTTGAAAAAATAAAAAGGAGGGATTTTTTTGAAAAATGACCAAAATATCTACTTTTTTAAATTCAATAATGATGCGATAATATTGTCATATATGAGCATATATGGTTTTATCATCATCTTATAGAGCCATAGTAACTAGTTATTTGAAAAAATAAAAAGGTCGAAATTGGGCCATTTTTCAAAAATGGCCAAAATATCAACTTTTTAAAATTCAATAATTATGCGATAATATAGCCATATATGAGCATATATGTGTTATCATCATCTTATAGAGCCATAGTAACTAGTTATTTGAAAAAATAAAAAGGTCGAAATTTTGCCATTTTTTTGAAAATTTCCCTGTACGTACAGTAATTTTTTCGAAAAATGGCCAAAATATCCACTTTTTTAAATTCAATAATTATGCGATAATATTGCCATATATGAGCATATATGGTGTTATCATCATCTTATACAGCCATAGTAACTAGTTATGTGAAAAAATGAAAAAGTCGAAATTGGGTCATTTTTTGAAAATTTCCCTGTACTATAGTACAGTAATTTTTTTGAAAAATGGCCAAAATATCAACTTTTTAAAATTCAATAATTATGCGATAATATTGCCATATATGAGCATATATGGTGTTATCATCATCTTATACAGCCATAGTAACTAGTTATGTGAAAAAAATGAAAAAGTCGAAATTGGGCCATTTTTCAAAAATTTCCCTGTACTATAGTACAGTAATTTTTTCGAAAAATGGCCAAAATATCCACTTTTTTAAATTCAATAATTATGCGATAATATTGCCATATATGAGCATATATGGTGTTATCATCATCTTATACAGCCATAGTAACTAGTTATGTGAAAAAATGAAAAAGTCGAAATTGGGCCATTTTTCGAAAATTTCCCTGTACTATAGTACAGGAATTTTTTCGAAAAATGGCCAAAATATCAACTTTTTAAAATTCAATAATTATGCGATAATATTGCCATATATGAGCATATATGTGTTATCATCATCTTATAGAGCCATAGTAACTAGTTATTTGAAAAAATAAAAAGGTCGAAATTGGGTCATTTTTCGAAAATTTCCCTGTACTATAGTACAGGAATTTTTTCGAAAATTGGCCAAAATATCCACTTTTTTAAATTCAATAATTATGCAATAATATTGCCATATATGAGCATATATTGTGTTATCATCATCATATAGAGCCATAGTAACTAGTTATTTGAAAAAATAAAAAGGAGGGATTTTTTTGAAAAATGACCAAAATATCTACTTTTTTAAATTCAATAATGATGCGATAATATTGTCATATATGAGCATATATGGTTTTATCATCATCTTATAGAGCCATAGTAACTAGTTATTTGAAAAAATAAAAAGGTCGAAATTGGGCCATTTTTCAAAAATGGCCAAAATATCAACTTTTTAAAATTCAATAATTATGCGATAATATAGCCATATATGAGCATATATGTGTTATCATCATCTTATAGAGCCATAGTAACTAGTTATTTGAAAAAATAAAAAGGTCGAAATTTTGCCATTTTTTTGAAAATTTCCCTGTACTATAGTACAGTAATTTTTTCGAAAAATGGCCAAAATATCCACTTTTTTAAATTCAATAATTATGCGATAATATTGCCATATATGAGCATATATGGTGTTATCATCATCTTATACAGCCATAGTAACTAGTTATGTGAAAAAATGAAAAAGTCGAAATTAGGTCATTTTTTGAAAATTTTCCTGTACTATAGTACAGTAATTTTTTTGAAAAATGGCCAAAATATCAACTTTTTAAAATTCAATAATTATGCGATAATATTGCCATATATGAGCATATATGTGTTATCATCATCTTATAGAGCCATAGTAACTAGTTATTTGAAAAAATAAAAAGGTCGAAATTTTGCCATTTTTTTGAAAATTTCCCTGTACTATAGTACAGTAATTTTTTCGAAAAATGGCCAAAATATCCACTTTTTAAAATTCAATAATTATGCGATAATATTGCCATATATGAGCATATATGGTGTTATCATCATCTTATACAGCCATAGTAACTAGTTATGTGAAAAAATGAAAAAGTCGAAATTGGGCCATTTTTCAAAAATTTCCCTGTACTATAAGTACAGTAATTTTTTCGAAAAATGGCCAAAATATCCACTTTTTTAAATTCAATAATTATGCGACAATATTGCCATATATGAGCATATATGGTGTTATCATCATCTTATACAGCCATAGTAACTAGTTATTTGAAAAAATAAAAAAGTCGAAATTGGGCCATTTTTCGAAAATTTCCCTGTACTATAGTACAGTAATTTTTTTGAAAAATGGCCAAAATATCAACTTTTTAAAATTCAATAATTATGCGATAATATTGCCATATATGAGCATATATTGTGTTATCATCATCATATAGAGCCATAGTAACTAGTTATTTGAAAAAATAAAAAGGAGGGATTTTTTTGAAAAATGACCAAAATATCTACTTTTTAAAATTCAATAATGATGCGATAATATTGTCATATATGAGCATATATGGTTTTATCATCATCTTATAGAGCCATAGTAACTAGTTATTTGAAAAAATAAAAAGGTCGAAATTGGGCCATCTTTCAAAAATTTCCCTGTACTATAGTACAGGGATTTTTTCGAAAATTGGCAAAAATATCCACTTTTTTTAATTCAATAATTATGCGATAATATTGCCATATATGAGCATATATTGTGTTATCATCATCTTATAGAGCCATAGTAACTAGTTATATGAAAAAATAAAGGTGGAAATTTGGAAATTTTTCGAAAATTGGACAAAATATCAACTTTTTAAAATTCAATAATTATGCGATAATATTGCCATAAATGAGCATGGTGTTATCATCATCTTATACAGCCATAGTAACTAGTTAAGTGAAAAAATAAAAAGGTGGACATTTTGAAAGTTTTAAAAAATGGTCAAAATATCAACTTTTTAAAATTAAATAATTATGTGATAATATTGCCATATATGGTGTTATCATCATCTTATAGAGCCATAGTAACTAGTTAAGTGAAAAAATAAAAGTGTCGAAATTTTGCCATTTTTCGAAAATTTCATAGTAACTAGTAATTATATATAGTACAGGGATTTGTTTCGAAAAATGGCCAAAATATCCACTTTTTAAAATTCAATAATTAACTGAATTATCACCACTGAAACTGAATTGTCACCACTCATCAAACTGAGTCAGCTACAAATTATTTAGTTTCCATGGCAATAATACTGCAACTAATAGCTGTGGAATTTACACAGGAATTTTGTTGGTTTGAACTTATGTTTGGTTTTATGTTTCATGTCTGAATCCAGATGTTGTTGGCAAATCTGAAATAGCATTTACATTTATAGAATACATATTCTATGTATTAATTATGAATACAATTATGTGACCAGACATTGAATGATATAATATTTCCCATGACATAACAATGATTATTCTAGAAAACAATTACACTAAAAAAAACCAACAATAATAAAATTATTAATATTATTGATTTTCCACTTTTTCATCTATAAATTATTAAATGTATGGAACAAAACAAATTATTTTAGAATTGGGCAGAAGAGATGTATTTACTCCATCAATATACTGATACTTATTAGTTAAACTTCAACACACTTTTTATTTCATTCAACCCTATTAATTTTTAGCTAAAAAAACACTTCACAAATTAAAAATAATACACACATTTTAAATAATAATATTTATAAATGTTGTCATTATAATTGAAACAACTGTAACCATTGGGTTAAAATATCATTAAATATTAACTTTATTAATTTAACTATAACAAGATTTAAAACGCAATAAAATATTACTGATACATGTTTTAAAGTGATTCTGTATTTTATTGATTAAGTTAAAATCTTTCAATATGCTTTCCATACTTTGTATGAATACGATTACTTTTGTTGAGATATAATTCAGATAGGAAATATTGAATTGATGTAAAGCAATTTATATTTCCTAATCTTTAAATTTGAATTCAAACTGCGTTTGAAATACAGATGAATTATGTAAATTCTGATATTAATGTTATTGCAAATGAATACAGAAAGAGAGAATTAACCTATTAATCATTAATATCCAATAAATATTTAATTACAAGTTCAGTGAGTATGCATAATATTTCATTTTATTATTATTTTTAAGCCAGATAACAATAAATTTTGTTCATAAATTATATCAATATACCAATTTATCATTCATGGTTAATTAAAAACTGGGTTTTAAGACTATTAATATACTGTGTACCAACGATAATTAAGAAGTTTTATAGTAATATTATTACGTTTTACTTATATTTATAATTTGTATATCATTCCCACATGGGTTAGTCACATTTATGTGCGGCTGGGCTTGACAATTTCTTTCTTTGTTTTGTTCTACTCATGTTTCATGTATTTACTGTATGTTTTTGGCTTATTGGGGATTGTGACATGTGTAGACGTACCTGCAATTTGCGCATAAAAAAGTGCGACTTGTCCACCAATATATGGTATGCCAACATATTAATTCTTTATTTCAATCCTTGAATCACCAGGTTAACTCCATGGCCACAATTGAGGTCTTATGTGGGCTAACAAACTACTATAAACATTTATCTTTGAAAATGTATAAATTCTTTTGAGATGATGCATTTATAAATAAAATTTGTTCTAAAGTGTTAGCATCATCAGTGGTTCAGCTGTAAAACATTAACAATAGTGTTTTCTTGTGATTTATGACTGGTTAAAAATACTCACTTCTTGTGAAACTTTGTTTATTTGAGGTTGTGGCAGAGAAGACAATCAGCCAGTCAGTTTGTGAGGTTGAATTAGCTTTCAGAAGGTCAGAGGTCAATGTGTCATTACTTTAACAATTTGAACCAAAACAAGGAAACCTTTCATTCAGATTGGTTGACAAGAAGTATCTCTTGGGAACAAGTCTGATGGGAGGGCTAGATGTATACAAGCACAGCAATGATTATGATAATTTTAGCTTATGGACTCCTTTAATAAATGTGTCAGGTAACCTAGAAATGTCTCCCTCGATGGTGAATGTTATAACTTTATACAATAATGTCACTACTAACATAACATTAGGTATGGAGCTTTGCATCAATAGCGACCTAGGAGTTAGTTATGTCATGTTAATTAATTGTGCACATGCACGGGTAACGTGCTTCTTAAATCCATAACAGAGTTTTGGCCGATTCTAAGTGCAGGAGATGACCAATGGCACAATATGCGTAGGTCGTAGGTCATCCCAAATTGATAGAGGTCTTTGGCACAAAACCTTCTTCAAGAGCGTAGAGCGAAAAATCAGTGGGGTCAGAGATCTTTTTACGTTGCGGCCGCAAGTGTATGGAACAGCTTACCAGCAACAGTTAAATGCTCGACTAGTCTAAACAGTTTCAAGACCAACCTAAAGACGTCGCTATTCGCTGATGTTCTCGCACGTTGTTAATGCACAAAGCGCCATGAGCGCCACATGGGTGGAGGATACCGGCGCTATATAAATTTTCATTTATTATTATTATTATTATGATGCCACTGAAACCTACAGTATACTGTATCTCCCATTCAGTTCCTGGATACTGAACCTTGCAAATTTGCATGTTTATATAAAGCCGGCCACCTTCCACAGTACAGTACAGTAGTAATAATAATGACCTTTCCATAGTAGAAATATGATCTACAGGCTTTATTCAAAGATTTTTTTTTTTCAACTGAACTTATTTAAAAATAGTATGCATGAAATTGTGTGGTAACTAATATAGTAATATTGACAGTACCTCCTTGACAGTCCACTGTGCTCAACTGGGATAGGAATGCAGAGAGTGTATGTATCTTGTTAGCAGGCCAGCATGGGATGTTTCTATGTCATACTTCCACCAATTAGTGTGCAGTTCATATTCATATCAAAATAGGATCAGAGCCAAGGTCAGAACAACATCACATCATGGAGAGAATTAATTTATTTCACCATAGTCACATATAATTGGTTTCTGCTGCATAATTCTAAATAACCGTTTATTTTCTTTATAGATAGACTGACAGAATTTCTGCTATTACTGTATATACATACGCTTGAAAAACAAAATATCTAAATTTAAATGTCATCATTACTAAAAATATGATGCGCTCAGAAGGTCAGACATTTTGGTAATCGACTTGTGGTCAAGTTGGTTCAATCAAATGACTTTTTTTCTGCTTTGCAGCTATTGTTTCAAAATATTAATAATATCCTGGATTTATATAGTGCCTAATGTTGTGAAACCTCTAAGCGCTGAACATAATTACCCCAGTCATTTTTTTGGATCAAACACGTATGGAAACATACTCCCATAATGCAGTTAGTAATCAGCGCAAAGTTGTTTCTTGATCTAAACGGGTTCCCATTTATACCCCTGGGTGGAGAGAGACTACCGTAAGTAAGGACTCGCCCTAAGGATACAAGCAATGCGGCGAGAGTTGGATTCGAACCTCGATCTCACGATCAGTAGTCGAACGTCCAACACAATGCGCCACACGCCCTTACAAAAAATACTGTTAAAATGGTATTCCAACTGGCATTCAATCAATTGAATGTTTTTTTAAACCATTATTTTGAAAATTCCATTTAGAACCAGTTATTTTAAAATTTGTCTCATTTCTGTTGCCAAGAAATTAGTAATCAGTAGAAAAGAAGGTATAGGTTAAATTGCCCATGGTAAAAGGCATTTAACCAGAATATAGTGCACTACTTGGAAACATAATTTGCGGAATGCAGTCAAATCAATAGATCACATGACCTAATTTTCAAATATCCAATGGGAATTAAGAAATAAATTACAGGGTTAAGTACATCTGCCAAGAGGATTCACATAAACATTAATTCGATGTTTGAATTATTTCAAAAGTAAAAGATGAATTTCAAAGATTATATTTTCTCTCACAATTGTTAATTAATTGCACAAATGGTATCGCTTCAGATTAGATACCATGTGAACACAGCCTTAATACCTTCAGAAGCCTCTAATTAAATAACTGTATTCAGTAGTGCACAACATTGCCTCATATTAGATACCATGTGAACACAGCCTTAATACCTTCAGAAGCCTCTAATTAAATAACTGTATTCAGTAGTCACAACATCGCTTCAGATTAGATACCATGTGAACACACCCTTATACTTTCAGAAGCCTCTAATTAAATAACAACTGTATTCAGTAGTGCACAACATTGCCTCAGATTAGATACCATGTAAACACAGCCTTAATACCGTCAAGAGCCTTCTATAATTATGTTATTTAATAACAACTAAATTCAGTAACTGTGCACAACATTGCTTGATTAGATACCATGTAAACACAGCCTTAATACCGTCAAGAGCCTTCTATAATTATGTTATTAATAACAACTAAACTGTGCACAACATTGCTTCAGATTAGATACCATGTGGACACAGCCTTAATACCTTCCTTAGAAAATAATAATCTAGTAGGTAATTAGAACACAACAATGAAACAATAATTGCCCATAGGGAACTAGTTAGTAATAATAAACAAGAAAAACTGGCAAAGTAAAAACAAGTAGAGTAGGTCAAGGTAGCTAGAATTAATCATTAGACAATTAAACACACTTTTTGAATATATTTTTTGTCCCAGTTAAATGAAATTTAACTACTATTACTGATTGATGTGTGAAATGCTAGATACATAAATTAACTTCTAGTATATCACTGAGCGATTTAGAATTTCTTTTGCCTGTCAAATTTATATATATTGATCTGCAATCAATGATTCTTCATGATCTGGATAAAGTATAATACACAGATTTGTGTTATATATACGGCACGATAAAACCATGTATTGGCCACAACAGAAAAAAAACAGTATTGAGACATTTTTTTCATGTACACTTTGAGTTACCATAATATACAATCATATCAAGGTAACGTAACAGAGTTTATACCAATCCCCTTCCCCACTCAGGAGTTGGGTAGCCGAGTGGTTAGGACACTTGACTGTCATACAGAGAGATCCGGGTTCAATTCCCGACAACTCCCAGTCCACTTAAGCTGTAAATGAGTACCTGGTTGAAAATGCTAGGGAGAAAAAGGCGGCGTGGAAAGGAACTACCACATAATGCCGAGGCTTAGTACAATGAGCTCCTAACAGCTCATTCCCCTACGTTCAGAATGAACACGGGACTCACCTTTACCTTTACCCCACTCAGGGGTGGTTTTTAAATGTGGTTTAAACCATTCCCAGCAAAATTGCTGTCATTATGATAATCCATGTGTATGGATGCATGCAGTAGGAAAAATGTGTATAATCGTGGAGGATGTGCCCATATATGGACATGATAATGTCATATCAGTACCATATTTGGGCATATCAGTACCATATTTGGGCATATCACTACCATATTTGGCCAGATCTGAATCTGTTTGAACTTGGGATAGATTAAACTACCTGATACACAAAGGTGTCAAAAAAGCATCAGTCATAATCAAATTAAGTTTAGACATCATTTCATTATATAATATCTAATATCCGGAAACACTACTCTGATACGTTGCGTAAAAAATTATACTTTTGATATCAAGAATTATAGGGTCAAAGGAAGTAAATAGTGCAAAGCTATTTTTCTGTTTTTATTTCAAATTCTTAATCCATTATCCTTTCATGTTTTTTGTCACCTATATTTCAACCTGTTTTACCAAAAAAACCTTTTATTATGGAACAAAGCCCAACCCACAGATGTTTAATAAGAAAAAAAACTTTCTGCTCTGATTCCTGCATTAACGTTTTAAGTTAAATTTAGCATATACTAAGATGCCTATTATATTTCCAAGGTTTAAACTATTATTTGTTTATAATGTATACACATAAACAATATATATTATATTTTCAAATTTGAGTTTTATCTGAATTGAACAATTTTATATAAGATCATTATTATTTATTTATTTGTTAATAGAGTGAGACCATGATCAAGCCCAACACAGATGTGTGAACCGAATACGTACATTTAGCAGATCCAGGGAGAGAGAGAGAGAGGGATGGTCGACCCTAAACTAATCTATAACGAAAGAGTTACTGCTGGTGATCATAAATGAATTATGTAGTACTCAGCAATGTAAAAACAATAAATAATGTTTATTAGGCCTAGGGCTGGAAATGAATGTAATTGGTATTAGCAATATATGTTACATCTGCGATTCCTGATATATATAACCAGAATTGAAAGTAAAAAATCGCTAACTTTTGGTATAACTGATCCCGGTCGGTTGAGCAGAATCGCGCATTCCAGCATCACAAGGCTAATGGTTAGTCTAGCTCTCAAACTGGATTACAATCCCTTAGTGTTCCCCAGACATTGATGTTCACAAGAAGTAAGATTGCTGAAGCAATGATTGTTATTGGATTAGAACTTGGAAGTAATTTTCAAAACGTATGGAATTATTATGAAATGTCAAGTAGACAGTAAAAAGAGGTAACAAAGTAAAATAGTATATGCCTTTACTGCAGTATTCATTGCATGCTTGCAGTACTTTACTTGCAATATGTAGTTTGCAACTTGGTTGATTGACTGAAAATGTATAAATTCAAAAGACCTACAGTTTGGGATTTCCCTGAGGCAGGAAGGGTCATGCATTATTTACACTCAGTGCAAGGTCACCTCCAACTAATCAAACAATGAACTTTAAATTAGTTGTGTTTTTTAGTTTTATAATCATTTGTTTGATTAATATATTAACACAAGAACAATTATATGAATGGGTAATCCAACCTGTGAACTAGCCCTGTGGCAAAAAAATAAAATTCTCACAAGTGTGATCAAGATATTATAATATCTTTTATTCGTTAATTAGTATTAGCTCCGCTTGATAACAACAGTGAAAGACTATGATTAAACATAAATGATTTTAAGTATATAATTTCCCAAGTTTAAAGATCTCAGATTAAAACTGTGAAAAACAATAAAATTCGAGACTATAGGCCTAAACAATTGAGCTTATTTACAAGAAAATAGCCAGTGGTAATACTGAATGTTATTTAGTTTGTGTAACTGAGTGTTTAATTTAGTTTAAATGAATATCAATTTCGATTTTGGATTTACTAATTAATTGGAAAGGGGGTGGTGTATAGCATTAAGTACTTTACATTGTATTTTGGCAATTCAGGCTGTTTAAATCCATCAATTCAATAAATATGGCAAATTTCCAAGTGCATATTCTGATGCATAATTTTTTATTTAATGATATTAAGAAATATAATCATACACTGACCATATTCCTGCTAAGTTTACGCTCGCCAAAAAAATTTTTAAATCAATGAGTGGTCATTATGATTACCCAAAATTCAATGCGCTAAAGTGATCAAAACATTACAGTAGTTACCTCAAGGTCAGCTTTTTAATATTATTTTTTTTGTATATCGAGTGAGCGTTTTTGAGTATATATGGACTATTCTATCCCCCCCCCCCCCAAAAAAAAACTCCCCATCTCCAATAAAAAAATCCTCCTGAACAATATGCCTTGGGAAATTATACAAATAAATGCGGAAACCACTGTTGTTTGCTTTTAGCAGAAATCCGACTAAAAGAAACAGGATTATAAATATACAGTATTCAATTCTAAATATTATTTTGTTAAGATGCACAAAAGTCATCTGACAAACCATAGAGATATGGTTGAAGGATGTGCATTGACATTAATTAAGTTCAGTTCTTTTTATCTTCCATTCAGGTTGAAATATAAAATTATATCTAGTGAATGAGACGGAGTTAGTATCACAATACTATTTAATTACATATTTTTCCCACTGTCCTGTAGTCAATGTTACATAGTTGAAAGAAAGTCCTACTATCTATAAATAGCATTTTACAGTACCAGTAGAAAAGTTGGCATAGCGGGGCCAGTCAAAAGGCACTTGACAGTGGTATCTTAATTTATAATAAAAATGGTTGCGAACATCAACAGTGATATTAGTAATTTCTTTGTTTGTTATTTACCACGATAGCGACTACAATTTTCAAGTTATTATTCTGAATTTTTCGGTCTAAATAGGTATACTATATATTTACAGAACATGCCTATTGAAATTCAAGAAAATCGGTTCATTAATAAAACTTTACAAATAAAAAAAAGAAAAATTTGTATTCTTTTAACATGGGCCGACAAGCACCCTCTGTGGCAAAATTTTACGAAGTACTTCACTCAGTTTCTGAGTGCTTCCATCTTGTGATATTATGTTCACTATGGTTTTGTTTACAAACAAAGGACCTGGACCTTGCTGCTGGCACCAAAGAACTGGAACCAGACCGCCCAACTCAGAAAAATGAAACATCGGGAAGATATTTGAAAGCATGGCTAAACTATAGAGGGCACTATAATATTATGACAATTACCTCAAACTACAGATAGGGCGCTATTACAAAATAGAAAGATATTGCCATCTATATAAGCATGGGTATTTCATGGCGTACTAAAACGGAAAATGTTGGGAATATTGTACTTTAGCCACGCATTGGTCTCGGGTATGGAAAGATGCATAATATCAGTGACTGTGGCCAAGCATCATGAGTATTGGGTATTGAAATATGCATATAATTATAAAGTCAATGATGTAATTATGAGAATCAAAGAAACTGTCAGCTGAAAGTTAATATTATATTAAAAAAGTACTAAATAAATATCTAATGACAATTAACAAATACAATACATTCTTTTGTAGTGTGTGAAAAAAGATGTATATTCTATACCATGTATATATTTTCAAACATCGGATATTATGAGAAAAATCTGCAAACAGTGTTTGTGATGATTGTTTTGTGTCAATAGAAATACAAACATAGAGGAGTACATGTTAGTTCACTAACCTAGCTAACAATATAGGCTTAAAAAATTACCTGCCCCTACACACACAGACAAAGCTAGTTATTGTATTGTTAGTGGTTAATGAGGGAGTATAGCCGTAAAAAAACTTAGTCGGTTTTCATCGAAGCAAAAGCATTCTTTGTTGTCGATTTCACGACCATTGAAAGCGTTAGCTGTTGCAAGCGACAATTTTGATACAGAAATCGAGAAAAAACATTTAGGTTGGGCTTCTCTGATCGATATTATGGTTGATATTTGTTTGGAATATAAACAAACTGCCTATTTTTGTGTTCACACATTTTTGCAGGCTTCTTGACATAAGTGAAAACCAAAAAATGATTATTTTGAGTACTGATGCATGCTGGTCTATTAACCCAATCCCCAATTTTAACTAAATTAACAATAATTCATATGGGTATAATATATATATATTGTTAATCCTGGGCTATTAATACTCCTCCAACCTGTCTCAATTTCATTTTAAAAGCGAGTGACATGGGTCAGTACCTCAATAACAAAGGATGGAAATATAGTAACTTTTAAACTATTAAAACAATTTTAATAATTAAACAAACATTTAACTACAACATAAAACTCCTTTTTTCTCTCACTACTTATTATATCAATTTGTAACTATTATCTCTAACACCTGTTAAAATCACAATAAAATTTGTTTTATGTCATTTGTTTTTTTAAAGAAAATGTTATAAAAGGAAAGAACATTTGTTTATTGAGATTTTAACCTTGAGAGAATTATTAGTAATCACCTAATCAATACTGAGTAAAAATATGGCATAATAAAATTAAAGTATACACTATCTTTTCTTTGTTAATTCACTTTAAACCTATTTTTAAAATTGAGCAGATGCGTTTAAAAGATTGAATAAACTCTACAATTTTGTTTCTATTGACAAAAAAAAATCTGGAAAAACCCTGATTCTCCTTTCATATTTGTAGTAAACATTTGTACTTCATTACAGTATAGAGAATAGCAAAATGATATTTACAGTGGGGATGTAGCTAGATGTATGGATTGGTGTCAACAAGTTCATGGTGTGTGTTAAAAAAAAAAAATACTTTCTGGTACCCAGAAGTGGGTGCTATGTTAGCCTGGCTGGAAAGCCTAAAAGTAGGCTTTTTATAGGCTGGGTGAAAGATATTGAATGTGGGGTTCTCCCACTCACCTCTACCCAAGGCATTAACAACAAAAATTCTATTACAAAACTTATCTTCAGTAAAATCCTGAAATCTATCCAAAAAATATAGAGGGCGACAAAGTTTTATTGTTAGGTATTTGTGTGAATGTTTGTATTAGCTCTCATTTATCAACGCTGGAAATTGTTTAAAGGTAAATCGTGACAAATCCTTATTCATCGTTTTGCATCCACGTCAAACACACTTCTTCGTTTCCGAAGCTTATAGATCAATTTACTGCAAAGTATCTTGTTTTCTTCAGTGAATGAGTAGTTAGTTTACTCATGCGAACACAATCATTCTGCTCTAGTCTAGGAAGAAGTGTGAATGAGTAGTTTATGTTTTACTCATGCGAACACACTGCTTCAGTCTAGGAAGGAGTGTCAACAAAAATTGCACCAAAATAAACCTTTGATATTATTATACTACTATTGAAATGGTTACTGAATAGAATCAACAAATTATATTTATTCACAATCCTTGCAAAAATCACAGAAATTGAAAATTAAAATATTTAATTTAGACTATCGCACCTTAATACTGGCATCACCAGGAGTAATACTAATAGTGTTATTATCACATTACTAAGTATAAATTTAATTTATTATTATTATTATTATTAATCAAACAAGAATAACAAATGATTATTTTAAATGCAGCTTAAGCGAACAGAATATGAATTGGGCAGTGAAAAACAAAACTGTAGAACTGTGTAACTTGTACAAAATGAAGATAGGACTTGATAATGCATATAAGTTCATTTACACCAACAACCTTGATAGTAATCAGTAACAGATCAGAAAAATTCCTCAAGATTATGACAATATTATAGCTTTTGCCCTTTATCCATGAAGAAATGTATGATTAGTTGCATAAAGCTCTGTCTATACTGTACTATCAAATCAAACTTCATGTGACAAAAAATGTGATGCGCTCATATATGTACATGATGATGTCATATCACTACCATATATGGGCATATCACAGGCTACCTGAAAGAATACATGCTAACCAATGTCACATTAAACAATATGATGAATTTTCAGATGTTATTACGGTAATTCCTCAATTTTATGAACAAGAAAAAAACAAGGTAGCTTGATAATTTATTGGGTGTGATGACTTGTTATGTCAAGTATAGTAGGCATAAATATGAATAATTTATTTTACAAAAATTAATTACTATGCTAAACATTATCATTTTTTCCAATTTCTCTAACCACGATCACGGCCCTTCAAAATTGTTTAGCGGCCAAATTTTGCGAGAACGTTGTACTATATAATATCCTTATACACTTTCAGAACATAATTTAGTTTTTAACAAAAGGCTATTTGTTAGTGTTACCATGTAAAAAACACAACTTTTTTTTAAAATGAGAAAAACATCTGTTTTCATAAACGAGAGTAAGTTTAATATCATGGTTAAATAAAAGGTAAGTAAGAATAACAAGACCTGAATAAGTCCCTATACTGTAAAAGTTCAACAAACAGGTTTTTCAACTGTTCTGTACGCAAACAAATAGTGTGGTTATGGTTTCCTCAGAAGTAGACAAATGAATCAACCTGCATCGATAATAAAAACCACTTTACACCTGAAAGAAATTTTATGTAGCAACCTTTTAAATTAATAAATTGCTTCTTTTTAACAACATTTTTTCAGGTTTTTCCTAAATGTCATATTAAATATATCATAAATTCATTATCAGAACAATTGCGTAATATAATTGGTAGACAAACCAAAAATTAAATGTTTAAAATGAATTACTACATCGTACCATTAGCCTTGGTCTCCTATTTATTTCAAAGCTTAAACTGCAGCACATAAAACAAAGGTGAAAATCATAAAACCTTTATAACACAAACGAACGTGTGGATCTGCACATAGAGTAAAATAAAATTATAACTATTTTTCTTGGATAACCACAAAAAGGTGTCTCTGCAAATAATAGGCAGTCTAAGCTCTGTCTACACTATCAAACTAAGTTGACAAAAAAAGTGTGATGTGCCCAAATAAGGTAGTGATATGCCCAAATATGGTAGTGATATGACATCATCATGTCCATATATGGGCACATTACATTTTTTTGTCACATAAAGTTTGAAAGAGCTTAACACAACAAAGCAACCTAAAAATCAACTTCGAAGCATTTTAACTCGTTTTCTACCCTGGCTAGGTCGTTTTTCGGGGGTTGGGGATGGGTTTAGCGAAAAGGGCTGAAAGGGTCACAATTTGTAAATGTCAAGCCAAAATCAACCTCAAACTTGACATGTACAGCCTTTTACAAACTGTTTTTATCGTCAATAATCGATTTAGTAGATAGGTACTTATTTACAACATTACATTCTGTGCTCCAGCAAGTGTAATGTGCCACAGGTGAAATAAGGATATGAACACCTTTTCGTTATTAATCACTGGGATATTATGTTGCCAATAGAAGGAAACTTTATTGTTCTTTTGTCAACCACTCTGATGGAAAACACATGATGATGATGTTAATCTCTATAGAGAGGTCAGAAGGGGACCTCCAAAATGTCTGTGATACTTTTAAAATTTTAACAAGTTGGAGCAAAGGTTAAAATAATATGAAAAATGAATCCAGTCAATGTGTGTGTGCTCAGTTATACACATTTTAAAGAATTGTTGAAAATATGTTGATAATAAAGTTCTGTCTACACTATCAAACTAGTTTGACATAAAAAGTGTGATGTATCCAAATATGGTGGTGATATGCTTAAATATGGTAGTGATATGGCATCATCATCATATATGGGCGCATTACATTTTTTTTTTCACATAAAGTTTGATAGTGCAGACAGAGTTTTAGGCCAATGTTCTTTATATCTTGACTGGTTATTCATATTCTTTGCTCAAATTTCATCCACAACTAACTATGCTAATAATCTTGCATTCAGCGCATTGCATTAAAGTTTTTCATCACAACGCTTATTTGAGAGCACAAAATTAGCAGAAATGCAGTCGATATATAAAAATTATATCGTTTTAATAAATTGTTTATTCAGCGCTATGCAGCAGAAACAGACCACAAGATATTGAGATAAACAACAACATGACATAACAGAATTAGAAAAAATCTTTCCGACAAATAATAGTTTTGTTTTCCTCAAAACTAATTACAATTTTCATTAGCAAACTGCGATGCTGTCTAAAATAAACAGGTGATCTAATAAATCAATGGTGCGATATTTTAGTACACAAAATCAAACGGTGAATGGTTAAAATACAGGTTATGTAATAAATCCACTCAACAAATTTGGCGGTTAGGTCACACTAAGTTTATCATTAATACTGAATTCACTCGGTGCTCATGCATTTCAGACTATAAATAGACAGGTAGACGTGACTCGCTTTTGCATGTACCAAAAACGCTACAATTTATACTTGGAAAAACGGTGTGAATAATTTATCATATCATTTTTGGATTAAGATATGATGTGAATTTCGCATGCTTTAAATAGTTTTAAAAGGTTATGCCAAGAAATTATAATATTCCATAGACATGTCTATAATAATATGGTTCTAAAATACCATTTTTAACCTGTTTAAAAAAAAAATTTTGTTTAGTTGGTTCTAGCAACTTATCTCATTAGTATTAAAATGAATCTGTAAAATTTGTTTTCATTTTAGGACCAGTAGCTATAAATTACATAATTTGCATTCAGTCTCAATTAGGACATTACTGTATAAATTTGAGTTCTAATTACGACCACTAGCTTATAATAATTGTGTTCATTTTCCAATTACTGTACGACCATCAATAATACAATGTGTTCAGCCTTTACTTGCTAATATATAACTGTTAAATCTACAATTATTGTTTCTTACCAATACCAAGGGTTTGTTAAAATAATTTGAAGCCAAATCATAAATTTACATATACATATTTACATTTACATGTGTGTATTTCCATTACTTATCTCCATTTCCGTATATCCGTAATTCAAATCTTTGTAGTTTTTTTAAGGCTATTCCTCCGTACTTGAGAACCCTATTTCAACATTTCAAGAAAGTTTTAGTATCCTTTTAAAAGCTATTTATTCTAGACACAGCTTCCATGCTGTTCACAAAAACTAGGTCACCTATTTATATCACGTGACCTTGAACAGGAATGATCTTCTTCAATTATTTTACCTCATACGTTCATTTCCGCTGTCTGTTACAGTAAACCATTTCTCACTTACAATATGTTTATTTTTAAGAAACACACAAATTGAAGCAAGACTAAGAGGATGCATGTTGACAGTTTTTTTTTCTACAAATGTGAACTAAAAAAAAACAACTGTAATTTTGCTTGCATGCACGACGGATCTGATGATAAGAAACTTTGGAAATAAGTTTAAAAAAGACTGTAGTATACTTTTTTTTTATACAAGCTTTTGCATTGTACGGTTGACGAAAGGGAAAGGTAGATATAGAAGGATATGTTATACAAAATATTAATATGCGCTTGAGTATATGAAAGCCCAGTATACCCTGTTGCGCCCAGATTATAATCAGTTTAACCGAGCAAAATTTAAGGTTTTAACAAAGTGTTTTTGAAGTTCATCCTTTGAACTTCGCTAACCTAGGACCTAGCTACCTGGCTAGCGCAGAAACTTTTCAAACACACCCACCAATCCTGTGTGTACATTGTCTGCGGACTATGTCAGGAGGCGGCTGACCGCCGTCTGTTGTTTCTCAAAATAACTGTCACGCTCGGTGGATTACTGACAACTTCATTTTACCGTCCCAAAGCAAAAACTCTCTATTAATTAAACATACTTTACATCATGGTCTTTCCATGTTCTTCCATGATGTAAAGTATTCTAGTAAAAGAAACCAGGCAAGGATTTGGTGTTAACACGGTAGTAATTGTTACAATAATAGCATGTCTTTTATTTTGGTTAAGAAAAAACATTTGTCAACTTTTATTAAGTCAAAAATAGGAAGGAGTAGCTGCACGGTGGTCCCGAAAAATTTATTTAGTGGACGAAAAATTGACGTATAATTTACATAAGTCATACAGGTCGTTGCAAATAGAAAGTTGCCTATTATTATTAATACAAACACTGAACACTCAGGTTTACAAAATGATATGAAGCTTTTAATACAGAACTAAGTCATGCATATTATTCAAGCATGCATTTACAGTCTTCATGACATGCATGCAGTCACCTAATTGATCTTTATATTTAATTCATTTAACTCCAAGAATATTTATATCTATAACTAGATAAATTGGCAATGAGGCTACTTATTTGTTGGAATGCTTTCTTGTGCAAGAATAAAGAATAAAATTAAATAAGTGTATTACTGTATTATATTGAAAACAATTAATATCACCACCACCTATTTTTTGGTGACATTTATTATACATTTTTGCAATGGTTAAAAAAACAACAAGAAATCAACAAATAATTGGTACAGAATGGAAATTTCATTCCACACGGTTATTCATTTTATTAAAATGTCTAATTCTTGAATTTATAAATATTTAAATAATATTTGTGAATATTATATTGTTTAATTAACTGATAATGAGGGAACTGTGCAGTTTTGTCGGTATACTGATAGCAAAAAGATTACAAACATACTTTCTGCAAAAAACAATACAAAACTATGTTTTTGGACTCAAAATTCAGTTTGAAAAGCAATATTGCTAAACAAAATTTTTAAATGAAATTAACAAAATATTATTATTAATGAAAAGGTATAAAACTACTATAGTATGAGTATTCAACAATTGTATTATTTCATTTTTAACTTATGGATATGTTAATTATTAATATCAACATATTCATGGTAAGAAGGCTGCCACCAAGAGTTGTGGTTACCTGAGTGGAGTGATGAATATGTAGCTAACTACACACTATGCTTTGAGCTGTTGTCATAATAAAAGTTCTTATTCTCCCTCAGAATTTGGTTCCTCTTCCTCCTCGTCATCATCATCACCATCCTCATCTAGTTCCGCTGAAAAGAAAAACACTGATTTAAATATTATGGATACAAAAAAAAGTGTTTCTTTACATACTGTACTAGTTGGTGCAAACTAATTTGAGAGTGTAGTAAGTAGTAGTTTTTAAGTAACAAAGTTTTAACTCAAATATAAGAAAAAGACTTGTGATTTACAGTAGGAAAATGTACGTTGCAGACACACTTTCGACAATGTATATCATGATATGCCATTTTAAGCACCTGATACCCATTCAAGTTTGCCATTTTCTTTAAAGATACTCGTGCTTGAGATTTGTTTAAAAGCCGACCTCACATTTGGATGTAAATTATACCATACCACCCTCTAAATTTTGGCAAATGCTTTATATATTCTCAATCTCAGCCTCATAACTAATTTTCCAAATATGGATCGGTGCAAACTAGTTTACATAACAAAATGTATACTGTAGTACTGTATTATGGTTACACACACAATATATATTAGAAATTATAATTAGTATAAGATTTTTTTTTAAATTTACAGAAAAAAGGATTATGTTAATGTGTATTTTATATAGATAAATTAGTTTTAACATACTTTAATTTTAATTCAGCAAGCAATCATATTATTACTTTTTGCCTGAAAAAAATGAAACCAAACGATGTACAAAAATTGGCATCAAATATAATAAAATTGTACTACAAATGGAAAAAGCCAACAAAAAACTATTGTAAAATAATATTTTACACGCACATGCTTCAATTAAGTTAATAGAAATTAACTGTGATGGTAATACTATCGTCTAACAACATGTTTGTTACCACCACGTGAATAAAATCTATCGTAACAAAGAAATCAATATTAATTTTACATACTATGAACTGTATGTAAATATGTATTGTGTTCATTATAAGAGAAGAGAAGACATGTGCGGTGAGTCAGAGTTCTCTTACACTGGCCTGGATTAGCAAAGTTTACATCATAACAAACTGTCGATCAGTGCAATTAAAAACCACTATTAGAGTGTACAACAAAGATGTACAGAATGATCATAAGCAAACAGAGCTTCAATTGCATGGAACAAAAGAACTATACCATCTGTAGTAGCAATAACTACTATACAGTGTACTAGTCGCAGATGATGAGACAACCTACACTTAAATGATACTAAATGCTCGCTGATTACACATAAACCCCCGGGCTTTTAAATTGATTGCTTTTGTTCTTGTACAACCAAAGAAATACGACGAGGACCAATTAATTGCGCCAATTAGTATAGGCTGCTAAAAGATCATACAGCGCAATGTAGAATATTAATTGCTTTCATAGTAGATATCTGTAATTGTTATTTTAATTCTGCCAGAAAGATAAACAATTACATATTAATCAATTTAAAATCGTTTTATAGATTTATTAATTATGTACACTTCTTTAAGGATCATATGACAATTAAAACAAATCTTCAAATCAATAAAGCCTTTAAAAGCTTTTACAAATGATACTGACGCAATAAGAAAAATTAATTTGGTCTTCAGATGGGACGTAAAGAAGTATTTCAAGTTAAAGAGTATACATACTAAAAAATACAATAAATGAAAGCACTCAGAAACTGAGCGAAGTACTTGGCAAATTTTGGCACAGAGGGCGTTGATATTTCGGCCTATGTTAAAAGAATACAAATTTGTCTTTTTTTTATAGTGAAGTTATTATTGATTTAAAAAAAAAAATCAATAAGCATGTTCTGTAAATATACCTATTTACACCGAAAAATTCAGAATGATAACTTCAAAATTGTAGGTGCTATCGTGCTAACAAACATACAAAGCAAGTACTATACTTGGCAAAATTATATTTTGCCAAGTAAAAATAGATGGGCCATAATGGTATTCAGTTCTGCACCAAATGCTTGATTTAGAAAAACAGTATATCATTAAAATTAAATTGTTTATAAATACACTAGGAGAGACTTCTGACTGGGCTGGTTTGGCATCAATAATGAGAAGAATAATTATTGGATCTATTAGAATGACAATTTATCATGAAACAGCCTCTCTACAGCATTTTATAATAATTAACTATAGCTAGATTGGATCTCTCAAAATGCTTTGGAAGCCATCGGATGTATTCTGTACACCAGATCATGCTATCAACATGTAGATGTAGGTTGCATTCATTTGCATTCCCAGTACAACACTGTTCTAGAATAAATCTCTTTAATTATTCACATAAACTTTTAATTCTAAACCTAGATAAAGGTTGAAAATGATTTTCTAAAATCTTTGGGATTTTCGTTGGACAGTAGCCACTTTGTTAAATTTAAAATTTACCCTAAAGTTGTTTGGTAACACATTGCAAAAAAAACAAGCGTGAAAAATTACTAGTAAAAATACTTTTTAAAATAAATCTTAAAAATAGAAATGTTGAATTTATGTTATTGTTTCTTTTGCCTATCTGGATTGAAGTTTTTCTTAAAATAACAGACTATGGCAATTTAAGCCTACATACAGGTCAAATTAGCAATTGAAATGACGGGTACCCATCTCTTGTATGGTAACGACAGTGAAAACTCATGAGGTAGGTTTTGCTATGCACACATGACGTCACAGCACACGGCTGTACAGCGAGCGCGCACCCACGGTGAAAAAATCGTAAATCTTGTTGTTCTGAAATCATATGTATATCCACTAATAATACTGTACGTTTTCAAAATAGCGTTTTCGGTAAATTTGTATATATATTGTTATTGTCTTTTAATTTTATGCTGATGATTTACAGTTAGGATACCCACGCCATGATGGGTATCTTTGCTACTGTAAATCAAGGTATACTATTACTGTAAATTCAATACACTCTTTTACCTTTAACTCAAACACTAGGTTCTTATACAGTAGAACTTAGGGGACAACTTCAGGAGTGTGTCTCCTTCAATAGAGATGCCACCGGAATAGGGGACGCCCCAAAGGAGGAGTTGTACTGTAGTTACATTGATAGTGACTGGACTGAAGATTGAAAGGTTTGAGTTCCAAAATTCAGTTGACTGAAGAAATATCTCTAAATTACAAAAAACGCCGCTCGACCTTTTAACGTAACATTTGCACGTTGTCGGCAAAAAAAAGTACATCCTCAGTATTTTCAAGGAGGCCTAATCTGGTAGTGTTTCTCAAATAATGAATTTAAAGAACCGCGCGAATGAGCAACTTTGTAAACTCGACCAATTTATAGGTCCATGCTCGACGACTCAAAGCACTTCTGGAAAAAGAGAGTCTATGATATTTATGCACCTCTGACAGAAATGAAAATTTGTAAACTCTTATTTTATCGAAAAATGGTGTAGTTCATACAATTGCTGACTGAGGCCGCAATTTGTTTACTTCGTTCGTGGCTAAAAATGATTTTTTTCGGTGATGTTTTAGACCCTATATTTCAAAAACTACAAGTCAGATTTTCATAATTCTTTTTTTTTATTATAATATAGATACAAAATACTAACAGGCAATTTATAATTTGTTTGAAAAATATTTCTGAAGATCAATAATTAAAATTGTTATGTCAACAAGTCGAGCAGCATTTTTTTGTACGGAATATTTCTTTTCTCATTTTCTGGGTCTTATTGCTTTCATTACCTTGTCTACATAATGTCTTGTTAGTGTCTTGTTCTTTGTCTTGTTCTTCTGCAACCGACTGTGATGTTATATTTTTTGTAGCATCTTCCGAGCTAACGACGTGTGTATTTTTCAGTGCTTTAGCTTGCTGCTTCCATTTTGTAAGTGTAGATTTATGGATTTTTAAATCAGGAAACTGTTGACAGGTATTTTGAAAGGAGGCATCATCTTTGTTTTGTTGTAGCCATTGTAGTACATTTTGTTTAACCGTGCGAACATCGAGTTCTTTTTTCACTATTGCCTTCCAGCGACAAAAGGAACTTACCGTTAGACCAATATAATGTTGTAATGTCTCTTTATACGTGACATCGGCGTTATGTGATTTTATGAATTTCATAACCTGTTGGCGAAAGAACTTCTTAGTAACCACACTTTGTGTACACATCTGTTCTTGTATTTTCGCAGATATATGAGAGCCCACATCTGTACTTGCTTCTGTTTCTAAGCTCGTTGTCTGGTTGTTATCTACTGGTGGTATACTGGTGGCAACCTCAGAAACCGATTTTCTTAAAACTGTTATATCAGCATTTTCTTTAGATATTGATTTAGTAGGTCTACTTTGTTCTTTTGATGACGATTGATTGCTTTCATTACCTTGTCTACATGCCTTGTTAGTGTTAGTGTCTTGTCCTGTGCCTTCTTTTTCTGATGAACGGACAACCGATTGTGATGTTATATTATTTGTGTTTGCAGCAGTAGAATCCATTGTCAGTAAATCAGATAGTGTTTCATTATTTGTTCGTTTGTTATAAGCTATATTATCAGATCTTTTTGCCAGGTTACTTATAATTATATCTATTTTAGATGATGGTGCATTTGAAACAACTGAATGTTGTGTTACAACTGATTTCGTTTTTCTATTAACTACAACAAAGTCTGCAAGTGGTATTTCTTTATTTTGTTCAACTTCAATTGGCCGATGTCCTTGATCTTGCACAGGCATATTTGTATCAAGTGTATACACAGCTATATATGCTGGTTGTCCAGACATAGTTGGTACAGACACCAATTTGTCAGCATCTGCTTCTTTACATGAACCTGTCTTAGTACAGGAGGTATAATGTCCAGATGATGTCGTCATTCCAAGATGTGTTAGAGTTGACTGTAATGAATACTGTACATCTGCACCAGTGACAGTTGGTAAAGACAGTGTGTTGGATGCCAGACCAGCGACATCACTTTTTTGTCCAGGACTATGATTTGTTTGCAACACAATTATCAACACAGACGGTGCTGTGTGAATAACTTTTGTTTGTAATGCCTTGTTGAATGTACAGGACGTACATAAAAAGTCAATACTATGAGGTTTTATTAAGGAATTCAGTAGTGCTGTGTGTATGGTTTGTGTGTCATTTAGTCTCAAAATATAATGATTTGAGTGATCTATTGTTGTAGATACATGACCACACGAATTGCAGGTAATGGTTTGTTTCAATGTGATTGTACATGGATCAGTTGGCATATGTTGTAATAATGTTAGCATGTACTCATAGGCATCAGACTGTTGGCCCAAATAGAACAATTCACTATTGTCTGTAATTTCCTTCAAAAGTTGTGTAGAAAAATTAGTGAACTGCTTGTAGTCATTACATAACAGTGTCTTTTTGAGTAATGACGATTGTTTTTTGTATTTGGTGGTGTAGAAATAACTTGCAACAGGACGCAGAATTTGGATGACATTGTGGTAGCAATTGTCAAAGTCACTGTGTAGTGGAATAGGTCTTGCCGTACCTACAATTAAAACAGAATGAATAAATGTTTTCACTCTCAGTCATAAAGACAAGCAATGTTTATCAAATGTGATTGAAAGACCTGCCAGGAATCAATATCATGTCAGCCCTTGGGGGGTTAGTTTTGGTCACGCAATCGTAAAGCTCTGTCCACACTATCAAACTAGTTTGTAAAAAAAGTGTGATGTGCCCAAATAATTTATAGTATGATATTTGGTAGATATGACATCATCATGTCTATATAATAATGGGCACATCACATTTAGTTTAGTAAAGACAGAGCTTAGGGGTTGGAACCTATAGATCGCGTACCATGCATGCATGTCAATATTTTAAAAAATATTATTCAAACATACCCAATTGAATCAAACGGTCTGATTCCGATTTTGATGTATTGATCTCACGATCAACTTGACGAGGTATAGAATCTATATCATAAGTAATTATTATTATAAGTAGTTATTTTATAAGCCAAATTTCTCTGTGCAATAATTTTGAGTGAATTCTAAATTGTTACATTTTGAACAAAAGCATATTTTATTTATTGATAAGTCCAATTTTTCAGTCTTAACAATGGCCCTTTCCACAATACATAAATACCGTTTTACATCGCTATTTACACCCCTAATCGATACCATAATTGTACTTTTTTATTGAATTATTATATTAAAATGTTTCATTTTGAATGAAACAAATTTATATTATATTTTCTAATAAAAAACTGAAGAGAACTATCATTCAACATGAATATTATTTCCAACTAACTATTAGGTCTATGAACTTGCATCCAGAGACTATGTCATTACTATCAGAAATGAAACCACAATACAAAATCTATTTTTTTATATAATTATATTAGGAGAGGGACAACAAACCTTTTTTCTGGATAATTAATGGAGTAGGTGTTCCTCGGATACTGCTAGACTGAATGTTCACCATCTGACGATAAAGGTTGGACCTCCCCTACCAACCCCCTGCTCCCCAACCACAAACAAATTGACCAAGAAGGACCGTTTGGACCATAATTCAATGATTACCTGACGGCGAATTAGTATAATATCGGCCTAGATTGACAGTCAAAAGGACGTCATTGTAAATACTGGCCTATAGGTTGACAACCAAACTAAAGTTTTGACCATTATTATATTACCTGCCTAGATTGACATCCAACACATTGTTTATTGAAAAAAGATATTACAGACTCTCAATATTATCAGCAAATGTTTTCATAGACTTTCTTTTCCCAGACGTGCTGCCGGGTTTGAGCATGACCCGTCCGAGTTTACAAATTCTCAAATCTTTCGGCCTGTTGTACTAAAGCTTCCACTTGATATACAGTATAGCTTCTTAATGCTTCTGTCCTCTCGAACATAACTGCCTATAAAGGCACGGCGCGAAAAATGTAATTAATAAAGATCAGATCGTTTAATTTAATTAAAAAAAATATACCTTCGATGGCTTCTACATCCCCTTCAAGTACCTTCTGTAATCGTTCCCGGACATCTCGTACCCGGTCCTCCTGGTTTTTTATATCGGTTTCATTAACAACAAATTTGATACACAAAGGTTGATCAGAGTTAATGTAAACGTCTGGATTCTTTTCCAATTGAGACTAAAAGTTCAATAAAAAAGGAAATTCCGAATTACAACATGAATGCTATGTTTGTCATGGCAGTTAATGATGGGATATGCAGTATAACAATCATCAAATGGAATATGTAAAGAAATTCTAAAAAAATGTTACAACAATTTATTGTACACAAATGATTTTTATTCTGGTAATCGGAGATAATTTTCATTTCAAAAATGTTATTAGCAATAAATGATAATCGATGAAGTCTCTGTATGATGAAACATAGTTTCATATTTTATTTATGCTACATCGCTTTATGTATAGAAATAAGGTAGTTTGAGTACTGTAGCATTTTGCTACACAGCTGAAAATATTCACTTATGCAGGCTATGAGCGCTCACTGGCTAAACCTAGAGGCCCTGTAGTGTAGGAGGAAAAATAAAGGCATTAACTTACAGTACAGTAACTACCTAAATGGCAATACAATATTTTTTTAAATATTTCATACACATCCAACAGCGAGCACAAACTCGCCAATTACAGGATGGATAAACTGTTTTATAATTTACCATGCTTATACCAAGTCTCATTTGAGGATTAGAGAATGGAGTTGAAAGAGTCGCGAGTTACAACCCTGGCACTAGGTCAGGATTGAACCTTGGGATTGGAAGGCAAGCATACCACCAAGCTACAGCTCCACTACGCAAAATTATATACTGGTAAATACTGTAGCTTGAAAATATTCTTTCACATTTTATTCATAAAAAACTCATAATGTTAAAAGCCTGCTGTCTGAAAACTGTTAATAGTACTCTGGACACATCAGATACATTAACATTATTATAGGAATTCGCAATGATGTGTATTCCATGGGGAGTTAATATATCATGTTGAGCAATAACAACACAGCAGGAATCGATATCTTTAACATTGGTCACATTCATTTGATATAATGTTGTTGCTGTTGAATATGCCATTTTGATGTTCCATAATAGTTATCCAGTTTGACCAAAAATTGGATTGAAAAAAAAAAAATTGGATTGAAAAAAAAATATATTTACCTGAAAAATTGTATTTTAAAGCAAAACAATATTCAAATTGGTTGCCAACCAATGGGTTTTTGGTTGAATTTGAATAATTCGTCGTAGAAAGGGATTGGAAGATGTACACATATGATGCACAAATAAATATAACTGACGCTTTTGATTCACGTCAAATTTGCCTAGTAGAAAATAGGTCTTTCATGGCACAAAACTACCCCTCTCAGATATTTGATAAAAGAAAACTGATGAATTAATCTGTTAAGAACAAAAGCATTTTTAATAATTTATTTGTCGACTATTCGAATGGGTCACACGCACAAAAAGCAAAAAAACAAAAACAAATGTTGGAAAACAATAAAGAAAAATAAACCTAAAACTATTAAAAAAATAATGAAACTAACATATTTACAGTACAATGTTATTTCACTTTCATGTTTTTTTGCAGGAAAAATATAATAATGTACAATATGATAATAAAACTGTAATTGTACTTCTAGTTCTACGGCAAAAAAACCACTGTACTTTACTGGCCAATTGTAATTCAAGTTATTAAAAGTAGAACAAAATATATATAGGGATATTAAAAGACTATTATGTTTTTAATGACTGTGCTTTAAAACATTAAACATATTTATTTTTTCCAAATAGTAGATGACTCTCTGCACTGTATCTATAATTTGTCTATTCTCTAATAATAAGTAATAGTCATTATCATAAGGCTATATAAACTCCAACATGCGCCACATGTGATACATACAGTATGTGGCACTGTATCTCAGAATTTGCCTATGATACTGGGAACATAATGCCATAAAAGTATGAGAATTGGATGAAAATAGTGTGTATAATCAATAGTATAGTATACATGCATTTGGTAATAAATTATTTTATGATTTTGAGAACAAATTCATACTCATAAATATGTATGTCTCAATGTTAACTGAGCTCACACTATCAAACTACTTTGACAAAAAAAGTGTGATGTGCCCAAATATGGTAGTGATATGCCCAAATATGGTAGTGGTATGACATTAACATCATGTCCATATATGGGAACATCACATTTGTTTGTCACATCTAATTTAATAATAGTGTAGACAGAGCTTTAGAGATTAAAATTAATGCTGATGAAACATGATAGATGAATGAACGAACTGATCAATACCAATTCCGAGCAGTGATCATCAACATTAATATTCTTGTAATGTACCTACAAATGAATAAAATGAATAGGCCTATAAATAAAACCATCCAATATTTATGACTTCCTTTTTAATGAATTTTTTTGCATTGACAATCTTTGCATGATTTAAATCTTCTTGCCATGATAACTGACAATCACGGTTACTCCAACCTTGATTTCTGCATCGATATAACAAATTGAAGATACAGATTGTGCATGCAGAACAGTTATTTACAGTACATCTAAGATACGCATTAGTTTAGAATGCAAGTTATTCAAAGCTTGCATATTATTGAATAGATAAGGTATAACGAGGTATTTACGGCTAACTTAGTAGAATGAGCAATTACTCATTATGGAACGCTTTATAATTAATCAATAATTTCTAATTACATATCATCAGTGGACTTAATGGATTCATAGTTCAGTGTATTTAAATTATTTCTATTGTAATAATTAAGTATTTATTAGCTTTTCAAATCGTAAGTTGTGAGACACTTCTAGAGAAAAATTTAGTCGAACAATTGATATAAAAATGGCTTAAGGTCACAGCCCCTCCCCCGATTTTCAAGCCGCCTCGGTTTTTGAACAAATGTTTTTATTTTTTACACAGGAACCATTTTATTGCTTTAAAAATGATCCTGTGTTGGGTATTCGTTTAAAAAAGAAATGAAAATGGATTGAATAGAATATATAAGTACAGTTTTATTAATGATGACATTTCCTACAGCAGCATTGATCCAAATGATTATGATTGTTGTACAGTACGAAACCATAACTCTCAAGCAGCAATTAAACCTAATAACAATATTTTTGGTTTCTTTTTAAAACAAAAACTAATCTATAGTTTAACACAGACATCAATCTGAATGTGTAAAAGTAAATCAATAATATTATATTATATTACATAGCCTATGTAAATACGTGAACGTGATTGGTTGAAACTGCGTCACGTGACTACCGCTGCGAGGATCGTAAATCGTATATATCCTCGAGAACGATGATATTGACCGATTAATTTTCGCGTAATTATCGTGTCCCCTGTTATTAAACATATACATTCTCGAGTTCGATGATATTGACTGTGTAATTTTCGTGTGGCAACACTCGCGTTCGCCGATAAATAAACAAAAGTCATCTACTGGATTTGAACTCGGGTGGCTCCATCGCAAGACAACGTTTCCATCGCTGCGCCACGCAGCTTGCTTGAAAAAATTATTCATCTAAACTATTTAAACTATGCATACATAGCGCCCTCATTTGTTATTAGTCCTCCCTAAATGTGATGAAACACCGTTTGTGATTGGTGAGTAGTAACCTAGTAACTAGTACGCGCTGAACATCCGGTGATTCGGCTCGCTCCTCGAAGAGAAGACGATGAATTATTCGGCCTACCTGATTATAATATTATTATTAATAGGCTTATTGATGGAAATTCTTCTGTTAATTTAAACGACCTAGGCCTAAGTGAATATTTTATTGCCAAGGAATCATTAATTAGTAATTATCTGTATATTATTCTTCGCAAGGTAAGGTGTCTAGGCAGGAGGCTTGTTTACATACAATACAAATACTCTAGGCCTACTATAGAATAGGAGGCCTAGCCTGGCTTACCCAACCCAGCAGACTTGTTCTAATCTTGGCTATATAATATAACAGATATCGCCTTTTATATCGGTAAAATATAAGATTTAACATCCCCTCGGGATGATATTATGTTCTCGGGGAATTATATATCCCTCAGCTGCCGCTTCGGGATATATATATTCCCTCGAACATAATATCATTCCCTCGGGGATGTCAAATCTTATATTTCACCTCTAAGCAGGCAATATCTGTATAATAATAAAGGCAAATGTATTCGCAGATAATTAATAAAGCACTATTATTTGCAAACACAAAGCAAACTAGAGTAGGTGTGCGCTATTAATAAGAATGAACTATTATTATTATTATTATTATTATTAAAAGGTAACATTTCTACAAATAGTGTCTAAAAAGACTTTAAATTGTCACAAATTCCATGATTAATATCAAAATTAAATATGGTACCACTTTATTCTGACTGTGAGAACCTCAAGGTACAGTATTACCTAGTAGTAATGCAATTTTTATGGATAGTACATTTTATTTATTCATATTTTGAAATTCTCTGAATCCATTTTTAAATAACATGTAGTTCATTCCATGCGTTAATAATGTTCATACCTTACACTGCATATTACTGTTTTATAATATACCTATATATTGAAGCAACGCTTTATCCCCATTAAACATTGTTTTCTATGCATGTTTACCCAACCATGACCTGGCTGTATAATATCCAATTTCCATAACATGCTAGGCAATATTTATGTTATTATATTCCAAGATTAGCAGACAAATGTCAGAGTTAAAGGCAAAACATTATAACAAAGAGATAAAGGCAGGCATTGCAACTACTGTTAATACAGTATTCTAGTTTCTACTAATGTTTTTAATTAAAGACTAATAAAACTATATTTTCAAATAATGTTTGTACTAGTAAGTAAACTACAGCGTACATAATAATGTATGTTTGTAGTATTCTAATGGTGTTAATGATGGAATATGAGCAGTTTGGGCTCCAGCCTATTTCATTCTCATGGTAACTATGTTTGTTGCCGAATAAATAATATTATTTTAATTAAATACTATCTCTATTTTACAGTTATACTAATTTTAAGAAATAATGAACTGTACATCTATACAATAGAATATCTTACAATTTCACAATTAAAGACAAGAATTCTTTGTTATTGATGTAAAGAAGGTAATGGTATGCATTGCTAGTACGTGAAATTATTATGATGATGATGGTTGTAATAATTGAAAAATCTATAAATTATAACACCTTCCAACAACAACTTGGAAGTTTAGATGGAGAATTATTCATTGAAAGAGCTGGGAGAAAATTATAGCAAAAAGAAATAATCAAATACGGTAAATTTATAAAAACTCCTAGTTGCACATTTATGCAGTTATTTAATGAATTTATAAATAGATTAAGTTGTTTTCTGATCTTCGAAAATTTTAAAATTGTTTGTTATTTTGTTAAATTTATTAAAATGTAAATGTAAATTTGTTAAAAATTTAGCACTAAGTGTATGAACCCATGAATAATAACAAAATTAAAGTATTGATTTTATTGATAAAAAAAAAGACTGCACCTTTAATTTAAAGCACTTGTTTTTCTAACAATTTGTTTATAAGAATAATGCATTTGTATTATGTTATTAAACATTGTTACAACATACAGCCATAACATGTTGATAATGATGTTAAGCAGTAATATATATTGAGTATTAAAAAATGGGAAATTACAGCAATGGGGAAACAGATCCTAATGAGTAAAAAAAGAAAAAAGTGGTTCAAAATATAATTCTAGGCGTAAGGTTTCGCTTTTAAACTTCCTTCTACACATACAATGTTTTACCTTCATGATTTGGAACTTTTCAATTTTATGATGTGTGAATAATTTTCAATAAACTAAACAAAATTAAAGACATTCTTTTGTTTGGACCTATAAATATAATTTATAGGTCCATGGGTTTTACAATTTATGTCCAAAAGTGTTAAACGCCAATTACAGGATTATCGTAGTTACAGTATATTTATCTGATATTTTTTTAATGTGAAATTTATCTTGATATCATAGTTCTATTCCATTTACCATATATTATGAATTATTGCTTTGTCCTTTGCTAACAGCGTTTGTTTTTTGGAAACAAAAGGGCAAACCAACGCTACAGACTTTCGTACAGTGTCATTGTCATGTTTTTATAGGCTGTATTCATATTTGCTTATTTCTAAATTGACAAGCTGTTCATAATATTATGTCTATGAACAAGTTGTGAGAAAAAAAAAGTACAAATTTGAAGACAACATCAACAACCAATCATTTAAAAACAGTAAAATATTAACATGTTTTTTATACCATCTGTAAAAACATAAAGAGGGCCAGGGATGGGTCAGGGCTAAATCATGATAATTATCTAGGCCTGTGGCAATGACTGTAAGACCATGGGGGTCAAGCCAAAAGTGAGCTACAGTTATTATACCTTAACAAAATTGAATTGATTATTATTTTTTGAGGGAGATATTGCCAGAAAATGATATTCAAATTTGATTACAAAATGATCACAAACATTGCAATTAAATGTCTATTATACTTAAACTGATACTTGAGATTAGGTTGTAAACGAATAATAAATCAATAATGTATACATAATAAAAATACATTACTGTAAGTTTTTTTGTTTTGTTTTTATAAGAAATAAACGATTATTGATGCATTTTGTAATGATTGAGTATTTATTGTTCTATTACATGTTATAATACATTACATTAATTCCAAGTACTTATGGCATATATTACAATGATCTTGAATGAATGATGTAGGTCTGTATAGTAAGGAATGAAAGTATGATAAATATAGATATTAATAATTAATACAGTAGATAATATTTTAGATAGCTGTTTCAACATTGAATTACTGGGCTTCTGCCTTTATCAAGTTTCTTTGTCTGTCTGTTATTATTGATTGCTAGATTAATCAAACTTCAATTTTTTTGATGAGATTTTCAGGTGTACAAAGCCTATTCCACACACACATACACACACCATGCAGTTGTGAAGGGCGGCCATCACCAGCCAATCACACTCCACTGCTCTGCATTGACGTGCATGAATGAACACCTTCATGATTATATGCACTGGGATAACATCAAATGAAAGGCTGTGTTTAGTGCATTCACCACTGATCAAGCATGACTATATACTCTACACAAAGAAAGGTCACTCAAGTTCATGTGTAATCCTGATCCCTTGTGTGTGCACATTACAAACAAATAACAAGTTTTTGCCAACAGAGGGCAGTATTAATGTTTTTAAAAAAATACAGAGAATATATGGTAATTAAACAAGGCCATATACATGGCTGGAGTCGCGTGCTCAAATTTGAGTTAGTGTTTACCGACCAACCGACCGACATAGTGAGCTGTAGAGTTGCGACTAAAAATACAATGGATATTCACAGTCAAAACACTACGTAAGAATGAACATAAAAGATAGAACATCACACCCTAATGTTGACATTTTCACCTTAAACTACAGAAAACATCAATAAAATTTGGTGGCACGCAATAAATAGTTATGTGATGTTTGCACGATTTGCTAAAATCATGCTTCAACACAACAGACCATAAATACGATATTTAGTGCACTTAAACTTATACGAGAATTAAACATAATGTGCAGTAGATATCATAAAAGTTTACAATAAAAAAAAAAAAATGGTATACAAGGAGGGTATGTAAACGAAGACTCAATTACATCTTAAGCTCTCTCTACACTATCAAACTTTATGTGACAAAACAATGTGATGTGCCCATATATGGACATGATGATGTCATATCACTACCATATTTGAGAATATCACTACCATATTTGGGCACATCACACATTTCTTTGTCAAATTAGTTTGATAGTGTAGACAGAGCTTTAAAAATGTATCACGATTTCAAACTTTTTACCCTGGTTGGGGTTGCAACTCTCTGATTGTGTATTAACAGTGGTGTAACGCAGGGGGAAAAGGCCCCTGGTTTAACATTCCTAAGTGCCCTCCAACGCTGGGTAGTTGAATTGTGGCTGCTTATGCTCTGGGGCCCTATTGGGGCCCATGGGTTTAGCCAGTGAGCGCTCATAGCCGTACTGTGTATCAATAAGAAATAAGTACATTACCTGTGATGCATTCTGGCCTGTGATTGGTTGTGTGCTCAGGTGTAAACTGGATGCTATACTTTGTATTAGACTTTCATCTGACATACCTGGTCCTACACCTGGATTATTAGAAAAAAAATTGATTTTGTGAAAAAAATAACTAAGAACATGCATCATTTCGAAAGTAATGTATGCGGTTGTTAAAATGGTATTGATTTTTATTTATTCAACTTCTCACTAAGATGGCCCTGCGACTTAGTCCTTTCGAGAAGACTCATTCTACCACCAGAACCATGGAGCCAGTGAGCCTTGAACCATTGCCGATGTTATGGCTACATAATTATGGTTCCACTGTCTTAACCGCTCAGCCACTAACTCACTATAGACTAGTGCTATGTTTTTACTAGTCAAACAGACAACATCAAACTGTGCTAATATGGAATTTAAATCAAGGTTCATTTGTTTAAATAGTAGGGACAAAGGTTCAACATAAATAGCTGGCGATGAGGATGACACCAAATGACAAGACCTACTCACTTGTGATTCCCTCAGGTAGTTCCATTTGTATTAATAATTCTTCTGCTATGTCTGTTGCATTTAAACCTTGTAATCGCTTTTCCCAGAACAACTAAAAAATAGGAATTATTATCAATTTTATTTAGAAAAATAATTTAAAAAGTAATAAAAAATAAGTTTATGTCAGCACTGTTACAATATCTCTGAATCAAACAATTTCTCAATGTATCAGATGTATCAAATATTGGTGGAAGTAAGAATAGTACATAAATGTGTGGGTAAATAAATGGTTGAAAAAAAATGTAACTGTAATGCATAAGAATGAATACATACTTGTTTAGGCGATTCTTTCGTATCTGGTTTCACATCTGTTTTGATCTTGTTAGCTGGATGCCTCCTCACAGTCGTAACTGGCTGTTTGAAGATGGAAGCTGTCTGCCTTATTGGAAGCACCAATGATGAATCGTGACGCGTACCTTTGTTGTAGTCATAAGAAATGTTGCGTAACCGCTTGCTCTTGCGTATTCCTGCCGATAGTAGTTTACCTGTGCGGAAGTCAAATGAACTTAGGTCCACTGCATCGCCAAGAAATCTTGCAAGCTGTGGTTTACTTCGGAATTTCTTTCCACAAGGACTTTACAAAAAGAAACAAATTATATATTTAATATGCTTTAATTAAAAATAAGCAGGAATCATTATATTGTCCGGGAAGTATCTATATAAATATTTATAAAACAAAACAAATTTGGTTAAACTCAAGAGCCTACTGTAAAGTTACGTTCACACTATCCTTGCTGGATTCTAATAATATACTCTAGGCCTAGCGTAGGCCTAGGCCCGATAGGCCGCTAGGCCTAGGGCCAGGCTAGCTAGCCAACCAAGCCTAACCTATCTAGGCTAGGCCCTCTAGCTAGGCTAGGCCTAGGCCCTAGCTAGTAGGCCTAGCAACTTAATTTAAAAGGGGAAAATCATTTGAACCTGTAGTAATAAACATCTGATTTCCCGGCTGATAAGCCTGACTTTCGAATAACTTCTTCTCTACTCCATCCTTTGGGCAAAGCACCGCATTCCTCAAGTCGTTTTTTGTCAACTTTATCCATGTTTTTCTCGTTTTTTTCCTTTTCCTGGGGGATGATATCCGCGGGAGAGACAGACACACACAGTGTACAACAAAATAATAAACTCTGTAAATGACCTTTATAAGTGTTTAAATCAAGATTATCAAAACTAACAAATCATCACTACTTGATTGTATCTTTTTTTAAAATAATATTTTAATTACAAAAAAATACTGCATTAAAGTATTAATTTATTTGTTGGTTAAATTTGTTTTCCTAATAAATTCAACAAAACAATGCACAGAAAGAGGATTCATAATATACTTTTTTTGTGTTACCGATTGGTGGCGTGGCGCACACTATGAGCGAGGTAATTTGAGGAGTGTAATATTGCACAAATCATGGTCCGGTTATAAGAATTATAATTTTAACAGCTTAGGGAATTCTAATTCCCAATCTAGTGAAATCTCGCGATCTCAAATTAGCATGATTTAAATATACTAATCTAAACATAGATAAACTTTATTCGTCAAAAATGTAACATTGTTGAAAATTGTCTTCCTTCGCAAGATAGGATATAATTGAAAAACATTTAAAATACTTTTATGAGAAAGACATTTAACATTTTTTGATTTTCTTTCAATAATTTCGTTTAGTTCTAGTGAGTAATGTTTATCGTGGAAAAATATAGAAAAAATAAAAGTAGGCCAAGTCTCCAAGAGTTTGGTATCATTTTTTTTATTGTCTTCAATATTTTCCTTCAATAATTTCGTTTAGGCCTAGTGATATTTGTTTATCTTGAAAAAAAATATAACAAAAATTAAAGTGTCCAATCTCCTAGAGTCTTTGTATCATTTTTAAAATTAGTTTTAAATATTTTCCTTTTTTGATTAGTATGAAATAAATTCCTTCTAATAATACTTACGTTTATGGATACCACCATTCCAGCTAACATTCAGATTATTTTAAGCACTATACCCTCCACCACAAATGAATCAGTCGACTGAGCTCGCTCATCTTGTTTAGGCCTATGGCTAGCTAGTTAATACTAGTTTTCGTTGCCTCAAAATGAATATGCATATTTTCATTTCATTTTAATCTACTTTGATTTATTTTCTACGTTGAGACTAATTTGTGCATTTTTATGTGTTAAAAAGTAAAAATTTCTCAAAATGCTTAATTGGCTGAAATAAAGCCAAAAAGACAGAAGGCGGGTGGCAACATTTTCCTTTATTTTTGAAAGAAAAACACGATTTAGAGATTTGAGAGCTGAAAGTACTCAAAATAGATCAATACCCCCGCTACGGCGGCCACACGCGACATGACTGTACAGCTGACAATTGTCTATTGACGTGCTTCATATTAGTTTATTACGTAATTCATCGTGGCGTCATAATGCATATTCATGACCTTCATCTTGAGAAAGCAAAGCTTGTATAACCAATGTATAAACAAGATGACCGGTTAGCTCAGTCGACTGAGCGTCGTGTTAATAACATGAATGTCGTGGGTTCGAACCCCACGCTGATAGAGTTAAAGCTATGCGAGCTAGTGTGTTTGGGGTTCACAGAATTATACGTCCCCTTTTCCACCACAAATTATGGGACAGCACTAGCAATGCATCTGATGATGATGTGGTGGAAACGACCCGAGGCTGTGACAGGGCCTTATAGTGCCGAGGCAGGGAGAGCACACCATAACATCTTTTTTGTTGGTTTACGCCACCTCCTGTTTTCGATCTCATAATTTTTATGTTTAGCACCCTCAATTTCTATGGAAAATTAGGGAAAAAATGTTTGTAAAGATGCCGAAGTTGGACCAAGTCACATCTAAATATTTAAAATTTCAACATTATCATAATATCGTACGTGATTGTTTTATGGATTGTTTAAATTATATTAAAATTCCGATCAGAAATCTACTTCTCAAAAGGCTCGTTGTTTCACTGTGGTGGTTGATACCATTATAATTAGGACTACTCAAGTTGTTAAAATAAATGATTATTACGCTATGGTTCTGCTACATTTTACGTACGCCAAATATACCTCCTCACCGCGGTATCTTTAAAATCTAGCACTGTACAATGTGATTAGGCAGGGCAATCTCCTGTAGGCCTAGCTGGAACCTAGAATATCAATTTATATAAACTTCACACATAACAGTCACAGTTCTAAGCATACGAAACCGGTATCGTTTAGGTCATCGTAGCCTGCGTCTCAAAACAAGTGTAGTTATGTTAGGCCTAAACTAAGGCCTAGCCTATATAATAGCCTTATTAACTAGGATAGCCTAGGCCTAGTTAGTAGTACTGTCCATAATTTAGCTAGGCCTAGTTAGTAGTAGCTAGTAGTATAGTAATTAGGCCTGTCCATCTGTCTCCATATATAATACTAAATAGGCCTAGGGCGTCTATGAACATCTGAGTAAGCCAGCACTAGTAGTTGTAGTACCTTTTTCGTATTAGGCCTAGCCTATGAATGTTTAATATAAAATACTTAGGCCTATTAGTACTTTTTCAACAAAACAAATTATGGGTTTTCTTATAATAATAAAAAACGTAATGATAAATGCGTTTTTATAGTTCACAATAGACCTATACATTACTTTATACTCTTTCAGAACCTCATTCCAGATGTCTGGCATATTTTATAACATCCCTGCCTGGTTCTCAAGCAGTTGTGATGCACGATATAAACAACTTTGGGGTATCATTGCAATGCAATATTTTTTTACTGTGACTAGGCATGTAACAAAGTGTGCTGAGTAGCCAATATTCATAAACAACCTCCATTGTTTTAGTTTGAAACAATTATTGGATGAATAAATAAATAAGATTTTGCCACAAAAGTCAACCCTGCACCCCTTCTAAAATCTTTTATACAACAAATTTGATTTACATTCAAGAAAAATTAAAATGTATGATATTAATATCCAATGCTGTGAATATGTTATTCAGTTGAGACAAATAATTATTACATAATAGGCCTACAATCTTTTTTTTACAGTTGAAAATGGCGGAACTGTAGTTGTTGATTTAGACACTGCATTGTTTATATTCAGTAATGATCCAAGGGCGAAGGATACTAAACGGTAATACATACAACAGAGTATACCCTTTCCAAAGTTTCCAACTACGAAGCCTCCCCTTTTATATACAACAGGCCTACCCATGAAGGGTTTTATTATTTGATCACAGATGAATAAATAAAGTTCAAATACAGAATCATAATTTCACTTTTATCGGAGTTGTTTTATGCTATTGTAATTAAAGTTTTAAATGATTGTAACCAGTGGCCAGATCAACGGATTCTTAAATTGGAGTGGGTAAGGAGTTAAAGGTGTTCGTTCATAAATGCGTGAATAAATGATCTGTTGAAAACTGAACATACAGGAACAGTACCACCGCAGTGATATACTGTATATTGATATTAAAAATTACTTTTTAACAGTATTTAAAATGTTTGTTCCTTAAAGTATCTTTAAATCACGTGCTTATGATGATGGACTTACAGTCGTGATGGCAGGTTATATCGATGCTTGCTTACAAGTTGGCGATGCTCATAGGATTGCACTTAGCTTATATATCTTGCACCCACCAGAAGGTTAGACAATGATAATAGTGTTTTTTGGTCCATTTTAGGTAGAAAGCCATACAGGTTTTTTTTTTTAAATTTTGTAAATAATTAGCTTATGTCTTAGTGGTCTTTTCCCCGCTCATTATTTTATATAGCTTACTGTAAAAAAAAGGTATAGATTCCATAGGCTCCATTTTCACATTTTCTTCGTAATAAATATGTTTTTCTTTTGTTCTGTAATCATAGCTTTGAATAAGATGAGAAACCCCGTCGAGTCATACACTTTCAGGGAAAGGTGAGTCGGTCAAGTCATGGAGGTCCAAGTATGTCCCCAACATTTGACGTCTGGTGTCTTCTACAAAAAGAAGTAGTTTGAAATACGGGGTGGCTATATTATTGTGTGGTGAACTTATATTATTATATTGTATATACATTTAGGAAGTGGGATGGGCGACCTGGACCCATGAGAATAGCCAAAATAATTTCTGAATAATTATATGTTTTTTTAGAAATTTTTCCTGGAGCAAAATTGTCAGGATTACTGGTACGTATTTGTATTTTTTTTGGCTTTTTAGCCGATTAAATAAAGCTGGTAAACGGATTATTAAAAACTTCACTTTTCAATCTTCGGAGGTCTATGGCATATAAGAATACTGTACAGTGCAAAAGTAAAAATACTGTACAATGCAATTTGTAATGGTATTTATGCTAATTACTACATTGTTTAATAGTTAAAATGGTCTAATTAACTCACTAAATACAATGTTTTATATTTATTTTCAGACAGCGACATCTGTCGGGAGGATGTAGAGTTTGTTCCACATATTAGAGATATCCCGACATTCACTGGTATTCTTGAAGATGTGATGATGTGAATTGTAACATTTTAAATTTTAATATTACTGGATTTGGGTTTCGAAAATGCATAAATCACTTTAAATTTGTATTTAATGCAAATTCATTTTAAATTTGAACTTGAATAAGATTAAAATGAGTAATTAATTTATTGAACTATGATATAAATAATTCATAATAATAATATAATATATGTCATAATATACAGTTTTAGTGTTACTACAGTGTTATGTATACTATAAAATACAGATACAGTATACAATTTAAAAAAGAAAGTTGAAATAAAAACAAATTGGTGTTTTCAGTGTTGACGTGTCCATGCTTATTGAGGCTGATAGAACAATCCATTCATAGAAACAAAGAAAAGTAACAAAAAGGAACTAGAAAAAATAAAAGGGACAAATTTAAAAGTAAAAAAGGGAAAAAAGAAGTGAAGAAAAAGGGAAAAACAAAATTAAATTAAAAAAAAAGAAATTAAAGAAAAAACTAAGAAAAGTAAAAGAAAAAAGAATAGTAGGCCTATTCGAATGTTAAACGTATTATGCATATTTTTTTCATACGCATCCAAAATTAAGCACAAACTCGCCAATTACAGGATGGATAAACGATTAATGAAATAAAGAAATGACAACATAAATAGTTTGCAAGAAATTAACCTGCCTTTATTTTTCACTTGAATTTAATGATTACAACAACAAAATCACATGCATCTTGATATTATCAACTTCAAAGAAATGTGGAATATTCGCTATGATAAGCTATACACAAGTCTATTAATATACCAAAAATCGTGTGTGCTTTCTCCATAACTAGAGTAATTTCCAATCAATTACACTTATTTTGCATATTTCTTTCAAAGTGATTGTACGAAACTACAAAAAGCCCTATTTGCACTATCTAATACGACTAGAATTAAAAATTATTTTTGTAGTATATTTATAGTTTACTTATTGAAATTAAGTTGATTTAACTTTAAAGGGTACATTGCAGAAATAAGTATCTTAAAACTATATTACTAAATCAACTACATACTAGATTGTTAGCACTTATTTCCGAGGAAACGCTTAATTTCTACAGCACAATTCTGTGACAGTACCTGGTACCTAATTTAGCAATCAAATTTTAATGATAATAAAAACAAAAAATCTTGAATATGCCTATATAAAATCAGGAAAAACGTGTTTTTAAATAGGTTTTGGTTAACTTTAAAGATTAAATTAAAAAATCTATAAAAAAAAACCCATAATATTAATAGTAGAGAATTATCCTATTATTTTTTATATATTCAAGATTGATAAAAGTGTTTTTCTATAGCTAAATTTATTGTTATGTTTACTCTAGTGTAGCTATCTAGTTGTTTTATACCGTTAAGAATACAAATGAAATAGATCTAGTGTACCGTAATGTTAATGGTTACAATTCTATCAACAACTGTGTGAACACAGGTCTATCTGTCTTTCTATAGCTACATTTCTTATTGAAAATTTCACTCCTATTAAAGTAAAATCGTTTTATTATTACCTTAGATTTAAAAAAAGCAAATGGAACGACATACCTAGGCAATCAATCCGATTTTAAAAGCTTTTAAAATAAAAATGCACCTATTGTTATGGATTGCAGCCCTAAAAAATAAAGAAATGTTTTATTTAAAATTACCTTAAATAGTTTTCAAATGATACATTTTTCGTAAACTTACTTGAAACTTTAAGAATATAGGCCAATATATCTAGACCTAATATCACCAGAGTCACGTTTAGGCCTACTAGATTTGCACACGTTATTCACGTACACCAATTGAATTTGAACAAATTGCTTAGGCCTAAATTTCGAATTATTCATATTCATTTATTATTATAGCTTGGTCGTTAAGATACCGTAGCAACGCGAAGATTGAAAGCTTTATTTTGTGACCACAAAAGGTGTAACTTAAACGCATCCACCAAGTGCCATCATTTTCCACGGCATTTGCAAACTACAGAAACATACTTACTTAAAAGTGAAAATGATTTTCCTCCTGGCTATTCTGGGCATAGCTTCCGTCGTGTGTGTACTTATAATTTAATGGTCATCGCACACAGGTGTTGGCCTTTTAGTTTCATTTTCTTTTCATTTTATTTTATTCTACACCTCTTACAAATACAGTATATACTTTTTATCCAAACATTTACTTTCAACAGTATTCCTCCGAAATGATTTTTAACAAATCAATATGCCTATACAGGTTGCAACGTTTATAATAATTCCCATACACCGAATTTATAAACTATAGCGCTACATTACATTTTTACTTTGCGTACTCAACAGAACACGAAGAACTTGATCTTTTTAAATAATGTATTTACATAAAAGCTCCAGAGACTTTGTAAAATGTTCTCACTTGCCAAACAAACGCGTCCGAACACCAAAATAGCGTCGTTATAAATGCCACGAAGCATGTACCAGCAAGAAATTAGCTACACTAGATCGCTAACCAAGAAGTAAATAGTTTAAGATAAGGAACACCGTGTTAAATAGAATAAACAAGACGCCATTTTCATAATGGTCGTGGCGTTTGTGCTCTACTACTTCATCTATGTCACAGCATGCTTGGTTACTGAAATAGTTTATGCTTACCTGACACATTTTATAGCCTACTATGAAGTAATAATTAAGAATTCCAATAAAAAATGACATTTTGTCCAATTTGACGCACAAACGGCAAATGTTGACCCAAAGGATCCGAAAGTGGAGTTGAAAAAAGTCACTGCATCCACGTAACATTCTTTCCTACAATTCTACGTAAAAGTATCAACTCAGTGAAATTGATTTATTTACCGAAACGGTCGTTTCTAAGATCGTCGGAAAATAGTTTTTGTAACTTTTCTACAAAAACTGTTTCATCCTCAAAGGGAAATTGTTCGTTTTCGATGACGAACAATAAAGAATGCTTATGCGCTCATCCCGAGTACATCTTTTCTGAAATTAGGGGCTGTGTTAAGAATGGCTATGGTCGCAATAATCAAGTAAATACTGAAGAACACCAGTCCAAAACGATCTAATACCATCGCAGCATACTTCCAATCTCCCACTACCTCCTCATCTTCGTCAATTTTCTTGAATCGCTCTGTCATAAAGTGGAGTTCATCTAGCACATTGTCCATTTTTTCTCTACTCTGAGGTATTCCATGATTGTCGCGACCAATAATCGTCTTATCCATAAGCCCATCTTGATTCTCGTGGTAGCTTGCATATCTGACTCCAATTACACCCGCAGAGCCTTGCTGGTGTAGCGTCAGTGGTGTGCGTCCATTATTCTGATAACCAGTGGTAGCGGCCATCTTTCTCCTGTAACCAGGTGACTGGTCGAGCATCTCGATTTCCATTTCCTGATTACTAAGGTTACCTTTCTTGAAGGGTCCTTTAAAAATATGGCCAGGTCTGCTCATGCGCAGAAACCATGGAAGCCAATCAAGACATATCTTTTTCATCTGAAAATGAAAACAAGAATAAATTATTATAAGCATGTCTTGAAAATGCATTTTAGAAATCTAAATCTTATATACTGTATTTCATTGTTTGCTGTTAAAAAAACCAAAAATTAACTATATTTGAAAGAGGAAAGCAAAAACATATCTCGAAAGATTACCTATGGAAATATTTATAAGAAATATTTATAAGTTAAAATGACTATAGCGAGGCATTTAATAAAAAGGCAAACTGCCTTAAAATGTGAAAATGCCTCGCTGTAGTCATTTTAACTCGTAAGTTTGGTGGTATTATTCATGAAATGTTTATAAATAATGTTTCAATTTAACTAGTAAAATAGAAATAAATGTTGTGTTTTGGTGCATTAATCCGGAAAACACATTTGGATAGTATGTAATTGTTGTTGCAGTAAGCTGATTTTGTATATAAACTTGTTCTTATTAAGCATACCGTTGGCCCCATTGTGTGTGTATCTGGGTTACGATGATGGAAGTTCAGTATCGTCATTGTCAGTAGTACTGCCATAGCAACCATTATCAACATGGCGCTGAAATAATTTGCTGAAAGATGAAATCAATTTGAAATTATTATTTTAGTAAAATTACCAAATACATGCAATCCGGCAATAATTGAAAATTATCTTGGTGAAGATTGTCAAAATACTTGACCTTAATTAACCCATCCTAAAGTACGGCGCGCGTATTTTTAAAGCATGATTTCGATATTATTGATCATATGAGGAACAAAAAATGTGTTTAAAGCTTCCGCTATATTTTTCGGAAATTAAATCTTTTTTAAAATTAAATAAACTACGGTATAATAATTTGATAATGTTATAAATACTACTAAGACGAAACGTTGCGTCAGGGAGTTAAGTTAATTGATCAGATCCTTTTCTCTGCTCTGACGTAATTTCATTATTAAATTAATTAAAAATGATTAGGCTAAGTTATAAAATTACGTATACGTACATAACATAGGTGATGCGTCCGATGTTGGCGGTAGACTTTCCGTAAATATCATCATAAAAACGGTTAATGACAGCAGAATTGTGACAGCTAAGATAGATTTTAAAAAGTTATTAATAATGTGTCATATATTAATAATAAAAGAATACAAGTAGAAGTACAAGACAAAAGGAAGATACAATAAAATGTTTTCTTAGTCAATGTAAGTAGTAAGTAAGTAAATGCAACATATGTACTTCTGTTCCTCATTACAAAAGTTTTGTTTGATAATATAGATTATGCTGACAAATTTAGGAAAACTCAGCTGCAATTAACAAATCTTTGCCATATGATTCTGGAGATAGACAAAATGAAAGGCTCCAGTATAATAGAAAACCAATTTTATTTTTGCAAAATCGGAGTTAGGAGAATTTAGTTTAGTCTGCAAACTTGTTTTCTACAGTTTGTCAACTGGTTTACACTAGCAAACTTTTCTTGACAAACTTGTAAACAAAAATAGCCAGTGTAGACTGGACTTTAAGAACTTAACAATATTATTGTGTAAAACTCGAAGTTTAAAACAAACTGTTGGTAAAGGATTTGCTATAAGTGTAGTCTATGCTTAGTATGGAGTTAAATAATGTAAATTAAAGTGCTCCAGCGACTATTTTTTTGCAGCGGCGGTATATCGAGGAGCTTATTGGAAAACTCACCAAATGATAATTTTTCTCCAGTGTCTGGTGGGAGGGTGAATACAAGCAACATCAAACTTGAAATGAGTATGCAAGGCATCACTAGATTCATGGCATAATACAGTGTCTTACGCTTGAGTTTTATTACGAACGTTATATCGATAAATGGGTCAGTACAACATGGGTAGTAAACCACATTTCTCAACACGTCAACACCTAAAAAATTAATAATAGTTATCATCATTTCATGGTCGTTATAACCTTTATAATCATGATCACGTGGTCATCACGACAATGCTTATTATGCCGTTATAAATATCGTCCATGATAATGATATCTCAATCATTTATCGTCATAACTTATCACCGTCTACGTCATGTCATGTTTCCGTAGAGTTTGATTTTCGTCGATCAGGACCCAGGCATATTGTGATCCAGTGATCGGCGTCTGGATCTAGAATTTGCCCAAACTGTGAGGAATCGGGAGAATAGTCATCCCAATCTCTCATGACGTAACTAGTTCCGAGGTCATAGGTTATCGCATATTGAAAGCTCTGTAATAATACAATTATCACGGAAATTGTCGCCATCTTCGCGACATTTTATTACTTTATTGATGATCTACAAAGTGTGTACTGTGTATTACCCTTGAGATGCCACTCTCCGTTTGGTTTGAATGTACTTATATCGCCCTCTTCCGTCAGTTTTGTGAGATTGATACGCCCTCCATCATAGGTCCAGGATCCGAACTTTAGCGTGCACACCTGGTCGTCCCAGGGGAAGTTTGTAACGTCAATTGAACAAGCACTCTTAAAGATACCTGGTGGGATCCACTCACAACTCCCCGATGACCTCACAACGACATTAGAATGATAAGTGGAATCAAAGTTTTCGTTTGCACTAAAAGAATAATAATATTAGTTATATTTATTACATATAAAATATATTTCAATCAAACAAATAAACAAACGATAGGGTAAATAAATTAAGTTTATAATTATCAGCATGGGAGATATACCTGCATTCACACAAATCAGAGGCATATATAACACAAATATCGAATCTAACTCTCGCCGCATTGCTTGTATCCTTTGGCAAGATACTTTACTTTCGTTTTCCTTCATCCACCCAGGTGTATAAATGGGTACCCGTTTAGATCTAGACACAACTTTGTGCTGATTACTAGCTGCATTATGTCAGTATGTTTCCATACGTGTTTGATAAAAAAAAATGACCGGGGTAATAATGTGAAGTGCTTTGAAGCATTGTGCAATAAGCGCTGTATTATGAACGAATATTATTATATAATTTTCTGACTATGGGTAGAGTTTTATATCCCGTCCACAGCAATCAGAGTACAGTATTATTTTTATCACGTTCGGATTGGTGGTAGAGTTTTGATATCCTCATTCTCATCAAAGTATTATTAGGCCTATAATAATTTTCGCACTTGTGGTAGGGTTTTGATATCCTCATTCTCATAAAAGTATTTTTATAATAATTTTCGGACTGGTGGTAGAGTTTTGATAAGACGTTCACACCAATCAAAGTATTATTATAATAATTGTTGGACTGTATGGTAGCAATAAGCATATGAAAACGCATCATCATTATCATTACATGCATTATTTTTATGACCTCTTAATGGGGTAAAATAAGTGCTTATCTTTAGTCTATACATACGGTTACACAGGAATACATTAAGTGGTAACAACATAAGTATTATAAACATACATTTGATACTGGGGTAAATGGAAATTGCTCGCGTAATTTGAGCGATAATGTGTACCATGGCGACCACGTGGCTTTCTTCTAGAGCGATTCAGAGTTTATCGCAGGATTTGTAGAATCTCGTTAAGGAAGCCGTGTATGAAATAACATTGTAAGCGAAATTTAGGCTACAATAACACATTACAATACAGAATACACTTTTGCCTCAAACGACAATATAATTACGATATATTGTACTATACAAATTATCTGTAAAATGCCAGTTTTCTTTTAAAAAAGTTTAATGTTATAGTTAAGTATATTACAAGTAAACAGATATCGGGATATTGCAAATTATGCTACAACCCATGATTGTGAATACGTTCCATGTCGTTTGAAACTTTTAAAGTGTGAATCCACTTTCGTAATTATGACTTCTATCAACATTTTGCTTTCCAAGATAGCATGTTATCAATTCTCTTGTTAACACATTATAGTTTGGGGTTACAATCTTAGAATTTATGTTTTCTTATTTGTCTTATTAGGCACCTAGTCAAATGGCCGAGAGGTTAAGGCAGCAAGGGCTGCGTTTATCGTACCTAAAGAGCCAACAATATCGGCATGGGTTTGAGGCCGACTCGCTCCTAGTCTTCTCGCAAACTATAAACCGTAAGTTCCAGTGTACACAGTTATACCCTGTGTGCACTTTAAAGAACCCAGTTCATCATTCGAAACAAGTAGGGGTTTAGTGTATCAGTGGAATTAGCACCTATCTGATAAGACACAGTGATTAATTTTTGTTAATGGTAATCCTTAATCACATGTGCCTAAAGACATAAAATAAAAAAATCCACCACTTATTGGTGCTATTTTATTACTTTGTGTATTAAGAGAAAACTATTTTATATACTATATTCTATACTGTAAGTGTTACACATTTCTCAATTAATTTTGTATATAGATAATATCCAGTAATTCCTGTCTACAAATGATGGAATAGATATTGATTAATATGCATTGTAATTACCTTGCTTAGGTTCTTGATCACATGCTTGGCATTTTATGGTGATAGGAAGATTTTGTAACCTTGCGTCAATATAATATTCCATTTCTTATGATTGTCATATCAGTTTATAAGATAAGCAATGATGTATGCTTTCTACATCGCACTGTTAGAAACCTATCTTCAATAATACTAAATGTCGGCTCACATCAACGCTACAAAACGACGTGACATGCGACAAGCGACGCGAAAAAACATTGGATGAAATGACACTGTAGCGCGACAAAAAACGACTTTTTCAAAGTTGATATCGCTGCAATTTTTGTCGCGCTTCTTTGACGGAAATCTGTCTAACACTCTCAGAAACAAAGATAGACACTCTAAGTTTTGTTCTGTAGCGGTACATACTTACCAGTTATATAGTAGAATATCTGGTGTCCAAATCATAGAGGGTGGTAGTCGAATAGAACTGATACCCCCATAGTCAGACTCGTTCCACGCTAAAGTAGCGTCTGTCCATGTCTGAAAAAAAACGTAATACCACAATTATTTATTAATTATATTATCAGTATGGCGTTTTCGGTGAAATGACGACATCATCCGTTAAGTTACTTATTGCATAATACCATTGTAATTATTTTGTGACTGTCCCTATTCTTATCGGCATTGATCATATTCGTCGGTTATTTTTTTGAAATTTATTTTTATTTGTTTAAAATTGTATTTCAATTCACAATCAACAGCGGGGAGCCCACCATTTACAGACTGGAATACATAAAAACAAGACAAGAGAATATCGAAAAGATCCACAAGAACCAATTACAAACAATTCTTAATTTTGGATTTAAATAGTGATCATAATATTGTAGTATACTGTCGTAAACTATGTTTATGTAGTATCTTTAATATCAATACGACATGCTGTGAGTAGGCAACCTAATGACCGACTGCACTTACCCAGCGAAGTTCTCAATTCAATCAGATGTTAAGGGAGCAACACATATTTGTAGCAGTTACAAAAATCAATTAAAACAAGTAAAAATCTTCCGTGCTTCCAAATTGATTGAATCTTTGTTAATTTTCTAGAACAATATTCGAGCTTTTTTCTAGATCCTTCCTATGTTAATGCCATGAATAATATTATTGTTATAATTTTATCAGAAAAAAAGGAAATAAATTTGAATTGAATCGAAATTACAACATCGAAAATGGCGTCACTGCTTTTACAAAAAACACCCATTATAGAATATGCAATATGCAATACAAAAACCTTTTATTTTTCACCATTGTCGAAAATTAAAAAGTTGTTTTTACTATTAATATGATCCTAAACGAATTACCTGTTTCCATGACATATTATTATGTTTATGTGATTGTGTGTTTGTGAGGAAATCGTCCTAAATTCTCGGCTAGCTCAGTGATAATACAAGGCAACGTAGAATGAAGTTCACCAGCTACCTTACATTTTTGTTGTCATACTATAAATGTACAGGGCGGGCCTAGGACTACTATAATTGAATTACTAAAAATGCCAATTTTAATTATTACTATTCCTCTCCATCTGCCTAAATGCTAACTGCGTGTCTTTTATGTTTTTACAACGTATTTGTACAGTTACATCTCCGTGCCTTAGGATGAGGGGTGACTTTGCCCCCTAACATACCTAAGGGCTTTACAAGTTATACGTCACAGGGGCTATGTCTTAAGGGTGTTCAGCTGCTAGTTCGACTGTAGTACGCGGTACATGGCTATTATTGTATGTTATTGTGTTTAACTGATTTGATCTCAACATAGTGTAAACGATGTGGCAATATTCTGGTCATGGTACTTTTAAAGGCCAATACACTTTGGTTCTAATCGTAAGGATATTCAGTTTCAGTAGAGTAGCTACAAAATGAACATTTGTTGCTTTGTTGATATTTTTGGGGAAACGGTAAGCAAAACAAATAAACAAATGACGTAACATTGTATGTATGATTGGTATTGTTGTATACATATTATGTGTATCTATTATCTATAAATCCAAAGGCAAATTACTGAAAAAATGACAATGCTGTGGGTATCAGTGGCTGGATCTCAATGGAGATACAAAAAAAAGCGAAAAGCTAAACCAAAACGATAAAGTAAAACAGCCAGAAAAATTAGCAGAGCTTTTGGGCAACACTAGCCCTTCATCAGTGCAAGTGATTATTATCTATAATTTATATACTATTTTATATTATACTATCTCTTCATTGAGCATCCAAGAAAACACTCACGATATTAAAATATATAATTGTTATTTAATTCATTAAATTGTATTAATGTAAAGTGTTTAGGATCTTAGTAGTTTTTTCAGTCGCTCGCCAAAATGACACTTTTTTTTGTTTATTATTTGTAAATGTATAGGGGCCTACATACTATGTTGATGTTTGATTTTGGTCGAAATAAATGTTGAATTTAATAAATCTATATTGTTCAATGTATTATAGGCAATACGTATAGCATATCATAAAAAAAACTGGGATAAAATGTATCAATTATTATTATGCTTAATTTATTGTATTCAATATACGTACCATCGTCTTTTGAAATAGAACTGGTGCTCTACCTCGTTTTTTGTATGTCAATCGCTTTTTGCATTAGAATGTACAATCCTTCACATATTTCAAGCATAAAAGACCTACTTTTGTTACGTTAGCCTCTCTATACATTTCAATATTTTTAACAGTTGCCATAGAATTAGGCAATTATTGAATAAATCATTCAGTTAACGATTATGTGATTTAAATGACGTCATCACTATGGCAATGGTATTTTTCATTTGACAGTAGCGATCAAGGTATAATGGTATTCGTATCGATTAATAAAAAAAACCTGTAAATGTCAAAAGCTTAAAGCTTGGTTCCCACTAGAACACACCGCAAGGACGTTAAGCGCAACGTAAGTAATTTGATTTGGTCACCACACGAGATGGATCATTCGAACTGGGTTGTGATTTGTTAACTCAGTTGCGTTGCGCGTGCGTACTTACGTTGAGTCCAAGCTTTAAGAGCAAAAAACAAGGCTTTATATTTCTAATAAAATATCACTATAGTCATGAGATGATGAAGTAAAAATATTAACATTAACTAACATCATGCAATGACCATTACAAGTAGACTAATTAGCTTTATTACTATAGTTGTCATTATAGATGTCCTCAAATAAGACTAGTGAGTGTCGCTAAATCGACGTCGTTAGTAGACATGCTTAAGTTTTGTTTTATGCTGTCTAATGTGACAACAAATGATGTGCCGATATACAATGTGGGCACGATGACCACATATCACTACCATATTTGGGCATATAACTACCATATTTGGGCACATCACACTTTTTTTTATCAAACTAATTTGATAGTGTAGACAGAGCTTGAAGTCTCTTATTAGCGACCTCTCGTTTTCACGCGGTTATTGAGACTTCCTTCTGTGAATGTTTTTTTTCAGCGTACGCACTTTTTACTCGAAGCTGTTCATGTGAATATTGTTAATTTGAAGTTAGATATGATTATTTAAATGAAGTATATTTTCGTTAAACAAGTTGCAAACAGCATTATAAAAAGTGCGTCTTTAAACATAGCGTTATTATTATATTACAATATAATCACTTCAATCATGCTTCAATGGAAAGCAACCCGCGCCAAAATGTCAAAGGTCAGCCATTATACATACGTACAATCTTTGATATATGGAAGCACTGTATGTTGTTATTTGATCGTGGTTGGAAATAATAATACATACTTAAAAATGAAATAAACGCCATCATGATAGGATTCAATGTTTCTACATTAATTATGCTAATGTGGTTGATGCTGATGACCTAATTAATGTGAAAAGTCCCAATACGATAGCGTCCTTTACTTGGAATAGCAAGATATGAACTCAGTAAACATCATAAACCAAAACAAAACAGACCCAGGCACTTTGAATAATTACAGAAAGATGCAGAAAGATTAGGGAGTGATCTTTTTAGCACCGCTATGCTGTAATAATGCACTATGGTTGACCTGTTTTAGAAACATCATAATAATAACGTATTTTACATAATGTATTTTTCAAAACTCCGTACGCGCATATATGAAAAAGAAATATACCAAATTAAGTTAGAAAACTTGTAAATAACCAATAGTAATGGAATTGTAATCTAATAATTTTAAAATAAATTGTATTTTGTTTTATCTGCGAAATAACATTTAGTCACAAATGAACACATTTGACAAATTTGTTTTATAATTGTTTGTGTACTATAAAGTTTATACATTAGGCCTATCTATGTCTCTACATACAAACTAGTTTGACAAAAATATGGTAGTGATATGCCTAAATATGGTAGTGATATGCCTAAATATGGTAGTGATATGCCTAAATATGGTAGTGATATGCCTAAATATGGTAGTGATATGCCTAAATATGGTAATGATATGACATTTTTTTGTCACATAAAGTTTGCTAGTGTAGACGGAGCTTTAGATGTACTTAATACACTTAGATTGATATCTAGACGACAGTGAGTGACTGTGTTTTTTACTATCCTTCAGACTTCGTTTTTTAAAAAAAATCAAGTTATTTTGTATAAAACCAATAAAATATGATTAACTGTAGCCAAGATTTTTTTGAGAGTCGCAATTTTATCGACATGTTGTGATGACTTTATTTATATAAAAATGCTAATTCATAACAGTTTACAATTCTTTTTCATTTTCTACATAAAAGTACATTTCTAAACTTTCAAGAAAAGTTGCTTTTTAATTTTTATAAAAAGTTCATTCATATATATATACAGTAGTGTAAATATGTTAATTCTAATATTTTGTATACATTCGAATGATAAAATAATTTCAAATTCTAATTAATGTTTTCAAATTCACATGAACTGATACAATGGTAGCATTTTAATAATGTTTGTGAATGTTGACTGTTAAATAGATAAATGTTAACAAATATACAATCATACTAATGTAGACTTACTGCAGAGAATAATAAAGAGCAAAGAGTATCCTCTCCAAAAAATCAATACTGGAATTTATAAGGAATCGAGGGAATTGAAATTCAATTTATGTATGCTTTTCCGTGGTTTGAAGAAATAAGTCTGTCTACATCTATACACAGCGTTTAATGTTATTTGGAATTAATTTAGAACATTGTGAGTGTACAGGTAACTAACCGTGTACTGGGAACACATTTTGATATTCCTTTATGAAATTAGTTTAAGGGTAGCTTCGGGAATATCATTACTATTATTTATAGTAAAATATAAACCTTTGTAATAAAATTGATAACAACAACAAGCGTGATGAAATAAGCAACCTTCCTCCCCTTGATAAAGTATTTTCAGTTTTATTTTGTTGACACCATTAATACAATTGCAAGGTGTCTTCAATAAAGTTAAACACTTCCAGTGTTAGTAAACATAATATTATTGCCAGCCATAGTATATATACCAGGGTACTTAAAATGTATAACATAGTGTCACTGTGTGAAACCCATATGTCCATTTCAGTTGAGTATTGGTTACACGAAATTAGCGTTCCCCGGATCCACACCTATTACAATAGGTTCTATTTGTTTATTTTTAACGTTGATCGATATTAATCGATTTTGTTATTTTTTCGCATGGTCTGCTCTCAGTATTTTGAACCTTTTTTTAGTTGATGCCATCACCAACGTGTTTATATGGGTGGGACTGGTGCATTGTGGGTAAATAAAGCCGAACTGTGATAGACTTTTGGCATAACCAGGTTATTGAATTTAACCTTGTGATACAGGTGTAACAATATATGTATATGATTGACAGTTAGCTATGTAAACGTTGAAATTATACATGAATTGCACCTGTAACATAAGCATGTCACCTGAGGTTTACATAACATGAATTAAGATTAATGTAATTACACGTGTTTTTTTAGTATCGATAATAACAAATGTAATCCAATAAAAATATACATTTGTCAACACTCTTTAAATGTAAATGTTCTTAGTGTATGGAAGACATTTTTAAATTTAGGTATTAAAACAAATAATGTTATTCGTCTTGTGTTTTTCAATTAAAAATAATTTGCACATTACAAACTAACGAAATTTGAAGAAAAGTGAATAACAACGTGGATAAATGGAGTAAAAAAATGTCCTTAAAGATGAAAAAAAAACAAAAAAAAACATTGTTTTGAATATGCCATATTAATGTCACATATTAGTTATCCACTTTGACCAAAAATTGGATAAATAATGGGTTTTTGGTTGAATTTACCATTTATTTTGTCATTTTATAATTGAAAACATTTTTTTTTTTCGTTTTTTGTTCTATGGAAGAGATTTACTCTATTGAAACTACAAAATAACCTATTTAAAGTCTTAATTGTTCATGTTTTTTGGGGGACAATACATCTTTAATTCTTTCCTTGACCTTCAGAAACAAATGATAACATGATTTATGAAATAACTTATCTTGGTGACGTGCAAAACTATAATTTAGTATTTGTTTCAAATGCATTTACCATTTAAATGTATGTATTTTGAATAATATTGTCATAGAATCACCATTATATTCATTCCATTTATCCTAATGCATTTGGGTATGGTTATTATTAGCATTGATTGACATGAGCATTATATAAGTTAAAGATGCTCTCCAGGTGGAATGCTATGCCGAGATGAGAGCGCACCGTCTTGTAGTAATTAGTCAGTACAGTTTATTTTTTTTAATTTACTGTACACGTCATTTTTACTTATATAGACCAGAGATTCCGAAATAAAAGATTGAATAAATAAATTATCTTAATTCTTTCTTGCAAGATCCTCTATTAATGGTCTTGTTGCATTGTTTCATTATTATATATTACCATTTATTATTGTATTGGTTTGTTTACCATTGATAATAATAAATGTTGATACTATAAATTTAGAACTTTAATTCGAAAAAATGTTCTTTAAATTTATTTTTTAAATATCTAAGTAATTGTCTTACAAAAATAATTCTCATTTATGTATAATGTATAATGAAGTGATTTAGATGTGTGTATGGTTAAATTTGTTACTAGCTATCTAAATATAAATATCTAAAGATAGATAGAAAAATAGTAAAGTAATAAAATAGATATAAAAAACTTACCAGCGTCAGCCAAATATTCGTTGTAATAATCTGATTAATTTCGTCCTAATAAAAACAAAAATTTTCAAAATATAACTTATTTTTACAATTTATATTTGGATAATGCAAGGTGACAAAAAATACATCTTACATAAACGCTTTGAAATAATATTAATTGGTAATTGAACATTCTTATTATTATTGTTATAAAACTAACGCGCCACAATTACAGTCAAATAAATGATGATGGATCCGCCTTGATCATTCAGAAATAACAATCAACCACGCAATAATAGAAAGGATGACAAATAAAATATTATTCAATAGTTAATCGACAACTTTCTATTAAGATTGTTATTATTATTAAATGAACATTAAGAAGGCGATTACGTCAATGTTTAGCGCGGGTGTGGTTAAATTTTGTGACGACATTGACAAAAAAACCCCTTCATTTTAACTAAAATCATCATCATCATGATTATTGGAAAAGGAACGAGAGTTATCGTGATATGGAGTGGCCTCTCTGTCTGGGCAAAATATATGGGCTTTAACTTTCCCCAATCGTTAGTAATCCCCTCTCGGTATTGTTAGTAGTAGGGAAGAATAAAGGGATCCTGCTAGTAGTAAGCGAGTGTAAAGGGAGATCAATATAATGGTACTAGTATCTGCTGCAGAGGTTGCCAGAAATAAAAAATATCCACTAAATTTCCTATGGATCAATATTATAGCCGTGTTTGAGATTATTTTACAGTCACGCTTATTTTAGTAACATATTCTATATTATATTGAAATTATTAAAAATAAAATGTTATAATTTTATTAATTGTTGCCTTTTTTCTTGTTTTTTTATTTATTGATTTCCACACATATAAGATAATTAAGTAGGCCTAACAATAAATATCATATATAATAGAGATGTGTGGCTGGTGGGCAAATACGTTAAAAAAACTTTAAGGCTTACCCAGCTAAAAAAATATATATAAAAAAATACATAAACATAATATATAATGACGAGTAAGATGTACATTATCCTAGTAAGAAAAAAAAAATGAATAATAATAATTATTAAATATCATCACATTAACTAAAAGTTGTATATGGTTGTATGATGATAGCCTAATTATATGACTGTTAATGATTAATTAATTAATAACATTAAAACAAATTATTGTGGCACAATAACAAGCAAAAGGGGCAGAAATTAATGTTGAATTCTGTTCACGAGTGTCTATACTATAATATCCTAGTTTAATCCTCTACTATCTGTCTTCAAAATGGTTTTTGAAGACGTCTGGTTGATTGGATCAGAGTTTGCCATGACTAGGTCAAATGTCACAGGGCTCATCATTGGCGCTAAATGAATTTGACAGAAGAAATCGTTATCTTGTACAACATCTTCTCAATTAGTGTTGACTGCTTATGAACCACGTGAATGTTACTAATTACATTATGTTATATTATATATTAACAATCACGCAATATTTGTTCTTTTGAACTAAATTGTCGAGCCACAAAAGATAGTTTTACGCCTCTACCTCATCAAATTTTACTTGTTTACTTGTAATCCCTCATAGTCGTATGAATAGAGGGAAATTGAGGCGAAGCATAATTGCTTATAAGCCCCTCGCGGTTACCATGTCAATTTTGTTTTTTTTTACTATTCGCTTTTTTGTGCGAGTTCAAAATCATCGTTATGGTCGGTAAAAAATTGAAAACAAATCATGTGTTCTGTGTGTAAACAGCGACTTGACTTTCCTCATTTTCGGCAGGCCTACGTCAAACTTTTCACAAAAAGAAATGTTTAAATTATGTTTTTGATCTGGCATTGATATGCAATGTATTAATTCCCTAATCGTAACAATTCATTCATCAAACATCATTTTTGCTTAACACATCGCTATACTAATGATTGGATGTTGATTTTAATTCTTTTTAATATCAACAAACAATATTGTCAGTGTGAACACGTGTTGGAATAATTTCACATTCACGACCTTGTATGCCTGGCTATGTCTGACTCAATCTTTGTTTTCCGAAATGATTTTCACACATTTGGTGAGTTTGGGAAATCAGATTCAATCGATTTGGAATCGATCGAATCACAAGGACATTGAAAAGCAATAATTATTTCACAATGTTCATACTTAACTCATATAAAAAGTATATGGTACTGAATGCATGGGTATGATTCATGATTGTTTTACATGAACAAGGCATTCGTTATTATAACGTTTGGTATATAAATTTAATTTAATTATTTGACCAAAAAAGAACAATAAAAGCGACCTAGACATAACTCAATGAGTCAGTAATAAATTAGAAATACAGCTTTTTATAACAGCGTTAATGTCAAAATTACATTAATAATATATCAACATCAAAATTATACCAATCAAAATATAACATTAATATAGGCCTACCAGATGCCCTAATTATCATTATTAACATTAATGCATCATTGAGGGGTCTAGGCCCGCTACCACCTGGCCCTTTACCACTCGGCCTCATTTAGTATGTTTGTCTTCATTGTAGCTAAAGTCTTACAGTTGTTTGTAACTTGTTTCAGAGAAGCCTACAGTACATCAATTTAATTAGATTTAATTTACATTTTGTTTTTTTTTGTTATAGTCTGTATGCACCAGGTTTACTTATATTATATAAACGATTGATTATCCAGCTGTACCTTTATTTATTAGTATTACTTTATATATCTTGTTTTATATTATAAATTTATCAGCAGGATTGTAAAAAAGCTCTATAACACTAAAGAGAATGATGAAATCTCGTTCGACTTCCCGAACCTAGTTTTGGAATGTGGTAATTATAAGCTTAATATTTTATGGGCGCAGCTTTAAAATAGTTATTACAGTACATAAATTAAAGCTCAAGTTCACGTGTTCGTTTAAAAGAACTGCCCTAAAGCCTGTAATTAAGTTTTACGTATGATTCATAAGTTACAGGCCCTGCTCTATGATTGCAATCTATTCGCAGCTGAGAAAATATCAACTGTCCAATCAGAGAGCCTACATTCTGTGTTCTATTCCTTTGTGAACAGTTCAAAACGATTTACAATTTTCAGTTTGAACGTTTCAATCACGCTCACAGGCGCTTGCCAAGGTACGCGATCGATCGGTTATCAAAGTCCGTTAGACCTATAATACCATTTTGAGATTCCTAAAAAATTGAAAATATCTTGATTGGTTATATAGGCCTAAGATCACGTGGTCTAGCCTACAAAATCAATGATTTGTGCAACATAAATATTTTCGTAAATTTAAATAAACTTTTTTTTAACGTGAGAACAATATTATAAGTACGACATTGGTTGTTACGAGGGTACATTTTTAAAATGTTTTTTAAAACTACACCACTCGGTAGGCCTATAACGAAATATTTTGAATTAAAAAAATGAAATTAAATTTGACTAGAATCTTTAAATACTTTATAAATTATGTGTAGTTAACTTATTGTAATGGTTGAATAGAGGACATGGGGTGGGGGAAGCTTGGTTTTAATATAAAGGATACTTTCATATTAATTTATGGAATAATTATAAATAAAAGTTCGTAATTATTCTTTGAAAATGGAAACATGAACTAGGAACAAGCTGCAGCATAACATCACATGACTCTAATGGAGAAATATCTTTGAAAACAACATACCTTGGAAATTGGTATTTGTCACGTGACTTGTATAAAAACGACTTCCGAAAGCTTTTATTTTTCTATTATTAATGAGAAGGTAAAATTGTAAAAAATGCACTAAAAAGATTTGCTGACGTCATGATGACACTGTTTTCTCATAATTCAGTTGTTATTCAATTTCAAGCAAATGCTGATTTAAGTTTGGAAATAAACGCTTTGGTATACTTCTATTAATTGTTCCGGTTTTCCTATGTATTTTGTTTTTAATTCTATTGTTCCATTGAGATTCAGTTCTTCGTTTTTTTATTCACCGTTGAAGCCATAAATAACGTTTTTTTTATACGACGTTGTTTAAAGAAATATAGTTGAGCTGGGTTACTGAATTAATACATTGATCCTCGTCTTATGCACTAAGTGCCACAGCATCTTTCCACGTTTTCTTAGGGCTTTACTCACTGTAGACAAAAGGTCAAGGCAAATCTTGGGTGGAATAATGTTTTTGAAATAAATGAATGTCTTTGTGAACATAATGTTTAAAATGGAAAATAAAAATAACAAACACACAACTATGAGAGCCATGCAGAGAGAAAGAAAACATATCATTCAAAAGACTGACTTTCGAAATATTTAGAAGAATAATAACAACATGAGATAATAATAATATAGTGTGGACAGAGACAATGACTATGATGCTCGTCTTGCCCATGCGCAATAAAATTCGATAACATGGTTAACTACAACTACCTTACTAAAACGAAACATACAGAACTTGTGTGCTTGTTTCTACAGACGTGGGCCGCATGCCTTAATTAATTACTTAAAAAACAATATTCTAAAACTTACAACGTCCATGATTTGTTGTAACGTCATGCCCATCGCAACCGTTAACGCATCGCTTTCGTTTATTGCAGGTCTAGCAAATTCCCGATAAGGAAACTTACTTAGCAGATCATTCATCAACCGACGTTCGTGCTCTCCCGGCTCAACTATTAAGGCAAAACACAAAAGTTAAGACAATCATAGGATGAAAACTAGGTTACTTACAATAAGCAATACTACTAAACAACACAAGCAGTACAAAAAAGCATAAATTGAACGAGTATTTATTATACGCCATCACCAGTTTTTCCAAAGTTTCGCTGAAGAAACTATGGAAGTGTTTTTTTGAAGCTTCAATGATGTTATGACTACACATGTATGCTTTCAAAATCAACTAGGAATCTGAAGCTCAAATGTGATCTATTTATTAGGGAGAAGTATATACCCACATTATTCTCATTAGCACCCTACATTGAAGTTTCCTTTCGCTTAATAACCCAACTCAACCAATTAACGAAGATTAAGGGAAGACGAAGGAGTCTAAATGAAGCCATGCAAAGGGAAAATAACAGCAAGAGGTGCTGCAAGAATTTAAATATAAGCGTTACAGTGAGCCCAATGTATGCTTACAAAAATAACAAAAGCTTGTTTTTTTCTAGCGAATGTAAGCTATAAAATAGATAAAAACATAGAAAAATACATAAAAAGGTAATAAAAAGGAGGAAGAGCAATTGGAAACAAGACTGAAAATATTGAGCTAAGGATTATGCACTAAAGATGAAAACATGCACTTAAAGTTTTTTTAAAGAGATTGAATCTTGTTTTTAAGATTAAGACAAACAAAATGTTTGGATGCAGATTTCCAAAGTTAAACCCTAAATCAGTAATAACTATAAGTTAACAAGCGTGCACTACAAATTAAGACATGAATTCATGAAGAAAAATGTTCGGGAGTTGTTTTTACAATACTTGCCATTTCTATCCTGTTTCTGTTTCTTAGCCGCCTCTGTATGCATACATTATACATAGGATAAATTAGGGACAGTTTATTAATATAGTAGTATCTTTAATCTATAGTTTTCACAAAATAATGAATATTCCGGAAATATTTTTTCTTTTTAATAGAATGGAACCGAGATTGGAGTAAAGGTATGATAGCCTGTTTATGGTTGTTTTTTTTATTATTGTTATTTTGGTATTAACAAATCATAATGGAATGGAACGTGCAAAATCAATATCTAGAAGTCGAAATCTAATGTCTATTTTCTACTGCGTTGCTAACGACAGAGGGATGATAAGTTGATGGGATCAACATTCATTCTCAAAAGGAAGGAAACATAAAATAAAAATAAAATCGGATCAAACGACATAACAAACGACAGGATTACCATACAAAACATACACGTTTCTTGATTATAATACGTCATCAATTATTTGAAAAAAAAGATTTTTTAATTATTTAGCCAATTAATCTTTGAAATTTACAGTAAGTTATATATAGAATAAAAAAAATATAATTTATTTAGTAAATGCTTTTCTGAATAAAGTTGATGATAGAAGAAGTTATATTAGAAGAACAAACAATGCTATTTGAAAATGCACATTTTAAAAATAATATTATTGAAATTAACTTGTCATCAACCTTTAATCTTATAATATTTCTTATTTATCAGTATATCTAAAATCACAAACGCCGTTATCAACCTTTTATCGCAAGGATGGTAATTATATAATTAATTTAACATAAAAATAGTTTCTCTTTGTATCTACGTGAGTAACTATGTAATTGGATATACAAATGACCATTTCCTAGCAGTAATTATTGGTGAGTGCTTAAAGATTGTAGTAAATTGTTCTCCCGTGATTGGAGGCCTAACAGTCATACAGATATTGATTGCAAGTTTTTGGCCACTCTGCTGAATCTGTCTATTACCTAGCTATTTAGTGTATCTAACTAATTAGCATTTAGATTGATACACTTGTAATGCCAACAGTGAACAAAACTTAAATTAACCGTAAATCTGTTTGGAAAATGAGACAGTTGTCTTTTTATTTATTAAAAGGAAGAGTAGTTCATAGTCTACTACAGTCATTAAGAAGACAATCAATTTAATTTGTGACTTTAATTAATGCAAGAGTAAGATATTAATAAAACGACCCTATACCTTTATGGCTGGAGATTGGCTAGTTTGTCAAAATATAAAAGATTTAATGTTCTAATTCCAGTGTAATTTAGTAGCTTTTCAATTACAGGGCCGGGTATTATACTATATCATAAAATACTAATTTTAAGTTTAATCAGGTACGAGATAAGAGATACTCTAACAGCTGCAAAGAAACCCTATATTGGGCTAACAGATTTAAGAACTAAACAAGAATTTTCAATTAATTTTTAAAACTCGAACATCAACAATTTCTAACAATTATCTATAACTGCTTACTAAATAATTATGAAAGTTGGCATTCGGTTAATTGTAGATAGAAACATAATGGATGATAAGAGTAGCTATATGCGGTAAGATGATAACAAGTAGCAAACTACAGAGATGCTGAAGTAAATGATAACATTCCACATAACTTGATAATTATCATCTTCTTAGATTTTTTTAATCGATATAATTCACTATAGATTAATGATTAATAATAGGCCTAATAACAATGCATATATAATTATATCTAATTTCTGTTTTGGGTCCAGAGGCCCATAATGAAAATATTTTTGAATTTGTGTTGTCCTCCATTCCATATTTTTATTGAATTTTGTATTGTTTTTTGATGTATAAAGTTCCGAATAAAGTCAATTTAATGTATTATTTTCTGTAACAAATAGTACTAGATTGGACAATATTATAACATAATAAGCAAAACAATGATAACAATCTGTAACATACATCTACTTGGGGAAGAATGAATACACTCTTCTCTGATCTACTTTACATAAAATCAATATAGAGAAAGGGTAAATTACAATACTTTTAAGTCATTTTGAAATCGTAATGTCCTGATTTTTCTATTTAAAATTATTTAATGATATTTTATTTATATAACATTAATTAGATAGATATTATTTAGAAAGCATTTTGATAAAGTTATTATTTCTTAGTTGTTAAAATAAATGGTTGATTATCATGATTGGTCCATCTATATTTATTACAATACTAGGTTCATATATCAATAATAATGCTAACAATATAATTAGATTATAAAACTTGATACATACCCACTGGAACCATGATGAGGATGCAAACTAAAACGATGGTTGCTGCCAGACGAATAGCCATTATCCCTGCAGTTGACGGCGCAATGTGAAAAAACGAGAAATCAGATGGCAAACGCAAAATAACTACATACACATCAACTCCGTAAACTCTGGGAGAGGAAAAAGATTATCGCAAAACATTCAGACATTGGATTGTCAAATCTGATGTATGAACCAGCACCTCTTTACCTCACGGATGCTTGTTAGCAGACTGACTTAGTACGTCCTCGGTTGGATATGCGACGCAACACGTATCTGCCGTATCCGACGTATCACGTCATAATGTGTCAAAGCTCCGTGTCAAGCTTTTATGTTTAGGTGAAACTGGATAAAAAAGACCATAGACTGGGCATACAATAACGACAACAATCACACAGCTTGATATTTCACGAGATTGGCTTAAGCTTGAAACGTATTCCTATTTTAGCGCATGCTCATAACGAAGAGTTCCGAAAATCCGAGAGGTTTTAAGACTGTTGCGACCATGTTCTCTGCTTGAGCATAATTAATAGTGATTAGTATAATACAGATAGGAATAAAGCATTATGATATGATATACTGTCATATATAACTAAAGTAGAAGACCACACTCGTGGTATTATCAGTGCCTAGCTTTAAAGCACACAATTCTGATTTTGAAGATGTTTGCCTGCGTAAAATGATCGATAACATATCGCAACATAATTTCAAAATAGCCTTAAGCTTCGTTTACACGAAGCAATAAGAAGTTAGTAACGTGAGACCGAGTAGCGTAGCGTTAATCAAACTTCGGGAGAGCAAACGTTTTAGAAACTGTGTACACACTACGTCATCGGTTTGCGTTTCATTTTTCTTTATGACTATTTAAAATATTATTATGAAGATATATACTAACAATTTAAGATGTATCGTTTGTTACCACAACTAAATCGTTTCAAACGAACGAATCATATTTCGGCCTAGTTATGAACCACTAACATCAGATACATTACTTCTGACATTAGTAATTATTGCTTATTCGTTACCTGTATTTTCTTGTTATGTCTCAATCGACTAGCTTGTAATTTGTTGCCATAACTTATATAATTAATTTCCGCAAAAGATGTTCTTGAGCGCGTAGTAAAGTAGATCTATTTAATGTGTTTATTTTTGTATGTAAATGCAAATTGTGTAGTTCACTGTATCGGAATACAAATGATACATAACTGGTATTTACAATATGATTTTGATTGAATTGATTTTAATACTGCAGTATGGTGGTTACAATTTAAATCTAATGTCAGTTTCAAATAGTACTAGCTCGCGTTGACTTTCAGTACCAGTTCATGGGAAAAGGACGACGATATTATTTTTATGAGATTAGTTCTTAGAGCGAGAATATGAGTTTAGTTCTCAATAGTGGACATTACGTAACACGCTGTTCAATATGCTATAATTAAAAATAATTAAGAAATTACAACGGAAAGATTTTACTTAATTATCAGTAATTAATATTCAATATTAACAGACAATGTTTGAGTTTGCTAATTGAATTACAGTAACGACCCAATAAACATTTCCGATTGCCACCCGATCCAAGTGCTGTACCAGGCATATGGAAGTATTTTGAACTGTATGTACTGTACTTATTATAGCTCAAAAATGTGTATTTGCTCACTGGAAAGAATGACGAAATTCAAAGATATTTATAGCTATTAATAACAACCAATCAAATCCTTATATAGTGAAATAATTAAATGTTTAACGAGAGTACACTAGAGTGTGAAACAAGCTCACAAACAAACCGTCATAAAATACGTAACCTATAGTACTTGGCAAAGGTAATTAAAACGAACAAAGAAAATTAATAATATTAAATCAATTTTTAATTTTATTAATAAATCAAATTATTTTTTAAAGTTCAAAAACTGTAGTATAGTTTAGAAAAATCCGATTTCGATTTTACGATGTACAAGGAATTTTTGAAAGTGGAGCGTTAGCTGAGCGTTAGTAGTACAAAATCGATGGATTAAATCAATAACATTAAATACGAAAGCATACAACGTTATTGAAACCGACATGAATATTTCAAATATCATAATCCTGTATGTTGTCATGCATTAGTTATTTACATCATCATAACGTTGTTATCTTCAACTGAATCCTTCCATCATTATCATCTCAACATTATCATTTTCCATCAATATTCTCAGCATTTCTTATTTTCCTCATCATAGTATCCTTCACATCCTCTTGGTCCCATTCCAATCAATATCCAATGTCTTGTCATTCTCATCCTCCTCATCTGCACAGGCCTCATGTAATCATTACTTTATTATATTGTTATCATTTACATTCTCATCGTTATTATTAACATTCTTGTCTCATCTTCATCAACTCATCTATCTAACCTCGTCCTCATGATTTTGAACAACCTCATCATCATAATCATCATTCTCCTCATCCCAATCTCTTCATTCTCATCTTCACCGGACCTTCTCATTTTCATCATCATGTCATCATCATCATCATCATCATCATCATCATCCTTCTCACTAGACCCTCTCATTCTCATTATTAACCTCGCCATACTCTTTTCATCATTGCATTATCATCCTCCTTATCATCATAGAATTATCACCCTCCTCTCCCGTACCATCTCGTTCTCAGATCATTCTTCCCTATATATCATCCTATCCTTGATTATTTTTCTATGTTCCTCTTCTAAACAAAAATGTATTTTTTTTAAAGATATAACTGTTTTCATTCTGTGTTTAATAACAAATGGATTGTCTGTTTAAAAGTGTGATTATAATAATGTGAGTGATGTACATGGGTGAATCTTCCATTATCATGTCAGACTAAGTATTTGTCAGAATACGAAATTCTACGTAGTTAGATTTATGTCACTTAACAGAGACGTACTGACCTGGTACTAACCTTAAACACAAAACAATGGATTTTCTCTCATCATTAATTGAGTTAAAATATCTACAAGAAGCATTACTGTAATGCATTGTGATTTCTTGACAAGGTAGTACCTAAATGTACACTATGTAAGTACTTTATGTATCCTTCTCAGTTTACAGTGGTCGTTGGGAATTTTATTCTAAATGACAAATTGTAATTACCATCATGCTTTCCAGACTATAAACTAGTGTTAATTAGGCATATATTTAATTATTACATGTAATTTACTCTTTAATTCATAATAAAAGAGTGGATAGGAGGTGATTTAATTAAGTTTCTCATATTTTCAATCTGAGTAGTAAGAAAACAAAAGTAGAACAGTTTAAATAAACAAATACGACTTAAGTGAGCACTTGAAAAATTGAGAAAATACCCCAGAGCTGGTAGGACCGTAATACCAACATGACATCAATTGCTATTATTATTTCATCTGCTAAGGGATCATGAGTCAGGTTAGATGCGTCAAAGAGATACGCGAGTAGGTTAGATTGCCAATGTTGCATAGGCCTACTGAAGCAATTAGGAACGTGTGTTACTATCCTGCGTGTAAACAGTACTGATTTTACCAAAGGCTCTAATTTAGTTTATAACACTCAAGATATTTTATTTACGATGACAGTTTAATGAAATAGATGAGCCTACTATTAGATTCAGTTCAATTAAACAACCAATGGTTCTAATTTTGTTTAACACTAGAAATAATTCTCTTTATTTATGATGACAGATTAATGAAATAGTGTGGACCAACTACTAATTTCAGTACTATCGGTAATTTCGCTTGTTTCCAAAAACATTTTGTAGACCCTACATGTTATATTGACTTCATTTATTTATTTATTCTTTTCCCACTCAGACTTGATATAATTATATAATTATAAAAATAAAGGTATACTATCGTCACTTCCTACCAATACAAATTTGTATACACAATGGTAATTTTTGTTTAAAAAAGTAATTCCATTTTAATGTATTGTATTCCCCCAACTATTATTTTCTTTTAAAATAATGACCTTTTGATCTGGGAACACAGCATAGTACAATAGTATAATATATTAATAAAAACAAACTTGTATACTCAGATTTAACAGCAGATCTGGATTTTGAACTAATGAACTAAAGACTAATTGAGCCTATTGCCACATTCCACCATGTTTGAAACCTAACCATTAATTTATTTTGTTGAAATACATCTCAAATATCAGTGCAATTTCAAGAGAAATTGTTAGTTCAATTTCTAGTGACTACAAAATGAAAACAAATGAGAACATGCCCATTTTAACTTAATCTTAAACTGAATAAAAAAAACTCCAAACATGAATAACGGATGAAGCTACATTTTACCGTTATGTTTAATTCGGAAATCACCATCAAAAGAATTCTTAGCATATTTACTGCAATTTAAGAATTCACATTTATCATAATTTGTCGCAAGTTTGATTAACATGGCTCTACCAAAAGCAAATGTACGCACTACGGTTACAATGATCAGAGTCGGTTGATGAAATCACCGAACGCTTGGCTAACGCATACATCTTTAAGTGAAAAAGATAATTTAATTTCTTGGAACTTCCCAATAAATCGATAGTATTTTGTAACTAAAGATGACCATTGTGGTATACGTGTTACAATTAATTTGTTCAAATTACTTTAAGGACATTTAGGAACAATACACACGCCACCAATAGTTTTATTTATCTCATTATTGACTGAGCTTGCAGCGGCCAAGAAACTGAGATTTGAAGGGCCGTGGAAGATCCAAGGGGCTGTTTACTTACACTTCTTATCAAATTTATATAATGAACTATGAATCTCACCAAATTCTACTCGCTGGGGTGTCTCATTTTCTGGAATCAGAAAAGGTCAGACACAAAATGGAAATACATTATTTATCAAAACCTACAGCTAGCATGACCAGGTACGATATTACAATCCAGAACTTAAACTATGCCAAATGTTGGATATTTATGAAGAGAATTTAAATTATCGATAAACAATACCGGTAGTGTAAAGCAAATTTAATTTCTTTTTTATATAATCAATATTAGACATTATTAGCATACTGAATAATTCATAACTAAAGTATGCCTTGAAGGTGGATTCTGTGATTTTCCAAATATTTAATTTTTTGCAGTGTAATTTCAACTATTTCTTGACACACTCTGAAGAAATATGTAGCATAGTCTGATAAATTATTTTTCTAAAATGTTTTTATGTTTCATGCTCATGTGAGGATTTAAGAATGTTACAACTGCAAATATATTTAAAGTTAAGCAACTAAGCTTCAAAGAGATAGTTGTATACAACATCAAGTAAATGAATCGACAATGACGTCAGATATTTCAAGTTAACATGACTGCAACAGAACTGTGTCTCAAACAGCCATTTCTATTCTATAAATACATCCAAAGGTATATATTTCTAGAATTGATTTTAGACGTACAGTACCTACAACAGGCCTCCTACCAAATGATGTTTTAAAGTAAAACAAAATCAATAAAATTAGTCGGAAGAAATATTTGTATGAAATAAATTATTTAAACTGTTATTACTCTAAAACTATTTTACAGTAAAGTGATTCAGAATGTTTTCCAAAGGGTTTTCACGTTTATACATTTCAGAAAATGTTCAGAAATATGTTCACTTTAAATATTTTCTCTAGTAGGCCTATGTTTAATGCTACGTTAAAATCATTTAAAGAAAAAGCACTGTGTCGAGACAACAAATTTACAAATAAAATTAATAGTAAATACCAAAAAAAATGTGCATTTTGAGAACATACATCTACACCAACTGTCACTAATTGCATGATCGCACTAAAATCAATTTGTTTTAACTTAAATTACCCCCATGCTACCTTTAAGAAGAACATATGTCGCTTTAGCCATCGTTTTTTCAATAATACCCAATTTGCTGTACGTACCCAATCATATCATAAGAATTATCGAGTTAGGCTACAATATGAAAATGAGAAAATGGACGAAAAAATCGGTATGTTAGCTTTTTGAAATGATTACACCAATTAATTTTATTTTAAATTTTTGCAATAAACAAATAAATAAAAAAGAAAAAAAGTAACTTAGTGAAGTGAACGACAGTTATCTTATATCACAACATTTTAATTAAAGTTAACCATTACGTTTATTTCCGTAAACGTGTTCTTCGAGCTATTAAACTCACATTATTTTAAAAAAAATGTTGTGTGATAAATAATTTTTAACTAGGTATAATTTAAGTTACACATTGAATGTCCGGGCCGAGGTCTTTTGTTTAGTTTCTGTCATGCCTCCAGTACCATACCAAATACCTTTCTAACGCCATTACTTATCCTGATGATCAATGTAAAACAAAAAAACAGTTCCTTACCTCTGTTAATTTAAATAACTATATTATTATCACGGATGTTTGTGACCTGATCAAATTCATATTTTTTAATAACCAAATCCAAATCAAGTGCATTTGCATATTTGCTGGTATAAAACAATGTTTACTAAGTTAGCTAAGCATCATATCATATTTTGCCAGTGGTGTTTTAGCGAAAGATAATAATGTTTCTGTTAACAATTAATTGCCTGATGGTATTGATAGATTGAATATTTACATTAGTTGGGATTTTGTAAAGATTCTAGTGTAGACCTTTCCAAAATTAATAGATTAAAATGGGTACTGTGTAAAATAAAAACAAAATTAGGCCGTAACTTTTTCTTCAATAAGCTATATCTAATCAATCAATACACATTCAAATTATCGACACAAATTGTTGATAAAATGAATGACCTAATGTATAAAGAAAAATGTAAACTAAATACCTGCCACTGCTTTAACTGGTGTAAAACGCGAAGGTGTGCGTGTTAGCACGAACAAGTTGAGGTAACGCTACAAAATCAGTCTCTCCACGCGTGTGGCATTAAACCTCTCGGATTCGAACAACTCTGATGTTAGGCGACAAGTTTACCAGAAGTGTGAACATAACGCTCTGCGTTTTATACTTAACAGGCAATCATAACATCTAAGATAAACTGTCGATGCAGTATATCTTTTTTATATAAGAATATCCATTTTGGAGAAGATTGCATCACGGTTATCTCTAGCCTCCGGATGAAGATCTTTCAAATATGCCCCTAAACAGTCATTAAGATGACACAATTGAACATACAATTAACAGGCTTCTAAATGACCTTACCTTTTGAATGTCTTGATGGTAGTCGGTGATACTAAGAATTAGTGGGTACAAGAAATATATCAGAATTTAGAAATGACCAATCCGATAGAAACAAAACATACTTTTATCTATTCTGTGGATGCGGTTCTCTCGATGAGATTTTGGAAATGCCTTGCGCAGAATTGAGTGTTTGTGCTAGAGTAGTGTATTTGAGTTGGTGTTATTAGCGAAGTGATGAGGTAATCGATATAATTCCATTTTCTGCATGTACCTAGTGAGATCCCAGAGGATTTCCTTGTCATTGATCCTAGTTGATATTGTAATCGTTTATTTAGGCTGCTACATAAACGTGTTGATAGAATTTATCTTCATTAGAAGTGTTAAAATCAATTATGGATAAATCGTACCACAAATGTTTGTCCAGTGTTTGTCAAATCTAGGTACGCAACAAATCTTATCGAAATGTTGACACTCACCGTAAATATGTTTTCTTGGTAAGTTATGAGATTAATAAAGAAGAAAGCTACATAATAGTTTTCCGATCATCAAAAACCACAGTAAATATATTTCATCTCGTAAACGCGAACAAAATAAATGCTAAAAAGGCTGTAATTAATTCTTAAATAAAAGTGTAGAGAAATTGTATTGATTGAAACAACATGTTTATTTACTATATTGATTCTGATCTGTATCATGGCATAAAAACATTCGCTGTTAACTTCTCAACTCCTTGAAAAAAAAAGTTAACATGTTTTCCCGGAAATGATTATTTTGTTTGGGTTTGAATATTTCAAGTTAAATCCTCTGCTGGACAATTCATATCATAACTGTATTAAATAAAAAAAAACCTTATCCAAAAGCATTCACTTTGTTTTTCTTTTACACAAACATCCGCGGTAATGTGCATATGGGAGCTTATGTTTGCTGGTATTAAGTAGGTAACGTTTGTGACCACACTTAACAACATTTATAGGCATAACTTAAGCACATTGAGGTGTTAACTACTGCAATTTCCTCGGCGATATTCTTAAAGTAGGGTAAATCTTAAAAGCATATTACAAAAATAAATCACATTAAGTTTGTACTGTATGAATTGTATTAGTTATACTGAAGTAACAAACCATGTAAACAAACATTTTAGCATACACATGTATCACTAAACACTTATATAACACATATTGTCGATGTTATAGTAGGGCTACCTAAAGTTCAAAGTTCACATGTCTGCTAACTAAAAAAATGTCTAGACAATTATCATAATTAACTTAGGTAACCATTTTTTTTTATTACACAAAAATGTTCGCTATATTTGGTAGGTCTATCCTAAAATATTACTATAAGCTAATTAAAATGTAGAGGCCAACAATGTTTTATTGGTTAAGGCATGGATTGATGAATAGATCAATGGTTAAGGACAAATAATTATTTTCGACTCATTATTCTCTATTCACAGCTACGAATAAGAATGACTATTGCGTTTTTACATTCTTATACTCTATCAGAGGAATAACAATATGATAAGTATATAACAATATCTTCAAATGTAAGACATTTTGTTTGGCATCATTTCAACTATAATAAACATACCTTTTGACTAATCTTTTTTGAATTGTAGACATTTATATTATGATTTGTAAAAAATAAGTATGGCATCCATTTTGAAAAACAATACTGTGGACCTTAACTAGGATATTGCAATCGATAGATTTAAATTTCCTGACCTTGAAAATATACACAACGTTTGAAATTGAATATGGCGACTGGCTACAGAATATTGCATATGAAACATTTGGATTTGTCTACCTTAAAATCTACACTTTGCTACTTGAACGATCGAAATAATTATCAACAAATCTGGTAGACTCCTTGCTTTGAAATGTAAAACATTCGATGTAGAAATAATTTGTAACTCAATACATGTATCAAACTCTCCATTTCGAAGATGTTTGTTTGTGTGAATTCAAAGAAGTTTATTTGTCTGAATTCGTAGATGTTTTATAAGTAAATATTTACCTTACATTGTACATTATCAGTGTCAGGAAATTCAATTGTGGTAATTACAAGAATTAACTTTTAAAATTGTATATCTATTTTTATAAGTTAAAATTCACAGCATCGACATTTTTTGGTTGAATACAGACCCAATGTTATAAACAAACATGAGTTAGATTATTACAAATGTTTTCACAGTTCTTGGATTTAAAAAGTGGTTATTAAAATTTAAAAAACGAGATTTCAAAGATATTTATTATTATTGAAGAGTGATTGGAAGAAAAATACGGTACTTGATTTTGTTAATTTATTTAGCATATGATGCTCTACATACTTGATATTCATAAATCATAGTCACTGAATATAGATTTAACTCATCTGATCCCAGGGGAAGTGTTCCTACGTATTCAACTAATTCATTACTAGCAGATCAATTTGATTTCATTTCCAAATAATTATCAATTTATTCACGTAAAGCAAATGAATGAATCTTAACAGAAACATTAATACTACACATTCGTAATCTCTCTGTTAATATTACTACACGAATGGGGGTGGGTAGTGTTTTAAATTAAGGAGAGTACACTCGCGATTATGTTCAGATCTATGTTTACTGTATTTCTTCACTCGAAGGTATCGTGCACATTTGAAGCTTATGATTCTAAAAATACGCAATCGTCACGCATGAATGCATAGAGAAGAGAATTCTTTGGCCACATTGCTAAACATAATAAAATTAAATAAACTATAAACAAGTATGTGGATTAATACCAAAACAAGTGAAATAATTATAACAGTAAGCCCCGTCTGTCGGTCATGGAGTTATAATTTCTCCACAATTAGGCCTACACTCTCACAGATTTTCTCATCTTTGCCTTTTGATATTACAGTAGTATCTACTTCAAGATTATTGCTTGGTATAGATAAACATTTAGGTTGATAAAGATAAATATTGATCACAAAATTCCAAAATAAATTTGGATAGTAAATTTAATAAATTCCGGGTCTCAAGTTCTTACATAATCATCTCCTGAACTTTCTACTGCTAGAAACATTACAAGTATGAACAATTTAGGCGCGAAAACGTTAATGAAGCGGACGGAATGAAATTAGCAGAAAATAATTGGTGTTAAACGCGGAGTGTACAGCTGTTAGCACGAATCGTCTTGCATCAAGCATTTCAAGATTCTTGCAAAACAAACAAGACAGTATTTCTGTACGGAATGAAATTAATATCAAGACGATAGTATAAAAATGTATCGTGGAATGGTACTTAATTCGAAAAGTTTACTTTTGCTTAATACGTGTAACTTTAATAGTTTACTGTATTGAACTGCCAAAATGATTATGACGATGATGATAACAAAATATTAGTTACAAAAATTCCTAAATATAATAAACTGATTAGAATTTTACCAGAAAGTTGCTAATTAACAAGATCGAGGGCGCTTTTCTGAATGTTGCAAATATATAATTATTATCGATACAGGAAAACGAAAATATCTCCTAGCTGAGAACAAACGTTGCTGCCAAATCTAACCTACTATGTAAAAACAATAGTTTATATCCCCTGTAAAATGTTGTCAAACTTTCTAAAATTAAAATAAGGGATCAATTTCTCGGTTGTCAGCGACTCTGTGATAGCCTAAATTCATTGTAAACGGCGTTTACACTGCATCCAAGTCGCGAAATAGTTACGTTATTATTAGCGTACTATTTAAACTAATTTTAGCTTATTAAGTATAAGTCATTATCTCAGTTGAAACTATGTTTTGATAACTTTTACACCTAACATCATAATACCGACCTAGTTAATAACATTATGGCACATTTACGCAATATTGTTTTTCCATTTATAGTGAAAAATAATATGTGTTTACACGTTTTGTACTAAGTGAAATATAGAATTTTACATTTGGCTAAAATAATCACAAAAGGGTAATTGCTAGGAAGATATTGTATTTGCTAAATCTCACGAGAAACGGGCTCCAAACCACAAGAGAAAACATGTTCTAATTTTGAACTGATATATAATATCAAACTGGTAAACCATATTGGAACACACAATTATATTATAATAATATGTAGTTGGCTGATGACGAGAAATAAATTGTAGTTCCGAAATACAATTATTAGTACCGGATACAAGTTCACCAAGCTATAATTTCTAAAACTTAAGAACGCAACTGACTGCTTTAGAGAACTATCATCAAAACTAAATACATTTTTGCAGACATATGGTATCTATAGGCCCTACCAGTGTTAGCAAAACCACCATTCAAACTTGACATCGTTTGTATTATTTCGCTTCAGCAGTAGGTAGGTAGGTAAACGATACAGGAAGTGAACAAAGAACGAGTGGGGAAATAATAGATTTAAACCCACTTTCGGGACGACCCAATTTACAGAGGGGTGCACTATGTTGTTGATTGGTTTCCAGTACATGCTTAGGTAAAACGAAAACATCGTGCTCCAGTCACAATGATTAAAGTTCTTAAAATGTAGTATACAAAATATTATCTGCGTACTGTACATCATACATCACAGGGACGGTTCTTTATCACTTTCTAGGCTTACTGTATTATAAGGTCTGTTTTTTAAGATAATTAATATTATATTTATACTATTTGGTACGGCTGCAATGATACTATTGTTCGTATTACGGATCACCGTGGTAGGCCTGTTTCTTACAGTTCCATTTTATCGCAATGTATTATTATGGTAATCATTTCATTGAAGTCTTAATTATAAAATCAGTACACTATCTTACAATACCTGTCTAGCGCCCTCATCATATCCTGACGATGTCATCCAGCCGTGGTATCTTGTTTGTTTTGTTGACCCTATGGATATGAGATAATCACAAATAACAAATAAACGAAACATAATTTCACTGAATTTTGAGAATTAAATTGTTAAAGATAATTATATGCTGATAATTAGCATGAAAAGTATTAGCCGCCATCCAAGCAGGGCCATCCGAGCATACGGTAGGCCTACCGTACCACACAAGGCCGAAAGTGGCCTTTGCCAGGCTTGAATACAGTTAGCCGGCTACTAGCTGCTACACTACAACTTGGGGCTAAAATGGATAGTTTTCAAACAGAGTGTAAACATATAATATCCAATTTCTGGCTAGTATTAGTTATCTAATTCATTAATATCTTTATTTACATAAACCATGCAGCTACAAATGTCACATTCTGAAATACTATTAAGGAACAAAAAACTAACTTTAGAGAGGAGTACCGTACAGTATGTTAATCATAATTCACCGCGAGACACTAGAAGTTAATACGCATCACTTCACATGGCTATGTAGAGACACAGGTGTAAAAATTGCCTGTTTACCATGAAGGTATTTTACAAAAAGTTTGGAATTTGTGTAAAACTTTATTTACGTTTGACTACTTTTCATTTTAAGGATTCTACAATTTTAATTAAAATGTGCTTGGTTTTATGATTGCTAATTTAAGTTTTAAGCAATAACATTTTTTGTTCAAATTATACACATTTATTAATATACAATATGTGAAACATGTCTATGTAATTTGCAATATTGATTTACTTACAGCAATGGTATGACGATTTCCGTGTCACGCCATGTCACGTGAGTGGCATAGAGTCTGTTTGATTGGCTCACCTGTTTGTTATTTACAGTTGCAGCATTGAATTAATCAATCGATATACTTTAATACAACCAACTAGCCTAAATATTTGTTTTCTATTAAAATCCACAATACCATAAATTAACGGGACATAGCTAAAGCATGATTGCTATGCATTTGGTAAACCTGAAAAAAATGTCTCCGACCTTGTTTTCTGTGTGTAATGTGTCGCTATGTGAGAAATGATGCTAGATGTTATATTAAGTTGCATCGAACTTAAAGTATTATAAACTTACGTATTCCATTATTTACTTTATAGGCCTAGTCAGTGATCTTGTAAAATCAAATTCATACCGATAATGATGCAAAAATAAAACTTCTTATTGACATAGGCATGACTAGTAGGCCTATTTGTAATCAAATATTCATATTTTGTATTGTATAGGCCTATAAAATATAAATCTTAAAACTGCTCGTTCAATGCTATTATAATTAATATGAAGCTTTATATATTGTTTGTGAAAAGTTGGACGTTTATATCTTTTCCTCGAAGTTAGAATAATAGTTCTAATTAAGCCTATTGTGACTGTATTGGACAATTTTTAGATGATGTTGAATAAATAAATTGAATTGATTATTTGCTGTATGGTACGATACGAACAAAATACATACTAGGTTCAATACAATTAATATACGATCAACATTCGCCCAGTTCTGGGCATGCAACTATTTTATTTATTTAGGTAAACATGGAAAACTGTCTGTTTATAAACAACGCATACTTGTTTTCACCTTAAAAACTATAAACATAACGAAATAATTGAAAACACAGTAATCCAGTACTTAAATATACAGTATTTTACAATATAACAAGAAAATACATTATAATCGGTATTCTTGTATCTATATACCACTATGTAAAACAAAAATGGATTGCGTATAGCCGATTCTCGGTAAATTTATTTTATCAAAGAAAATACAGTAGGGCCTAATACAGCATCACATGTGTTCCAGATGTATTATAGACCATAATATTATCATTAACATAACCTTTCATGATACAGGCATCACTTGAGATGTACAGTATATTACGGAATTTTCCTATGATCTGTCATATGTGGAGATACAACACTAATAATCAGGTATAATTATGTTAACTATTGTGAAACAACATTGAACAATTTTTCAATGCAATGCTAAGGTTTGCCTATCAGTTGTAATACTTCACTTAACAGGCTATACTTGTATTGTCCAGTAATTAAAGTCGTATGTTTTTAAATTCATTCTCGTCTAATCCAATAATTATTAAATCATGTTTAACACAATATTTGATACGGTAGCAGTCTTAAATTTGTATATTAGCAAATAAATAAAAAATGAGCTATTGACTTGGTTATACCAAAGATCATCAACTTTCGAAAACCAGTTGAATAAAAAAAACATTTATTCATTGTTTTTTACATTAAAAATTCTAAAATTTGTCCCACCGTATTCCAAGTCTACTTATAAGGTATGTTTGGACACGTTCTATTGATTATCAATTTAAATTTGCATTAAACGTCTTTCAATACGATTAATTCAAATTTACTTTATTCAATCAAGTTTTACAGTTAATCAGTTTACGTATTAGTTGAGAATATATTTAAAATGGGATCTACGATTGGTCAATTTACTCTTTATAAACGAAACCGTATTGAATCTGGGGTAAAAACGCGTCATATGTTCCAAAATTTGATTCTATATAATGGTCACGATTTTCAACAATACAGAAAAAGATCGAGGTATTACTATACTCCGAAACGACCAAATATATTATATAACTAAATCAAAATAAATAGTAAATGTTTCGATCACTTAGCGCCACCAATGTCAATATGAGTGGCACATTTTTCTTCTATTTCAGTACAAAATGTATCCAAGCTAAATTTCCCGTTACCACAAATATTAGGAAAAACGCCTCCTGTCATTTCAACGTATTGAGTGCTCTGTCGGATATGAATCCACACAACAAGATGCATAAATGATCTAATGTCAAATGTATTTGATCTTAGGCATTCTACTATTGGTATATTTGCAACACCATGGCGACTTATATATATTATCGAATTATAGATTACAGATGATATCACTGGAAGCCAATGGAATACCTACTTAAACTATTTATAAACTTATACATTTTTATGTATCATTATAAATGAATAAATATTCTTAATTCTAAGAAGAAAACAATTTTATTTACACAATGAAATACATGTTAAGAACAATAGATGATAATTATAAAGCGATTAATTCACTTTATTCAGTCATATTGTTTCCAAAAAACTGTAATATGACCAGCATATTGTAACTTAAATAACTATGATCTGTTGAATCGTTCTGTTTATACACGAATTGTAGATACAATTACTTTGTACATTTACAACTTTGATTAATCTAACCAGCTATTATTAAAAAATTATGATATTAAAAGCTTATTATGTACACAAGATACAAATTTTAATTCTGAACTGAAATTATGAATTTTCCAAAATTGAAAAAAAATCTCCAAACTTTTTTTTTATTTAGAAAGGCGACACAAATTGTAGTCAAATTAAATTCCTAGCTTTCAAATTGTCTAAACTTATTCAACGATTTGCTTTATCTATTTAATGTTAAAACGTTATTATTATTATTATTTTTATATTATTGGACGCGAAGTATGGGAACTGTGTCGATTCAACATATATCTCTTTATTGTCAAAATGTAAAATAATAATAATAATAATTACATTGCTCAACTTATTTGACAAAAAGACCAAATAAAAACTGGATTTGGCCTTGTAAATGAAATATAAAGTAAACGACGCTAGATATTTAAGTTATTAGTTATTTTGTACTACAAAAATAATGTTATGAAATTATAATATCTTGATGTTATATGATAGATGTGAGAATTAAATACATTATTATACAAATAATCAATGGGAAGAATATGTTCATGAGTTTAAAGATGGATTGTTCTACTTAACTCGGCTCCAATTTAAATCGTAGCTCGAGAAGGTCATGAAGACCACTTAAAACGGTACAATCCATTTTAAGAATTCTATAAACGGGATTCATAATATTTGCTTGAATATATACAAATAAACAAGTAAATAAGAAATAAATAAACAAGGATACTAAATACTTATCAGAGCTATAATAACTTTGGTTGTATCTATTATAGTAAACGGTGAGGTTTAAACTCGAAATATTCTGTGGATTGCAGACTCAATCATTACTAACAACAATACAACCGTCATGATACAGAAACAAATCCGATTGGATTGAACTCCTCTTCATTCATTATTGATTAAGTTTAGGGTGGCTCAATTTATATTAGTCCAATGACAATTCAATTTAGATTAAAAGTTGATATGAGATTGATAAAATGAATTAATATTGAAATTGGAAGATAAGCCAATGCTTCATTCATTTGAGAATACTCTCATAATATGTTTTTTTTTATAGATGTATATTCCAAAAATAACAGTGACGTAAGCCTAGAAACACGAAGACAATATTCGCTAATTTGAATAAGAAAGAAGGCTACTACTGTAATGAATATGCGCAGGCGTTATTGTAATTATATTAGTACTGATTGCTAGCTTATTAATATCCAGGCTATTGGACTGGGAATTGTTCAAAACATACTAATGGATAAATACATAAATAGCATTTTTACAAGGATATACTTGTTTTCATTATTATGTACATTATGTATCAGAGTGATACGCTAATAATGTTTAAAGAATTTAATATACATATATACTTATATACAAATATCGTATTATAAATATATAATGAACGATATAAAGTACATTTTTAGGCTAGTGTCGTATCTGCATCGAGGGCCAAAAGAGTTACTGTTTAAACTAGCTTTCTACCTCTTTATGTAAAGTAATCTCTCTACAGATATGTATGTTGTTCTTGGTTGTAGATTTACTATAAACAAGGAAAACTGAAAAGTAACGGACAACCTCACATAACTCAATATTTATGCGCAGGACAACCAAATTAAGATTGAAAGGAGTGACTATCCAATCGGACTGGTACCATGCGGTCAAAATGGCAAATGTGAGTTACGCTTTTAACGCTAACTTATTGTATACATAATGCAAGTCTCCCTTAATGTAAAAGAATACAATCTATTCTTTAGAGTTTTTTTTTCACCCATCTTTTTAAAGTCAGTCTGTAGCGACTTTTATTTCATTCATTCCAGATACTTAGGCGATTACACCATTTACGATAATTGTAACCACTCATATAGAGTGAAAACTCGTCCTAGTCAGGGAAGAGTGAAATTTGACTTTTCCCTGCTCTAATAGAGGGAAAACAGTTTCACTCTAAACAACGAGTGGAATTTCACTCGTTTACAAAAAGAGAGTAAAATATACATTAATTAAAACTATATAATTAGTAGATTTGTTCTATTTTCTTTTACATCACGAATCATCTAATAAATTGTTCACTCTTATTCGTGATTGTTAAATCGATTGAATAGCTTTATGTTCATGACGTTGTTGGTAAGAGGTTATAATTATAAAGATAATAGGTGATACAATAATATGTTAATAACCTGAACCTAATGTTTGCTACAACTGTATAACACACAAGCCAATTCAGTATCCTTCTCTAACTTGCACATGTAGTTTGGTTAACAATTCGCTTACTATCTTTGTTTTAATTCAAAAATACAAAGTTATTGCAAGAAAGTGACGTCACATGTAGCCTAGTCTCAATTTCCTAGTTTACACTAAGAAATACCGTCGTTATATTATTATTACACAGTAGAAAGTGCTGAGTGACTTTATTCAACTTTTTGCTTGAGGTTCGTACGATTGAAACAATAGTGGTGCAGATAGGATTATTCCACTTGTTCCGCAAATAACAGAAATCAGAAAAACCCACAGGAATATTCTGTCGATTACCATTGCAACGTATTTCCAATCTTCACTCACCTAAAAGTAGATATAAGAAACAAAACAATCAGTTTTTGTTGTCACGAAAATGTATATTGTATTACTGCACAAAACACAAAACAGCTACTAAACAACATATTAAATCAGATCGTAAAATTAGGGGAAGGTGTAACGATGAGGGAGGAAAGAAAGGTAGAGAGGTGGAGAGGAGGAAAAAGAGGTGGAGAGGACGAAAGGGAGGTAGAGAGGACGAAAAGGAGGTGGAGAGGAGGAAAGAGAGGTGGAGAGGAGGAAAAAGAGGTGGAGAGGACGAAAGGGAGGTAGAGAGGACGAAAAGGAGGTGGAGAGGAGGAAAGAGAGGTGGAGAGGAGGAAAGAGAGGTGGAGAGGAGGAAAGAGAGGTGGAGAGGATGAAAGAGAGGTGGAGAGGAGAAAAGGGAGGTGGAGAGGAGGAAATAGAGGTGGAGAGCAGGAAAGGGAGGTGGAGAGGAGGAAAGGGAGGTGGAGAGGGGGAAACGGAGGTGGAGAGGAGGAAGAGAGGTGGAGAGGAGGAAAGGGAGGTGGAGAGGAGGAAAGGGAGGTGGAGAGGAGGAAAGGGAGGTGGAGAGGAGGAAAGGGAGGTGGAGAGGAGGAAAGGGAGGTGGAGAGGAGGAAGAGAGGTGGAGAGGAGGAAGAGAGGTGGAGAGGAGGAAAGAGAGGTGGAGAAGAGGAAATGGAGGTGTAGAGGAGGAAAGGGAGGTGGAGAGGAGGAAGAGAGGTGGGGAGGAGTACAGAGAGGTGGAGAGGAGGAAAGAGAGGTGGAGAGGAGGAAAGAGATGTGGAGAGGAGGAAAGGGAGGTGAAGAGGAGGAAAAAGATGTGGAGAGGAGGAATGGGAGGTGGAGAGGAGGAAAGGGAGGTGGAGAGGAGGAAAAAGAGGTGGAGAGGAGGAAAAAGAGGTGGAGAGGAGGAAAGAGATCTGGAGAGGAGAAAAGAGAGGTGGAGAGGAGGAAAGATTGGTGGAGAGGAGAAAAGAGAAGTAGAGAGGAGGAAAGAGACGATGGAGAGGAGGAAAGAGAGGGGTAGAGGAGGAAGAAAGTTAAACATGCTAAAATGGTGAGGCTATAGATCAATTTAGTAGTTTAGCAAGAAAATCTTACATTTTCATATATTTCTTCGTTCTTTAAGTGATTAGCAATGAACTTAACGCCCTCTACAGCTTGTTGAAATTCATGTGAGCATTGACGCGGTCCTGTTGTGCCTGGGACATCCTTTCCACCAGACAACAAATCTTCCATCCTCATACGACTGAACCCGCCAGAGTGATGATTTTCAAATAAATCTCTTCCATTTGATTTCTTAATATCAATGTCTTTATGTATTATTTCATTCATTTCAAATTGTTTGAAATTGATTTTTTCTAGCTTCTCTCTCCTGCTAAGATATTTTTTGGGTCTTGACATACAAAGCAATGGAGGTAAAGTTTCTAAAAATAGTTTTTTCACCCACGGTTTCATTGTGTGTGTGCTTGGCGCTCTGTAGTGAATATTTAAAACAACCACTGTAATCACAATTGATAACGTTACAAGAACCATCGTAAACAGAAGATAACGACCGATTAGGGGGATCAGAAGTGACGTTGGCGGGATGATATCCGCTATAAGTAAAAGAAACACAGTAAGCGCCAAGAGAATAGATATACATAAAGTGATTTTTTCACCTGAATCCGATGGTAAGTAAAACACTAAGACGGTCAGGAATGAAATCAACACGCATGGGATGATTAGGTTTACTGTATAAAATAACGGTTTTCTTCGTATTTGTAAGTCAAACGTAATGTCGACGTAAACCTGATCGCAACAAGGATAACGTATGACTTGACGTTTGGCTGGTGAGCTGATAATGTCCCATTCACCGCTTTCCCAGTAGTCCTCTAGGTCAACTTGCTTTTTCCCTGGGTTAAGATCGATTAGAGATCCATCGTAAGTCCACGATCCGAATTTCATAATACATTTCTGTTCATCAAACGGGAAGTAGCGAACATTTATTTGGCATGAACTCTTATAGATTGCAGGTGGTAGCCAGTATATCAATCCATTGCTATACACTAAGCATTTTGTCATCAGTGTCACTTCATACTGACCGTCTGCACTAAAAATAAAAATAAGTTCAATGTTTAGTTCTGAGAGGAAATCATAATGATATTGATATGATGCTTGTTACATTGTAGCATGATATTTTAACAGCTTAAGCAGCTTTGCTTTAGGGTTTGATGTACGCACAGTACATAAGTACAATTAACGTTATAGATATGATAACGAATAAAATGTGATTAACACTATCACAGCCATTATCATCCTCTATCATCATTTTCACATGATGCATGTACATATTAGCATTATTTTATACATATTTCTAATAATAATAATGTTATTGTTGTCGAATTTATATAGCACTTATCCTGCTTCTCTATGTATTCATTAATTGTGATTAATTTTAATTTTGATCACATATTATTCAATAAACCGTGTCAATTGTCAAAATGTTTACAAAAGTGTATTAGTACCATCTTACCGTGCAATAGAACTAAATAATGCCCGACATTAACGAAATCAATGATACGAAATCAACCAATCAATAGGCAAGGCTACATTTAAGCGCCATCAAACATAATAATTATTTATCATGATAATACAATGAAGTATTTACTTATTATACAAAACCAGATCTGGAAGCCATAACATTTCAGAAGGAACTCGAAGAATGGAGATTCCATTATAATCTGCAGGGTCCCATGTTAACTTGTAGTCATACCATTGCTGAAAAAAAGAGAGAAAATACTTGTAAGCACCCTCTAATCATTATTCTGTCATCAGAAATATAAGTTAACCTCACTGGGCTAGACTGAAATGTTTCCCCTCTTCAAAGATGGTTAAAATAAAATAAATTAAAAAAACGGCAAAAAAAAAAACCCCCTCCGTTGTTCTAGTCACTGACGAATAATTGTCTGCTATAATCAGCTTTCAATATGCTTATTATAAATGGTAATGTTCTGCATGGTAATATGGTATATATTTACACTATTGTCTTTATTTTCTGTAAGTTATTAACCCAATGATACCTAAAGCAATACTTTACCTGTTTAAGCCACACGTTTGTCGTCATGATTTGGTTCTTTTCATCCTTGAATTAATAAAAATATATCAGAAATTAGCCACAAAATTGTATTATGATAGAACTTGAGTAATTAGTAGCTCCATCAGTTTTCTGATCTAGAAAAGTTGGATGACAATTTGTCGGTTGACATTCTGCTGCCGAACACTTTTTTAAATGTTTACTGATGCGCGCCCTCATGATTACCAAAGTGTTGCCTACTTGCAACTATCGTTTTAAAAATATTTTATCCCATTAAATACATGAATTACACAATATGGTTATGTTGGTAATGATTTTCAACTTACCACATCAATTAACTGTGACATAGTGAGACTGAACTCCACTTCTAGTTTTTCGGAATTATTCCTGACTGGACGAATTAGCCGATTGTAACCTGTGAATAATTTATTGAACAGCCGCTCCTCAGATTCTGCTCCCGAAGAACCTAAAAAAAGATATATCACAGATCAATGTTGTGATTACAAATGCATTGTTTTTTGCATTAACAACCATAAACCATGTCTGAAAATTCACGTACAATGTATATGTTAGATGAACTAGACAATCCCCGCATCTGCCAATACCGAACAAAATAATTATATGCCGTTCACTGTGATAGACTACTAACATTTTCTTTTATCTTTTCATATTTTATTGATCAGATATATGCCTACTATTAGTCGTATTTTTTTTCTAGCAAATTGTTTAAATTCTAAACGCCCCTCCATGTTTTTATTATAGTTATTAAACTCCCACTCTTATGTTTTTTATAATTATAAATACCCCACCATGTTTTTATAATATTTATAAATACCTCCCTCTATGTTTTTTATAATATCATAAATACCTCCCTCTCTGTTTTTATAATATTATAAATACCTCCCTCTATGTTTTAATAAAGACCCATTTAGTACCGTTATCTGCTGTCCGCCTGGATTACCAGGATACGCAGCTGCAGCACGTGATTTGTATTTGATGTTCACTCTCAAATAATGAAAATGTTATAACAAATCAATAAGTACAAGCAGAATATGTACTTATAATTAATGAGACGATAGTGATTAGGATGTAGAGTCGATCTAATTGACTTTTCATCCCCATGGAACGCAAGCTTCATGCATCGGTCAGTCCCAACGGTGAGCAATTCAAAGTAATTGATTGTAATAAGTTGGATCTTTCTACGCCCATCATGCAAACCAGGCTGGCATGAGACGAAGTTGTCTGGTTCGAATAATGTTTTTTAAATGATAAATTATGTAGGCGTATTATACTAATATTTTCTCGTGTCTTTCAAATCGTTACTAATGATTATACCAAGGAAAAAATGAGATTAGGTCTACACTCTTCCTGATTATACTCTATAATTTCAATATGCAATACTGAGGTATTCACTTGCCATAACTGATTTGTTTAGAAAGGATTTACCCATAAGATATTTTATTACAAATTGTTTCTGTGTGCAGGCAAATTACTAGTATTGTCAACAAGATATCATAGACAAGGACAAATATCAGTATCTCTACATTAAATAATGATCTTGGGCACCATACTTCAACATACGAACTGTCATACATAATTACAATATCAACATTGTAATAATAGAAGGAACAGAACACATTTGTCTGTATTAACATTACCCAGTAACAGATGCATTATCATATTTCGTGTGTGCCAATATATCAGATTTAATAATGTGACTGCTTCCACATTTTGCATTGTAACAAAGTTTATACAATGATACATTTAACAAATATTATATGTAATGGGGTCGGTCAAACCACGTCCGAGTAAGCTTATTTCTGTTTCACTAATGTATATTCGTGTGTTTTAAATTTTAACTCGTAGTTGGATACTTTTTCAATTATGGAATCTAAAATGCCCGACGTATTGTTGAATATACGTATTATGAACTACCACAGAACAATTCGATAGTTTTGTCTGGACCTGACCTTTAGACACGATTTGTGATATGTACCAATGTTTTAAAGAAATTATTAGCGCCCTCTATGTTGACATCGTTAATAATGTTCATTAGAAAACATTGTGTGGTTATTAACTTGGTTATTTAGCCAATTAATGTGAAGTAAATGTGCCAATTTAAATTAAGTAAAATTGGAAATAGAAAGACAAAAAGTAACTTACCTTTTCCGAAAGACAGAAGGCAGACAAGTAAAATTAGCGAATCCATTGTGTAGAAAAACGTAGGCCTAACTTGGTAATTAATATCAAAAGGACTACGTCTTCTCAGTTAACAACACAACGGGTTATCATCTGTAAGATAAACACAAAATGAATTGATCACCGGATAATCATCATCGCCATGTTTCAAAATGTACTCCTCTTTTCTTCCTTGTTCTTTTCACTTACTCTCGTTATATTTTCTGTATACAGTACAACAAATTCAAGTTAATATTCAAAGCCTCACAACACTGCCTTTCTTTCATTTTCTACTACAACATGAATAAAGAAGGCAAACATTTCTAAAGTGAAAATGCACATTAATTATGTTTCTCATTTCAATATGTCTATATAATAGTTATTTATCATATATTTTGAAACACGAGTGCCCATGAAATACGTAGATTATGAGTCCCCGTAACCAGCAACATTGTATTCGCTTACACAGTTTGATATAAATCTCATTTATACTGTAACACACACTATAATGCTAGACTATTATACGTCAGATACATTACAAACATTAACGATACATTGTTTACAAGGAAATCAGTCTATGGTGCTAAACTAGATATTATAACTTACCGTTGTATGATGAGACAAGCATATTTTATGCCTACATGTTATTTTCCGTTATTATTTCCCTACCGTTCATTAGATACAATAATAAAGTGTGTTTAATTAGGCTAAGATTAGTCTCAAAGGATCATGGACAATTCACCATTATCATTCAAATTTAGCTCAGGCCTTGTTATGTGTACATAGAAAAGCACAGAGCGTTCGATACATTGACAACAGCATACCTTGTATAAAACATAAAAGGAGCTATTCAATTTATCGGGTGATTTGTAATGGACGTAAAAGCATAACCTTATTATGTCAAGGTCATGATGGTATTGTGAAGAAAACATTATTGCGACCGTTAAATAATAATAACACGCCTTGTTATCAAATGAAATAGGTTGGTTTGCATCTTTTCTTTAGAGAGATAATTATTAGCAATAAAGTCACAAAAGGCCTTAAAAAAAAGGTGTAATATAGGCCTTGAAAATATGTAGGCCTATCGTGCATTTTTAGGTAGGATACATCATGTATATTCACCCCATTATTCACATTGTAATACGGCCTTATTCACGAGCTTATATCTTTATATTATACAGTATAGGTCCAAAATTTCTACTAAAATATTCTAAGCATTTCAAGCATCCAGGGCAATGTTACATTTTATCACTTTACGAATTGTTTCGCTTCCCATAAATTCTCAACTTTAAATGCTATTTGGTAATAATGTGTTGTAACATTTAATAGTGAAAAACTTTAAAATGTCACTCATTACCCTCATAAAAAAAACAATCTTCTAGTAATAGGCTACTGTTTTAGTCTGAATTTGTATACATACATTGAAGTCTCAAGTTCAAAGGTTAGATTTTGTTTTAAAGACAGTACAGTGCATTGTTAGCTGTAAGATAATGCCAAACATGATATATGACGAGTTATAAGACAAATGTTGATGTTAAATGATGATTGTGTTAATGACATAAGAACCGATGATATGACACGCCGTTAATGATCTCTTACGATAAAGACAGCCAAGATAAGATTTAACAAATTATAAATAAAACTGTAACAATATTATTGAGCAGGCTTCATAATAAACCAACCATCATTTGGACTGAGGCGAGAAAAATCGAAATAATTGGTTAGTAATTTAAATTTTGTAATTTTAGGGAGATTTTCGATTGGTAAATCTATAACTTTCCTACAACTGCTATTTTTAAATGTGACATTTCTACTCAATCCAACAGTTGTACTATTGAAGTTTGTTCTCCAAGAATAATAGTGTTTTTATGGTGAAGATGGTACTGTAATATGACCTGATGGCACCTAGATGGATTATTTCTGTTGTTTGAAATCCATTAAAGTAATCATTCAAGACATTGCTGAAGATGCAACGTTAATGGTTAATGTCTAACCACTTACGATTCTCCGTTCCCCCTGTCTTGTTAAGTATTAACTTTCCATATTCGTTAATATTTTTTAATAGCAGAAACTTGTGTTCAACTTGAATACTCGGTCTAGTAAAATTAACAAATGCTACAGAAAAGGTTAAAATGTCAGAGTTATCAGACCAAATGTACAAAAACAATGAACAAAGCGGAAATGAAAATCTTGAGAAAAGTAGTTTAAGATGGTTATTTAAAAAAAATTAGCATAAGACATGCAAATAACACATCTTCTCTGACGTCATTGATCATTGAGTACGACATTACTATTGTATTGGCAAATAACATCATGCAAGACATTACTGTTGATTAGTTTTCTGTCTAAGTTCCAAATTAATAATTGTAATAAAATAATACTTTATGACTTAAGAAACATACTTTGACAAATAGCCAACGATTCAGAATTCACATTAAGCTCATAGCCAGGGTCGAGGGGTCAACGAACGAACCCCTTCCTTTTTGCTGAAGTGGCCCTTTTTAATGAGACCAGCAACAGCAAAAGATAGTTCTGACATGCCTAACTTATGACACCATTTGCCTTATATGGAAAACACTCTGTATATATAACACATGATGAAAAAAAAAAAATAAAGAATGAATGATATTATTCAACTAATTACAATTCTTGACTCTATGAATTCAGCAGACTGAGAACAGATACCTGAATGAATTTGAGAAACGGTATCTCTACAGGATACTTAGACAATGTCTTGATTAATGACACACAGCCAAAGAAACAACGTTAATAAAACGTGTGTATATGCACATGTTGAAGAATACTAACGTCTCATCCTAGACTATAAACAATTCGTAGTGCTTTAAATTATATCTTTATTGCAGTATGGTAGGTCTAGGTATGTGCAGCTCCAAATAATCCACGGATCATTACAAGGTATTTGAAGTTGATTCGAAGTTGGAAGAGCGTGAATAAAGGTAAATATCATAAGCAGATTCATAGGGTATTACACGATGGTTGCCCCATTGAGTTTGTTTAATTTAAGAACATGTGTTGAGTCTAACTTTCTCTTCCTGAAAAAAACCCCACGAATATCTAGACACTATAGAGTGACTGATTTCAACCGATATAACAAGAGCTGACTCTTCGATTAAAAAAATGGTAAAGTGAATAACTATTATGTGACATTAAAATGGCCTATTCAACAACCAAAATGTAAACAATTATTTTTTCAGGACAATATTTAAAGATGTATTGTCCCCCTAAAAAATGTTGTTTTACATTTTTTTTTTTTGAATATGCCATTTTAATGTAACATAATAGTTATTCACTTTGACCTAAAATTAGATCGGGAAAAAAAATATTTACCTGAAAAAACTGTAATTTAAAGCAAAAAATAGACAAATCGGCTGCCAGCCAATAGGTTTTTGGTTGAATTTAACCGTTTATTTTGTCATTTTATAATATAATATATAATATAATATATTATAGTTTTGTTAAAACTACAAAATGGCCTATTCAAAGTTTGATTTTATTAATCTTCATTTCATTAATCATTAATTTTCATGTTTTTTGGGGGATAATAAGTTTGACAGCCAATAGAATGATTCAACACCAATGATCAGTATGCCTATATTATTAAGCAGTACAACTACTTCACCAAGATTGATGTGCTTGTAAAAGTATTAATCAGTAATAGATGACGTCACATGGTACAGTGACACAACATGTATAAATGTCAGATTTATTGTACAAGATATTATTATTGAAATGGATCGATAATGAACTCTAAACATAATGCATTTTGGTGTATTGTTTGGATTGGTTTACATCGTGGTAATAATGGCCAACTACTCAGCTCAGTGTGTCAAACAAAGAACGTAGCTTGTCTGAAATTGTTATTTTATATTTAGATGAACAATAAAAATGCTTAATTTCTGCCATTATCCAAATGTCACAACAAAGCCCATTCTCAAATAAATAGGCCTACAGATATTTTCTTCACACATTTTTTATTCTAGCTAAGCCCAACCAAGCAATCATAATCCTTTTACACTCTTTTAAAGCAAAAAGTATAGGCCTAATCTTTCTCTACTATCTGCGCAAAACACGTTCGTTACGATTCGCCTCTAAGACACCAACATCGCCCTTCCAATATTAAATTTACAAATAGATTTGATTAATTTAGACCATTTCAGCAAATTACTAATTCTCGGTGTGCGTGTTCATTACTGTACGCATCTAAATTGATTCATATTTATCGATTACAACACGCAGCCCATTATAATGATGTGAGAAGGACAACAGTGGTTAAAAAACAATCGTTGACATTTTCATATAGGAATGCATGTACTTTATTAACAATCTTTTAAATAAACAAACGCATTCTCTGTGATTTAAGATATACTGGTATTTAAAATGAAGGGTATGTTGATATTATAAGTTTCAAACTAAGTATTTTATCTTTCACTTGAGGAATTTCCAAATTGATGGTGCCTGTATACGTTGTTGGACATTTCTTAACTACTTCTAAATTAAATCAGCTATGACATATGGATGAGTTATAATAGTTTTATTCAAAAACGTTGTACCAGAAGTATTGAGGTTCTCTGATATAGTCGCCCTTAAATTTAACATTTTTGTAGCAAAGCCAATATTTTAAGGCAAGATATTGTTGGTAGCTGAATATAACCATGGTTGGGTTTACATGCACGAGAACATATATTTAGACGTACCTTGATGAATTTTATCGGTATTGTCGAATGCAATGCTTTAAGACAACTTTAAATTAAGTAGGTCTTCAACTTTTTAAAACTAATTCATCAATCAATTGAACATATTGATGTCTGAACATTCTCCGAAAAGAGTCACTATGAAACGCCACAAGGGCAAACGGAGTCATAGAAAAATCAATAATAGGCCTTAATTGAAATACAGTATTATAAATCCAAAGTTTCGTCAAAAAACCTTCGCGGTTTCTTTTTATACGTATAGGCCTATCCATATTTATTACTTACAAATTCAAAATTTTGTTTTGAAATTGTGAAAAAAAATAAATTTATTAGATATTTATGGATATAGCGCGGCGTCTGAGAAATAATGACGAAAGTTAAAATATTGTTTGTAGATGTATTTCTAATATGCAAATGCGAGACAGTGCGAGACAGTCTAAGACTCGCCGGGCAGAAACAAAACATATTGTATAATGGCATATGTTATTCATGCTACTCCGGTACTAAATTAATCTTTCAATAGTAATTTCAAGTAGTTTTACATAACACTCTAAAACAAGTACCCAGTAAATCATGAAATTGCTCTTGTCATTGATACGGCATAGCATAAACAGTAGACGATACTTGCTGCTTTTATTTGAAGCATATCATTTAGGGTATATGACTCGTTGCGTAATCTGTATTCTGTCATATTGTTCTTGCTAATTTCCTTGTCTGAATGGAAAGGTTGGACATTATTTTTAGCAGTGGCGTAGACAGTAAAAGAGTAGATTTGCCTAGTTTAATTTAAAGCCGAATTGACGTCCAGATCGTATTTTAAAGAGACACACGTAGATATTTAAGTTATTATAAGATTTAAAGCATTTTCTTATCGTCCCAATATCATTGGATAATTGTAAAATTCTTTCAAAATACAACAAGTTGTAAGCCACAAGCCCGGATTTTTATTACATTGATTTCTTTTTTAACTTTATGTCTATTTTTCTTTAGCTTCATCATTCAATAATTGAAACGCGTTCAATATTAGAATTAAGGTGAAACGTAATTGAAACTTCTACATTATTCCCCTTCTCTCAATCATAATTATAAACCAACCGTTTATAAGTAGGTTGTAAGAGACAACAGAATACACAGAGAGAGGTACCGCAGCAAAGGAACAGATATACATGTATCTACGAGCTCTATTTGGCAGTAGCAAGAAATCAATGGCAGAGCTATAACTTATAATCAAGAATATAAACATTTATAATATAATTGATGTATGCTCTAGTTCTATCTTGGAGAGCATAATTACCAAACTCAGCGATATACATGAGATTAGAGCATCTCAATTACCTAGTTTACTTTGTGTTATTGAGACCCGACTAAATGCTTCAATAATTAACTCGGAAATCATCCATAACTCCAACAGTATTATCACTCAAAAATTAAAGACATTTTGAAAAACAAGCTGATGGCGTTGCTTAAAAGATCTTTAACTACTGTGGTTGGTAAGAGGACCAAGTGAGGTCAAACGGCGAAGTATGGAAGATGGGTTTGATAATATCCATGATATTCTGCCATCATTCTAACTTTTTCTTATTCTTTTTCTTGTTTTTCTTGTTTTAAAATGTTTAAATGTTTTTTTAACTGTATATTGATTTTTAATTTTATGTAGTTAAGTTTTTCTGGGGCAACAGACATTTCATGGTGACTCTGTTGCTTTTGGGGTCTCAGGACATGATGTCGAATATATAAATAAAATGAAACTAAATCAGTTTACGATCAAATTGTTTGAACCATTAGCCTCTTTCATCACTATTTTGTATCATCATTATTATTATAACTGCTGATTCTGTTTCTAAAAAGTTAGAAATTGATTTTAAAAACTATTAGTAATTTAATAAGTAATATGAATATTATTATTAAATATTTACATTTTTAACCCATTCAAAAATTGGCAACTGGGCTAAACATGTTTGGAATAGCAATTTATCGTATTTGCTGCACGGAACTCTTTCACGGGAGAAAACAGCTCTAAGTAGTCTCTAAATTTGAAGGCGTCTTTAATCTTAAGCCTAGGCTAATACAACGGGCTGTGGACAAATGGGAAAACGCAATTACAAGCACTTTATTTTCGATTTAGGAAAACACATTTCAGCATCATATTAACCAAATGTCTATAGCATAAATCTAGAAAAAAAACCACGATTCTCTCGCCCTATATCCCTATTTTCTTAATACACTATACTATATATTCCAAAGGACTTTACTTGCGTCTGTGTACATTTGTTATACGAGACATATTTATTAAGACGATATGCATATCTTAAGAAACATTATATTTGTTGAAGGTCGATAAAAATGTTGATATCATACTTAGAATTCAAATATTATAATTTATTACCATTATTATCAAAATTGTCTGTATAATTTACTTCGGTTGGTAACCCCCATCCCCATGGCGATTATTGTGTTGTTTAATTTATCTTTATCCGTACATTTCACATTTATTATTGTGTTTTATTACCTATTCTCCAGAAAATTCATTTCTTTATTATGAGTATTTCTTTATTACAAGCATTTGTTTTTGATTAAATATTATACGATGTTATATATTGTTACTCATTATTAATATTATATCCAAAGCACTAACACAATTTGAAAATACTATATGAAAATTATGTATTATTTTTTTATTCGATGTCTTACATAGAGGTACCTCAAAAGATAAATCATAGCACTCATAGGCACCTCATTGGACAAGCAACTACAATATGCCTACTTCTACTCATTGAAAAAAAAGTAATAAATAAATAAAATAAATAAATAAATAGCTGTGTTATAAAAAATAATCGGTAGCCGAGCATGGGTACTAAATCTATATTTGGTACAGTATCATGGAAAATTATGTGGTGCATGTCACATGTGACGCCTGTATCATAGGCTATAGCTTGACACATCCTTTGAATCGAATTATTGCGACTAACCGTAATACACATATGAAGAAAAACACGAAGCAGTCAGTTCCCTTTATCGTTGCAAAAATGCATAGTTAATTTTTAACAATTAGACGGTCAGTATAGAGTAGATGAGTACATACTGGAGAATCGTAAAATGTATGAGTACACATAAAGATACATATATTAAAATTATATGTATGGCGACTAGATTTATCATAATGAAAACTGCCCACTAGAAATCGGATACACACTTTGCATGTATACATGATAATATAAAAAAAAATATGTGATATGTTTTTCTTTGACCTTTTCTATAAATCACAAAAATGTTCGGAAATTTAAATTATCTTTATAAATTAGGGCAATATATATGAACACAGTTTAAAGGAAAAATATTAAGACACAATGTATTCGTATTTACTTAGCATTTAGCTCAGCTAATATTTATACTGGTCATAGAAATAATGCAAACGTTTATATCCCCATTGCTTTAGGCCTATAATACTAAGAGTCTTAAAATGCATGTTTTAATTGTTATTTTGCCTTTTAAACTAACGTCTAGTTTTCGCGGTTCTTTTAAACTGAAATTGGACCACGTGTAAAAGAAACTGTACTGCCAACAATCGAAACAGATCGAAACGCGATGAGATACGAGTAGTTAACGCTTCATTTTTCACAACGAGTCGCGCGACTACTACGTAGCTATGCTATTGATTCCAACAATCATTATGCGAATGCTCAAATGTTTCTGAGCGTGCGCAGAATTAAGTAAATAGATGCATGGCCTAGTGGTCCGCCATGAAAACAAATGATTCCTAATACTCAATTATTGATACAAATATTCATGTTTACTTGACGCAATTAAATTATTATTATTATTACCAAATCATATTTGAAAAATAAGGACATTCTGTTTTTGTATCATAATTCTCATCCCTTGTTGTATGATTTAACAGTAGTAAAGTGACACTAGTATTTATATATATTTTATTGAATAAATTCTGACTGACTTAATGAATGATTTACGACAGTTAGTTTTATGTACGGGCGTATAACAAAATCGTTGAAATTCGGTAGCTGATGAACAAACATGATGATTGAAATGACAACGTTTGTAATATTGATTTAATCAACTAAAATGTTTGACAAGTTATTGTTAATCATATTTGTTCATCAATTGCACTATATGGTGGTACCCGCAATACAAATCAATGGTACATTGCACAGCCGGCAATGACAGCAGCTCAAGTGAACGCGACCTGATTTTCATTCGAACAACCACAAAAAAAAACCACACTGCTTATTGATTAAGGATCATTAGAAAGAGCAAGTATTTCTATCGATTGCTTGTTAACTGCAAACGTGCCGGAAACTCGACAAATTTACATCTAACGTTCAAACAAAATGTTAACATACTTTGGTGTACGATGAAAATGCTAGGCGGTAATGAATGTGAGTTACAAATTACATTCATATAACTTATAAAAGTTGGTTGGTCTTTTTCCTAATACTTCACTCGGATTAAATTAGTTAAATAAATGACGAATGCCGAGATACACAAGTTGAATTATTTTCATTACAGCCTCGTTATTTATTATATTACAGCAATTTTAAGTATCAAAGAACGCGTATTTTCTAAGTAATATAGTGCAGTAAATAAAGAATAATATATATGATCCTCCTGTTTGGACTAGCGTTTCATTATTAAAGTGAGTGAGAAAATGAAAAGACAAAACATGACAGAGACAAAACACGTCATGTCATATCAAAATATATCAAGATAGATAATGAACCCTCAGTAGGCCTAACAATGTACACATTGTAAACACCAACGTAGACAGCAAATACTAAATTAAGATAATTTTAAATCTCTGGACGACGTGAACCTATCCTAAGGCATATTTAACAGAGTGTGACTTTCTACAGCTGGGCGCTTAAGCATGGCAAAATAATGGAAAGTAAAAGGAAAATTGTCCTTCAGAGAAAGCTGGACAGACGTGTGAAATGAAAATGAAACAAATCTATAGAGTACTATAGAGAGATTTTATTTAATTGTTAAGGTTTGGAGCAAAAAAGAATCTTTAAGTCCCACATTTACGAAAGCTAAATTGCAGAAACAACCATGCACTAACTGTGTGATGTTTATTTGATGTTTTCCTATAAATAAAACGTTGCTGCAATCACATTAATACAATCTCATGTAGGCCTACTCATAATAGGCCTATCCATTGTAGGGTGTAAACTGTAAGCCTACCCATTGTAGGGTGTAAACTGTATGTAAATCACGGGAAGGGGCTTGAAATCTGTAGTTTAATTAAAACGCATTATTAAGCTGACTGGATTAATTAATTAAACTTTAATCGATTGAGATGGCAATCTTGTTACAAGCTATCAAAACACTAATTCTGAAGACAACCCATTACAACGTTGTGATTTCAGTAAATGAAGCATTGCCACATAACATAATGTTAAATACTACATCGATGTACGACTCATTTTCATATTGATTGTGACTACAAAATAAGCCTAAGATACGTCAGTTTCTGATAATGGTAACACCTTTATGGAGACTGTAATCTGTAAAAATTATCATCTTTAACCTGATCGCGTTCAACCATAAATCGAGTGGATATGTATTTTTACTACAGTACATCAATAATATATTATTTCGAAGAATTAATCATTAAAAAAAAATACTGCAGTATTTGATTCCTTGGCACAATGTGACACTGTCATACAGTAGTTCGGATATCGTTACATAACAGTTTCTATATCTATACACTGTAATACGTTGATTAACGCCTCTGATCTGAACCTCACTCTCATAATACACTTTCCAAGAACATATTACTAATCCTTTAAAGAACATAAATAAATCGTAACAATAAAAAGGTAAAATAATCGAATCAGACACAGCGTGCTAATATTTCGCTGTAGTCTGTATAATTCAACTGGACTAGTTGGAAGAAAAAAAGAAGAGAAATAAATGTTCTGAAAAAAAAAATAACGCTGTTAGCTCAAGTAAAGCTGACGCACTCTGACGTCAACATTAGCCCTATGTTTAGTATTATTCATACTATTGCTAACAATTGATATAACCTACATTCGCTTTTTTCTGATTTTACAGACAGCCTGTATATTAATGCTCTACATTTTTGTTGAACATCCTAAGATTGGTGGGCACAAGGCAACGACTAGGCGTTGGCCAACTCTCACTTACATTTTGCTTAAGCCGCGTAAGCAACAGCTGGGGTGATCCATCGCGTCATGGTTCGCGGCGCGCTTACGTTGCGTCGCGTCCATGTGGGAACCAAACTTTAATTCCATGTATAGGTAGATCTATCATAAGCGTTATTTTATGACTGTCAATTAAAATATTTATTGATTTCATGAACTAGATTTTGGAAATTAATTTGGCCATTTTAGGTGACAAAATGGTTCTGTAAATATGAGAAACGATCCAGTCTATTAGGAAATAATCTTTTGATAAGTACTATTAAAATTGTTACAATTGCCATATGTAATTAGGTAAACAGTTGATTGAATTTATCAAAAGTGACTATAGTATTACTTTTTGGGATCGTCTCTTGTCGTCTACATACCGTTATAGAATGTTTCAAATGTTTGGGTTAAGGAGACTATGCTACAAGATGTATGTAAACTGTATAGAATAACTTTTTAAGTGAAATATATGACGAATATATAGTTCATTCCATTTGTTAAACAAATAGTCTGTTATTAAATTATTCTTAATACCCTGTCTATATCACAAAATAGTCGGTTATTAAATTATCCCTAACACCCTGTCTCTGTCGGGTTCTGATTGATCATACATTAGCGCATTTTAGTTGTCAGTACTCAACCAATTTGTTTGTCCAATCCAATTTGTGGTATAGAGTTACTTTTTATTCTGATAATTTGTCTACAGGATAACGTATTATTATAGAGTCCCGTTTACATTATGCTGAAATTAATCGCAGGCAGTTCGACTCCAAGATACATTCATTACAAACTAGCATGTGACCACTTTGATATCACTGGAAAGCGCCACTGACGGTTAACAAAGCACGCCCTCTATAACATGAAATCATTGCAACTTCACGCCATGCCATTTAAAAAAAATTTTTTTTTTTTATAAAACATATTTTTACAGGATAAAAACATTGTACAATTTAAGTTTAAGATTAAATCAAATGCACATTTTTGGATATAAAAGAATGTGTTTCATAACCAATAAAGAATATTTATAATTTTCATCAAATTGGCCTACTCATTGTGCTGCACAGTACTGTATAGTAACTATTGTTACAAGGTTTCAAAATAACTGTCGTGGATATGTTGCCGATCAATAATTACCTATTATGATAGCCATTCATTTTTCAGAACTAATACATTTATCAGGTTGAAGAGTCCAAGCAATTTATAAGCGTTACTTATTAAATCGTAATTTGCGTTTGAGTGATTCACACAAGTGGGATACAAGCATACAAACTTAATTACGGATGACTGATTATTGAACATGACATCGGGTCACAATATTGTATGACAGTCATAAACTGATGTTAATACGTCATATTGTTACAGACACTGTGCATTACATATACAATAGTAATATTAAGTATAGGCCTTTTACTATATTTCAGGGCGTCTAAACTTAAGCATGATCCAGAGGTCATATGGAGTGTTAGAAAGGTCAAAATTCATAGCAACAAACGTTGCATATGCAGTTACCAGCCACACCCATTGGTCGATTTAGATATTTCATGCTTTCGTGTGACACAAATAGTATTTATAATCTATGATGAAATAGATCGAACCATCGATTTCTTATTATTTGGGTTAATCTGTATCTTCATTTACCATTGCTTTGTCATATGTATACTCATACTGGATATTTTGCAGATACAATTATTTTTCTTAAGGCTAATAAGACTTCAATAATGTGTTAAACAATTAAGCTTGAATTTATTATACAAATAATATGAAATTAAACATTTATTTGTGACATAAAATATGCATAAACTCCACAGCCATGCTTAACATATTATTTTTTTGTTGCTATCCATAACACAAATTAACCTTGGAACATTTTTGTTCATATTGATTGTCAGGCTAGAACGAACAAATGATATTGGTCATCTAGATAAACAGAATCTAAAGTTGCATTGTTTTTCAGACCTAGTTTTGTTTTCACACTGCACGAGTTTTGATTAAAAACAAGTATTCTATTGTTGTTATGTGCATAATTCATTATTAAATATGGAGTACCGTATACGAAGGAGACGGTGATGTTATACAACAGACGGAATACAATATAGAAAATATTTTTCTCTCCGTCTGGAACACTGCTTGCTAATAAAATGTGGCACCATCAATTGTTATACAATTAAAATAATTCAGAGAAAACTTAATTCAGTATACGATACTCACAAAATAAGCATTAAATCTAACCGAAAATATTAAATTATTTCACATTCGTTATGTACTACCATTGTATGACCATGTACATTACCATCATCAGCATAATTGAGACAGACCATTCAATACATGTTAAAAGAACTAATAGAAATACTAGACATATTTACTGAAATAATAACTGCAAGGGTGGCATAATCATAATTAAAATACAACCATTTTAAAGCCTCAGATTCCTCACCGATGAAGGTTATGCTCTATAAAATATTATGAAGAGACACCTGGTGAAAATGGACAGTTAGGTAAAACAGCCATCAAGGTAAAGTAAAACACCTGTCTAAAGTACACATAGGTATAGGAATACACTTGTAATATTGAGTGAGGTTGAAAGAGGATAAAACCCCCCAGTGTGCCGTTACTGATAATGGTAAAGGCAAACGTAGGATGTTGCCCCGTCTTTTTCATTTGCATGTACAACATTCCACAAAAACATATGTTTCAAACAACCAGGTAAGATTAGGATTTCAAAAAACTTTCCCTCAAAACATGTAATGACGTGTCCAGACAGAAATGTCAACTTCAACCCAAATGCTTTATAATTTGTAAAAAATATCAAACGAATACTATGGCAAACTTATGAATACTTAATAATAATATTATTAAGTATCTTAAAGATTTGTTTTTGTTAGGAGTAGGTTCTGAGATCCAAATACCACACTCCAATACCAATTTAAAACTTAAATAAGAGAAAATAAAGAATTATTATTATTAACAGACTTTGGAGAAAACTCGAAAGAAAGTACTAAAGAATGTGAGTGATTTTAGAAATTCTGAAATCTACTTGATGATGGCAATAACTTCTTACAAGAATATACGACAATAATAAACAACAATACAATGCCTACATGCTTCATACTATGAAGCAATGTATATGTAAAACTAAACGGACTGAGTGTATTGAATATATATTGTTAAAAGGGATACTTTTCAATGTAGAATATTAGCATCTACCATCAAACAACGCCGCTAATTCAATTTCAACTATTTCACAAGAACATTCTAAACATAAGTGACAACCGTTGACTGATTTGGAATTTCTAATTCTGTTCACATACATTTAAGATATATTTTGTGTTTTTTGATTACGTTCTTAGAAAATTGTTATTTAGTTTTCATCAAATTAACAGTATTAAGACGTTGAGGTGTTTGAAGAATTCAAGAAAATGTTGAATTCGGTATGTCTTTAGAGTTTATAGTTGATAACGAGGCTACACTTTATGACAAATCAAATTACAAAACTCAGGTAGGCCTATACATCTTTTTCAAAATTAAAATGGAAATTCTAATTTGGGATAAATGTTCACATTCTGAACCCCTTCCCATCTCACGGATGGAAAGAAAACTATTTCTGTATAATAATCTTCTTATGTATGTATTGTAGGTATATTGCCACCAAATGCAAGAATCTAAGGTAAATGATGATTTTAGGAAAAGCAAATTTAACAAATTTAAACCTCGTAGAACCAGTGATTAACACAAGATTTGTTTAAATAAAGGTCCAGAAAGACAACCCTGGTTAGGTCCTACAGCTTGGGAAACAACTGATTTATTTTTGGACCACTAATGTAAATAAAAATTGGCAAAATGTAGGTCTACACGGAATACCTCTTTTAACATAACGAAAAGTGAGAAAAACATACTCATATTCATAGATGCCATTGATTACCTTATTAATTATCTTAGTTATTGGTTACTTGATTGATTATTACATTATTATTAGTTATTATTTGTTATTTTATTAAAGGATTGTAATTCCAAACGATTGATAGAATCTCAATCTTTTGTTTTGGTCGCTTGCTAAAGAAAGCTTTGTAACCTAGAAACAAATCACATCGGGATGTTATTATAATGGAAACATTGATAGCGAAAATTAGATGATACAAAATGGGAATTAACTACATGTTTTATAACCTTTTACTAAAATAACACTGAAACGTTACAATACAAAAATTGCAGTTAATTCCGCGCCTTGAAAGGGCAAATTCACCGTGCAATGATCCGTAAACTACTAAAAGAAAACCACCACTATGGGAACTATTTAGATTCAAGCGTAACAAAAAGTAGTGGTTAAAGGGTTTAAGTATGATTAACCAACGATAAAATATGTGTACACAGAGAGGGAAGACTCGGGTTGTCTTGGATGGAATGCCTCTCAAGGGTGACATGAAGATGCAGGATTTCAATGATCTTATGTCACTGTAATGTAAAAATATGCAAATAATCTCTAGCCAACCGTTAATGTGCGGAGAATGGATAAAATATAAAACGTATACATTGATGTACAGTGGGGTGTCTTCAACCTGAATATACAATGTCATCTGGTCTATTTATTCAGCTTCAAATTCAGCTTATATACGTGTAAATACTAAATGAATTGGCTTACAAAACAAACAATTGATAAGCTTTCATACATTATGTGAAACAAATAATAATTTGGTAGTAATAATATGAAACATTAAAACAAGCAAACATTTCGTCTGTTCATCAGAACAGACATTTTTACATAACACATATTATGTTTACATAACACATATATTTACATAACACATATTTTAACATAGGCCTACCATATATTATTTTTACATAACACAATTTAACAATTTTAAGGAATACAGAACAAAACTTCTAGTTTTACAAATGATTATAATCAAATACAAACTAAACAAACAGTTAATTTAAAAAATAACAAATTATTTATGGATTAAAAAAAAATTAATATTGATTTGTAATGTTAACTAACATAAACATTTGTTGTTGTTATGATGATGGTTATTGTTATTATTAGACGAAGATGCTACATTATTATTTAGCATTCGACGTAAATAAGGAAAATATGATCAAACATTTTAAAGTATGTTTGAAATGCTTGAGAACGTAGACAATTTCCGTAAAATCTAAAATTACAATCTAAATCAGTGGAGATATTATCCTCTTCCTATTCAGTACGAAAATGAGTTTGCTAGGCTTAATTATATTACATTGTACTACAGAATAACATTGTTACATTACTGGTGATTATATCAATGTCATAGATCGACGATTATACAAGAAAAGACCAGGTCAGATATTAATAGGCATATTTCCATAATCAAATCTTTTCTAACTATTATTACTAAATCTACATAAAAAAACCTATTTATCTATATTCCTCTACTTTTAAAATTTGCGTTTAAAATTGGCTTATTCGTTTTATTTTCATTATTTATTTTCTGTTTGTTTTTTTGTCTCTTAAATTACTTTATTACACAAGTTTCTTGTGTCAGAAATGATAATTAGCATAATTAATTAACTGAAGTATAGTGTTTAACTAAGATAATGTTGGTCTTTCTGCTGAAAGCATTTATACCCTAATTAGAAAATGCTTTCTATCACTCCATGAACTAAAATCACGACGTCATTATAAGTAAACTCATCGTGTTCAATAATTTGCAATATTATATCATACGACGTACTAACAATGTGTGCTCACCAATCTCGACATAAATAGATATTGATCCACTATTATTTATTTTGGGGCATACGAGTAAGCCAGCTGTATTTTGAACGCGTTACGTTTGTGTTGAATAAATCTACAAATTATAACACATTTATTAAGCGTATAATAATTGACGTGGATAATTCTTTACATATGAAACTAATTTGTACGAATAAATCTTCTGAACATTGTTCAGAAATGTTATATTTATTAACCTATCACAGTATCTACTTAATTTTATTTTTTTTTATAATTAAGTTTTAATTTAAAAAACAACTGTTTGAATTTCTGGTATTTTGGCAAAATGCTCAAAACATTTTCCAAGAATATTTCTTGCTCTGTATATTGTATGTTTTATTGCACGATGACATCCAAACGATAGATAGATAGATATATACCAAAAGACAATGCCTATAGATTTTCAAAATCTTTTATTCATCACAAAAGCTTGTTCAAATCTCGAGTTATCTGTATCTTTAACACAGGCCAAAATATTAAATAGCACGCCCTCTGTCGCTTTATGAATTTTGAAAAGTATTCTGTTCAGTTTCTCTTATTTGGGTATAAAACAAAATACAGCTAAAGGCTAAACGTAATGCATTACAAAAATATAAATGTGTGTAATTCATACGTCATAATATCGATTCGGCCTACGTACGTCGACACGGCTATGGTTTTACTATTTTATTAACGTTAAATTTGAAACCGAAAGACCAACTAAGAAAATCTTTTTTTTTATCATAATATCACACACCGTAACGCGTAAAACCTTTCATATTGAATCGAATGTGAGTAGACAAATAGATCGCGGGAGGAAAATGTCTTTTTCGTAATTTGATTAATTTGATTCAAACTGACCAAGTTTAAAAAAATATCAATCAACCAAAGACACAAGCAAAATGATTAATACGTTTGTTCTTTTTATTGTGGCTCCTATTAAGAACTCACGTACATTGGTTCTGGACAATATTTTAGTATAATAATGTTTGTAAAAAGCATAATAAATCACTTTGAAACAGGCTGGAATGTGGCTTGTACATTTTATGTGCTACTTTTCTCCCCAAAACATTGTGATTTATTTATAAACTGCATACTATAGCAGTGATTACATTAAGATCGGTTGAGGAATGGTGTAGCCGACTTCTATAACAGTCCACCTTTTCACGGGAAAGACTATTGGCTCTTCAGCCAACCTTTATCAAAAGTGTGTTCTAGTTATGAGCAAAAATGAAACAAAATAACGTTTAACAGAGTCAAAGAAGGAGATAAATGATGGGGTGCGAATCAAGTCTTCACAAGAAAATTGGGAGTGTTAAAAATGGACAAATATTTGACACAGTAAACAACCCGAAGCACCCGTCGAATTATTTGTCGCATCTGAATAAAAAAAATGGAACATATCAAATGGTTTTACTTTGTAGTTCATATTAATATTATGCCGCTGCTAATGACAGGTATCGTCACCTGGCATCAAACATTTTTGTAATCACAAGATCATCATTTAATAAAAGATTTCGTGGGAAAAAATTTAGAAAGATTAAGTAAGTAGGCCTAATTCACTTTTTTTGGAACTAAATAAAATATACATATATTAACATTTAAAAAAAGTTATAATTTGTTCCAAATTAAATAATTAATCTACTAAATATCCTGCTGTTTATATTATGCATTATTTAAAAATAAATAATGCCATATTTTTTATAATTCTGACCGAAATTGGTTTTCTCCTCAGAAAAAAATATAATTATGATTTGATTTATTATTAAAGCAAAAAGGAAAAATGATAATTTGCCAGGATAAAACATGTATTGCTGCAGTTGATTGGAAGATGAATTGTGGTGTCCCTTAGGAATCACTCAATTGATGAAGAAAACTGATCCATCACAAAAAAAAAGAAATATAAATATTATAATTTGAAAAATAGAGGTAGCCGATCTTCAGTACTGTATCAACATTTTTACATTTTGTCACATGTGTATCAATAAGACCCTTACCTAACCTGTCTTAACACACGCTTTTATGATACAGGCATCACATGTGATACACATGAGATGCTGTATTATGGAATTTGCCTATGATACTGGCCGAATAATGTTTATATGTGGGAGATACAAAACTAAGAGAATCGGTTGGATAAAAGCGTTCAACCGTTTTCGCCCAATGTGGATCACTGACTATGTTATGTTAACTCAGAATTCAATTAAATCAAAACAATACAGATTAGCAAACGCGTGCGTTGTTTTGGCTGTGACGTTTTTATCACTAGCTATTAAATCTGTCATCTTCACATCAGGTGCTTATCTATTTTATAATTACATGACCCGTATTGGCAAAATAATAATCGAAATTAACCAAATCAGCAATTTTAATATTTAAGTCTAATTATATCAGCAATAATTATTATTATGATAAAATAATAAAAGTATATGAATGACAGTGTAACACCGTGATTATTAATGTATTATTGCAATAATACGGTATGACTGTAAATAATAATAATACAAAAAAAATTAAACAAAATCAAAACTATTTAAGTTACTCTTATTTTAATAAATTTATTTTGATAAAAATCGTATTGAGAACAAGATAATTATAATATATACAATTATGATAATAATATTATTCATAGTCATTACCATTATTATCATGATTAAATAATGTTTGATTATACACAAAGCATACTGACTGAAGAACATTGATTATTCAAGAAAATTACATTCGCACTCATGGGTTGTTACAATTGCGATATTCGGACACATGGGCTTTATGTTATGTTCACTAATTTGATAACGATATTATTATGAGATACATTTAGCAGGTGTCATGAGATGGATCTAAATTCGCTTAACTAATTATGGAAATTTAATAAAGCATGAAAATTAAAATAATTAAAGTATATGTGGGGTAAATAAATTGCACAGCTGTGAGGACCAAAGCTAAGATTTGTCAATTTTGGTAGGCCTATAATAATAGAGTTCTGACGATTTACAGAAAACGTTATAATACAAAGGCTGATGACAGACGGATTCTTTGCTCAAAGGCAATTGATTAAATCACAGAATATTCAATTATTTCACAGCTTAATGAATTAGGCCCGGTCGGCCATGATTGATCGACTTGTATTCACGTTGTGTTAAACAATTACATCATACACCACAAATTCCTTTTTATATATTTTTAAAATAATTCAAATTAATTAACGTTCATTATTTAAACATTTTGACGTAACGAAGATTAGTAAAATACGAATGTTCGATGACTTACCTGTATGAAATAGAACGAGTTTACGAATACATTCCTTAGAGATGGGTACACTTGTATGTAAATCAATGTATTTATCACAATTGAGAAATTAAAAATGCGAACAAAAATCCCTAAAATACGTCACAATAAATCACCTCTAGAGATTTACTTCCAAGTTAAATTTTCTTCTGTTATAAAACAATTTTTGTCGTCTTCAATTGCTCAAAATAGTTTAATAACCTTCAGAAAAATGTCCCGTGACTAGATATCCAGTGAGAACTACTTAACTAGCCCCTTCAAGCATGTCTATAACAGCAGCTGGGTCGGGCCGACAATAGTGAACGTGCGTATCCTACACAGCATGAACGGGTTTACGCCACAATCGCATTGGACTTGTAATCGGGTCTCAGACCGATGGCGCATGCCGAGAGCGAGAGAGCTGCAAACGATTGGACGAGACTATTTCTTTTGCAGGTTGGTTCACTTCTAAACGATAATTAAACTGGACCAAATGTTAAAAAATCCCCAAAAACAAAACAACAACAAATAAAATGTGTTAATACTAGGGATATTTATCGCACAAAATGAGTGTTCCGGGAGAAAAAATATAGAAATAATAATGTTCATTCATAATAGAGAATATTATTAACGCACTTAACATGTACTATTTCTAACCTTCATACAAAATAGAAGTTTCTTTTACTTACAGAAAGTGTCCAATGCGAAAATAATGTAAAGATAAGGTCCATTCACACTTGTTCCGTTTCACGGAACGGAAGACGACATTTGGTAATGGAAATTCATAGAATGCCGTTTTCTGTTCCGTGAAACGAAGCAAGTGTGAATGTGGTCACTAGATACACCGTCATTTTGAAGGATTGTGAGGTTATTAATAAATTAATATAATTCTAAACGGTATATTTAGGACATCTTGATTTGATTTATTCAATTTCGGCATAACAATTTTAGAAAAAACCACAATAAAATATAAAACAGAATGTTACGGATTGCCAAAAGTGAGCCCAATGCTACAAGACTTTCTTTTAACAGAAATGCATAATTTTAAATATATTAAAACAATTTATAAATTAAAATTATAGAAAGAGCAAATGCAAGCATTCCTTCTCCATGGTTTGTTTATTTAGTATTATTCTAGTGTTGCACATGAAACAATGATGAGAAATGTATGGTATTATTTACTTATTGATTACCTAGTCATCTTTTTTAAATCTCACGAAAGGAGTGGGGATTTATTGATGAGGAGAAGCTAATAGCCAAAAGGATATATAGCGGATTAGAAAAGTAATGGATAGGACATAGAGAAAGAGAACTATGAACATTGTGATAAAGGAAATATGATGGGAAAACAAGAAGAAGGAAAAGGATTGCTTATTTGGCAGAAAGATTAAAATAAATAAAATACATTTTCCCAGCTAATTATGGAGGAAGAAGACTGTCATGAACCTGTCAAATGGCGGATGACAAGAGTAGTATTTATTTGGGATGTTGGTCTGTTTTTGCTCGGAATACTCAATTAATGATGATAGCTTTATTCAGTGACTACATTAAAGGCATACCTACGATACCTAATTATTAAAATATTATTAGGATAAACAATATATCAATATAATTATACCATGTATATATTTTAAATTAGAGTGAACACTGTGTACGTATAACTCAATTTCGATTGATACGTCTACATTATCAATCTAGTTTGACCAAAAAGTGTGATGTGCCCAAATATGATATTGATAGATGTACCCAAATATGCTAGTGATATTACATCATCATGGCCATATATGGTCACATCACACAGAGTTTTAATTTGATTTAAATTTGTAATGGTTAATTGTGATTTCTGACAACGATTGTTTTTCCACGGTGTTGTATTGATATTAAAAAAACCCGTAGACTTTGACTTTAACACGAATAAGAGAGAGAGACGAGAGGACGAAAAACAGAGAAAAAAAGATAATCTTTTAAAAATGTCACAAAAGACAATAAATACAAGACAATGACAAATTTGCCAGGAAAATGAATTCATTTTTCCTGGAAGCTAATTGACTCATTTTCTTAGTTCCCATTTCCCATTAAGTTATTATCCTAACTTTGCTACTAAAGTTGTCATTATACGAACGATAATTATTATTCACACACATCAAGAATAAGGCACTGATCGCTATCGTATCTAGCGATTCACCGATCCATTGTTGACGAATCGAGTACTGTTCTTTATAGTAGATATTTTATGCTAATAATTATTATAAACACATTAAATTAGAAATCGAATTGAACACACACCGTCCTCCGCACACGGTGTTAATGACATTTGAAACGCCATAACCACAAAACAATCACATCGTATTTGAATTAATTTTTCCTTGATTTTCTTTTTGTAATAATGGTAATTTGTTACAATACATATCTATGTTAGAACATTGTTACCCATCTCGCCAGGAAAATTTACGGAAGCGTAGATTCAGGATATCGAAATAAGTTGACATTAAATGATGATTGATGATTCAAATTGTATACGAATAATGAAGTGGCATATAGAATGTATCCGATGACAGTTGACAATTGTTTATTAGAAAACTTCAGTGTCAGACGCATTTATACAGTTCGATTGTCAAATTAATATACAAAATAAAAATGATTAATTATCGCTAATGATTTAAATTGTTGGTGGCGCTGTATCAATTGTTTTTAGAGTTCTACTCTACATAATTTTATCTGGCTGCATTTTCAAAAATAAAAATTGCATAACCACATCATTAAAAAAATCATAACAAAAATTATGTGGTAAGTTGTTGCTTGAACTTTGTGTCAACTGTTGTACCAATTTCTGGTGATAATCATCGGGATTAAACCAATATTATTGTATTCCAATGTAACTTACATTACAGGCTTATAATAATAAATAATAATTGTATAATAAAGTATGGTCTGTATTGGTTATTTTACATTATGGTGCATCGCTTGCGCTTTTGTATCATGTGGAGTACATAATAATCTGATTTATGATATAAAAATCATTTTATTGCTTTTGCATTATGACATATTTCAGTAGCACTAAAGTTGATTAAAATCATATTTCGCCCTGGTGAGATGATTTTCTTTATCGAGATATAGGTCATATCAATCAAACACTGTCAAATATTGCGTATCGCGTGTTCGTCACACATCGATACTTTTCTCGGCTTATACCAACCGACAGCTGGCCAATAATACGCTCAGTTTAATGGTGTTGGGACATTAGGTATAGAATCGAATTAAGTCCTACCCGTTTCCAAGGCAGCTTACGAGATTAAATCACCTAATTTAGACCTTAATGATGTGCTTCAGAATATTATGTTCATTTGCGAATATGATACAGGAGAGACGGTATCAGAATACTATTATCATTTTGATAAATGCAGATAAAATTCATCACAAATTGGAAGCTATGGTAAACTATAATACAATACTTAAATTGCATCAGGGGCTAACTTACTATATTAAAGTTATACATTATAAAAACCCACGAAGAACATTTTATTATTACGTATTAATCGTTGATTCGATATCTAGGCCTAAACCATTTATTTAGTTATGTTTGATTTCCAATTAAATATTTTAATTACTAAAAAAGTTGTTGAATAATTATGCTATTCTATTCATTAATTTTGATCAACAAATGGGTCTAAAAAATTATTTGCCTAAAAAATTTAAAGCAAAAAGTAGTCAAATTGGCTAGGTTTCAATGGGTGTGTTGAATTTAACCGTTTATTTTGTCTTTGGAGACATTTTTGTTTTTTTAACGGAAGTGATTAACTGATTTAACTTAAATTAAAACTACAAAATGGCCTATTTAAAGTATGATTTCAAATTAAGTTTCATTTTCCATGTTTTTTTTGTTGGGGGGGAGATACATCTTTATACTATGTTATTCTGCCTACAATGTCTTTGACGTTGTTTTCATCAACTGCACCGTATTGCGTAGGAACAAAATACTTATATATGCTTAGGCCTAACCTTTTTGTGATCTCTATACAATTATGTTTAGCATAACTGGTACTAAACGCCTTGGTTACTTAGAATGTTTCAACCAAGGGTTTGCGTATACTTTTGTTGATAGGCCTATACAATATGATAAAGGTGCCAGTGACAAAACATAATCAATCTATAACCATATATCATACACACTTTCGTCCACGGTCTTCTACGCGTGAAATATTTCATCCGTGGACCGACACGCGCAGCTGTCGTGACAAGAACTACGAGTTCCGATTACCTTCCTCCCCGTGACGAGTATTTCAATGATGTGATATATTTGATTTAATTGAAGCCGTGCTTGTATCTAACCATAGACATTTCGCTTCTATTATCATCTAATTGGGCCTGCAGCTCTCTCTCATAGATAAAGTTTTACTGCCAATGTAAGGTATGCTGAACATTTTATATAATGTGTATTCTAGTTTAGTACTACCAATAAAAGGGTGGTTTCAAATTTACGAACCGAACAAATATGAATACTTGCTTAAAACTAATCTGATTTTCCACCATTGAATATAAATGAAATTAAACGGGCCTAACCAAGTAAAGTAAACCAACAGAAACAATTAGTATATATGCAGTCTGGTCTTAAATGTTCGATGGAGTTTCAAACACAAAATGTTCTCATAGTGTTAACACCACTAACACACTAAACTAATATAGTAACTTACATTCAAATATTTCGGTAAAAATGTTCAAACATTTTAGGCGCCTCTCGTATTTACCTAGGCAGGCCTACGGTGCATGAGGGTCTTGATCGTCCTCATGTCCACTCGATATATTATGTATTTCACCATATTTCAAGCGAGTGACCCTGTTTTATGGGCTCAAAAACAAGATAAAATATAAACATATAAAAAAGTACTTATTGGAAAGCAAATGATAAAAGATTAAAATGTTTAATCATCAAAATATAAGCACGTGCAGCAAGACTTTTAGACGCAACAGCTTCGTACTCGCATAACGCGTTGTTGCAACGAACTATCGCTGAAAATGTCAGCATGCGCAGAAAGCTGTTTAGACTCAATAGCTTTGTAGTCGCGTTAGGCGTCGTGGAAACGAAAGTTCACTAAAAAATATGATCATACACAGAAAGACTTTTAGACTCAATAGCTTTGTAGTCGCGTTAGGCGTCGTGGAAACGAAAGGTCGTTATTATTGTTACAGAGAAGGTAGACTTTTATAGATACAGCCATTACTAGGTGTTATATTATCAATAATCTGCCAAAGTTAACTCTGAAATTCGCATTTGGACTGTTTTACGAGTGACAGTGACATATTTATTTGACATCTTATTGCCTGCTATTTCTAATGGCACTAGGAACGAACAAGCACTATCTTGTAAAATATGTTTGGTATTGCAAGTTAAGTACATACATTCTTCTGTAAGCAGACCCAAAGGAACTGATAATATCATGTAATAGTGTGAATGAATTACATTCTAATGTCTTGGGCAACAAAGTGCAGCGTTCATGCCTGGGGTCGGTTACATACATTTCTATAGACAGAGATGTGTTGTAGACTACATACATTATAAAGTACCGTCCTGTCAAAGTCGATTCATGAAACATTTCTGTTGCAAAATTTCTGTTAGAAATAATAATTTGGCTAATCAAAATTCAAGAGACGGATCATCACAATTGTGACTTTTGATTGGGTCAAATTACTTGTGTTGCGCACCGCTCCGAATAGACAACGTAAAGCTCTGTCTACACTATCAAACTTTATGTGACAAAAAAATGTGATGTACCCAAATATGGACACGATGATATCATATCACTACTATATACTATATATATACTATATTTGGGCATATCACTACCATATTTGGGCACATCACATTTTTTTTTGTCGAACTAGACTGTAGACAGAACTTAATATCAGTGAAGAGTATGCTTCCCTGGTAATATGTAGGCGTACCAAGGTAAATTATGAGACGCTCCTAAAATCAACTCAAGACAGGTATGAGGTGCTGACAAAGATTGGCTCTGCTTGCAAATTGTTACAGAAATATTTGAATGTTATTTACTGTTGGTTTAGAATACCATAGGCCCTAATTGACACCATGTAGCATTAATTAACAAGAAAGGTTAACGGACTGTTGGCTTATTTGTTATTACCTATCATTCCGCCTCTTAATTAGTTGTCTAATTTCACAATTAGCCAGACAAGATAGAGTGCTGGTCATTTTTCAACTACTTGCGCGAACGCGTCATGCGGTTATGTTTAAATCAGTCGATTAATGAGATTTTGATGGCCAAGGGAAAAAAGTAAAATATATTTTAATGTTGATATTTATCTTATATTTTATATGATACCCGAATCATTTATTAAGACAAATATTGCAAGAACATATCACTGTACTATATTTCTTATTTTACAAATGTTTAATTTACACCCTGCACACATACAAATCACTAAATGGGAAAAAAATATTGTCATGAATATGTTAAAATGGAGTAGGCCTATTGCAATAAAGTAGGACAAACCCACACAAGATTCAAGATTCTTTTATTGGTCAACAATTAACAATTTACTTTCTTTTGGCAATTATAGGCCTACATATAAAATGCAACAAAAGCTGCAAAAAAATAATAAAAAATAAATAAATAAAACAAAAATGAAGGGATTAGAATAGTGTGCTTAAATTACAATTAATGTTAACAATGTTAAAAAAATGTTCTTAAAACTTTACAGTATTTTTAAAATACTACGTATTATAAAGACTCGGTTAGAAATGAATTATATATTTTGCGAGAAAGATTCGTGGTACATACTATCTAAAACCAGAAAAAGTAGTTGTAATTTCAGACATAGTTATGAACATAGTTGTCATAAGGAAGTTACGAGTGATAGTGAATAATGGGAATGTTGATAGCACAGTGGATTTCAGACAAGATCAATGATAAGATACTGTTTGACACGTGGTACTCTAGAAGAAGTGCAACGTTGATTTAGTGATAAAGCGAAATCAGGACGATAATAGAAATATATTTGGCACTTAAAAAAACCAAATAACTTTTCAAAACGTATGGTATAGTAAACTCATATTTGTTAATACCATTCGAGAAAGACATCATTTAGAAAAAAAAAATTTATTTTGTGTCAAACTAATTACAACATTTAACTACTGGTAGACGAAAGAGACATTTTTTAACAATAATAAATAAATACATAAACACCACAGGCACAGAACAAATTCTAAACCGCTCGGTGATATACTGGAAATGAATTAATTTTTTTGAAATGGTAAGATGAGGAAATCTGTGAGAATGAGAAAAATTCGCCCTAAACCGAGATCCGAACCCGGAACCTTCTGCTTGATATGCAGATGTCTTAACCATTATGTTACTGATAAACTTACAATAACTGTGTATAGAAAATCATCAACAGACAGATAGCCTATCATTCGACATTGTGTAGTTTATAATATGTCTGCGAGATCTATTAATTGTATTTCTATTGGTGCCGATTTGTTTCTAACCTATTGTATAGTATAAACACGCTGACAAATAATTGGTTTCAATCACTTAGAAAGTAAAAAATACACAATAGTAAGCTTTTTTGACAAACATTCTAAACCAAATCCAGTATGATATGATTGACACGTTGACTACTTCCAAACTGTAATCTAACATCACTCTGTATAATTGGCGACATTACAAAGTTGTTTACGTCAGTTTAAGTCGTAAAAATACTAAACTACATTATGATAATTACTGTACAGTATTCTCAGTTAGTCTGCAATGTTATTGGCAATACTCCTATATGACAAAGGTCGGCTATATCGGTTATTCTTTTGAAGATGGTAAACATTTGGCACCAAAATATAACCATTATTGCCTGAAGCATCAACAATAAAATATTGTTAAACGTATCAAACTTTTTACGCGGTGAAATTACAGATTTAGGAGTACTCACTCATTAGCATTTTTATATGCCTATGATTTACCGAACTTAATCAATAATCAAAATAATATAAATGTCAATTTTAAACAAATACATATCTATTTCTTCTACTAGTTGATTAACTTTATTATATTTGAAAGGTTTAGTTTAGTTGATTGATTGATAGGGCCTATTTGTCATCAGTTTATAGATTCTACCAATACAATATAATATAAGTACAGTTGTACACTATTTCGCAAATGTTATAGAGACCTCTACATTTCATGCCATCTATGACCAGCGGTTGAATGTAACGGTACATTTAACTTTTGAGGTTTTGTCGTATCGTCACATAATTCTATATTCTGTATGTGGACATCTCATGCACATTGCGTGCCATTCTCTTTACGTGAATTAGCCTGCACGTACGGTACCGCTTCGACCTTTAATCAAGCGGTTGAAACATTTCAATTAATTAGGATATTCTTCTAGATTTAATGACCTTACAATTTCTAGTTTTCATCTATGAGTGGTATTCTAACTGATGTCAGTGCGCCGATTCAATTTGTCTATCGACCAATTTCATCAAGTGCTGCTTTTAATGAAAATTGTAGGTCTGCCGGCGAATAAGGCAGTGCTATGTCGTTTCTATTTAATCTAATTATCTTTAAGAGAAGTAAGTACATTATTTGGAATAACTAATTTCAGGTAAAACTATGAACGACGTAATCTAACCATCCCTAGACGCTCAATATTGTTACTATTAGTAATTTGTGTACTAATGATATTTTGCTATATGACTGAAGGTCAAATAACATCTAAGAAAAAAAAAAGAAAACAAAAAAGCACACAAAACAGCTTTACATTAATGTTAGCCCTTTGGTATTTTCATTTTAAAATCTGTTTTTGTGCTAGAAATAGCCATGCCAACCACCATTTGTTTTAAATAAGAGATCTTTATAATAAATTGGCAAAAAATAATGTGCAATAGACCTCCAGCTCAAAGTTCTTATCCAAAATAACTTGTTCTACCACCATCTATAGCCCGATTATCGGTGCTTTATCTCGCCACAATGACAATATATCATCAGTATCTGTATGTGATGCCTGTATCATGTAAAGTAGGTTATGGTCTATCATATTAGGTGATTCATGTGAAACACATTATGATGCTGTATTCCAGTAAATGGAACTCGATGATGGGTAGGGTACGATAGTCCGAATTAGCATTATATAATAGGTGGTTGTGTAAACACCGTTTATTATTATGTATTAGTCCTTCGTGGGTAATGGTGAAACAAATAATATGCCTATGCCTTACAAAAATAATGGGATATCATTTTTGTATAATTATAATAATAATAATAATAATATTTATATTTATTTTATACTACACATAATTACTATGAGGTCACATGTATGTATGTCACTAGTATGTTTCCTGATATGAGAGGATTGAGGGTTATACGAGATACAATAATAATTAGTTAGATAATTTAGGTTGTAATTGAAAGTAGTACAGTACTCCTACTGAATTAGAAACGTTTGAAAATTCCGCGGCGTGTTCTGTCAGTTGTACGATCCAGTAGTTGCCAACGATGTGTTATGAGTACCGGCAAACGATGGCGTCATTTATAGCAAGTCCTTATTTGGATACCATCGTTATGAGTGACGTCACACCCAACACAATTATATATTTTAATGGGGCGAAAAACAGTTTAAGAGTCACAATTTCAGTGTAAATTTATTATTAAATGACCAGTGATAGGACATCTCACCTCTTTCAAATTTGTAGCTCCGGGTGATCTGTCAGACAAGAGATACAGGGAATGTTCATGAATGCTTCGATTTTTGTTTACATAATTTAATTTAGTGTTCTTGTGCCTTTGATTGCTGCGCATGCCTCGCATTAAGCAATATCCGGGAACATTGCGTTTGATACAGTACCGAGAATCGGTTGTATAACTGGCCATCGAATAGACAAAATTTAGTGCTCATAGTCTTCGTACGGATCATTAGGATTATGACGAGAAGTTTTATAAGAATTGTTTGTACAATCATTCCTTTTTAATAATTATGTTTTGCCATGGTCTATTTATTTTTTCCAAATCTTGTGCTGTTATAAAAACAGTGTGGATCAAGTGTACATGCGAAGTTATTAATGAAGATTCACAATAAATCTGTGAGTTCTAAAATCTCAAGTTCGTTAATAAAAATTAACAAATATCTTTTTTTTTATGTCAAGACACTTTGAGTTTAGTAAAACATAATCGTTGCTATGCACATTAACAAGAGTCACAAGAACACACGATGCATTGTTAACATGTCAGCTTATCCGTTGTCTAATCACCATACACTCTTAATTATTCATATTATAATATTCAAATCAGTAGATATTATATTATCATAATGGAAATCAAATGATTATATTGTCTAGCTAACTTAGACTTATATATTAATGTATAACCGAAGTCATATGCATGTAGAGAATGTTTTGGCTAGTAAAAGCTAAAGCTCAAACTTGTGACACAAAGATGTGATGTGCCCATTATGATGACGTCATATCACTATCATTTTATTAGGCACATCAAACTTTTTTGTCAAACTAGTTTGATAGTGTGGACAGAGCTTTAAAGAATAATGATACCAGTCACCTCTTTGTTTACCTATATAGAATTCGAACGAACCCCTCCGGTAAAAAACTTAACAATCAAGCCCAAACTCTATGTGCCTTGACACGAATTTAGGCCTACATTTTATATTTGATAACCAATGGTAATTATTACCAAAACCATTCCTACATACATATGATATAATAATACGATTTGGCTGAATTGAATTAATGTTTTGCATGATAATTGCACCGTCAAAAGCTAAAAACGTGAGGAAAAAGTATAAACAAAATGTTTAAAATCAAAACATACATTTACAGTATATACATACCTCTAGAATTTGATTATGAATATTTCCAAAATGCACGTCATTTTATTTGTTTTTGTTGATTTTTCGATAGACATTATCCACTATATTGCCATCAGAAGACAATATTCGCGTCATTAAATTCATCATCTTTAAAATTTACCACCAAATTCGTATCATCTTGTACTTAAAATTGCCACATAAAGCAAATAGAGCGTATGGTAAGCACGTATACAATAGGAATAGAACGATTATCTTTACGTAAGTTGACTACGAGAAATATATACTAGTTTACGATATGTTATCTCCAACGACATGTCATATTAAACTATTATTGTATATTGTTAGTTCATTTCCAAGGATGTCATCTATTGATTTACTTTCAGATGGTTAACGATGTAAACAATAACGGCATGCTGAGAGCAGACGGTGTAAAATACCCCGCTTCCTTCTATTGTTTATAACTGTGGATTTATTGAACGATATTTACAGTTCACACAAAGTGACTCCTCCATTTCGTTGACGTCATATCATTATTGAACCATTTTTATGTCAAAAAAGGTTAGCATTCGGAATGCTTAATGTATATTGTTAATAATTAGTCATTAATGGTGGTGAATCCTTGAGAAAGCCTCGAGGCAAATATTATAAGTCCTTAAGGCGTTCGTTATTCAATTCTCGGTTCGAATGTGCGGTTATTTTTAGTGTTACCTAATTGTATAACACAGACTGGGAATGAATGGAATACAGCAAGTACATCGAAAGCTCTGGCTACACTATCAAACTTTATGTGACAAAAAAATGTGATGTGCCCATATATAGATAAATATGATGTTGTCATATCACTACCATATTTTGAGCATATCACACTGTTTTTGACAGTGTTGACAGAGCTTAATGAGTATCAGTACTATTAATATTTAACAACGCTTAAAAATGTGGACAGGAGTTATCTATATGAAAATAAGTCGACTTGTTTTGAGGTAGTTAAATTAAAATTATTCTTGTAGTCTGGCTAAATATAGGTGGCGCAATTAAGTAAGCTAACAATTCACTCACATGCTGTACACCTTATCTTTAAACACTTGGGACATTATTTCATCAATCAACATTATTTTTAATAAATCGATATTTTTTTCAATCAATCGAAACCGGTATGCCTATCAACAATCAATCGGTCAATATATTATGTTTTCAATCAATGGATTTTTTTTTCTCAATCAATTTATATTCTTTTCAATCAATCTATATTTATTTCAATCAATGAATAAACTCAATTATAGGCCCTACTTTATCTCGTGATGTTTATCATTATCATAAGTCACATATTTGATACTTTATTCAATTCCTCTTCCATAAAAATGTAGATATTATGTAACGGAGAAACTTAAAACGCAAAACGTTGCGTTTAACGTATCAAATTCAGCTACTATGGCAATCACAATATATAGGCTTAAAGTTTAATGACACGAGGCATGGAAACACATCCTTTAACCAATTATATTTATCCCAGATTCCTCAAACATCTGCTGGCTGTTAACTGCCGCGCTCGGAAGACATGCCACGCGACAATGATGTCGTCGGCTCGCGAAAGCACGCGATCTTCTTCCTCGGGCGACATATCCGAACTATATCAAGCCACATGCCTCGTTTCATCTGCCTAGGGCAGACAGGGCTCGATCGATCGCACGGGCCTAACCTGTATAAAGGATACACGACTCTATAATATTATACCATCTTGCATAGCTCACAGATTTCCAAATGTAGAATGTGTTAACATAAAGTATTCGACTTATGTGAAATGTACTTACATATTTGATTTGTATTTATTCTTAACATTGATACTCCGACCGACATCAAACTAGAATGTGTATAATATGAAACTATTTAAATTTGAATACGTGTTTAAACTCAATTCACAAAATGCCCCATCACACGACAAACGCCCTAATAATATAATACATAGGCCTATTACCATTTGCATTTTGGTCCATGTGTGATTCACTCTTTTTCTTACACATACGGTTCAGTAAATGTTTAAATGCCTTTCGTGAGTATCTTACCTTTAAACTTAATCGAGTTGAATCAGTTTGATATGCAGTAGACGACCTTATCACTTAACTGTAAAAGTTTATTTACTTTTACACTCAAATTGCTATTATTTGCGTGATCGCTAAAATGTTATGTTTAGTCTCTTGTAAACAACATCTGCAAAATTTGCATTTTAGTTCATAGCACGCCCTCTCTATACTTCGTTTAAAAACAAAAATAGGCCAATCAATATGCATTATAGCGATTTACACATATAGTTTATTTGTTCTTGATTTTCCAAAATAATTAATTCCTAAAAACATATGTCTGTGCTTTAACTGTTTTCAATTTTGGAGAGTGTTTAGGAGAGCTCTCCTCAAATGGAAACTCAAACATTTGGACGTGTTTTGGTCTCATTACAGCTGTTATCTCCACCAACGGACGATCCTTCCCGCCCCAAAATATTGATGACATCATCATCACGGTCAAAGGTTAAGCAGATACAGTAACTTATGGAAAAAGAAGTGTTTCTATGAATCTAATTTTAAACAATTAACAAATTATGGTCAACAGATAATCTTACCGTCGACAAATACCTCTCGCTATTTGACCACCTGCCAAATACTGGACATCACTGGTCAAAGTGCAATCGATCAGTTATTTCAAGCTGGTATCGTTCTCATGTGTCAACAAAAACTATTTAGTAAAGTCTTAAGTGGACATCGATGGGACATACTGTCAGATATGAGATATGATATTAGAATATCTAGATAAGTTGGTAAGAAAACTATAATCGGATTTAATGTACACCGTGATACATTTTTGTTTAGAGAAAAATGCTCTTATTAAAGAATAAACGAATTCGTTCAAGCAAAGAAAGTATCCACTCGTTAGTAGTAGTTGTTCTGTTCATATGTATAACTATTACTACTATGGATTCATCTTTGTTAAATAAAAAAATCTCGTCATTTTTCTAAAAGCATTAATTACACTAGAAATGTTAATTGCATCGGTTCAGAGTTCACTTTCAATTTAACGCGACGGAATGGCACGCGACATAAAACCATCTTGATTGTAAATACCAATATAATTTGGTCATTTAGCAGTTTCATAAATCGTGTTGGCGATAATTGATTTCTTATACTGTTGGAGAAAGTGAATTTTCTTTTAAATACAAATGTCAAATGATTATTTCAGCACATAATTAGCAGTTGTAAATTTAATGACGAATGTTTTGCGCATTAATACAACTCGTGAAAACATCTACTGTAAACTTACACATGTATCATAATTTATGCAACATAGTGTTATCACCATAAACTAGGCCTATAATATGTATAACTTTTAAAATTAGATTGTTCTGTAGGTATTACTATTACACTCTAATAGCATAGCTTAAATGCAGGTCTACACTAGGACGAAACCAGAGACCATAAATCTAGATACATATAAATACATACATTTTTTCTGAAGAAAACAAAAGAAATTAGAAAAGTTTCATCCTAGAACAGTACTATAGAGTAACCATTTATACTATTTTCAATGAAATTTAATATCTCCACAAAACCAATCAAATGACGTCATAATCAGTAAGAACAATACATAGTAACAATACAACTATTATTGTTGTTATTGATCATGACGTCATTTTATTGGATTTTTCATTGACCGTATAAATGGTTATCCTATAGTACAGCTAGGATGAACATTGTCTTTAAAACTTCGATTGATTTCTGTAGTAAAAATGGTTGGTTATCATCTGTCGTATAAACGGACCTTAATTTGTACATTTCTATATGTGACAGTGAGCTGATACCATTCTATTCTCATATCATCATGTCATCGTAAGTTCAATGCCACTTTTATCACAACTCATCTTTTTCATTTCTTAATTTAAAGTAAAAGGTCTTTCACCTCCCTTTCTGAGAATCTGTTTTTTCTATTTTACAATCTACCTTTCATCTAGCCAATAGACCTTTCAGAAGTCCAAACTAAAAGAAGACACGCACCCCTTATATTTACGTTTGTGTATACGAGAGATCAAGATCATCATACGTGCATCAGTGTGCACAGTATGTGATACTTTGGTACCGTATCAATGTCCAAGGTTTTTCTTTAAACTGCCTCGTTTTATTTTCATTAGCAACATGTCTATCGCCCCATGATGTTATTCATGCACCTAACTAGAATATAATATTTACTTAAACTATTGAATGTTGTGTATATTACTATCAACGTTTATGTGTTTTTTTCCTATTAATTAAAACAATTTTATATTTTTTCTATTAATTAAAACAATTTAATTAATTGTAAAGATAAATTAAATTAGGCCTACAGTCACACACAGACACTTTTCATAACTCAACCCTTAATTGCCAGCAAACGCTGTTTAGGGTCACCCTATATAAATAAGGTGAAAAAAAAAAATAAAAAAAGTTCGTTCGTATCGTTAGTACCGATACTTTGTCTAGATGATGAATGAATAATTTACATATACTAAAATATACGTCATTATGACATAAGCCACGTGACGTAATATGACTTGTATTTATACTATTGCTCGTCAGTTGTGTTACACATCACTCGTGTATAACGAAAGATGCGAACTAATCTGTTGTTTAATTTAACAACGAGTCATCTTTAATTGAGCAACCCCAGTCTCGTTTTGAAATAGACACCAAATACATCCTGTTTCCAAAGATTATTTTCATGTAAATATCGACACACCAGAGGCAATAGATCAATAACCCATCTTTCAAAAACAAGTAGAAATGTACTCTAAGAAATATTAACTACATCATCATAATTGACAGCGAATATTTACAACAGAATACCTACAAAATAAAGAAGTAAGCAAAACCTCATAGCAGCTCAATATAGTAACTCAAGTAGTTATTAAGAAGTGAATTCTAGGAATTCTATTTTGAAAAATGATATACCTGTACACAGAAGGTAAAAATAATAACATAAAAGGTGTATATGCCTAAATCGAGAATTGAGACACTGTATAGAGATAAGAAAAATGTATACCTTGATGGACAAAATGAGTTAATAATTTCTGAACAATGACGTATTTCACCAATATATCCAGTGAAATAACATACGTTTAAAGGGTTTCTAAAAAAACAGTCATATAAGGTTATATTCATTTACTAACTAAATATTAATTTTTGTCATCCACTTATTACATAAGTTAATAGTTAATGTTAATATATAGCGCGTTCGACAAACAATGCCGTCTCAATGCGCTTTGGTGAAGTGGAGAAATAAATAAATAACCAGAAAAAGTCTACCAAACAAAACAAATTGACCAAGACAACAGAATGAGTCCGAAAACGGAACCTCACTCACCAAACTGTTTCACCAACTTGTCAAGACAAGCCAGCTAGTGGTTCTGAAGCAAGTATGAGAAAACTTTGGTCAAATAAAAGTAATTATCAAGTTTTTAAACAATTATGAAGAAAAAGGTAATAATACGTCACCACAAGAAAAACGCCTGATTCAATTTACACTATTTGCATGTCAGTAATAAGCAGAGGCAACTGTGGAAACAGACTGGAAATAATAAGGATATTAATTATAATTCAAATATTTAGTACATCAGGAAAAGAATACGACAAATGAATTTCGATATACATAATGACTAGTCATGACGACCATTCCAATATGTTTTAGAAACAATAGAGGGCAGCATTCACATGTTCTTAAAGAACATTTGAACTTTAAGTTTACATATTTAAACGTTTACAAATCTTCTAATTAGCATTAAGAAAGTTTGCACATCAAGTTGCATGGTATTTGGGGTGCTGACTGATTAATGGTAAAAGTGTGCACTGTGCTTACTAGTACTAGTACTTCATCTACGGTTAATTGTTACGTTCGAGTTGCACTGTGTAGTGCAGAATTGGTTATAAAATATCTATTTTATCAAGAAATGCTCTCAATATATATAACTAAATTAGTTTAATGCATTGTAAAGACGTTTCCATCTACTTTTCTTGTAGGTCGCACTGCCAAATTACTTTTAGATTTCAATAGGGTTTTGTAGAAGAAAAATCGCGATAAGTTTAAACACAGCTCAACTGCTTCGAAAACGGTGAGAATTGATAGCCCAAGCCAGAGTCCGACCAGTCCACCTACTGCCCCAACTAAGTCAATAGACTGAAAAAATAAAACATCGTTGTAAATTATTAAAATTATTATTAGGGACAACATGTAAATATTCTTATAAACAAAGGTCAGTTCAAACGGGAGAAATAGAAGAAATAAAGAAAAAAGGAGAAGAACATGGCGATAAGCATGGGGAAGTAAAAAATAAATAAAAAAAAAGAAAAGTAATAAGAGGGTAGAAGAAGGAAGAGGGAATATAATATACAAGGAAAGAATTGGAAAAGGACACAAAATAATACCAGAATAAAGAGGAAAAAAGGAATAGCAGGAAGTAGACGAAGCAGTAAAAGATAAAGAACTAGAAAACAAATACAACTGAACTTCAAAATAATGTTCCCCATAATTACCGTATATGTATAACTTTGTTGTATTATTTCAAAGTTGAGATCTTGGTAATATATGTCCAATGCAAGTAGATTTTGCCTAAGTGTAAACAAAAAAATGGAATAGTAGAATGGTAACATTATCAAACTGCACACCCGCCGAAAGGAAATGAATGTTAATAAAAAAAAATAATTGTAAATGCAAGACGAATCATTGTGTTTTGAATTTGAGATGAATAAATAAATAATAATAAGAAGACTTCAAAGGACGAAATATATACGAAAAGACTGACGGACCGATAGTAATGGTGATGTAGATACCAGTGTTGACCTATTAAAATAAGTACGATGAGCCATGATAAGGACGCATACATTTTCATGATGGTGATAATAATGATGTTGATGGGACATTTTGCATACTGTCGATGTTTTGTAAAAGAAAATTTGACACATATGGCGTGTCATAATTTACTGGAGCTGCAAAATCAAAGCACCCGTTGGTGGCGCTACGTAAAAAACAACAACTTCAGACTTGAGACATAACAATTTTAGTGATGAATAATTATGATAACATTATTTTTGTAGTGATGTTATAGTAATTATAACAATTTAAAAATTCAAACCTGATAGATTCACTGTCTTTGCAATCATCCTCTAAAACACGTCTTAAAGGTTTAGAGAAATTGAACAAACTTTCCTTCAGATTTTCCTTGTGAATAAAAAAATAAGGAGTATTTTCATTAAACTAATCACAATAATACCATGTATGAAATGATTGTTCTCATAAACAAGGTTTATTGATTGCATGCTAACAAACTATGTTACAATAGTTTTATACAACTAAACGGAGGAGGATTCTTATAGAATTTAGATTTGCGACGAACTACCTGCACATATGAAATGAATAGTTTTGGCAATTGTTGTCATTGGATCCAATTCCGTCGATTCCAGGTATCGGAATTAGCCTATAACCAACATATCATTCAAATACTTACTTTGTAGTTTTGTGAAGGCCAGTAAGACATCGAAATGTCACTATTATAGCTGATAGTTCTACATCAAATAAAAAAAAATACATTATGAATTTTGTCTCACTTGCAAGTTAATTTCAAAGACAATTGTGCTTATCTTCCAGTAGAAAAGCCTGATTATTATGTTTGTTACTGTATCAAAGGTCTATGTGTATTTAGACTTAGTGTCGTAGCCTACCTGCATGGCTGTTCGCAGGGACAACCGTCACTTAAATAAGTGAAATTCTTGGCGAAATCTTCAACACATTCATCTTTCAATAAAAACAATAATATAATATCATTGATTTAATTCACATCAATGGAAAATATATCGTGCTCTTATCTATGTTTGTATCTCGACAATAGGTAATATATATTGTGATTGGCTGTTTTGTATCACGTGCTCTATGCTATTTTATAGCATTCAGCAGTTAGAAATATTCAATGGTACTAATTAACGATCAGCCTTTTTGTAAACAAATTGCGAATTTTGTTCCATTCTGTAATAGGCCTACCATTATAATGTTGCTGTTTAAATATGTGTGTTGATGTGATATATTTTTTTTTATTTACCATCTGTATCATTAGAAAGGTCACACGCCCTAATTGTCTTTTCTTCTATACTTAAATGCGTCTCGTTGTAAGGATAGTATACGTCGTAACATTTACACGTTTCTATTAGTTTTTGTTGGTAGCAAGTCTTAGTACAGGTCTGAAACAGAAACAAATGAATATAAAGTTCTTACACCAACATAATTGTTATGTTTTATTTTATTAAACCATCACTTCCACTACCTGTCCTGCTACCTCACTGTATCAATATCTATATTATAGGCCTACCCCCTGTGTATAATACAGAAATACATCTTTATAAAATTCAAACATTAGGAAAGCCGCAAGTTCCATCATACCGTATAACTAACAATATTGTAAATTGTGGTTGTTTTATTAAGCCAACTGCCCATCAAGTGCAATGTTAACATCCCAAACAGTCGATTTTTTCTGCACTCCGTATCACAATCATTTTAATCATCTTCATCTTATCATAAAATCAGCATCTTCATTTAGCTACTAACCTGTTGACTGTATCCTACTCCATACATTGAATAGTGGTCAACGTAGTCTTCAGTATCTTCTAAGGACGTACAAGGTCTTAATGATCTTGATATTCGGTCAATTTTCACCTGTAATGTGTAATGTTTAATTTGATTAATGAAGCTACGTCTGTTTTACTTGTGCTACTTTTATTCGCTGCTTAAAATATTTTCCCAAAAAACTACTGATATTAGAATGTTTCAGTACATGCAGTCAAAACCACAGCTTAGAAAGATTGGTCAATTTGTTTTACACATGCGTTTACAGATAAGAGTAACAATAAGAAGGTACCGGTATGCTAAATTTTCTGCTGTAAGTTTGTTTAAAAAACATTTTATAATATGAAGAATGTTACAAATTATGTCAGTCACCAATGGATAATAGAAGTGAGAATAGGCTAAAATCCATCAAATTCTGCACTCACTTAATATACAAACACACACACACAAAAGGCAAGTTACTGGAAATTCAATTCAATCAGTTTATATAATTGTTCGTATATTTCAGTTTATGAATGTTAATGACTGTCACTGGAGATTTCATCCTTTCTTGTAGACAGACACGAAAGTGTAATATTCCAAAATAAATCGATTGATTGACTCGGTATTATAGTTCGTTCTTACGATGTAAATCTAATTGACATTGGCTATATTGACAAGTTCCCTTTGATAATGCTATCAGACAAAAATGACAAACACTAACTTTCACATTATAATAATGATAAACAATCATACAGTTATTTTCAAGAGAATATTAGTGTGTATTGTAGAAGAGGAATGAATATCCAATATTCAGTATTTATTTGTCTTTTTCAAATAATAAACAAAACATACAATCAAAACATCATTAGTCTCTCCATGAAAGGCATCTTTAATTAATTACGAATAAAGTCAATATAATAGAGTGACAGGAGACAGACTATATTATACTACTTTAGACTAGAGAAAAGAAGATGAATGAATATTCAATTCAATATTTAATTTTCGTTTTGAAATAATAAACAAAATATAAATGAATGAATGAAAAGGAAAGCATGGAAATTCTTTCAAATTAATTACGATTAAAGTCAAAACATAGTATTGCTGCATTTATAAAAACATTGTACTTATTTTCGTAGAGACATATGGAACGATTTATTGAAAGTTTAACATCATCTGAGTATACTATTTCCTCTATCACCACCCTCTCCCCCACCTACCTTATTCACCACCCTCTCCCCCACCTACCTTATTCACTGGGGACGGTCGCAAATGTAGATAAATAAGCACAAAATATGTTCAACTTCAAACAATATTCCTAGGCCTCATTGTGCAAGTTATTTATAAAGATAGCATATGATCTTACTTTTCTTAATGCGATTGATGTGTGGTAGCCAGGTGGAACATAGTAACCCTCGTCCTCTGGGAAGGGCATTCTGTTTTGGTCGTGAACCACAACCCGTACCCCTGCGCTAGACGAAACATCATACAGATATTCATCTTGCTCGATAAACAACACCAGACGCAAACCTGCAATAACAATACATTTTTTTATTCCTTCCAGCAGACAAATAAACAGAACACAAAAACAAATAGATGATGCAAAAACAACGGAAGTGGAGAGATGAAGAGAGGCAAGAGCAGTACAATCACCGGGAATGGTGTGCCCTTCCCATCCAACTTCCAGTACATTAAATAATTATTACAAATAACATTAAAATAATAGAAATATGTTTATATACAATAAAAAAAATGTTATTGCATTGTTAGTTAGTGTACGAGTTCTTGCAGAATGTAATGGAAAGGTTTGAACGCATTTCGACATTAAACTATTATCTGAGAGGAAATTAATTGTTTTAATTGAAAATACAGTACTTTAGTATTGCAAAGTAAATGGAACTAATAGTATTTGACATGGTGTTATTCTGAACATTTCTATATCAAGGTCGTATAGATACAGAGTTTAAGTGCCATCATTATTAACTAACACTAAAAATCAATCAGACCAAGGCTAATCAAAGAAAATCGCTCATTCTTCTTAAACACTTATTTATGTTTTAATAAAACAAATTTAATAATGAAATAAAAAGAAAAGAAAGACACGAAGGCATGTACTCCTTGTGAGTGTCGCATACACCACGTTGTATGAAGTTAATCAAACATAACATATTCTCTTTATTTCAATAAAATGTTAGACATTATGTTCAGATGTTTTCGATATACAGTAATATCAAAACAATTTTTGAAACGAAAACAATTCTATACTAATTAACCTTAATATACTTTACCTGAACTTGGTCCAGACGATTTAGTCCGTTTTGTTGTAAAATCTGATTTGTTGTCCTTTTTTCTATTGAAGGTATAGCAGTTACCATGAAATGAGTTGAAATATTCAAAGGTAAAATTTCTAAATAAAAAAAAACATAGCATTATTATAATATATAATAACAAGAATTAGGAGGTGTGATAATCAGGTTTTTGGATTTGCTATACCATTGGTATACAATAGTTTAAAGAATTAAATCAGACTTTAAATAGGTTATTTTGTAGTTTTAATCACTTCCACTTCCATAAAATGACAAAATAAATGGTATAAATTCAACTAAAAATCCATTGGTTGACAGCCAATTTGACTATTTTTTTGCTTTAAAGATGTATTGTCCCCCTGAAAAAATAATTCTAAAAACAATTTTTGTTGAATATTCCATTTTAATGTAACAGTTATCCACTTCGACCAAAAATTGGATCGAAAAAAAAATGTATTTACCTGAAAAAAAATTTTGGTTGAATTTAACCATTTATTTTGTCATTTTATAAGTGAAACATTATTTTTTTTCTATGGAAGTGATTAAATTTATTAAAATTACAAAATAACATATTCAAAGTCTGATTTAATTAATCTTCATTTTTCATGTTTTTGGGGGACAATACATCTTTAAATTACAGGTTTTTTCAGGTAAATAGATTTTTTTCGATCTAATTTTTGGTCAAAGTGGATAACTCTTATGTGACATTAAAATGGCTTATTCAACAAAAAATTTGTAATAATCATTTTTTCAGGTGGACAATACATCTTTAATAATGAAGGTTATGTTTTCGTACGGTTGTTCCACCTGTCCATACTAATTAGCATGAACACAAACCATCATAGTATTAATGATATGTGAATTAACAGTTAATAAAATATGTTAGTGTTTTTACTGGTTGGTATGTGTTTCGGAGTCATAAAACATTGTATAACGAAATCAAATTAATAACATCAAAATTTACATCCAATATTATACTTATAAAGGTGTTCTACCACGTTTTTAAAGATCTAGAATATCAGATGTAAATCACCATAACAATTTTAATGTATAGTCATGGAAAATAACAACTATCATATTTGCGTGAGAGACATAAACAAAAAAACTTACTCATGAGAACAGGCCAATCCTGCCCAAGAGCAGCTGACAAGCAAATCTTTTATCTGGTGTCCGAGTTTCTTTCTTTCTGTAAGGTTTTGGCCTGACAGTAAGGTTGCAAGTGTTTCCATTTCCTCACGAGCTACTGTCTCAGTCCCATATGGATCAGGCTGCGAGATAAAGTAGTCCCAACCTTGGTATTCCACTTCTTCGTCTTCTTCCTCCGGCCCTACATCATTGGGTCCATTTTGTTCTTCTGGTGGTAATCCATCACACTACAACACATTAAAAAAAAAATTTGAGTTCAAGTTTTAAGTTGAAACATGAAATCCAATTACATCTGATAAGCGTGGTTGCAATTAATTTTATATGATAAAATAAAAAAAAAATATAATAAGAACACATTACAACTATTGTTCTGTTTAATGGCCCCTCATGGCAAGGTGATCCTTTGTAATCGATTCAAGACAAAGCTAGCAGTTTTCCTTTTTTAAATGTTTTCTTTCAGACATCTATCAAGTATCCATTTAGATGTACTATAAGTTCAGAATATCAGATATGCGTACACCGAGTTTATATTGATTATAACTTTAAGTATGGAACAATAAAAACGGTATTCTAATATATAAATAACAAATAGAAATGTTTGTTTGTCGATGATGTCGCCTGGGAAATTGATTGAGATAGGATGGATAATCGAACCTCTATATTATGGTAATATTGATTGATGAGAAAAGTAAATTATTCTGGTAGACCAATACATTTCATTCGAATGCTGATTGTTTTGTTTTTGGTATATACAGTTTTCTTTTCAGATTTGAAACATTTGAACATTGATATTGTGTATCTGTTGAGGCAACAAATAGATAATGTGACTTGCCCCGAGATAATTTAATTTATCATACTATCTATCTACTATCATAATATTGTATTAATGATTGCAAAAACAAACCAATTAAACATAATATAATATGGAAATCAAGAATAAAAGTTATTAAACGGTTTATAAAGATTTAAAAAAAAACTTGAAATTAAGAGAAAATGAAGTTTATTCTTAGAAACGAATATTTCGTTTGAAGTTTTTAATGAATTGACTGATACATTTTGAAAAAAAACTCTTTTAGAGAGAATATATTTTTGGGAAGAAATAAATATTTCTAATATAATAATACTGTATTAACTCGTTGCAGTAGAAGAGAGGAGTTTTTCACTCTATTTTTTCCACTCTGGCTATATCATTTCAAGATCTTTTAGTTCAAATCAGGACTATTTATTTTTGTGGATATTATTTCAATTGTGAATTTAAATATAAATAAAGTTACCTGATCGCTTTCTTTTTTCTTATTCGATTCTTGTAATTCTGGATCGTCTACGTCTCCTAATTTTGACACTCGAATCGGATTGATATTACAAATGGTAACAGCAGGGAATTCTAGCTCACTATTATATTCAATATCAAGCTGAACATCAACCGGGTACGTTAGAAACTTTTCCACAAGTTCTTTAGTTTGATAAATTAAAAATCCGACTGCAACCGAGAACAGGAGGCTCCAAATAATCTTTCCTATCGTTGTTTCCGATCTAAGGATATTTGGTATTCCATGAGCAGTTGTGTTTTCAAATACAGTACACATCATATTTTTGAACGTTTTTTCTTCTTTTGTTCCACTACTAGTTGTAGAATCTTGTTTGTCAACAAATGCGTTTCTATAGTGGTTTCCTCCTCCATACGGAGGTTCCAGTTGGTTCGCCATTTCCAATGATGTTTTAAAGTCAGGATAAGCTACGATAAACCTTCTTTTTCTGATGTCATCGAATACGTACGACTCGTCGACGTTGTCATGTCGAAATGCGGGGCCAATTATAGAATCTTTAAAATAAGTAAACACATGAATTGATTTTAAATTATTCACCGGGACAACCTATAATTCTATAATTTCATGTGAATACAAATATGGATAGATATATTCTGTATAATTATTATGGATGACACGCTACCTGCACAATTTTATCACACTGAATTAGTTTTTTTTTTTAATAACCAATCAATTTATTCCTAGTATTAATCCTCACAATGAAAAAAAACCACTTTTGTTTAAGCAAAAAATTATATTTTATCCAATAATAAGGAATGTTTGTAGATTCTAAACATTATCTCGTTAAAAAAAATGTATACGACTTTGTGTTATGTTCAATCAATGTAAATCCAAAGATCTATGTATACTCATAGTGACACGCTCCCTACGTCACAAAAGATAACTTCCATTATCACTTAATACAAAATAACAGCCTAAAGAGCCTTGTGTAAATGAAGAAAGTTATAATTGTATTCGACACTGAGAAATGTGCGTGTTTGCATAGAGCAGATCGATATGCACGGATCTTAGACCTATAAAACATGTTTACGAAAGGATACCTCACCACAGAACAAAAGTTACAGTATGTGTTTTCGTGTAATCTATGCATAAACGTCTTCCAACTAGGTCATATACTGTACATGGCTTCAGTCGCGTGCTCAAGTTAGTGTTTACCGACCAACCGACCGACCGACCGACATAGTGAGCTGTAGAGTCGCGTTGCACGCACGCGACTAAAAATTGACATAACCACATTGCTGATTGAAGAAACACTGCCAACTTTATGAAACAAACTACAAATCTCGCATAACCTAGGTATATTGGGATTTCCTAAACTGTCAGCATAGTTATTACTTTTCTCTTTGTAGTGTCTGAAATTCTTTAATCATCCATTTCAAATATTTGAACAAGAGTTAAGCTGCCACTAGTGAGAAGATTGGAACTAAGCACCGCATCAGCCTGACGTAAACGTTCACCGGTTTCCTGTATATAGATGCCGTCCGCAAATGAACTAAAGCATTTGAGATGACACCAAGTATGCATACATGCCATATATCTCTTCAATGCCAAATTTCAACGAACCAAGAACACTAAAGCAGAACTCGTCGTTTCCTACTCCAAATATAATTATTCTCGGTTTGAGGATACCTAATATATTGATAAACAATCTAATACATTCAAAAGACGTTCTAAAATTCGGGATATTCTTCTGAAAGTAGTTCCAAGGAAAAGCTATTGTTTACCACAAATTGCATCACGCCATTTACTAGCATACCACTACATCCATTAACATTATAAAATATTGTTTTCTATTGATGAAAGTGCACTATTAAATTAATACAAAACATAATTACGAAAGTTAAATGATGTAATGAATTAATATATTTCTTAGATAATTGATCTATAAACCTACATTTGAAACCTTTTAGCTAAATTAACACAATTTTAAAACCAAACAACAATAAAATCAAATCAATAACTTTCTCTAACAATAAAATCAATCTTCGATAGCGTACGCAATTAATAAATAACAATCGATATGACATTCAAATACTTTCCATATACACATTAAAAACCAGGGAGGAGTGAAACTCACTCTTCCCTGTTATAAATAAGTGGCGATAAAATTATTTGTACACTGACGCTGTTTGGATGCAATTTCTGTATTTAATTCCGATCTGTATCTAAATGGTGAAAAAGTTACGGTCGTTGATTGATAGTAAAATGTGCTTTATACTTATTATAATTATCGACCTTTAATTAGTTTACAAACAATGTGCAAGCACTATAACTTACATGAGGGTTACATTGATACATTGTTCCTCTGAAATTTTGTTTACAATTGTTGGTTGAATATCCAATATTAATGTCACATACTAGATATTCACTTTGACCAAAAAATGGGGGAACCAAGGCCATATACATGACTGCAGTCGCGTGTGCAAATTTGAGTTAGTGTTTACCGACCGACCAACCAACCAATTTTATTAATCTTCATTTTTATATTTTCTGGAGACACCACGTCTTTAAATACATGTATACATATGGGATTAATATTCAAATAGGCCTACATAGATAAAACAATGAAAACAGGTTGGCAATAGATTATTATATATTACATATTTAACAATGGAAATAAAATAATGTTTTAATAATAAAACATAATTAGGCCTATATATATATATATATATAAGTTGCAGATAATGATGTAGAAGAATAAGCTTAACCATTCTAGGTATCAGATACAGTTACTGTACGACTCGTCAACAAAGAAACGATAAACAATGCTGGTCATCAAGACCAAATAAAAAAACTTTGTAGGTCTCATCAACAAAAATCTTACAGTTTGGCGATTTCTGTCACGAAGGTCTACGAAAAAAAAACTCGCGTTCGACTCGTCAACAAGACAACCTCCGTTAGACGAGTTCGTTCACCAAGATCGAAAAATAGAATTTCGTACGACTAGTCGACAAGAAAACTTACCGTTAGGCGATTACGTTCGATCAACACAACGAAAAAACTCGCTTACAATTTGTCGACAAGAAAACTTAGCTTTAGACGATTCCAGACACCAAGACCAAAGAACTAAGTTGCGTACGATTCAACAACAAGAAATCTTAATGTTGGGCGATCCGGCCAAGCATGACCAACGGAACAATTCGATCAACCACACATACAACCTTAATTCTTCATTATCCTAATATGAACAAGTGACTCCAGCCGTCGCACCTTATAGATATTCCGACGCCACTCGTCAAGTCGATTATATTGTTGGATGATTAATCTTGACATTATAGATAATTAAGTTGTTATCATAAGAATAATTTGACAAACAAATCTGTATCAGCGATTTGTAAGGATTTTAATAGATTGACTGTCACCAAGATAATTAATAAGTAGGCAAAAATAAAGAAATACAGAATATTAAAGATAAATTTAGATTATGCTGACATTATGGTGGTTAAAAGCCTAACGAATAATTTATTTGACCTCCGTTAATGAAGCGAGTGAGAAAGATAATTCCACAGAGGGCCTAATCCGAATTTCCTCAGTTTCCAGTTAAGCTTGAGGAGGACCAGAGTATAATACCTTTATTGAAAAGTTCGTAGTTTGTTTAAAACGAACACCAATTCATGAAAGGTCCCTTTTTCAAATTAGGAGCAGCACTGTTTCTTCTAAATCACATGAATGAATTGATTATGCACACCACGCGCCTATAATCAATAGATTTCCATATTAAACTGATATAAATTGAATTTTACCTGTTCACGGTTGTGTATGTCGTAAATACTGTACGACGCAACAAGTACTTTTCACGTTGTCCGAGTTCTGACGACGCCGAAAGTACATAATATTCTTTGATAATGTCCACCAGTAATGTCGACCATCAACAAAATATTACCATTTTTAGCACAGACTTTATATTATGTCGATCACCTACTGAATACCAAGTACGAAGTGACACCTGACGAGTGCTTTATTTATATTCCTTCGCACCATTGTTATGCAGATCTGGTTTCCTGGAGTACATTTTATGTGCGCCAGACAAGTAGTATTTTATAGAATACATTTTACATTTACCATTTTAAACCTAGTGCCACGGGTTACTTTTATATGTAAATATTGCTCATTTAGCGTACAGTATGTAATTATTTTGGATCAGGAAAATAATAATTACCACAGAGAATGACATCAGTATTATGGCCCTCGGCATGATCGTCGCATATGATTTAATTTGGTCAAGATCAATAATCAATGGTTGAGGCACTTTTCAACATAATTTCAGCGTCTAAATTAAGCCAATGTTGGGCTAATTTCATTTAAAATATAGCATAAAACATTCATCTTCGTGGCGTTTGATTCGTTAATACCATTTCACTCTTGTCCGATCGTACGTCATTAAATCACACCAAGAAACGCCCATCAATGATTGATGATCAATCCGCAAAAATTGCCTGGATTATGAGTTTGACTTGAAAGTAACTGAGCATGCGCAAATAAACCGAGCTGTTATTTTTAAGAGTTATCCACTGGTGGCGCTATAATGCAAGCGTCCAATGCACCAGTCCAATCCCTTGTTTACTCAATATTATTATACAGTAGCAATTGAAAAATATTAATTAACTAAGCTGTTTATAACTTTAGTTCTGTGTTACGGTCAAATTCTGAATAAATTCCCTGAATGGAGAAAGTAGAATTTTAATTAATAAACAACTTGGTAAGTGAAATGCTTAAGACAATGAATGCTAACAACTCGACACAACAATAATAACAATGTAATATGCTCCATTAAAGATATATTGTCCCCCTAAAAAAATATTTTTTGTTGAATATGTTATTTTAATGTCACATAATAGTTATTCACTCTCACAAAAAATTGGGTCTGAAAAAAATTTATTTACCTGAGAAAAATGTAATTTAAAGCAAAAAATGGTCAAATTGTCTGGAAGACAATGAGTTTTTGGGTAATTTAACTGTTTATTTTGTCTTTTTATAGGTGAAATAATTTTTTTCCCCCGTTTTTTTTCTTATGGAAGTGAACAACTTCATTAAAACTGCAAAATGGCCTATTCAAAGTCCGATTTTAAAAATCTTTATTTTTCATGATTTTGGGGGACAATACATCTTTAAAATATATACCGGTGAAGCTGTAATTTGGTGGTTAACGTGCTTGCCTTCCAATCACAAGGTCCAGGGTTCAATCCTGACCTAGTGCCAGGGTTGTAACTCACGACTCTTTCAACTCCACTCCCTAAACCTCAAATGAGACTTCGTTTATAAGCACGAGAAATTATAAAATAGTCTATCTTGCTTATAAACTTACAACCTGTAATTGGCGAACTGTGCTCGCTTTTGGATGAAGAAAAAAACAAAAAACAACTAGAGAGTTATAACCATAATGATAATAATATTTACCTGTAGCAAATATCTCCATTGTTATGTCATCAACAAACTATCAAACTGAAGAGACGGTGACGAGGCAAATCTCTAAAATACAGTGAGTTGTGATTTAACATCATTCAATGTTCTAATGGCAAATAACAATAAAAACGGGCGATTGATTGACAAATGCAATATTGTCTAATTATATTTATATTAGAAATATAGTCTAGTTTGAGGTTGTCAATAATGAGACGGTAGCACAGCTTGGAGGTAAACAATTGACTTTAATAATTATTCAATTATCGTTTTAGATAATTACATGATTACATTTAACTCTGATTGGTAACCTGTATACAAGTGTAATTGCTGAAATTAAAAACAAGAAAAACAAGTAAAACAGAGAACATGATGGTTTTAAAATAGAAAAAAAAAAATTATGCACACTTACTTGAAAAATGTATATAAATTATAAGTAAAATGCGACTTTAAGTGTTATAATAGGTACTTTAAGAGTTGGTCTTTTATAATAAGCAATATCTACTCACATTCCTCTTTATTATTGTCAATTTGCTGTTTTGAATAGTAATGGTCTTCACATGATAATAATTCACGCCCTCTAGCATGATGTTGTGACTCTTTTAGTTGATTCGCAATTTAAATAGCGCCCACCTTTTCAACAAAAAGTCTCGTAATTTACAAATGCATGTATATACCTGTTTGTTAGTATACAAGTACGTTTGTTTATCGTTTCGAGTTTTTTTCCAAACATTTACACACCCACAGCCCATACTATTCGTTTCAGCCAAAATCGATGACGTCACAAAAGCTAATAAAAATGTCGATATAATGTTCAATATCAGCCGAAATATTCAATAACACGCCCTCTTTTTCTGAGCGTTGGTTTATTGTATTCGTTACCATATTATCCTCAGTATTGACATCATCAAAAACTTTCATCAAATGTTGCTCACCTCTTTATATCATCATGATTAAAATTGTATACATGTATATGAATTATTATAGGGTCACCATTACCATCATCAGTATATTATCATGCCAGTCAACAAGACCATAAACACCAGCATCTACTAGGCCTATCACCACTTATTATGCCTACTTCCTTCAGCAGTGTCACATTGGAAACATGTAAGTTTCATCTGTTGTTCATCCCACCATTTCTTCCTCAATCTCTTCTTCTTTTACGTCATATTACAACTTATAAAAACAACCTATATATGTATTAGTTTATTTTTATTTGGGTGAAAATAAAAACAGCAAACATTAAAATGAGTAAAAAACATAAAAAAACATTGGAATTAAAACAACGCTAGCAATACATTATAGTGGTCTTGTATATATAGTTACTATAAATATCATCATATTATACTTTACATTGCAATCGAAGCTGTGAAGCAAATGTACAGAGTTTTGTTGTGCGCATGTCTCAAACATATAGCAATAGACAAGCAAGAAGACGTCATACAGATAAATACACACGCTTATTTAGCACATAATATCGCATACTATCAGGCACTGGATTGTATATATAGTTTACTCTGGGATAAATAAAAGCGATTGAAGCGAAATAAAACACAAGAATATATCTTAGACGAAGGTGAAATTAAATGAAAGCGTTATCTACAGACTTAATAAAATATTATGTATTGTTTTGATGTATTATGTTAATTTGGATGCACCACTTCTGTGTGTGCCACCGATGCAAAGGTGTCATTTCCTAATAAATTATATATATATTAGGAGTTTTTGTAATACCTAACTATATAGATACATATCGCAACTAAAGACAATATTTGAGTGCGCTTCATCAATATGCGTTGTGTATGCGATGCGGTTAAAATTGATGTATTCTTTCAAGCAAGTGTTTGCGTAATGTGTAAACGCATGCGCAGCTTAAATGTCAACCGCTTCTACCGGTTGTGCACGAGTAACATACATGATGCGTTCTCAGTATCTAATTAACAAGGTACTATATATAAACGTTAATATCTTTGTATACTTTATCTATGTTTCTATAATCCTATATTTGTATTTACAATAATGACGCATTTATTTATGTAATATACAATAATGTACATACACGTTTTATATACGTGTCACACACGATTTAGCATAATGCCTATATCAACAGAAGTATCGAAACGTGACGCATAATTAAAGAAAATGAAAGCTTTATGGCAACTACTTACCATACGCCCTTTGTAATTATATATAAATAGGTATAAAGGCAAATTTGCTATAATAATGGAGATATTTTGTCATTAGGTATAAACTACATTATTCTAAATGCTGCAGTGTGTAATGTTTTAAAGTGTACAGCCTTCATCATTATATCTTTAAGTGTCCTCATCCGCATACACTTAATATTTTTATATAGCTTTTATATATAATTTATTATATTATTTATAGTTCATATCATTTTTATATTATATGTTTAAATATTCTATTTACAATGCGATCCTTTTGGTATTTGTAGCTTCAATCAGCCTGAACGGAAGCAGTTTATTTGGCCTAAATAAAGTCAGTGGGCCGCCGCGCTCGATCACTAATAAGCTGACACTAATTGCTGTTTTCAACAGGCTGCTGTGTATTTCTGGAGGTGGGCATGTCCCAATCCTCCGATGCGCAGTGAAACCAAATTGCGTTCTTACTCTCATTGTTTTCTTGGCCATGTAAAGTGGATTCATCTAGAGATCTAGACTTCATCTGCGAACAAGCACCGTTGATAATTTTGCTCATTCCACGATACCGATGCATCGACAGATCAGGTGACATTCCTAACCTGATACCAACACTGGTTCCTTGACCATTTTCAGCTATTTTAGCTACATCATCAGTACATGGATCTGACACTGTCCTGTTCACTTCTACTTTGGTGGATCGTTCGGACGGAGGGGTTGTAATCTGACCATCAGAAGGACAGCTGTCACTCGTTGGCTTTGGTTCGGGAGACGATGGCTCTCTTTGTAATGGTTTGTGATTACACAATCTCAACCCGGTCGTAATTCCACTAAGCAAACCAGGTCTAATTTTATTTTTTCGTGACTTGCCCTTCCCTATTGACTTTTTAGCAAGTCTTGGTTGAGGACTGTTTGTTAGGCTACCTCCTGAATCCGTTGACGAAGCATTTTCCTTGTCGTCATCAATGGTTACACGCTTAGGTTTAGGTCCTTTCAGGCTTTGGATATCAGGACTTGCTGGGGATTTCGGTCTATCGTCCCCAGAACTGATGGCTGTTCTTAAGGCTGGTTTGAGAGACTTAGGAGAGCAAACGTGTCCATTCCCTTCTTGATCAGCTTTGATCCACGTTGTAGTATATCCATTGTCCAACTTCTGTACTACAACAATTCCTTCATCTGCGCCTTCATTTTCGACGGTGCTGCTGCCATGTTTCATAGGCGAGTGTTTGCGAAGTAGTGGTTCCGTTTCATCGGTTTCCCTCGCGTCATCCGTGGTAGGAGTGACGTCGTATTGATTTTGAGTTGTTAAGTAACGTTCACTTTTTGGAATTAGTTTTTCACTACAATCAGAGACAACTTCTGACGAGATCATGTCCATTCCTCTTTGTCGATTCAGTTGTCCTAAACTTGGTATACGTTGTCGATCAATAAATGCATGTAAATCATTTGTATCGTAATCGTCATGCACGCCACATATTGTGTTATGTCGATGTGGAGACATTTGGATGTCAGGATAGTCAACAGATGTATACGGATCAGAAGCCAAACTACTTGAGCTCTGACGGTTTGCGTGATCCGTGTAAGTAGTAGAACTAAGACTTCGATTTCTTGGATATCTGGGTGGTGGTAGTCGATCAGCAGAATGACACAACTTTACTTCTGGAACAACTGGTACCATTTGAAATTCAAGACCAGCAGTTTGACAGCAGCTTTGTGCGCTATCGAGTTTACTGTTACAACCCTGTGGAGGCATTCTATTTTCGCATGCACTGTTTTCGGCTTTGTTTCGCTCAGCTTCAATGACAACATCAATAGTAGCAAAGTCAACATCGTTATCATTGCTAACTAAACTGAGTAAGCTGCCGTTTTTCTTAGCTTTATCATAAGCATCGCGTCGCTTCAATGCCTTCTCTTGCTTACTTTGTTCTTTGTAGAATTCAGAAAAATTATTGACGATAATTGGAATGGGAAGCGCAATGAACAGTACACCAGAGACACAGCACACTGCGCCGATAAGCTTTCCAAGTTCCGTCTTTGGATAAATATCTCCATAACCGACCGTGGTCATTGTGATAGCTGCCCACCAAAAGGCCGCCGGTATGCTCTTGAAACCTGTATTTTCTTCATCTTTTTCTGCAAAATATTCTAAACTGGAAAACAACATTATTCCGAGTGCTAAGAACAAAATGAGCAAGCCAAGTTCCTTGTAACTCCTCTTCAAAGTGAATCCCAATGATTGTAGCCCGGTTGAGTGTCTGGCTAACTTCAGGATTCGAAGAATTCTCATGATTCGGAAGATCTGGATAATCCGCCGTACATTCTGGAATTTCAGAACCTGTTCGTTGGATACAAAGAGGGTAATATAGAACGGCAAGATTGCCATTAAATCGATCATGTTTAGCGCACCTTTAAAGAACTTCCATTTATCCGGTGCTGATACCAGTCTTAACACGTATTCTAGTGTGAACCAGGCTATACACACTTTCTCTATCATAATTAGATGTTCATTCTCATGTTCATGTCCATCTTCATCAACTACTGTAAAATTGTCTATTGTGTTTAAGGATAGTGCGATGGTCGATAACACAATAAACAATATTGATATTACAGCCACGACCTGAAAGATACAAATTATGAGTTATTTATTATTTGAATTTTAATCACTTTTTTGCTGTGGTTGATTTTCCCTTTGTTTTTGTATGACTATTTTGCGTTTTAATGTTTTTTGTATAAATTGTTATTACTTAATGTATTGATATTTTTCAATGTTAATGTTTTGATGTTTTTGTGTAAATGCAATACTTTCAGCTTCTGCTGCTTTCTGTTATATGTTTTTTTATACCGAAATAAATAAATAATTATTAAAGTAAAGCATCTTGTCTACAAGTTAAGCTTGGTTCTCATTTGGACGCAAAGCAACAACGTAGGCACAACGCAAGTGAGTTGACCAATCACAAGTAGTAGTTCAGATGACCCATTGCGCCGTGATTGGTCAAATGGCGGACTTACGTTCTTGCGTTGAGAAACTAGCTTTAGCGTGTGAAACTAAAACGCTTGTTTAAGCACAGGCCTAATCAAAATGCGCACCTAAGTAAGAATGTTAGATTTGTGTGAATAGATTCGGGGAAAACAGTCTGAGCAAAGATTGTAGGCCTATAGCGAAGCTAGTTGAGTTAAATTAACTTTGCATAGTATGTATATTGTATGTAAATTTATTGAGACATACTCAGGCAGGCAATTATAATTTGAAAAACATCTGCCCGATCAAGTATCTCCTTCTGGCTTGTGTAAAACTAAAACAAACTTTGGATAATTAGAAAGTTATCAGTGATAAAGGAATTTTGAGATGTGGACTATCATATTGACATTCTTTGCATCAATGTTATTAGTCCATATAGAGTAAATAATAAAGAGAAGAAATTAAGGAAAAGATTTAAGGGTTTTAGGCTCAACCAAGAAATAATTTAAACCTGGTTCTGTAGTACGTGTTTAACTGCGAATTATTTAAGCACTAGAACGCAATGTACGAACGTAGACGCAACGCAAGCGAGTTGACCAATGACAAACGACAATTCTAATAATCAATCGCTTTTGATTGGCCAAATCACCTATTTAAGAAAATCTTACATACTGTCTACAACGTCATAGGTTGAGTTTTCAAAACTTTATATTGAGTGAAATACCGAAAATAATAATGGCTATGAACGTTGTATCCACTTCTTCTTACATTCATGTATTTTGTTATCAAGAAACGACAAAAAGAAAACTATTTCGTCAAGTCAATTGATCTATGTTAACTGTGACATCATTAATGGCAGTACTTAATACTAGTTAAACCAAATCTAACATTCTTAAACGTCTCTAGAATATTCATGTCTCGTCTAAAACTACTTATCCTTTATAACTCTAAAATCAAGAAGATTTTTTTCCTGCCAGTATTAAGATGACAATATTACAAAATGTTTGCTACACAATTTGAGAGATTGTTTATATATTTTCTATTTATAAAAATCTATAACGTATATTCTCACAGTTTATTTTGATATATATATATAATTAAAAATGAAAAAGGAACCTGCATGGTAAGATTACTATAATATATATATAATATTATTATTATGATAATTACACATTACAGAAATGTGTAATCACCGATTTATCACAGAATTTGAATTTGTATAAGCAATCATAAATGGGATTTTAATAGTAAAGTCCATTAAACTAAATGCTAATCATTCTTGTTTTTTTCTTGGGAGAAACTGATATGTAAGAGAATATTGTGCATTTGAAATTGTAAAAGAAAATTATTAAAACTGCAAAAACGCGGTTTCTGGCCGGAGATAATTATTGATAATGCGTTGAAGGAACAATACAGTACAAGTTCAGTGTTAATACAAAAACATTGCCAAAATGAATCAATGTGACCGATGACGTCAACATAAAACAACATTTACCGATATCATGTTGTTCAGAAAAATAAAACAGTCAGTCTGTAACCAATAACATACAAAATAAACCGATATACCTTTGCATCAATAGTTACTGTATGCGTACGTGTTTAATTTTCAATATAAAATTTCAACATTTATCGTGACGTCAGAGAATTCGTAATGGTCGTACACGGTACTATTCTTCTCTAATTACCAGTGTGTGGATTGTGGATTTTGAAAATTAAAAATACAAAACAAATTGAAGTATAGTAAGGAAACCATTAAAAAGTACTGTATTCTATTTGATAGACGATATGATAAATGATGCTATTTCCAAGGAAGGTACCGACAATTAATTTAAAATATTCAATGTTAAATTGACTACGAGCGACAGGTATTACGTCATTGCCATGGCTAACACGAGCGGCGAAATGTCAACTATACTCTTTGTAAATTTAAATTATTATGATTTAGTTTCTTGTGGGATTTGTAGACTCGATGTCGAATTCTGAATAGTTAGTATTTTTCCTTCGGTTTATTCCAGGTTATATACACTGGAAATTAAAAAAATACAATTTGAAGACACTTCATGTTAAAATGTAAGTGATTTCAACACAGACTTTATGGTTCTACGTGAATTGTATGATGCAGATATTAACGTCGATTCTCAATATATTTCTATATACATATATGAAGTAAACCACTGTTTATTGAACCAGGGCGGAAAAGTGAGTTGGGTATAGAAGGCCTATTAGATTGAGTATTCGTTAACAAAGTATACCCTACGTCATAAAGCCTGAGAACAAGAAACTAAATCAAGGTCAATTTTAAATACGGTTTGTAGTTCTAGGTAGTAGATTCATATCAAAGCCTTAAGCTCTGGCAACACTATCAAACTCTATGTGACAACAAAATGTGATGTGCTCATATATATGAACATGATGATGTCATATCACTACCATATTTGGGCATATCACTACCAAATTTGGGCACATCACCCTTTTTTTGTGTCAAACTAGTGATAGTGTAGACAGAGCTTTAGGCATAGTATTTGAGCATGTAAACTTTCAACAAACTAACAATATTTACATAGAAAAGACGTTATTTCTAGAAAATATACTAATGTTTGGATTCATTTAAAAGCATAATCGATTTATTAAAACGTATTTATTTGTGATATTAAAGTATATAATATCTGACAAGAGCTTGATTGAACTATCGATACAGACGATGTAATATCTTCTGATATACGTTGACGGTTGTTTTACATTAAAACAAGTAATACACTTATACTGTTGAATATATATAAGCTTTATTGGATTGAACTTAATGTTGGTTGTCCGAAGACTGGAGAGAATATGATAATCTATTAACTGTTCACTGAGTTGGTATATTGTGGAATTTATAATAGCTCTAATGGGATTTCTAATGGGAGTTACTATAAACAAGTATAAACAAGTGTTGCTGTCCAGTGGTCCAATTTGCCCTAGCTTTCACTGAGGTGAAGGTGATGTGACATCCCTCCTTTTTAGTACAAGGTGTAATTGTTCATTAATTTACATGGTGCCTTGGGAATACGCTAATTTTAGTTAGTTATTCGGGCTATTTGAAGCATTAGTTATATACAGCTTTCTGTCCTATATTAGCAATTACATTTGAGATTATAAAAAGTTATATATAGTAGTTTCGATTGTACAAAATTCAGCTGTCCATATAGAGCTGCGAGCAGTTGTTTTCATTTAGTTCATTCGACAAAGTTACAATAATAAGTATTAGAGTTCATATTTGTTTTTATTAATTATTATTATTATTCTATAGTTCAATTTATTTTATTTTCTATCATCCTTCCTCGTCTTTCGAGTTTTACTTCTTGTTAGTGGTGGAGTGTAGGGTGGTATAAATGGTGGTTGTTTATCAATGGTCAAATCGTACGTATCCGGTCCAGATGAATGCGTTTGTCTATTCCGTATTTGATTTCGATTTCGTCGATATGTTCCATTTGTAGTTTCTACGATGTACGATCTTGGCTGAGGTAGTTGATTAGTTACGATACCAGGCGTCCATGTTTTTTTATGTGGATGCTGGATTGTGATGTTTTGGCCTTTCGAAAGCGTTGGAAGAAATTTTGTTTTGTTTTTATCGTGATGAAACTTTTGATCTGTCTGGCGCTGCACTAATTGTTTTTGTATCTGTTTGCTTTCAGGGTCGTTAGATTTTATCACTTCTGGTAGGTTTGCTTGTATGCGTCGTCTGTATAATATTTCTGCTGGACTTGGTAGATGTGAGTTTATTGGAGTTGCACGTAAGCACAGAAATGCTAAGTCTGGGTCGGTGCCAGAAATTTTGCATTTTCTAAGTGTTGATTTTACTGTCTGTATCATGCGTTCAATAAAACCGTTTGATCTGGGGTAGTGAGGTGAGCTGGTGGTATGAATTATTTTCCAATCTTTGCAGAATAGTTTGTATTGTTCCGAAGCAAATTGTGGGCCATTGTCGGAGATGATAGTGTGTGGTGACCCTTGTTCTGCGAAAATTTGTTTCGTTGCTTGAATTACAGCACTGCTCGTCACATTTGTGGGCATCTTCCGTATGAAGAACATTTTGCTGTAATAGTCTGCTATGATTAGATAGTCTTCTGAATTAAAATGAAAAAGGTCAGTTCCGAGAGTATGCCATGGGCGTTCTGGTATTTTCATAGGAATTAGTGGTTCTTTAGGTTGAGTGTTTTGAAATTGTTCACAAACTGTGCATCTCTCGCACATTGTTTTTATGTCGTTGTTTATGCCCGGCCAATATACGGCGGTTCTTGCTCTTAGTCGTGTTTTTGTTATGCCTTGGTGGCCGGCATGTAGTTGATCCAATATGTATGTTCTCATTTCATTTGGTATAACAGTTTGCTGCCCTTTTAAAATTATGCCGTCTTCTACGGTTAGCTCATCGCGCATTGACCAATATTCTTTAACGCCTTTGGAGAGCTTAATTTGTTTTTCTGGCCAACCTTCAAATATTATTTTGCCGAGTTCGCAAAGTGTTTTGTCACACTTGGTGTGGTGCTTAAGTTCAGTTAACCGGTTTTCGCTAAACTGTACTGGACACACTCTTATATCAAGTTCCGTATAACGTTGGTCCACTTGCTCATTTTCCTTTGAGCTTCCAATTCGGGAGAGTGAATCTGCCAGTGTCATTTCTTTACCTGGTTTGTATATGATCTGGCAGTTGTATCCTTGCAGTCTTAGTAGCATCCTTTGTAATCGTGGTGGAGCTGCATTCAAGTTTTTGAGGGCGATCATCTCAAGCGGCTTATGGTCTGTGTATATTATGAATTTTCCTCCATAAACGTAAGTGTGAAATTTTTCACACGCAAAAACTGCTGCCAGTAGTTCGCGTTCGATGTTTGCGTATCGTTTCTCAGTGTCTGTAAGTGCTTTGCTGGCAAACGCTACTGGCATTTCTTCGTTTTTGTCATTTGGCTGGAGCAACACTGCTCCGAGTCCAACTTTACTTGCGTCCACCTGTAATATTACAGGTTTTTTCGGGTCGAAGTATGAAAGTCGGATTTCACTGCAGATTGCCTGTTTTGTCTGTTGGTAGGCATTTGTATGTGCAGGTGTCCAACTGTATTGCGTATCCTTTTTTAGCAATCGACGTAGGGGTTCTGTCAAATCAGCGAGATGGGGAATAAAGGGACCCATGTAGTTGGCGATGCCAAGAAATTCTTGGAGCTCTTGTTTGTTTTCGGGTACTTTTAGTTGTTGAATGACACATATTTTCTTTGGGTCTGGTCGTGCCCCTTCGCTGCTGTAGACAATACCAAAAAATGTTATTTCTCGTTGCTTAATTTTACATTTTTTAGAGTTGAACATTAATCCTGACTCTCTCGCAATTTCCATCAGGTTGTGGAGGTTGGCGTCATGCTCGGCTTCAGTTTTGCCGAATATTGCTACGTCATCAGCTATCCCAATTGTTCCTGGACATTTTTCTAATATCATATCCATTCTCTGTTGGAAAACATCTTGTGATACGTTTAAACCAAAAGGAAGGCGTTTAAAACAGTATCGGCCTTTCGGAGAATTAAATGTTGTTAGTTTTTGAGAAGCATTGTCAAGGTGTATCGACCAGTAGCCATTCTTGGCATCAAGTTTAGAGAAGTATTTTGCTCCATTTAGTTTGTGAGTGAGTTCCTCTAAGGTCGGAGTCTTATGATGGCTTCTCTTTATCGCCTCATTGAGGTCTTTAGGGTCAAGACAGATTCGCACTGACCCGTCTGGTTTGATTGGGTACGTTATTGAACTTACCCAATCTGTTGGTTCATCAATTTTCTTTATTACACCTTTTGCTTCCATATCATCAAGTGCGGCGTTGATCTGTCCTGCAAGTTTAATCGGTGTTTTCCTGCAAGCGTGCACAATGGGTGTGACGTTTTTGTCCGTTACTATGTGGTACGGTTTCGCAAAATCTCCCATACCGTCAAATCTGTCAGGATACCTGTTTTTTAGGTCTGCAGTGTCTATTATCGGACTTGATTTGTTTTCCTTTGTTGTGATACTGCAATTGAATTTTATTAATTCTAGTTTCTGTATCGTCGGTAATCCCAAAATCGCTGGGCCTTTGCAATCCACAATGTAAAATGTTTCCTCTGTATAAATACAATTGGTTGGATGCTTGCATTTTATCGGTAATATTCCATAACAAGGAATATGTGCATCATTGTATGCGGTAAGTTTAGTGTTTGATTCTTTTAGGATTCCGCTTTTGGGATATCCTTGTGCGTTTATATGATTTGGGTACATATTTCCAAATATTCGCAATGGAAGAGTATTACCCTCAGCTCCAGTATCAACTTTGATGTTCAGTTCAGCTATTTGGTTTTCCATAAGTGGTAACTTTATGTCAAGTTTAGTGAATTTTTCACTAGCATTGATGCTGCTCATGCGCACTGAACCAAATGTCAATTTTTCCATATGCTGTTCAAGTAGGTCATCATCCGAATCAGACTCATATTGATTCATTGAGTGTATTCCACTTCTAGATTTTAGCTTGCCTTTTCCATGGCTTTTTGGTTTTTGTCGTTTTTGTTGATGACGGTCGGTACTTTGATCATTACGAGGATGCACATTTTGTTTCGACGATCTACACGTTTTGGCCCAATGGTTTAATTTACCACAGTTGTGGCAAGTTGAGCCATATGCTGGACATTCTCGAGGGCGATGCATTTGTCCACACGCTTTACATTTGTTTTTGGCACGTGACACGTAGCTTATTTTTGCATGTTGTGTATCAAATTCATCTAATTGCTTGTGGTGCATGAGGGATGCCTCGTGTCCCCTAGCTAGCGTTATGGCCTCCTCAAGTCTGTATTCTTGGTTTTTTGTGAGAAGTTCTTTTTGGAGATCTTTAAATATGGTTCCTATGGTCATTTGTTCTATGATTCTCGTTTCTTTTTCTGCGGCTGTAAATGCGCATTTTTCTGCATGGAATTTAAGTTTAGTAATGTAGTCATCAATCGACTCACCCGGTTGTTGTTTTAGTTTCTGAAGATACATTCTTGAGACACGGAAATTCGATTGTGGCTCTATTTGCTCCTCAAATTTCTCCCAAATAGTATTGATATTCTCCTTATCTTCTTCGGTTAGTCCCCACGAATCAAATCTTTTAAGTCCCTCTTCACCTACCATTAATAATAGATGGTTGATGCGGTCCTCCTGTGAAATATTCTTTACTGTAAAATACAATTCAGTTCGTCGTTTAAACATCCGAAACGAATCGCCTATGTTTGCAGAGTTCCAATCCATATGTGGTTGTTTATCCGCCATGATGCGTTGGTTTTTGATACAAAAATTCCTTTAAACTGTACTAGCACAAAGGTTTTTTTATTATATCCCACCGCTGCCACCATGTAATATCTTCTGATATACGTTGACGGTTGTTTTACATTAAAACAAGTAATACACTTATACTGTTGAATATATATAAGCTTTATTGGATTGAACTTAATGTTGGTTGTCCGAAGACTGGAGAGAATATGATAATCTATTAACTGTTCACTGAGTTGGTATATTGTGGAATTTATAATAGCTCTAATGGGATTTCTAATGGGAGTTACTATAAACAAGTATAAACAAGTGTTGCTGTCCAGTGGTCCAATTTGCCCTAGCTTTCACTGAGGTGAAGGTGATGTGACAGACGATACTAATTTATTATGGTCATTAATTTCCCTAGGCGCAATATGCGTGATCGTTGAAGGTATCAATTAGAATAGGCTCGCGCAGCTAATCAAGCAAGGAACGTGACTTATCGCACTAATTAATATTCTACTATATTTGTACATGGTAGGCCTATAACGATGATTTTTTTTCTACATGTACAATTATGGTATTGTATGTATGCGCATGCGTTAAAATGCATCAGCAAATTTAATAGACCTACTGCAATGAGGGTTGATAAAGGCTATACCTACTATATAAAAAAGGTATTCTTGCAAAAGCTATAATTACAGGCTTACTATAAATATTAATTAATTAATTAATAATTAAAAAAATAGCCTACTAAAAGCTACCTATAGTGATAGTCTTCTAGAAACTTTAGGCCTAATGTAATAAAAGCAGCTTTTACAAAGATACACAGTCTAATAAAATTAGCCTCATAAAACCTATAACAAATTAATTTCTTTTAAAAGCTAGGCCTAATGTAATAAAAGCTATGCTTACTGTAATAAAAGTTCTACTACAATAGTAGCCTCCCAAAAGCTAGACCTTTCTGTAATACGTAGCCTTAATAAATAAATACCCATCTCTGAGAAATATTAAGAAGATAACATTTTCAAAATAATGTTCTTCTTTTTATTGTGGTTGTCTACACATTTTTCTAAGGATTAGGTCTATATTATTTTTTAAAAGAAACGCTTCTCTCAGTTTGCGGCGTACAAGAACCACGGTCTGACTATTTTTGTTTTATTATAACAAAGATATATTATAGTGATATCTCTATGATTTTAAGTAACTGTACTTATATCTTTACTTTTTTTTGTCATGTTATCGCTCAGTCATCTATGATTGACATACGTGAAGAAAGTAATCTCATGATAAACTTAGAAAGTGAAATCAAGTGAAAACATGTAACTGGCGATATGTTGTTTCTTACTGTATGCCCTGCACGTCTCTATTAAGTGCGTTGAGAGTATTAAATATGCTTGCTGGCTGTGAAAGCATTCACCATATTCATTGGATAGGCCTTTATACTGTGACAACTTTATCGCATAAGATTCCAATGCGGTCTATAGGAAACATGCATGCAAAACAACTGCTAGAATTTTTTTTTATGTTCATTGAAATAATATAAACAAGTGTGACCTATATTTTCCTGTTTTTTTTAAATGACTATTTTTAGTAAGTAATCTAGGTAATATCATTTTTGGTATTTATATAGCGAATGACGTAATTGGTCGATAATATTTAAAGACAATAATAACATTGATATTAGGCTTTGGGGAAAGATGAAAGGCTAATGGTAATTACAATCTATCTGATGGATATTTTTGTCAATATTTATAAATGATGTTTTTGGTACTACTACTAGGTCATGTCAATAAGTCTGTTACAGAAGATTAGTCGTTATTTTATCAGAAGAAGTACAATGAGCCATTTGATGTTGGTTCAAAAAACACATTGGGGTGATCATAAACCTATATTGAGGGCCTACTATTTAAGAAAAAGAAAAGAAGAACTGGAATTCAAGCACGACTCTACCAGCAATATTGTTCAGAGTGATCTATCATTACTGTTACTACTATAATAGATAATTATAAATAAATGATAGGTACAACTATAATGTCTTAATTTCCGACCGAACCACCTTAGCCATTTTGACAGTACAGGTTTAATGAAATACCATAGATTTGGCAAAATGTATTTCTACAACAATAATAATTGAAAGACCGAAATAGAATACAATTGGAACAATAAAATAAAGAACAAAACAAAAACATCACCTATATCCCGCAGTGGTCAAAACAGAACAAACTGGTAAACAAAAAGAGGTGTAAAAAAGTGTAATGTCACAAGATGGAACATGTTAAAAAAGAAGTTTATTGGCTATTTTTATAATTGTAAATAATCTAATGATGGGACATTTGTTGTATAACCGTATATTGAAAAAGTAATTGGGTTCACCAGACGTGATCATCTTCGCTTGTAGTGGAACGGATAGACTTAATTAAAATCGGACAATCTTGTCAAAGCGAACAAACTTGCTGACAAGACAAATATGTGATGTGTAATCGTCAGGGAAGAACACATGTGACACGCTGTGTCTGATATTGAAATGAACAGGAATTCAGATGAGTACACCTGTATGATAATTATGTGTGGAAATTTACTTGATAGACAGGAAGCAAAATGGAGGCCTATTAAACAGTGTGATACTTAAAACATTTAAAGTTAAATTATTATAATCGATTATACAAAAATTGGTGGAAAACATAATGTAAGGTAACAGTGGCTGGATCTCTAAAATATACAAATTGAAAAAAGAGATTAAATTCGAAACAAAAATGAATGCAATTGTTTTTCGTCCGGACCAATAAAAGTTGGAATGCATACATAATGTATGCGTCCATATTTATTTGAGGTAGAAAGTCTAACGTCATTCTTTCCTGTCTGTTTTTAAGTGAATAATTAAAGAACACAAACAAAGAAACATACAATAAATAACATGGTATACTACGGTATTACATAAATAGTGTTGGACAATGATAAGGAAAACCTTTTAAAGTTATAACCGACTTCTAAACAACACTACTAATACATTCAAAGTATACTAACATATTAAACAGAAAAATCAGACATTGAAATTCAATTGTTTTCAAGACTATTCCAGATTATACTAACGGCTTAGAAATGGCACCACTAATTAAATAAAGAATGCATGTAGACCTATGAAAGTTTGAATTAAAAATGGTAAAGTATATTACTACATGCTGGATAACAAACATCAATAAAACTTAAACAAGTTGAAAATTAATAAAAAGAATACGTTAAAATAGATTGAAGAATCTACGCCAACATAGGCTTACAAATAAATTGAATTCTTGGATATTACATTCTTTTAAAGCTAAACAATTAACTATGTGTAGACAATTTGTCTAGAATGGAATGTTAGTACTATAAACATCATTCGAGTGACCGAAAACAATGTAACAAACATACGACAAGTTATAATAATGTGAATCAATGTATTCATTTAACTTACGTGATTCATGTCTGCAATTTTAATGAAGAATTTATGATCAGAAAATGTAAAAGCATGAAATAAATCATTTACTTCATAAATCGACACGTTATAGATAATAATTTGCTGAGTTGTATATGTATAAGTTTTTACATTAACTTAAAGATGTATTGTTCCCCAAAATCATGAAAAATGAAGATTAATAAAATCGTTGAATAGTCCATTTTGCAGCTTTAATAAAGTTAATCACTTTCGTAGAAAAAAAAATGCAAAAAAAATAATGTTTTCACCTATAAAAAGACTTATTTTAACTTAATTATTTTTTCAGGGGGACAATACATCTTTAACAATTGGAATGGTATTAATATATGGCGGTAGGACATAATGATGAGGAGGATACTAAATAATAATAATAATGATGATGATGATGATGATGAAATGATAATTACCATCACAATAAGTATAACCTACTAGTAATAGGAGATGTTCATTAAAGTAATTAACTCCAAGAATAAGTTTATCCTCTAGAATTCAACTTAGATTAAATTATATACATGTTGATACATCATTCTTAAATAGAGCCAGAAGTTAAATCTAATAGGCAATATGTTGAGATTTGCCTATCATGAAAAGAAATTTACTTCAAAGTAACAAGCCAAATACTATTAGGAATCTATTTTGTTCAAAAAATGTTTATTACATGCACGTGTATCTTATATTCTCTTTATGAATAGAGACGTTATTATTTGAAACCATTATGAATAATCAAGATTCCAAAACAATGCAATGAAAGCCAAGCTTCTGAGTTGTCATTAAACATTAATTTTACAAAACTCTGATATTTGTGATTTGTCATGGATTAAGTTGTAACAACCTTCTTGTATAAGATATTTTCATGACGAGGTAATAGACTAAGCAGCATCTCTAAACTAAACGGCATTCTGCGCATGCTCAGAAGTACAACATTTACATAACCTGACTATAGCAGCTTAACGGCTGCGGGCGCACACAAATTGTGGATATGCGCAATATGTTGGTTGGTTGGACTCAATAGCTAGCTGCGTGATTTACCGCGTTGTACTTAATATAATATAAAAAGCAATGATCAAGAAAAACACGTTGCTTGTGTGGTGTATTATGAGATATAGCATAACAATGTTGTAAATGCTTGGCGCATTTTTGTCATGACCTGATGTGCAGATGACATTAAAGATACCGTAATCCACTTTAAACTAAAATAATAAATAAATGATCTCAAGATCACTTGCCTATCTCGCGGAGTTTAATAAAAATAAAAATTACGTGTTTGGAGAGCTAACATTTTTAAATAATGTACCGTGTATACAGCACCTTTAACAAGGCTGCTTTTTGACCGATTAATGTTAATTTGAAAGAGTGAGTTCATTAACTAATACCCATTTCGATGATAAAAAATGTTGAGTAATACTATTAAACATTGCTATAGAGTTACTATAGTAACACAGCCAACCTAATAATCCGTATTGTTAATTTTGAAAACATTATCGAGGTTGGCAGATGAAGTATGTTTGCGCATGCGTGATACACTTTGAAACGTAAATGAAGCATCTTGTTCAAAGAGAGCAATTTTTACGAGTGATAATTAGATTCACAATTTCTAGTCTTTAGCAAGCGCTAAAATAGCATAGATAAGTCTAAGAAACTTCAATTAACTCATAAATATAAACATTCAATTGAGAAACATGCATACGGTTTTACAATGTTTTGTACGTGTGTATTGTAATATGGAGTTTGTTTGGATACTCCAGAAAACACATTTAGTATAATAATATGCCTAATAATTGTCAAACTGTCTGTGATATCTCTGGAAGTAAACATTGTATCAAGATATTTTTTCAGCATTTTAAATCTTGGATTATGTAGGTTCAGTTTGGTAAAATCTCAATTTGGAAAAATTCCGACTTATGTCTGATTTCGCCTCATATTTAAAAAGAACAAAAATGCATAATCCAAGTAATGCTAACTGTGAATGTTAAGTAAATACAGATACCGTAGTAGTAGGCCTGAGCCATGTGTTCTGATAACACATTAATAAGAACGAAAGTATAGTAAATAAGTGACCACCACCACTTAAATACCATTATCTCTCCTTTATTACACTCATAAAACTACACAATCACAAGGTACATAGTTGTAGGTAGGTAAAGACGTGACACAGGCAAATCCAGAAGATTTACGGTGTGTACCAATAATAATACTAAAATCTAGAAAACTTAATCAACAACACTAATCTATATAAATTAATAGGAAATTTGATATTTATATTCTAAATGTAATAATTGTACAGGTACGCGATTATAATAAAGAAAATAAATTACGTGGTTGAAGCAAGGCAATCTAACAGTACTGTTTGAATTTGTCGCAGCCAGACATAGGATCAAATGTTGTCATATGGAAACACAGATATATCACGTTGACACAGACCCTGGGCATGATCCGTTCTATGTTTTTCTTTCTGTACATCACCTTAAATTCAGTGGTACGTGGTTATTAGCATGAACATCTTCGAATGTTAAATGGATTAATATAGTAATTCTTATCTTCATTAGAAAGTAAAATGAAAACAACAATATATGACGTACGTCATTCTTGCAGCTGATTCTATAAAAAGGATAGATTTAAAGTGTCCAATTGTTTGCAAAGCAAGGTTAATTTTGCTAATATCGTGTATTTTAATTCATAACAAAGACACGCTAAATATACGTACCACTGTCACGAAAATACACACGTTATGTGGTTGTATACCATACTGCGCATGCGTGACTATTAAAATGTCAAATATACAATTTATGTTTATTGTTACTATTAGAAACAAGCGCCAAATTTCTATTCAACATTTAGTAAGTAATGCGACATCGTTTGCAGTGGCTATTGTGTCTACGAGTAATATGCTTTATTATTAATATTTCACGTTTTTGCCAACTAAAAATAGATCTATTTTCGGCTCATTTAAAAGGTCTCTATCGTTAACGTACGCCATGTGCCTACTAAATTAACAAAAGTAATCAATTTATTTATCCATGTTTTTCTATTTGCTCCATTTTGCACATTTTTAGTTAGAAGTGAATATATAATAATACGGCTTTCAGAAGCTCTAAGCATACATTATATTAAATTATTTGAACATCTTGTCTATTAAAACTATCAATGGTTATCAACAATTAGTATAAAACCCAGTAGAATGATAATCGATATTTTAAGCAGATCTCCAATTCAGGATTTATTAGAAAATTACTAATCACGAATCACTAATAATTATTAAGTCAGTATTATGTACCGTTTGACCGCACACAAGAGCCGCTAATGACACTCCGTAGACTACACCGACATACTTTACTTACAAACGAATAATACTTTAGATAATGATTTTTATAGCTACATTGCACCCGATTCCCAGTACTGTATCTCCACATACTATCTATTTCCGAAGTATCAAAGAAATTGATAATACAGCATCTCATTTATGTCACATGTGGTGCCTGTATCATGTAATAGGTTAAGGGTTAAGGCCCATTTACACTAGGACGATAACGATCGATGATAAATAGACAATGCATTTTTCATACATAAAACAAAAGAAATATAAAAACTTTTCATTCTAGAACTATAGAATAAAAATCTATGCTTCCTTTGATGAAAATGATATTTTTACATGTCCAAACAAATTACGTCATGATTAGTAAAAGCAATAATATCGTGACAAGACAACGATTTTATTGTTTTTTTTATCATTACGTCATTTGATTGGAATATAATTTTATTTTAATCAAAGACAGCATAAATGATTATACTCTATAGTTCTAGAACGAAAATCTTTCTAATTTCTTTTTGTTTTATGTAAAACACAAATGCATGCTTAGGCCTATAACATATTTATCGTCGATCGTTATCGTCCTAGTGTAAATGGGCCTTTAGGTTACACTAGATAGATGTGAATTGTGATGTTGTATTACCAGGTGGGAAGGGAAGTTCACTGCTCCCTGGTATTACCAAATATTCCTATGATATTTCGAAAATAGATACAGTACCCATAATCGGCTGTACATTGCAGAGTACGTATACTTTCAGTTAGCAGTACTTTTAAAGCTTTTCTTAATGCGTATAATATTGATTTAACATAATAATTAAAGGTTAGCTTCGGGTTTATCATTTCTGTTCATCATTATAAACGTTTGGAATGACATCGATAATAACCCACTTACTTTCAGACAGCGTAAGGTAAAGCTGTCATCAAAAACTGTATAACAGTTTGATTATAAAAACAGACAATTTTTGAACGTTGACATAATTTGTTTCTTTAGGCCATATACGTAAATAAGAAAATGGTAATAGAAGACTGGCTTTTCAAATGCATCTAAATGGTGCATCGAGGTATGCCGGTAACTTATTATATTTCACGGAAAACAAATGACAGTCTTAAAGCAAACATATACTTTACTGTCATAAATTGCATGCCTAAGATGATGTCTAATCAGGCAAATGACCGAGCATACATGCCTTCAATTTGTGAAAAACCGCGAGTAAAACAACCGACAACATACACCACAAGAAGAATATCAATTCAAATCAAGTGTATTATTCATAATGAAATGCTAACTCTTAAAGTCATTGAATATCAGTTGACACCCACGCAGATGAACTCGAATATTAGCAAGTAATGGACAGAACCGACATCAGGGATAACACAAGTCGACACGCATATCTAGAATTGAATTGTATTTTGGTAATTTTGGCCATATTTCTCTGTTTTAAAAGGAGCAAACAATACATGAGAAACACCAATGGAGTTGTCAAAAAGGTGGATTATTCTAAAAAATAGACGTTTTTAAAACTAAATAATGTTTTCATCCAATACACTGTACATTGGATGATAGACCTACATTTTATTAAGCCACCCTACCACATAATGCCGAGGCTTAGTACAATGAGCTCCTAACAGCTCATTCCCCTACGTTCAGAATGAACACGGGACTCACGTTTTATACTATCAAACTAGTTTGACAAAAAAGTTTGATGTGTCCAACAAAATGATGGTGATATGCCCAAATACGGTGGTGATATGCCTAAATATGGTAGTGATATGCCTAAATATGGTAGTGATATGACATCATCATGTCCATGTAATAGGATAATCATTTTTTTTTACATAACGTTTTATAGCTTTATACGGAATCATTCCAAGTATTATAGCCTTAACAGCGAAGCGTTTTGAAATAAACATTATTTCTATCTTCTAAGAAACATGTATGTTCATTTTCTAATATATTAATTTATAAGTACATGGTTAAATTGAAATCATTAAACCAGTAATACTATTAGGTTTAGTAGAGATGACATTATACACTGATTTCCCCGACCAATTTCTATGTTCTCATTTATTGTCTATTTGATATTGTTGATCTTGTCTTATAAATTACTTTATTAGGTTTCGACTAAAAGCAGTGCTTTTAAAATCGGACACAATCCGCTTCGATGACCACATGGTAACACTAACACTCATCAGGCGGACTGCTCATCATTAATTACACACTATCCCTCGTTATAGCCTGAATATTATGAATTTTGAGTTGTTTACTTATGCATATTATATTACAAATTTTAAAATCGTCACGCATCGATAAGTAGATACTATGGAGTTTTTTATTCATATTCTATTCAGAGAGATCGTATACTTCATGATAACATAGGCTAATAAGTACTACGACATTCCAAGTTCGATTTCCAACGGTTTAGGTGTACGTTTTCTATATAAATATGCATTTTATATGCATTATGGAACAGAACTCATGTAGTGTCAATATTTATGGCGGTTCAATCTCATTTGATAGCTCACTTTATTACGAGTGCCGTAGTCTTTAGATAAATATTCGATAATTGCACAGCAAACATAAATCGTCTAATGCAATTAGACCCACAGTATACTTGGGTGAAAGGAAATTTTAATATCAGGATTTCTAATAACTGAACTGAACAGGTAAACGTAGCGTGTACATTGTAATCATACACACAGTGTACATTTGTTAATTTCTACTCGTTAAGCTTGTATAACAAGATTGCTAGTTTATACGTTGTGAGAAACATTTGTAATAACCAAAAAAGGCACTACCGTAACTTTGATAGCCAATTGGCCTCAAATGGTATACCCTCTCCCGTGGCGGATTCAGGGAGAAATAGTGTGGGAGGGATCGGTAGGGTTTAACAAGGCCAACAGCCATAAAAAATGAACTTTCAAAAAGTAATATACTTTAAAACTTGTCTGTACATCAAAACAGTTCAAAAAGTACAGAAGAGCGATAAAACGCATAGTGATACCGGACCGACAGACAGACCGACAGACCGACCGACCGACATAGTGAACTATTGAGTCGCGTCCACGCGACTAAAATTGGTGACATTTAACCAATATGTGCTAGCGTTTGCTTTGTTAGTTGTGAAATAGAAGGGCAAGTTTCTAGTTGTTCTTTTACAGCGGGAGTTTTGATTTTTTTTCTCCGTAACTCTAAATAAAGTGAAACATTTTTTATTTTGTAAACAAATAAGCAGATCTCCGTATAACCTAACCAAAAATAAAGGACTGATGAGCCTGTACATCTGTACATTAAGGAGTGTCATCTCTGAAAATGTTGGTTGATGGGCTAATTTTTAGTTAGGTTATACCCTTTATATCATTAATCTATACTCAATTGATTTTACTATTAAAACGTGCATGTTTTAAGCTAAAAACGAATCAAAGAAACAGACGTTTAAATATCGAATAATCAATAATGTCCTCTAATTGCTGTAATCCGTTCAAATTAACTTGTAAGCATATGAATAGTAAAGGTATGATGATATCATACCTATATCAATGTGCTTTAAATAATTCAAACTAAGAATTGTTAACGATCGAACTAAATGTTCCCCATAAATAATCAAGAAGCAAACATTTCTTCTGGAAAGGTGAAGATGTTGTATGTGGAAATTTGATTTATTTCTTAACACGATTGATAAATCGGCAATTTATGAAGATTCTTTTTCATAGCGTGCCGCGAGTAAAATACGAGTTTCCAAGACACACGTGAACCTAATAACACAAGTTCTATAATTAATGAATACATGCCCGACATTGATACCTTGATATCGTTTTTGATAGCAACATTAACATATTTCATATTTACAGAGAAACAGCGGAGAGATGTTGGATAGACAAAAGGTGGACAAAGAAGCTAGCACCACTGACAAGCGAAAGCCTACATGGGAGCCGAAGGAAGGAAATTGCAGTTTACACATATTTACTGTTTAAATAATAATACTTAAAAACAATTAAAACCATTAATGGTAAAATCTTTCAATTAGACTACAATACTTCTGGACGTCTCCTCTACAATAGAAATCATAAACTCTGATCAGAGATTGTATATCGTAAAACATAAAAGCCAAAATAAGCCAAAGAAACGTCAAATACATAAAAAAGGAAAAGAAATTCGTAGATGTTTAACTGCTGTAAAAAAATGATGGTTGCTTGATGGACGGACTCTGGCTTGCCATACATTTTTAAAAAGGGATTTAACATCGTAAAGATTGATAATCTAGGCTAAATCGGCGACACTTATACTATTCTTTTCATATTAAAAAAAAAAAATCTACAAAAGTTACAATTCAACTGTCAAAAACACAATCCACGTTTCTTGTTTATAATCTGCTTAATTCCTCGTGTATAGTATATCTCAAATGTTTACCGGTATTATCTCTATCTCCCGTCTTTATTCATGTTTTATACATTTGAACTCATGTAAGTCCCTCACGTTCAATTAAATCGAACAACGATGTTTACAACCACTTAAAATCACATAACAAGAGTTATAATTAAAATATGTCATCTTGTACTGACTTGATTAAATTAGGCCCAATTGAATGTGTTATCTGAATATCTATCTTGTCTATAATATTGATTGATGATAAAAGCTAATTATTAATGGTATGTAATAAAGTCAAGTTGGTGTTCCAATCAGGTAAACGTGCTTTGAAAGTAATGAATTAATTAAAAATACATGCTATACACTACGTCATCAACACTATTTTTGACTTTATATCACAGGTATCTGGGATTGGTTAAATATAGTAAGAAGTGGTTTGATTTTAAAATAACGGAAAACATTTTTTTTCTAATAAATGGAGCAGAGGTACATGGACCTATACGTCTATAGGTACAGTAATTATAATAGGGAGACATGGTTTAGTTGAGATAAAAACTAGTGAAAATACAAAATAGAGGACAATGACGATGCCAATATGGCCGTGATAGTAATAAGAGTTGATAATAAAACGGCAGTGAAGACAAAGAGTCGAATTAGGCGATTACTAAATTAGTAACAAAGGTGACGATGACAACGTCGACGAAAAGATGATGATGTTGATGACTCACCAAGATGACGACGACGATAATAACAATGTTGCATTATGGAGTTCGAAGGAATAGATAAACAAACACATTATCATTTATTCTGACTTATATAATGCAACACTAGTTAGTTCATTAATTATTATTAGTCATGACTTATGTAAGCTTCGGTATTATATCCAAGGCAAGTGATTTCATTAATATTATAATAAATAACTAATAATTTCTTTTCATATATGTTGCTGTGGCATGACATTGGATTATAACTCAACGATTAAGAACGAAAACCACTGTACTTGATGAATGTGTATAACTTGACCATTGTTTGTGAGTGTATCACAAGAATAATCAATTTTATGCTAAATATTTGATTTGTTATGATTATTCTTGAATCAATTAATATATTACCGATTACAAAACTGAAAGGATAAATATCAACGAACATTTTTACATATGTTTTCACAGTCATAACAGATGTTACATTTTTATAAATCATACAAAGTGTGTACAATACTTACTCTGGCATACGATGACGAATTCGGTTTCTCCATTAGGTCCCAAATTCTTCTCCTCTTTTTGGCAAAACATCCAGTACCGAAGTTGTCACGATTTCTCTCCATTAAACTATCATTCATCCTCTTTCTTTCATTCAATATCTGTTCTTTCTTTTGAAAATACTTGTGTTGACAACAGTCTTCTAAGTACAACTCATCTATACCCCAATATTCCAAGTCATCACCAAAAGAAATCGGGCAAATATCCTCTATCATATGCAGTTTTCCGGTACGATAGAAATTAATAATAGCACTAAATGTTATCGGATGACGATCGAAATAGTATTCGTTTGACGACAGTATATAATCGTCGCATAAGGCCATTATAGTTTCATGGTTTCCGCATTCTTTAAGCCGGCCTAGCCGTGATCGCGGCAGACGTCGAAGCGTATGCCACAACACCTCATGTTTCACCCCACCGACATTTATTATCACACGTTTTGCACGAGTCCGTTGTTGAACAATAGTTCCACTGGCCGTGTTAAGATGGCAGTGAGAGGAATGTGCCTCCCCCTGATGCATAGTGAAGATGTGGTTACTGGTAGTCACACTGTAGTTACATGCACTTATCAACACACCAATGTGCAAAGACAACACCTATCAGCAAAGAAATTTAACTGAAATGTAGAAAGAAAGTACAAGATTTAGTGTAACAACATTACAATTACAATTCCAATAATTGTTTGTTTATTAGTTCCTATTCCTATCTTTTATAGTATGTGAATGTATACAATAATTGAATACCATCACTTGTTGGAACATGGTTACAGTTTCTTGAAGATACTTTCATGAACGTACATCTTTTGTTATTTCATTTTATTTACGCTCAATTATATACTTCAGAAAATAATATATAACCGCACTGTAATACCTTTTGCTTTGCATATTGCAAATATATCACAGCACTATCGTATCATATGGCTATTAATTTATAATCATCTTATTGTACTAACAGCCATAATGACTATGCATGGTAATATTAACAGTTATTCTGCATCAACACAGTTAATATGCTAATGCAATCATGTATGCAACCAAGCAAATTATTATGAAATAATTGCATTATATATCTCACCTGAAATGTGTTTAAGAAAATTTAGTAAAAATCTTGAGGGTTAAACAATATCCACATAATACGTTGATACCTGATGATGCCAGAGTCAGAGAGCGAGTGATCAGCAAATGTAGGTATAAAAATAATAAGAATCGAACATCAACGTGTACAAAATATATTCGGGTGAAACATGCATCACCCGCGGCCGTATACTTTAGTAATCAGACTATTAAAACAAGGTTGTATATAAACAATTCATATAGACCAGTGTTCGGATGGACAGTACGAATCAGAAATGTAAATATCATTACCAATCGATACACGCTGCAAAGTTGTTCCCATTTTTATCATAAGTATAAACTGTAGCAGTAGACACGAAAACAATTCAATTCGCACACACAACTAACGCATTTTTCTTCAGATGTGAATAAGAATACTGGTATTTGCAGGTGATATATAGATAATGGCTTTCCTGTGTAGTGGTGATAATATTCACCGCTGAAATGTACTCTTCTTTCCTTCTAAACGAATTCACGTTTAATAGCCATTTCACATTAGCAGTCGTCGGTTTCTCTCCATAACCACTGATACGACTGTCAATGGTAACCGTAGGCTAGCTGTTGCTTTATTACCAGCTTGTATAATCATAATGTTATGTTGAGCAGATATAGGCAGTTGCGCGTTGGAGCGTCGCTTAACGTGAATACCTAATGATCACCTTTTGTTGAATCTGAAATACACTTGTAGTTTGGCTTGTTACAACATAGCTAATGGAAATAATATAGATAAAAGGCTCGATTTTATTGAAATGGAAAAACTATCATCTCATTTTCGACAAAAGTGATGTGTATTGATGGATGTATTAACGATATCTCCAACAGCGCTGTTATTATCAATCCTTTGACAATACCATTGGGCGGTATAAGAACTATCAAATCGCAGAAACAAGAGAATATTACTATAATTATTTCAAAATCAATTTTATCTTTACTTTTCCGACATAAAATGTGATGACGGTATCGATTCAACCTTTCGGCTCGTGAGTTTAAGTAATATTTCATTACCACCACATTAGGCCTAACTTACAATTTCTCCCAAGTAAACCATTATTAATAATTTATATTTTTAATTATTTAAATTTACTTCTTCATTAGGCTAGACTGTTTTCAGTCTACACACAATAAAACATGATATTAACTAAATGAAAGAATGCTATTATTTTAATATTTCTTAACTTAGAGACTGTAACATTTTACATAATCTTAATGTATAATTAAACGTAAAACCGAGTCTACCTTAAAATGTTCTGTTTTAACTGAAAATACATCAATATTAAGGCAAGCCATACCATTAAAGTTAAAAAGAAAGTAAAAACAAAACAATATCGATTAGCAGCAAATTTACTATAATAACACATATTTTATCATCGTATTAGTAATAATCGAATTATCATTAATGCTGTGTTCTCACAACTTAAGAATCATAAACACTATATTTTCATTATCGAGTAATAGCTTATATTCCTCATCTGAATGCGTTAGCCAGATCAATTCTCCATATCGCCCTGTTTTTAGAGGATTTAATTTCATAGTCATGAACAGTGTCACGGTAGAACTGAGCATTAATAGATGAAACCTAATATTATACTGAATAATGTCAATCACCGTCTACCGGCATTTAATGGAGCTATGGCTGCGCAAGGTAATATTTTAAAAGTCGATAGTTTAGTTTACTGCGCATACTCGATCGTTTTGATGAGATGAGACTTAAAATTTAAAAGACTATAGAATTATATCACATAATCATCTTTAATCCCTCATAGCATAAGAAAAGATATGATCATTAATTTAAAATACAATTATTTTTATTGATTCCTATTATTGTATATGTTTTCATCGTTTATTATATTCCTTGTGTTATGGCTGCGAATGGCTGTGAATTATAGAAATAAAGGCCATGGAGAGGTTTCGTTCCCAGCTGTAGAGACAAAATGTTTGACTCAGCTGTGGAGTGAAAACTCATTCTGCGCATGTTCAGTCAAAAAGGGTATTTTTTGCTGACAAATCAGAAGATAGTTTCGAGTACTACAACTTAATGTTTCTGTTACAACTAAATGACCTGATTTTACAATTTCGATCATTTCAGATAATTTCTAAAAAACATGTTAAATATTCTTTAAAATCATTTAAAACGATAAGGTTAAAACTACAAATACAAAATATAAACATTATGATTTTACCAAATGAAGATTTATATTAAACATTTTTTTATAAATGTTCATCATTTAGCAACCTCATCATGTTGGGCACAAACGATTCCTCTACAATTTATTTTTTCTCATAGTGCATATAGTTTGTTCATTTAGATTGCGTGTTTAATGTAAACGTTGAAGACAATTCTGATTAAATTTGTAACCGTTTTTGCTTTATTTTATATAAAACAATGCCAACAGCCATAAGTCGCGTGCTAAAACGCATAGTGATACCAGACCGACCGACCGACATAGTGAACTATAGAGTCGCGTCCACGCGACTAAAAATAATATCAAGGAGTCACAGAACAGACAACAGATTCTGCAATTACTTCGATAAACAGTAAAATAATAATAGATAAACACCGATTAAACAATACATAAAATCAATCATGCATATCGTCTTTGTCAAAGCAAACTTAAATATTGAAATTTATATTGAATTGGTATTTGTACACATAGTCTAAAGCTCTTTCTACACTTGATCAAACTTTATGTGACAAAAAAAGTGTGATGTGTCCATTATATGGCTATGATTATGTCATATCACTACCATATTGGGCACATCAAACTTTTTTGTCAAACTAGTTTGATAGTGTAGACAGAGCTTAAAGAAGGGAAAATTAATAGAATGATGAACATCATTGCCTTTAGAATGCCAACGTAAAAAAAACCTATACCCTGACATCTGTCACTAATTACAAATGGAATATTTTACTGTCTTTAATGATTATTGTTCAATTACATTATTGATCAAATACTTAGAACAGTTTTGTAGTTAATTTAATTTATCAAATTAATTCATCAATGGTTGTTTATTTGATATCGTATCACAGAATTGGCATCATCGAAATTATTATATTTCTATTATACAAATAACATTTTAAAATAGGCCTATATAATACTAAAATAAAACTACGAGATGAATTTTTAAATTAATCAATTTTAGTACTGAGAGCATGCTGGTAAAAACATAATTCTGACCGACATAAATAGAGATTTGTTGCAAACACCAGGACCTGTATGATAACTTGAATGTTTATTTCAGTTCATTCTGCTATTCAGAGCATGATGGTAACAAAATGTACATCTTGGCCAATAACAGATTATAGTTCACCTGTGATATATCTAAGCGAAGAATGTATAATTTATTTCATTATGCCAATCGGGGTTTGGTAACAAATTGCTGTCCACCATTTAGAGTGCAGACTCAGTTTTTCTGCAGCGTATATGAAGACATGTTAATTAAAATATGTGTTTCTTCCGAACTATTAATGCTACTATTCCATTTTGTTTGCAGAATTTGATTAAAAGAGTAAACAAAAATATATCTATTATTATAATTGTTATCGAATGTACCAACAGCAGATTTCCTTTCCTTTGTTACAAAAATCATAAGACCTGTATGCATTAATCAATTTTATACAAGTACTTGCTAATATTCCGTAATAGATTACGTCATGATGACGTCATTGATTCTTAGATAAGCCGATCTTAGAAAATCTTTATAGGATCGGATACAAATAATGCATATTTTTCAGAAAATCTGATAAATATTTTTATATAGAAAACAAATATTGTTGGCATATTTTATCCATTACATTCTTGTTAGATTACTATGTTATAATAATTATTTTTAAAAATAAAGAAGATAAGTTTGTGTAAAAGGTGAATTTGTCATTATAGTTAAGCCTAACTCTTTTAATGTCACATTGAGCGTTAGTTCATGTCATTTTGATGCAATGACATATACAGGTCATATAGTTATTATTATTAATAAACAACTAGGTTGTAAGGCAATACAGACAATATTATTAGAAAAGCTATATTTCCACTGAGATTAGATATGAATGAATGTTTCTCAATAATGGTACCAAGGGGCTTTCATTCACACTTAAAAAATGATTCACTTTAAAGTCTTTGAAAGTAAAATGTATGATTTACTATTATAATCCAACTTTTCCTGATTCACCAAAGTTTTCAGTGATAAATAAAAGAAGGGTGATTGAAAAGACAACGGGAAAAGAAAATAAAGGCATAAACAAATGCATTCACTTTTTTTCGTTGTGTTGACACTCTTCCCGGTTAATGACAAGAAGAACAACAAGAAGAACAACATATAACAAAAACTCCATTTTCTCTCGAAATTGACATTGTATTATTTTAGCTGAATTGTAATTGGATAATTTATCAAATATTTGTCAATTACCAAAATGAACTCTGTATCAGTAATTGACCAACGTCAACTTATTGCCGCTTGCTGACGCAATTTACTCCGAGTTAGTGAGTGTAGAATACGTTAAAAGGTCACACAAATGCACTATTAAAATAGTTAATCGCTGTATTGAGATTTGCTTTTAATATTAAAAAGTCTCATATCGGTAACCAATCGTTAAAGAAGTTTATTTTAGTTAAAGGAAGGCTTATAATTAATTCAATAAAACTGAATAATAAGATTTTATAACAAATTGTCTGTTTTCTGATCGTGCTAAAATTGCATTCAGTTAAAAGGTTAAAGATTGTCCCCCTGAAAAAATAATTCTTCCACATTTTTTTGTTGAATATGCCATTTTAATGTCACCTAATAGTGATCCACTTTGACCAAAAATTGGATAAAAAGAAATGTATTTACCTAAAAAACTGTAATTTAAATAGTCAAATTGGCTGTTTTTAGTAGAATTTAACCATTTATTTTGTCATATTGTAATTGAAAACATTGATTTTTTTGGGTTTTTTTTCTACCAAAGTGATTAACTTGATTAAAACTACAAAATAATCTATTCAAAGTCTGATTTTATTAATCTTTTTCATTTTTTGCATAAAAAAATGTAAACCATTCCAAAATCGAAAAAAAAAAATGCACTAAATATTATACTATACTATATACTTAAACCGGGGAAGAGAGTCCCTTCTTATACTACTAATATATGAAAATCAATAGCATAACGGACGAAATTTGACCAATCACGTGACGGATCATTCGAGTCATTTTTCCTGCGCACTAAATAAGGTCTAGATACATAGCATTGCGTCCTAATAAGTGAGTGCCAAGTTTAATAAACAAGGCATCATGACGATGCTATTGTCCAAGCTTTTAATGAAATTCATTTTCGGGAAACCGTTTAAAAGGGTAGATATGAGATATGTATGTTGTGGGAGTATGTGTCCATGGGTGGATTACAGGTTGCTTGCGTTCGATTCGTCAGCGCGTGAGCGTACGAATCATATACGATTTGCATTGTATCAAATTGACCTATTTGGCCAGGTCAGTCTCCGCAATACAACCTAAAAGGTCACATCTTTACTACATGTACGCCAACTGCATTTTGTATTTCATAAATGCACGCGATGATTGGACAGGATTAAAGGGATTAAACTCTAATATCCATAATGTTGACCGATGTAGAGATGATGGATTAGAAAAAAAAGAAAAACTAATTTCCATCATTCTACCCCGCTGTCAAAGCAGACGCCATGCTAATTATTTACCGCATAAGTAGTCTATCATTTTTAATTAGGTAGATTTTTTATATAAAAAAAAATTTAATGCACATATTACCTTACTGAAATATATTATTTATTTTATATTATAAAATGTTACATAATTTAACGTCAAAACTACCTTGTTTTCATTGTATGCTCAGAAACTTTAACATCAAATTAATTCTTATCCACTCTCACCCCAACAACCGTGATATGATAAGAAACAAGGCCATATACATGGCTAAAGTCGCGTGCTTAAATTTGAGTTAGTGTTTACCGACCGACCGACCAACCGACCAAGCGACCGACATAGTGAGCTGTAGAGGCCATTTTGAACTTATGCTAATTAAAGCACTTTCTGGTAAACATTGGATAATATGCGGTGTAATATGATGTTTACTATTTCTAGGTTCAATTTTTATTTAAAAACATAAATGTGAGGTGGCATGCACCAGTTATACTTTCCAAATTTTGACGCCAGAATTGTCATTTGTTGAATTTTTAAAAAGGTCCAAGAAAGAAAGGTTGAAAGAAAGATAGAAAGAAAATTCTATATCATTGCCTTCATCATAATACGTTGGTCTTTTTCCAGTTTTATTTATCAGTTTTAATTGGAAAGGAGAGTTTGGATAAGATCTAGATTCGTATAATATTCATGTTTAAATATCAGTATGTATCGGACATTGTTCATTGTTGAAGTAGTTTATGGTTCTGACGCTGCAGTGATAATTAACACGAGTGTAACAACCAGAGAATAGCTAATGATAATTATGCGTGAACACATCCCTAACACCTAGCCTACTACTGTAACGGCATAGGTCTATCCATACAGTGCGTCAAACATACAAAGACGTGCGCATTAATACAACACAGCGTGTGCCACAAATGCGTATTATTGTTTTGTTCTTTTGAATTTGTATACCTGAAGCGTCTGCAGTGTATCTATTGTTTGAAATTACAAGTTAGATAGTTTGCAGTAATATTTCCTTATATCAAAATATTCTTTGTATTTGTATGAAAACAAAAAAGATATCTATTTCTTTGAAGAAATAGATACTGTACATAGTTTTACATTGGGTGTATGTAGTGACATTTCTTTACGGTCGATCTAAACTAGTAACATTGCCCTATTACATGTCTTAATATATTGGATAGACTAAAAAGACCATCGAATATTCGGTTGAACCTAATAATATTATTACCATTAAATTAATTTCCTTAGGCCGGACCTAATTAAAATGTACTGAATAACCGTTAGACTCAATATCTGCGTAGTCGCGTAGTGCGTTGTGAACACAAATGTCGATAGATTGTTTTTCATTTCGGTAATGACAATCCAAGCTTAAATGTTTGCTAACATACAGACCTATTCCACGTGACACAACGGTAAATAAATATAATATACAGGTACACAGGATTTGATTGGCAACACGACACACTACACATGACCTTTGACACTGCTACATGACGGCTGTAACATGGTAAACAAATACAGACTCAATAATACAGAGTAATATTTTATTTAATTACAGTACAATCAATTTCTTATTTTACATAATATAAACAGAATTGATGGCATAGGCCTACAAATAAATTAGTTAAAAATAAAATAAAATCATTGTTAAGTAACAATATGAAACGTTTACACAAAAGGTAAACATAACGCGTATTATAGTATTTCATCTAATATTTATTGTTGAACTAAAAAATATAAATGTTTGTATCAACTCTGAATTGCAACAATCATTATATAAAAATATAACATAATAATTCAAAATGTATAATATTGTTTATGTATTATTTGATTCCCTTGGTTTTGTCTACAGTATTTATAAATCTATCTTTAAGTTTCAATTTTCTCCCGAAAAACTATATTCTAATAAAAATTTATATTTTTTGATTAAAATAAGTGAGTATCTTGAATCTCGACTGAGTGGCTTGTTTTTGGTGTGATAGCGATGTTATATATTTTAACAGCAAATGGCATATTCTGGGTTTTTTAAATTTTTAAAATTAATATTTAAAAATTTTTTTTAATGTACCCCATCCCCCCACTTCTTTTCCCTATGTATAGGTATGTCAAAGTTCAACCGCCGTCAATACTGGCGATTGACTACCCTCTCCTTATCGTTTTCCTCCAAGCAGGTCTGTTTTGAGTAAAACGCTTGACTTGCACTAAATTCAATCCTGTCCATTATTAACCATCACAGGTATGTATAGCAATGCTATCAATGAAAGATCACTTTATACATTTGTATTAGTAACCCAAAAGTGGCCTTGCAATATAAAAAAACTTGTTTATTTAGCGTCATACTATAAAAACTAGTATAGTACCGTAAAACCTCGAAAAGAAGCCCTTATTTTCGAACGAATAAATAGAATAAATTTGAAATAAATGAGAGAGTGGTTAACCAAGTAAATTCCAAAATACATAGTACGTGAATCGAATAAAAGTTACGTAGAAATGAATTTAAAGCAAAATAAATGGGCGTAGAATTTAAAGCAAATATTATTATATGCGAGAGGCAAAAGAAAAAAAAACTTCATCATTATCATTTGACAATATTTAAATCATCTTTGTTGTTCATAACACAATTTAAAAAAATATATTTACGATCAAAGACAACTCGTTTCTTTTGAAGTGTAGTAAATTATGATTTGCATTTACTCACATCTTCCAATACTATAATCAATTATTATTATTATTATATGATATTATTTATATTATTAAGATGACGTTAAAATGATAAATAAAGTATACATTCTTCCCACAGAAAAAAAAAGAAAAAATATGTTCACATAACGTCATGATCAGTACTACGAACAATAACATCGATGAAAACTTTTCTAATTTCTTCTGCTTTCTGTAGACAAAGTGTATATTAATCTATCAATTGTTCATATCGTATGAACGGGCCTTTAGTTCTGGCATAACAAAAACAGACTGCCATACGTCTATATGAGTTGCAGTGGCACAAGACAAACCCATAAGATCAAAAAATTACTTTCAATAATCAAGTAATGCAAATTGTCTAACTTAATAAAATATTCTGCTAAAATAAGTATTTTAAACATTGATAAAATCTAACCCCCAGTGATCAATTTCTTTTGCTTTTTCCAGCAGGCATTCCCGCATATAAATATCTTTAAATTCATATCTGTAAAAGTTTGTAGAATCCACCTCAATCACACTTGATCATCTGTAAGGAAAATTACACAATTATATTTCTTTTTCTTGGGGCCTTATATCTTTCGTTGAAATACTAATATTTTGAATTACTTGAAAACATTTTATAGACTAGATATGATTTAAACCTACTTAACGAATAGTTAGAAAATACAATATTTTCAATATAAACATGAAATATGAGCTCAATCTGAAATAAATTTTGGAATATAAATTTTTATTATGAAATGTATTGACTATATAGCAATTATATGTTGAGTCGGATCAAGATAAAAATGTCCTGCAGTTGAATCTCTATTGAGGGGACACATTTAGTAACATTGTTCACGTAACAGTACAAAGGGGGTTTAACACTTAATGCATAATAATGAAACCATAACAACGAAATACACCGCCCCCCCCCCCCCCCAAAAAAAAAATCATTAATTGTAGCAATCATCAAACTGGATTATCATTAAGTCACAAATAATAATAATAATTATATTAATATTAAGTATTATTATACTGTATGCCAATATAATCCTGAAAACATTTTAAGTAAAATGCTACGTTTATTTATAAAAGCAGTTTTTCTGTCAAAACTGCTCAAAGCTATCGTGAATTAAAAGACAAACGACTTAAAACAGGCCAAACATCGCTCTCAAAGCTGAAATGGGTACTATAAAAGGGAGTTACATTTGTTCTCATACATATAATTCTAATTTGACACAAAATATTGACAGTATGTTTTAAACTTTGTTCCCACTTGGACACAACAACGTAGGCGCAACACATGCGAGTTGACCAATCACAAGCGTCAGTTCGGATGGTCCACATGTTGTGATTGGCCAAATTACTTGGAATGGGGTTATGTTCTTGCGTTTTGTCCAATAGGGGACCAAACTTTAGGAAATGTCTGTTGATTTGTGCCATAGGTTCTCTTTAGCTGGTGTTTCATAATAAATAATTACAATTTTAGAAGACGTTTTAAATACGTTGGTTTCTTCTTTTGAAACAATCCCACTAGACTCAATGTGTCACACACCAAATAGGTAAGTAGACCCATAATGACAGATGAGTTTACGATTTAGACAGATCCTACATTGTTGATATGACGAACTCTATGATGCAGATATGTAATATGAAATGGATTAAAACGCATCAATTTATGTGTATACTAACAACTCAAGGGAAATAAAATATCATCTTAAGATTCATTTCTATTAAGAGCTAATCGTAACTCACTTGTAGAATACGAACTCAATATTTAAATTGTATAAGGTGTAATAGTCAAGGCAATCTTCTTAAAAGACTACGCACAATAATACAAAACACTGTTGTTTTGACATGAACCTTATGCTGTTTGGGCTATACCAAGGATATACAGTAGCATGTAAATGTATAATGTACAATGCAATCGTAATTCTTCACCTTCCGCCACATCATCATCTTTAACCACACACTTATCTCCCACTACATCGTCATCTTCCGCCACATCCTCATCTTTAACCAGATCTTCATCTTCCACATCATCATTATCTTCCGTCACATCCCCATCTTTCACCACACCCTCATCTTTTGCTACATCATTATCATCTTCCGCCAAATCCTCATCTTCCGCCACACCCTCATCTTTCACCATATTTTCATCTTCCACCACATCCTCATCTTCCACCACATCCTCATCTTCCACCACATCTACAGCCAAATCCTCATCTTCTGCCACACCCTCATCTTCCATTATATTCTCTTCTGTCACATCTTTATCTTTCACCATATCTTCTTCTGCCACATCTTCATCTTCCGCCACACCCTCATTTCCCACCATATCTTCATCTTCCGCCACATCCTCATTTTCCACCAAATCTTCATCTTCCATCATATTTTCTTCTTCTGCCTAAATCTCATCATCCACCACACCCTCATCTTTCACCATAAATTCATCTTTCGCCACATTTTCAGGCACATCCTCATTTTCCAGCACATCCTCATCTTCCATCATATTTTCTTCTGCCACATTTTCATCTTCTGCCACACCCTCATCTTTCGTCACATCCGCAGGCACATCCCCATTTTCCACCAAATCCTCATCTTCCATCACATTTTCTTCTTCTGCCCCATCCTCATTTTCCACCACATCTTCATCTTTCGTTTTCTTCTTCCACCACGTTCTCATCTTTCGCCAAACTTATCCTATGCAGCATCTATTGCCATGTTCATTTCCACTAATATTGCATCACGATAGTTGTCGCTGTCTTGGTTACCATAATTCACATGTTCATTTTCACCAACATTGCGGATCATAATAGCGTTTTATGATGGTTATAAACATCTCCCTCCTCCAGTCCTTGTTGTCCTTTGTTACCGTTATATTAGAAGTTAGAAGTAATATGATGATTGTAAAGAATCTTAAATTAGATCACATAATTTATTATATGACGAGATGATGTAAATAAATATCGCTAGAATTGAAATATGTTGATAGGCATGATGAAAATGACTGGATAAGGTTTAATTAACTCAAGTGCTGCACTATCATATTTTTAATTAAATGTAAAGACTCAATAAAACTTTATTACTGTTGATTTACTGTTGCTACAACAAATACAAACAAAATCCTGTGAAACTCTTTCTATAAAAACAAATTCTAGATCTTCATTACGATTCTATAAAGGATTAAAGCAATCGATTTCAATTCTCTTGCGAAAATAAAATATGAAACTGAATGCCGAGTTTATTAAAAAATGTTTATGAGAACCTAGTATAAAATGACCTTAAATAATAACGAATGAAATATTAAACTAGAAATGATTAAAAACATGTCATTTGTCATGCATTTTTATTAACTATGGTTTCATCACCAAGATAAATTTTATCTTCAATCATTATCTTTTTTAAAAAATAAAAAGGCCAAAAGAAAAAAGGGTTTGTTTGCAGTCCAGTTTAACATTTCCATCTGATAATCCAAAAATCAAGATATGAATGGAAATCATCATTATCTATTTAAAATAATCTTTTGTTTGTCCTCTGTTTTTTCTTAAGCTCTCTGTACACTATCAAACTTTATGTGAAAATACAATGTGATGTGCCCATATATTGACATGATGTCATATCATTACCATATTTGGGCATATCACTACCATATTTGTGCAAATCAAACTTTTTTTGTCAAGATATCTTGCATTGGTGTTATCACTGATGAATGTAAATGAAATATATAAAATTAAATATTGCTAAATTTATAAAATTAAATATTGATAATTTTATTACTGTTATTATTGATATTATTACATTCTTTTGTATACGGTGAGAGAACACAACATATGTATAATACTTTATAAATACTACATATACTTAATAAAATCTTCAATTTAAATGCCAGACTTTTTCTGTCTTCTTTAAAGAGAAAGAGAAAAATGGAAATTGCCCTGCTTAAGAAATTAGAGTGGCGATAGTTGAAAGTGTCAACGCATATTTACGGCCAAAGTGTCAACACTTATTTACGGCCAACTTTTCTTTTAGCAAAATTTAATCCTCCACAGGGAAATGAAGTTACATGATATGAGTGATGCATAAGTAAATATTTATTAATTTAACTATTTTTATCTTAATTTTTAATAATGATAACATAAATATTTCATTACTGACAGTGGCAGTAGCTTATTTGGCTTTATGTGATGACTAACTTCCAGTTTTTAGAAAAATATTTACCGGAAAAAGGACATCAATCTGAACAACAGTTTTATTTCAGTGTATATAAAAAAGATTATCTTAATTCCTGACATTTAAAAAGTTTAGTCTGTTTTTGTTCCTTGATGATGTATTTTGTTATGTACATTACAATACAATGAAATAAGATTTAATAAAGGAAAAAAATAAATGAAATGTACAATTGTTTATGGTAACAATTTTACACTAGATTTTAAAAACTGCCCTTGTTTTCCCGGACAGCAGTTTGACAGCTTTGATTGATCAACACATAATGGAATTATTTAAAGGACATTAATGTCAAAATAAATTGTAACTGAATTAAGTAATTTTATTCTTCCAATTGCAGCTGTTTCTTGATTGAAAGGTGTCACAACTAGAAAATATTCAAATACAACTGCTAACATTATTACTAGCAAAAAGGTAAGTCTGTATGTTATGTTAATTATCTAATTGTGTTCATTTACTAAGTGTTGCATCATTTATGTAATTCAATAGTCTTTTTATGACTTTCACAATTGAATGTTTTATAATAGAGTTTTTCATCAGTGAGTTGTTCTGCAGAACTAGAAAATATATATTTTTTTTCCGGCACTATGTCGTGTGATAAACAAAATAAGTAACCATCCCTCTATCGAAGCTATTAGTAATATAATAAAAAAAAAACTTATGTGCAATTTCCATAATGAACAGTTTTAATCCAACCTTTTTTTTCATGATTTTTAAATTTTTTTTTTATTGTAATTTCTGTAATTGTTCTGCTGTAAGTAATTGGTTGTTTATATCTCAATGAGATCGTTTGTATTATAATGTTTTTTAGTCTGTATATAATATAATAATATTTTTTCTCATTCTCACAGATTTCCTCATCTTTATCGTTTCAAATTAATTAATTAAATTTCAGTATATCACCGGGCGGTTTCGAATTAATGTTCATTGCCTAATGTGTTAATATAATAATATTGTTACATTTTATATCAATGTTTATATTTTTTATTATTTATTTTTTTTGCCTAAGAATATGAAAATAAAAGGCATAATAATACAGGTATATACTGTATACTGTACTAGTAAACACAAAATAGAACAAATAATTACATGACTTTCTAACTAGGTCGAAGAAAAAAATTAATTTGTTGTCACATGAATCATAATACTAGATTTGCATATTTGTAATGATGTAGAAATATTGAAACATGATAGCACAAAAATGATTACAACTTAAATGATCTGATCAACAGCAAAGTTCAACTGTACTTGCAAAATTAAGTCTACTTCAAAATTATTGAATCTAAATAAATATAGATAATGGATAGATCTTGAAAAGATGCCACTATACTAGTTAGAATCGTTTTAATTAAAACAAATGATTGATGAAACACTAAGTCATATACTTTCACGGCATTTTTACAGTCCTGTATATTTGCGCTTTAAAAAAAATCAGTGTCTTTTATTTTTGTGATGAATACTGTGTCTACTATTATTATTATTATATACTTTTTGCATGCTATCCCTCAGTCTAATTTCATCTGAAATTAAAAGCGCACAAAATAGATGGTTTTTGTAATGCCTGCCACACTGATCAGCGTATATTGCAATCAAGAGATGGATGGAATTACAAATAACGACAATGTTTATAATTCAGATGTCTAAACTTGAGTTCATCAATGACATCATCATTATAGGACATGAATTGATGAGGCTTTATAATCATAAGCAACAGTCACATACAAACTGAGGATAGCATTTCAGTTTTATGCTGATATATTTTTGAAGCCAAAAAAGGCTTAATAAGGTAGAATAACATATCACTCAAATAGAAATTATGAGGTACACGTAACTAAAATGTATAATTTAAAGGCTTACACTTAAAGGCATACAGTACTGTATTATTTGCATTTTGTATTATTTCACAAAAAAGAAATAAGAATATGTAAACTCTATGAAATGAAAGAAATAAACGTTTATTTTTTTTAATTTGCAATATAACATGTGTGCCCAAAAATATAACAGACTACAACTTTTCTTCTGAAGTATTCTTTTTGAAACCTCAATACTTCATACGTAAACAAGTAAAAATATTATACATTTTGCACTGATGATGTTGTTCGGCGTAACAACGAATGACAAAGTCGTGTTAATTTTAATTTTCGGCAACATTATTCACAACATCACCTTAAACACTTTAAGGACTTACTCAAGGTGGAAAGCTTTTAAAAAATCCGTAAAAGCAGCAGCTGATATCAACTACTTAAAAAAGTAAAAATATAGATTCTTCAAAAATTATTAAATAGTCAAAACCAAATCCAATTGAGCATTCCATTTAAAGTAAATTAATATTAACATAGCACACTGTGATATTAACTTACTTTTTTTTCAATATTGAAATTTGAGATCCCTGTAAATCAATTGTGAATCTTAAATATACAAATGTATGATTCTACTTCTTGGACAATGAGGGGGTAGTTGTCCGGATATCCAAATAACAAAGTATTACAACTTACCATGATACCACCATCTTGTCTTTTTGGGATTTTTATTGCACGTTTTTACATAAAAGCTGTTGTCTGGAGGTCGTTTCTGAAAGATAAACAAGTTTATAGAAGGCTGAAAAATATAAATAGTCTTGTTCTGTGTTTACAAAAATAAACATTGTCTGTTTTACACTTTTCAAATTTTGAACTTAAGGGGCACACAACCTTTAAGAATATTTTTTTAAATTTATAAAAGAAAATCCGTATATCCTCCCCCACCCCTAGAACACAAAATTGGGCCAGCTTTTGAGTGTGGGACTATACCCAGGAAACAAAATTATTGTTAAAACATTTCTTGTAAAAACTCATCTGAACTGTCTAGAGAGAGGTCTACATCCAGAACAAGAGTCAATACTGGGACTGTACCCGGGGATATGCCTTTTTGTGAATTCAGACATTATACCTGAGGATATACGGTAAACAAAATGTCAAAACCCAAAATGTATTCGGCATACTAACCTTTTCTTTACAACTACTGAGCATGCTCTGGATGCTAAGGCACACAGTCTCAACAGAGAGGGCAGGAGACCAATCATCAGTTAGTATAGATAAACATATATGACCATTGCTGTAAATGTGTGGATGGACAGGAATATTGCTACCAATGAAAATTACCTGTAAAACAACACATTTATTTTATTTATTTAATTTCAATAAAAAAAATGATAATATGTTAAATGTTAAAGTTATTAATTCTTGGTCCTCAAGCTTGAATGTATTGTCCCCCAAAAACATGAAAAAATGAAGATTAATAAAATCAGACTTTAAATAGGCCTTTTTGTTTTAATAAAGTTATTAATTCACTTCTGTAAAAAAAAACAAAAAACAAAAATGATTTCACTTATAAAAAGACAAAAGAAATGTTTAATTGTAACTAAAAACCATTGTCTGACAGACAAAAGAAAATGTTTTTTGCTTTAAATTACATTTTTTTCAGGTAATTATTATTTTTTTTCGATCCAGTTTTTGATCAAAGTGAGTAACTATTATTTGGTATTAAAATTGCATATTCAAAAATAAAATGGAAAAAAATATTTTTTAGGGGGACAAAATATCTTTAACTGGAAACTGAGGAAATTCGGATTAGGCCCTCCACAGCGACTACCAGATCAGCACACCGGGAGATGATCCCCTATTCTTTTCGAATAGAGTACCAAGTCAAGTTCTTTGACGTGCACTATATATGTACATGGGACCAACGGCTTTACATTCCATCTGAAGGACGAAACAATGAGAGTAAATCATCTTGACTAAGGATAAAGTGGAAGAGTCTCAATTGTTCCCACTACATGCATACATACACTGGGCCATGAAAAGGACCTGAATTTATAGGTTTCAACAAAACTGTCTTGCATGGGGATATCTGTAGTAAAAAGGTAAGGTACTTTACACAGAAATTCCAAAAGCCTGTGCCTGAGCATGCAGTGCTACAGTATGTTTGAATGGAATTAACTTTCATTTTCAATACAGGAAGACAGTCAGTATTCTATTCAAAGTACTGAATTTACTTTCACTATTATATAGGCCCATATTCTGTGACCAGTAAAAGGAGTGGAGGACCAGTAAAAATGTAAATTTTACTTTGGGACTCTTGTCTAGCTGGTTACTAATAAAAAAAGTGTTTTCATGTTATTTACTTGCTTCAAATTAGTTTTAATTATTTCTGAAACTTTTTTACTGTTTCATGACCTCATGTTTAATCCAAGCTGTTTTATACCTGTGTAAACATCACTCAACACAATTTAATTACTTATTATGACCGACTTACTTCAGGAGCATCAAAAGGATATCGAGTGGTAAATTTAAATTGTAACTGAAACTGCTCGCCTTCATATAATGACGATTCCGCACCTTGTACATCCACATTCCATCTGAAAGAAAATGGGTTTAATTATTCGTCAGTTCACACACAACATAAAGCAATTCACAGTTTAGGACCATATGATATGATATGAAACCCGGGAGACAATGTCATACACTTTTTCTAATACTACTACTACAGTAATAATACTAATCTTGGTGAATTTAGTAATAATAAAAGTTCTGTTTATACATTTATGTTACAATATGATATGACACATGCTTGTCTCGAACCCATGCCTCTCACATGATGCTAGTACTTAGTACAATATACCTTACCATATTATGCCATACCATACCAATAGTCTAGTAGTAGTCTTTCTTAATATTAATATTTATTAAATAAATCTTACGTTTGTAGAGATTTTGAAGCAGATTCATTGTCAACTTTGATACCAGCAGGAGGGTTGGACACTAAATGAAGTAACTCCTTTTGTAGGCGTCTCTAAAATCATAGAAACAAACAAAAAAACAAATGAATTGTGTGTCATGTAGAATTTAATATTCTAAAAATTGCATACACAAATATTAAACCAACTTTGCAATTCTACAGTAACAAAACATTTTATAATGTTAACGAATGTCTAGGCTAGTTTCATTGTGCATTATCCTAGCTACCAGCTAGGCTTAATCATTATCTAGGCCCTAGAGCCTCTAGGCCTACGTTGGCCTCCTCTCCTGCATGCTGCTCTCATTGCAGTGGCCTCCAACTTAACTAGACTAGGGCCTAGAAAAGATGAATAATGAAATATAAAATACATATTTGTAATATTACCTCCATTGTGGCCATTTCACTTTGCTTCCATGAAATAAACGAAGATTATTCTGATTATTCGTTCGTGTTTAACTGGGAATTTACTAAAGTAAAAAAAAAAACGTATCACCGCGATAATCTCTGGGAATTTTGCATGGAAAAATTGTGGCGGAAGTTACGTCACGAAAAGAAGACGGATATGATACTACAGAGTATGGAACGCTAGAAAGCACTCAGAAACTGAGTGAAGTACTTGGCAAACAAGGGCAATCCGAGAGTGCATATCTCCGCGCGCCTACTGTAAAATTCCCTACATAAGATTTTCCCCGAAAATATATGTATATTTTTTATTTTTGTGTCTGCTGTAATTTCAGTACAACCGTGTGAATGTGAGTTTGGTGTAATTAATGGTTATGTAAATATTTTATTTTTTTAATTATTAATGTTTTTTTGTTACTAGAATCTTCAACATTCAGATGGAAACTTACCTGACTGTAGAATTCGAAACCTGAGCTGCACTGACGAGATCTAATAAGATCGAAACAGATTGGATATATATATATATATATACATATATCAGTCTGCAGATTGGACAAATCAGGCAAAGAACATTAATTCTAAACCGCCCGGTGATATACTGAAATTTAATTAATTAATTTGAAACGATAAAGATGAGGAAATCTGTGAGAATGAGAAAAAGTCGCCCCAACCGAGACTCGAACTCAGATTGGATATATATATATATAAATCAATTGTGTTGCGTAGCACTGTGTATATTATATATAAATCATACATGTCAAATTATAGAAACAGTATATATATATATATATCCAATCTGCAGACAGTACTTATATATATTTAAAAAATAGGTTAGTTTTTGTATGTTCGAATTGTACATTTTAGTATCTTCTTATGGGGTTTTGTGTTTACAATATTGATATTATCTGTTTTTGATAGACGGTAGCAGTTTACACCTATAATTTGAAATATGAAAACAAAATAGAATCTTCAGTACCTGTATACTCTTGAAATGTTTATTTATATATACATATTTGACTTAGATACTTTTCTGGTGGAACTAGTCTGAAAGCTTATTTAACTCCAGCAGAAATGCATTTTACTTTTTTAAAACTCTCATTTTTTTTATTATATATTATGATGTATCTTATGACAATAAATAAAATTGAATTGAACAAATCTTATTATTATACATAATATACACATACACAGATGTTCAAATGAAATTGACTTTATAACGGAAGTGGAAACTTAGTAAATAAGTCCAGACACTTTACAGAACAGCAAAGCCCTAAAAAAGTAATAGAATTAGATTGCCGATGAGTAGTTATTGGGTGCTTCATGAGATGAGGATAGCCAGCTGTAAACAAAGGCCTGTTGCAACCATGGAATTCACAGTGAGCAGTTGCAAATGCAGCCAGATCTTTTAAACTCCGTGGTAGTCTTGACATCTGTAAAATATCTGTAATTACAAAATATGATGATTACATTTTAGTAGGAATGTATTGCTTCTAGGGGCCTCCGGCCTGTGTATGAAATTTGGCAAAACTTAGGCGATGGGATTACACTCCGATTACATTAATGGAGTTTACCAAAGTTCTGTGTTCAACATTTGCCTAAATTAAGGGGCAAGATTATACTCGAACATGGGATTATACTTGGTTCTACATGGTTCTGCTAACTATTTATTGATTTTATCTGAACTAAATAAAATAGCAATAGCTGACGAACCTTTGTATTTATTAACAACTCTAAAGGACAGTTCGAGCAACGAGGTTACTGGTAATCCAGGACGTGACCAGATATTTTGAATTTCATCTGGTATGTGAGCAGACATATTGCCTTCTTTGAATTCTATGCGACGTGAATTGGATTCAGTTCCACACCTAAAAAAAAAACAATTTATGTTGGTAACCACTATTCTACATTGTATGGATGGTTTATACTGTATATAAAAAACTTGGGTCGGTCTGAGCCTGACATTACTTTTCAACAGTAGTGAATATGAACACTGTAATGTGAACGTTACACATACCGGTATGTTCCAACTTCTTTTGACCACAGACTAAAAGGCACAGACTTAACCAATCCATTGTTATCAGCATATACTCTTTTTAAATTTGCGCAGTACCCAAGATCTTAAAGTAAAAGAGAAAACTTTCCTACATCTTTCTCTTACTATTACCATAAACAAAATTACTTCTCTTTTATATACATGAGTAAAATAGAACAGTATGTCTTCTTTTAGGGTTTCAATCTTAAATAATCAAGATTGTACAGTATATTATTGTTTTTTTTTTTATTTTGATTCAATTTTTATTTTTATTTATTTTTATACAATTTAGAAAATCAATATTACATTACAAATATTTTCCAGCCAAATGAATGTATAAATATCGCAAAAAGTTATAATATTTGGAAAAAATAATAATGTTAATATGGGTTTACTTCAAAAACAAAAATCAAAGCAAAAATGATAATGAAAAAAATAAAGTACATAAAAGCACATACCCATTGGCAAGTACAGAAGCTTGTTTCCAGTAATTGATAATTCTTCTAAACAATGGAGGACCGTGATTTGTCGAGGAACCACACTCAAAAAGTTTTTGTCAAGATTTAATGTCTGTAGTGAAGAGCAATTTTGAATATCACTAGGTAGAGATGTTAATTTGTTATGGTTTAATATAAGTGTCACTAATCCAGTCATTTTGCCAATATCTATGGATGTAAAATATTACCAAATAAGTGGATGGTAGCGTACTGCAAATACATACAAGATCACAAAATGCATACTCATGCTTTACTTTAAAAAAGTACAAACCCCAATGTTAAAAAGATACATTATAAGCGGTTCTTCAGACACCACCCCATCCCCCGCCCCCCACCCCTCTGTAATAATGTATAAAATTGTATTATCTACCTCTGCAGATTAGAGAAAAAAACCCATTGAATTACAGTGCCGTAGCCATGAGATTTAAGGTGGTGCGGTTGTCGTGTGGGCCATGGGGTTATTTTTAAAGGCTTCTGCCAAAAAGTGGTCAGGTTGAAACCTTACCAAACCTCACCAACAAGACTGTAATTTTAACATGAATAGCTACCTGGTGAGAGATGAACAATGGAATTCTGTGACAAGACAAGTGTCTTCAATGATTTAATATCAAACACACAGCAAGGTATATGCGTAAGATTGTTCATACTGAGATCTAGCGATTCTAACTTTGACAATTCACTTATATCTATAAAGGAAGAGAAAAATAACATGATGCAATTATTAATTTATATTCAATTATTCATTAATATTAAACTATATGTAACTACTAACAGGATGAAAGTCAACTGAACAGAATTTGTTTGGATTATCAATTTTTAGAGCATGCATCTATTCTCTTCAAATCATTTAAATATTTATAAATGTCTTAAAAACCATAAAAACACATTACCTTCAGGAAGGTCAGTTATCATATTAGAAGGTAAATACCTAAAAACAATATATTATTAAACAATTAATCTATGGTATTATTATTTACAGTAATTGTTCCTTTATTCCTAAATTTCAGTGGAAAAATTTCATTTCATTTATAGTCATCACAAGCAGTAACCACACAACATTTGTTACTGAAATAATATTTTCATAGGTAAACTTACAGTTCTTTCAGGTTTGATAAAAACTTTAAATCTTGAGGCTATGGAGAGAAATGTTGTTTAACAGAATACCAACACATTACTAATATTAAAATGGTTTAAAAAATCGCTATTGAAATTTAATTAGATTTTTTCAGGTTAAAATTGATGAATCTCTTGTATTCTAACACTTACAAGTGTCTGTAATAGATTCCGTTTAAGGTAGATGCCTTCAACATGTAGAAAGGCATTATCTTTGAAAAGTTGTGTTGGCAATTCTGTCAATCCTTTATAATTAAGGTATACAAGTTTGTGGCCAAGAATTCTGCATTCTTCTAATATATCAGTAATACTGTTAGCCTCCCTGTCTTCTACTTCTACAGTTTGAGGTCTGGTGCTACTGCATTGTGTACTACTACTAACTAGTCATTCTGCATTCTATCTGAAATAATAACAACAATTTTATTTTAACCAATTTATTGAACTTGCAGCAACTTGCAGTTGCAATGGTATTTTGTACAGAATGACACCATACAGAGTAGGCCTACATACATGATCTTATGATTATTATTATTAGGAGAGGCGCCGGTGCCCTTATAGTATTACTGCCCTCCAACCACTCTTCTCTGAGAGTGATCGACTCTCCACGTGTTTGTGGTTAATTGCCACAGCATGCCTTTTACATACTGTACTAGCATATTATTATATTATTAATATAATATTAGTTAGGCCTAAAGCTTACATTATTATATATCAGGCCTAGTTAGGCCTACTTAGTTAGTCTACTAACTAGGCTAAATAATTCTTTCCTAAAGATATTTAGGCTGCTAGGAGGCCCAGGCTAAAAAGTTCCTTACTTCCGATGTGCCTCTCGGATGCTTGCCAATGCTTCTCGGATCCTCACCCAGCACCCACACAGGTACGTATTTTTGCTGGCCCCTCGTTTGAGGTATATTAAAAGAGGTCATTCCAAAGAATATATATCACAAGAATGAGTAATCCGCGATTTTTGCATGAGAAATTTGTAACAGAGAGTGATGCCGCCCTCATAAGGGCGGATGTATACCGACTAAATAAGACTTGATTTAATAGATATTGTACATGTCACATTAAATAGAATTATGATAATATATTTTGCAATTGTAAACCATTTTATAATACATATTTAATAACAAACTAGTGTACATTCACTTCTACAGACAATTATTTTCTAACATGCTAAATTAGTTCACAAAAAAGGCCTAAAACAGCAACACCAAAAATCAACGAAGCGTTACTCAGCACGGCCTATTCTTTACCATTGCCGCGTACTAATCTACGCCCGGTAAATTAGGTATTGTTTTTATGATATAAATTAGTATAAAATACATGTTATTAATAGAATACAATGTTAAATTTCATTGACATTTATTTGTTTTACCAGAAACAAGTTAAATATAGGAATATTATTAAACTATCCTTTGTGAAAACGCGTAAACACCAACACGCCCGGTAGCGCTATCGTAGCGCCCGGTTGATGAAGCGATCTGTTTATTCGGCAGTTTTTACTAAATAAATTGCATGAAACGAACAATTAAATATCCAAACAGCATTTAATATGATGTTGGCATGTAGTTGATAGCATTTTTTATCATGAAAATACTACCGGTGGTCCAGCCTTTGATTAGTGTAACCGTCACAAAAAGTTGTATACATCCCAGATACATCCTCACTTATGGCGGCGCCCTACCACATGGACAATATTACTGTTACAGGGAAAATCGCGGATTACTCATTCTTGTGATATATATTCTTTGGTCATTCTGACACTTCATTCATTCTCTACTTCTCTACGGAGCGCCATTTATGCCTTTATTAACTCAATAATAGAAATAGTACTACGGTAACTGCTCAAGTGGACCCAATTTAGCACCAGGGTAACACAGTGATATAAAATAGAAATAAGTCACTACTTTTAATATCGTTTCGTATGTTAAAACACTGTGCTCAAGTGGACCCAATTTGGCACCAGTGTAGCACTGTGATATAAAATAGAAATAAGTCACTGAATGTTAATATATTTTCGTATGTTAATACACTGTGCTCCTGGCAGTGGACCCAATTAAGTTTCAATATATTTTCGTATGTTAATACACTGTGCTCCAGTGGATCCAATTTGGCGCCAGTGGTGGAGCACAGCGAATTAGTCACATACAAAAACATTGAGAAAAAAATACTTCTGGAATTCAAAAATATTTCAATATAGTTCAATATCGCTTACTCCATCCGTAATGGAAAAGAAAAATTAGTTTCAAGCCATATCAGTGATTTTAATAACTTGCGTTTATCTTAGATAAATACTTATTTAGTGTCCCCGGAAAGTCCACCTATTCATTGAAGTATGAAATTAAATATTAAGTGTCTAGTACAGCCCATCCATAGTTGAGGCAGAGCTAATAATGAAAATAGAGCCCATAATTGCACTTATACTTATACTTACTATACATTATGATAATGTTAAAATTTCAACTATCCAGACGCGACTTCAACATTTTAGGTGGGGTTTTCTACTTTAAAAACTCGACTTCGTATATGCCTAAGGCCTAGCCCGGCGGCGGAATTAGTCTAAGCTTCGAAATTGGTCTAGAAATCGGCATCTTTGCAAATGTTCTATATTTGATCTTATTTCACTCTCCATTAACCTCATACAAAAACCATCGGAGACTATCTGTTTAAAACATGTTTATTCTGGGACGGCGCGGCCATACACACCAACTACTATGAAGAATCGAATGTTGCAACATTGATTAACAAAATCAAAATTTAACGGTGGGGCGCGTTGACCGCGAATGACTAACCATCTTTCCTACTACACCTGCACAAACTCATTTGTATAACAACGAACGGCATACCAAACTATGATGAGAGATACATTCTCTTCTCAACACGTAACGCGTAACGAAAATAATTAATTTAGAAAAATTGTATTTTTACATGATTTGAATTTCTAATAAAGATTAACAAAATCAAAATTTAACTTTTAAATTTAATTTTGTGGCGTGTTCACCGCGTAGGACTAAAAATACCATCTTCCCAATTACACCTGCACAAACTCATTTGCATAACAACGCAGGGCTTATCAAACTGTTTAAAATAGCTACAAGGTCCCCAGAAATGACACCTATAGTATTTTGAAACATGATATATAAGAGTCTTCACTACCCCACCATGATTGGGGCTGAGTAAAGACAATTTTGAAAAAAATATTTATTGAAATATGAAATTAAAATATTAAGTCTCCAGTTAAGCTCACCATGGTTGGGGCAGAGCTAAGAATGAAAGCTTAGTCCTCGGAAATTATGAAACGAAATATAAAAGTCTTCAGGACCAGCCATACAATGGTGATTGTTTCCCAAGTGTGAGACATGCAATGACGGTAATTCAACAAAACAAAATTATGAAATACAAACAGAGCTAGCACACAAAAGCCTACTTACTAATTTCAATATTTCTATAATTTAGAAAACAATTAGAATTATCATATCACCTTTGATAATTATAATGCTAAATTTCAACTATCCAGATGCGAATTTTAGGTTGGGTTTTAAAAAACTCGACTTCATAATTATGCTTCAATTTCGAAGATCTGCTTAAAACATATTTATTTATTCTACCATAAACTTTTATTCACAACATATTAGTAGGCCTACAATACACTATCTTGCATGAAACGGATATTTAAAAGTACACTATATAATGTGTAACGGTAGAATTACAATTCTAATGTAAAAGATTAACAAAATAAAAATTGAACAGTGTTGTGTGTTGATCGCGAATGACTAACAATACCATCTTTCCCACGAACATGTGCACACTCATTTGCATAACAAACGCACGGCATACCAAACTACGATGAGATAAAATTAATTCTCTTCTAAACACGTAACGAAGAGAATTAATTCCCTTTTTTACATTAAAATAAATTGAGGGCGCTAAACATAAAATTTACACCACCAAAGCAGTTTGCGAGAGCCAAAAAAAAAAAAAAAGATGGTAAATGTGCTCTCCCTGCCTCAGCACTAAGGCCCTGCCACAGCCTTTTGGGGTCGTTTCCACCACATCACCAGATGCATTGATGTTGTCGCCTCATGATGTGTGGTGGAAAGGGGGACGTATGATCTGTGAACCCCAAACACAGTGGCTCGCATAGCCTTAACTCTATTCCACCGACCAGCGTGGGAATCGAACCCACGACATACGTGTTGTTAACACGACGCTCAGACGACTGAGCTAACTGATCATTTTGGTTTTAGCAAGCTTAATAGGATATTCATGACGTAATGATCAATTACGTAATACACGTATAAATAGACTATTATCAGCTTTTCAATCATGTACTTGGTGGCGTAACGGTTAATGCTCAGTTTTGAGTGCTACCGGCTGGGGTTCGAACCTCGACGGATATTTTTTTTTTTTTTTTAATATTGTTTTTTTTTTAAATAGAGATATGTGACACTGTATTGTCGAACATGTATGGTACCATACCGGTAGGTATTCAAATATGCTTAATATGAAAAGATATTAAAATTCAGTGACTTATTTCTATTTTATATCACTGTGCTCCACTGGCTCCAATAGTTCAGTTCAACCAAGTAGACTTTTCTACAGACGTTACGTAGTACAAATTGAATAGATAACCTTGCTTCATCGACCAAATTGGTATGTTTTTAGAACCTGGAAGAATAGATGTTGGTTTATTTTTTTATGAAGATCTATGATTTTATTCAAAACAAAATTGCTGCTTAAAAATTATTTAAAAGCAACACCTGTAAGAAATTTACTTATTTATAAATTATGTAAATAAAGTTGATTCAATTAAAAAGGTTGTTAAGCAAGCTAAATTCAATAAGCTAGGCTAGGCTAGCCTCCGAATCCTAGCTTCTGTGTTGTGTGTTGGCTAGTTCGCCCCTGTTAAGAGTTGGTAGGCCTAGTCAAGACAAGGCCTAGCTAGGCCTAGGTATGTAGTAGTAGGTCTAGGACCTATTTCCTCGGTCAGGTAGAGTAGTAATAGAGCCCAAGCCATCCATGTCTACACATTCAATATGTTAATTATTATTTTTATTATATTGGCAGACTTTTTTTTACCTTTAAAAAAGCAAATAAAGGAAGAAAATGAATACATATTAATAATAATAGTATACTAAACCTATAATATATGCCTAGGCCTATATTGATTTGAAATGGATAGCCTACCTAGGCATAAATGATAATATAAAACATTTGTTTTAACCAAAAATATTGATGAAACAGAATTTTTAAAAGCTGATGAGACTTTTTTTTGTTTTTGTTTTTCCCATTCATGTGACGTAAAATGAGTTTATTTGTGTTTCACTCGTCTCTGGTTAAACGATGTGACCTACTACTATATTTGTGTTGAATAAACAATGATTTTAATATTATTTAGAACCATTCTGACAATAATAGATTTGATATTGCTGCTGGTAGTAGGACTACATACTGTAAAATGTTAACTATATCTACTTTATAGCTACTGTATTATATATGTTTTCTCTTGTTGATAGATAACACTCTTATTCCTACCATCACTTGTACGGTGTATGTGTGGCAATTCATACTCAATTATGGCCGGCTCAGCAACAGTCAAGCCAACAGCAAAACATACAGCCTCGGTTTGTATCAACCTTTTAATTTACTTTTTCAAATGTTAATTAATTCACAATTTTTACTTTCAATTTGTCCAATTGACACATCCTTTGTATGCCCTATTATTATTATTATTATTATTATTATTATTATTATATATTTTTCCTATTCATAGTAATCAATTTGTGCCTAGAATGGATATTAATTTAACTTTTTTTTCAGGTTATCTTTCTACATGGCTTGGGTGATACTGGGTAAGTGACAATATAGTGAAAATATTTGTTTTTAAATAATTATAATTAAACAATAATTTATATACATCATTAATTTTTGTGGTGTTCTCTTATTTTTTATTGTGTTCTCTTATTGTGTTTTCTTATTTTTCATTTGTGTTAGACATTCATGGGCTGCAGGACTAGATTCGTTTAAAGAACCTCATATCAAGTACATTTGTCCAACAGCGTAAGTATTAATTAACAATTATTATACTGAATAAATGAAATTGTACAAATAAGACACAAAGAATAAGTAACACAATAGATACTATACACTATACGGTAGCAATTATAAACAGTCTAAAACATTATTTTTTTTTACATAGGCCCACAATACCTGTGACTCTAAACAGTGGATTTCAAATGCCTGCCTGGTTTGATATTGTTTCGTTATCATTTACTGGTAGTGAAGATTCTGCTGGTATTATCAATTCATCTAAACTTAGTAAGTCTTCAATTGTGTTAAGGTGGGAAAATGAGTTCACATCCATTACATAATTGTTTACTCTCTTTATATTCATTATTATTACAATAATTTAACAGTTTATTTACTAATTCAAATTAAACCATCTTTTAAGTACAAAGTATTATTGAAGAAGAAATGAAAGCTGGTATTGATCGTTCAAGAATCATAATTGGTGGTTTCTCACAAGGGGGCGCTGTAGCTTTGTACTCAGCACTGTCAAATCCGCAACCCGTTGGTGGTGTAGTTTGTCTAAGTTGTTGGCTTCCTTTGCATGCATCTTTTCCAGAGGTTAGTGGTGTAAACATATTTATTAAAAACAAACTTACACCACAAATGTCAATATTGTGCCATCTATTAGAAATATAAAAATAATCATGAAATGTTTTTGTTTATATGTTGTAGGCTTCAAAAGGTGACAATTCATTCCCAATTCTTCAATGTCATGGTGACCGTGACCCTATGGTGAATTATAAATTCGGACAGATGACTGCGAGTGTAGTGTCCAAAATGTGTACAAATCACACATTTACAACCTATCCAGGGCTAGAACACAGTTCATCAGCAAAAGTATGTAAAATATGATAAATATAAAAGAGTGACTCTTTCTTGTAGAATAAAACAGATCATTTTATTGTATTAAATGATAATATACAGGGACGATGACAAAACTGACCGTGACAATTAAATTAATGATGACAATGTCAAAGAATAGTGACGATTGCCAATTAAGATGATGACAATGCATGGTATCAGTTATGACTGAATGGTTCTGACGTCAGTCAAGGATGGTGAAGATAATGTTGTGAATAATGAGATGATGATGCATCAACAACAATGATGAAATGAGGATAATGCACAGTATGCTAATGCACAGTATGATGATGCTCTCTGTAACAAGAATAATAGGTGATTTAGTTGTGTATCGGATGATGTATGCTTATAACACTTAAAGATGTCCCCCAAAAACATGATGAATGAAGATTAATTAAATTAGACTTTGAATCAGTTATATTGTAGTTTTAATAATGTTAATCACTTCTGTAGAAAAAAAAACGGAAACAAAATTTCACTTATAAAATGACAAAATAAATTATTAAATTCAACCAAAAACTCATTTGGCTGGCTGCCAATTTGACTAATTTTTGCTTTAAATTACAGTTTTTTCAGGTAAATAATTTTTTTTCTATCCAATTTTTGGTCAAAGTGAATAATGTGACATTACTATGGCATTAACAAACAATTTTTAAAGAATTATTTTTTTCTGGGGGACAATATATTTTTAAGAATAATAGGTGGTTTAGTTGTGTGTTAGATGACCATGTCCAATTGGATGATTTTTCAAAATGATTTACCTTTTATTTTTACAGGAAATGTTAGATGTGAAGAATTTTATCTTAAAGGTGTTACCACCAATTTAGTAATTTTGCAATATCATCGGAAATTAATATATTTCAACAGTATTTCAACGATATGGGTGACTGCTACAACTTACTGGTTCTTCAGACTTACCACGACTCATTCATACCTTTACAATTGAAATTCTAATACTATTTAACATTTCATACAAAAATGTATTGTTTATATAATTATTCCGTATCCATTTTTTAGACAATGTCTTTCAAAATATATAATTCATTGTAATTATTGTAATAATGTATTAGCACATTTTGTAGTAAACATTTATATTTGTGTATAGCATAATCACATCTGTGTATTACTTAGACGTCTGGTATAACCTTTCAAAAGTGGTTGCATCAAATGCTGTACCGTGAATTCTACAATCTATTGATCGATGTTATTTCAGGAGCTTTCCACTGTATTAAAAGCATTATATAATGCAAAATTTGAAATCACTTATTTTACTATTTGTTGTACCCCTCATTTGTTAATTTGGCAACAGCATGGAACTAATGGTGGAAGTTTATTGTTCCTAACTCCTTAATCACAAGGCCTGTGTTATAAATCTGGAATTGGCCGGATATCTTTCTTCCTGGTTAACGCTAAAGTTTAACTTTCTATTTTTCCTTTTCTCGTTTTCCAAATTTGGTATTAGTTTGGTTTCAAAGAAAGTTCTGATCTTAACGCAAATCTTTGCTTGTATTCTTAGATTAATAGTAAGTGTTACCATTAAAGTAAATTAGAGCCAGAATCCCCATATTATCAGTCGAAAATAAAATCTTTTGAGATGTGGGTACAATTGATACAACTCTAGTACTTTCTATATTTGCATAGTATAGTAAACAAGTTTGATTCTTATAAGATACATTTATTAAACGTCAGTGTTGTTTAATACTTATTCTTTACGGAGGAAATATTAAAAGTAATACTAAGTACAAAGTATTTTTTGTCAATGTCAATTCTGTATATTGTGACGAAAACATTAAATTTGCAAACTTGATGATACAGCCAATGTTTTCTAATTGACTATTCTTTGACAAAGTGCAGAAGTTATGCCATGTACCTTCTTTTGACAAACTGTGTGTTATTCAACAGCATGGAACTAATTGTGAAAGTTTGTTGTTTCTCATCCCAAAATAAGGCCTGTGTTATAAATCTGGCACTGGCCGAATATTTAGTTTTAAAGAAAGTTAATTCATAAAATTAAAAATTAAATCTTCTGAGATGTGGGCACAATTGTTACAAATCTTCTTTCTAAGAGGGAAACTAAATCGGGTTGAAAAAAGGTAGATTCAATAATTACTCCATTGAAAACTTACGTCACCAACCGTGCAATTATTTTAGTATAATAAATACACTACAACAGCAGCCATGCGCGACATGAGGGTCATTGCGCGTTCGAAAACCAACTTGCAGTGTAGTTTTGTGTTAAAAATATTTTCATGAAAGATGAAATGTTATAGTTTTCTAACCATTTTATTTGTACTATTGCACTCATGAATTAGTCATTATTTGTACAATATGACACGCAAGTCTCTAAAATGTCTCTAACCATGTTTCTACGTTTGATTCTGGTAAGATATTTTAATTTGTGTTTTTTTAAATACTAATTCTTTACGGAGGAAATATCATTAAAACTAATACCAAAATATTTGTTGTCTTATTTTTCAATGTTGAAAATATTAGCAGTTTGTAGGTTTCTAGAAATCAACGTGACAACCTTTGGACTGTAGATATTTAACAAAGGGGAAATTAATTGCAATCATTTATCGAAAATTTAAAGGAGAACGAGATGACATTGATATTTCAAATGTAGTTTATCAATCTTTAAAATATTTTTCTTTCAACAAATAAATAAAATTCCGTTCCCGCCATGCTCAATGCTATATCAATTGTTTGTATTAAACATATCAATTTGTTATTTCTCGTTATTCTTTTGTTTTTTAAATTTTAATCTTAAGCTTGGTTCCCACTAGCGACGCAACGTAACGCAATCTACGCAACGAACGAAAATGCCCTTCCGGTAATTGAGTTTGCCCCCGCCTGCGTGAAATCATGGCTGGGGAAAACACAATGATTGGAAGGGCATTTTCTTACGTTGCGTATATTGCGTTACGTTGCGTCCCTAGTGAGAACCAAGCTTTAGTCGTAGCGTTGCGTTACGTTGCGTCGCTAGTGGGAACACGCTTGAGAGTTTCCTTATAAAATATGTGTTTCTAACAAAGTGTATTTAACAATTGTAAAATGATTCTAAATTTAGATAATCATTTTATTATTGAACTTGTCGTGTGGTTTAGGACACCCTTTATCCCCCTGACTTAATCCAGGATTTAAATTGCTTACCTACTACTTGAACTTTGGTAAAATCTTATTGTTTGGTGGGCGAATTCTAAATAATGCCCCGTAGAGATTTTAAATCCGAGTAATTATTTTACTAAGGCGTGGTGGAATGTGTTTCGGTTCAATAATTTTCTACTCCATTCATTTTTATTTTTCAATAGACCTTGATATGAAATACAACTAAATCTTGCACTGTATTATATAGTTATATAGTCGGTATTTAATTGCAAACGTGGTTTGATTTAATTTATCAATAATGATTTTCATTTGATAGTAACTATTGATTGTACTGTATAATATAGTTAATTGTAGATATATTAACCTTGGTTTCACTGTTTGTCTCTATTTATTTACTCATTTCAGTTAATATTAGACATTTTTAGACAAACAATCGATGTTCAAAACACAGTCATTACAGATTAATCATTTGATTTTCATTTTTCGTCATATAATTTTCTATTACAATTCCTATATTTCCATTTAAAGCAAAATACTACCAACTTAAGTAAACACGACAGTTTCAAGACACACACATGAGTGTTTTAAGTTTTGCAATTCAACCAGCTCGCAATTTTCTTTCTGTAGGTGGTAAGCGATGCAGAAATAATGAATAGCAACCCACTCGTCCCGAACAGCACGCACCTGAGATTACTGTAGTTGTTATGAAAAAATAACAAAAAATTCGATTAGTTATGCACCACTCCTTGATTTACAATTGTGTTAAATTCCGTCAAGCTAATTTTTACGATAAATAAAGTATCAGACAATATAAGTCAGTTTGCCACCGAGCTTGCCAAGAACACTAACAATGAAGCGCTTACTTTATAAGCACATTAAATTTAAATATGTAGATTGATCTTGGTTTTACTGACACATTGGAAACAAATAATGGAGCGTTTTGATAGTAGTGAGTAAGTATACACGATTTTTTTTTTCATTTAACTATAAATAACAACAAAAATTAAAACAAATAATATTTACTATAAAAAAACTTAAATAATACTGGTTAATCAATTTTAAATTCATTATGTTGAATGTTATTGGTAAGCTTTTGTTATTTTATCTTCCTTAAAGCGTGGTTCCCACTAGCGACGCAACGCAAGGACGTAACGCAACGCAAGCGAATTGACCAATCACAAGCGATGGCTTATTCGCTTGTGATTGCTAACTGTCTATAACTTCGCTTGTCATTGGTTAAAACGCTTGCGTTGCGTTTACGTCCTTGCGTTACGTTCTAGTGGGAACCAAGCTTTATGTTCGTTTAGGAAGAATATGACATAATGATAACACGGCTAAAAATACTGTAATTAGGTAATGAATTATACAATGAGCCCTCAGAACCAAGTTATTCACAATGTGTGTGTAATTTATTTATTAACAGTAACTTGTTATATCAAGCTATCACGGCAAGAGATTGGACGGAGGTGGAACGCCTGTGTGCCTTTGAACCACAGCTTGTAAATACTATTTTAGACAAGGTATGTCTTAAGCTCTGTCTAAACTATCAAACTAGTTGTGTGATGTGCCCAAATATGGTAGTGATATGCCCAAATATGGTAATGATATGACATCATCATGTCCATAGGCACATCACATTTTTTTTGTCACATAACGTTTAATAGTGTAGACAGAGCTTATGTTAATGATTAGTCTAATTAAAATTGACAAAAGTGATTTTAAACTAACCAGTCTGCAATTGTTAATAGTATGGTAGTTAGTTAGCTTTCAAATAAATGTTTATATTTAGAAATTTTTATATGTAAAAAATGAGTAACATTGAAACAAATTGCAAACTAAATCGCTATTTATTTTGGAAAAACCATATGAAATTATGCATAAAAATTCGTAGAATTATAAAACAACTTAATAAAAAAAGCCCTAAAGATATAACAGTATACATTATTACGCCTCAAGAATTGAGATATAGACAATAACAATTTAGATTTATAACAGTATTGAATAAAACATGTAAAATAAGAAAATAAAGATACCATTGAAATTGAAAGACAAATGGCTGTACATAGAACGCAAAAGCTTTTCTTGTGGATGACTAGAAAATTGGGAGAATATCAATAGAGACAAAATATAGGCCTACTGTATAGCAGTGATGCGATGCGGTAATTGTTTTATAGTCTTCAGAATGTTAATAATATCAGTGGATATATCCATGGAGAAATAAGTTAGGAGTTAGTAATAATAATTAGTTAATAATAATAAGTTAGTTAGTCCTAACTTATTTCTCCATGATATATCATAGAACAATTGGAGATTACGATTATTGTGTAGTGTCTGTTTTCTTGTTTTAGGAAAATGAGACATTATTAATACGAGCTGTGTGGTTGTATCATGTGCCAGAAAAGACAGTAATTCAGCTCATAGCTCAAGCATCAAGTGCTTGTCTTCAATACCAAAAGCCATTTGTGAGTACCGTGTGAATTCGTGTGTAAAGTTATTATTTGAAGTTATGTACATTATGTTGAAATTATATACTAATTTTGATACCTTATTCAAAAACATAAAAAAAACAAGGCCAACAGCCATAAGTCGCGTGCTCTCAGAAAAAAATGAACTTTCAAAAAGTAATGTACTTTAAAACTTTTCTGTACATCAAAACAGTTCAAAAAGTACAGAAAGCGATAAAACGCATAGTAATACCGGACCGACAGACCGACAGACCGACAGACCGACATAGTGAACTATTGAGTCGCGTCCACGCGACTAAAAACTACTACAAAGTAAGTGGCAGGAAACACAAAAGGGAACTAAATACTTTGGCTAAGAGCCAGTGTTACCAACTTACCAAGTAGTACATAAATATAGCATTTCAATAAAATATATCAACAAATATGTTGTTTCACAGAGTTTGTCTACTGTTGTTCATTACTTATCTGGAAAAGGATATTTTACCGCATTGAAACATGTCTTGGAAAGAGAAAACCAACTGGTGAATACTTTGGGACAGGTTAGTAGATTACAAATGATTCATTCGGCATCTTGACGAATTAATTATTTGAGAATGTACTCTTTGTGATCGTAATCTTAAAAAGTAATCGTAAAAAGAGAGATAATTGATATGATTAAAAATTATCCGGGAAAACGCAAAAAGCAATACGTAGAGTATGAGCATTTTATTCGTATTTTGGTACGTATACGATTAGTTTTCCAAAACCATAGTATAACTTGTTTCTTACAATATGGACCTATGTAAAGTGATTTTATTTATAAATCAATAATATTAAGCCTATACGTTATAATGTCCAATCTACAGTGACCCTTTAGTTCACGAAAATATAATTCCAAAATCAAGAATTATAGAGCAATTATGAAATTTGATTATTTATTATGCTTAAACTGGTTATGTAAGCATATGCATTTTCAATTTTTATAATTTTCTACTTTCAGTATTTTGGGAAGACACCATTGCATGTATGCCTCGAATCTTCATCATTAACTTACAAGCAACATCACGAGACTGCCATCTGCCTGATGACGTATGGAGCATCTTGTTCAATTAAAAATGAGGTAAAAATGGCCATGGAAATATAATTTTTTGTTGTAAAGATGTTTTCTTTAATAATCTGTTATTTAAAAAAAGACAACATGTAGGCTCAATAGCATTTAAAATAGTTTTTAACATGCATTTTTATGTATTACATTGTAAATGTTCTATCACCTGACTCACTGAATTATGCCGAGAAAATTCATGAAGACAGGTTTATCATAATGAATAGGTACAAAATATTCTTAGTTCCGTAATTGGTGCAAGTTTAAGACACTATATTATGTGGATTCTACCGGTGGGCCTACAACCAAACAATAACTAAAGTACCGTAGGGCACACAGTAGGTAATAGGCATTATTAATTGTACTGTGTATTGTATGTATGTATTCTTACACATAGTTATATACAGTAGGCCTACAAGAGGTTTTAATTTACCATTTAACGCAATTAAAATTCTGTAAACGTTGAATTAATCTATTGAATTGTGTAGGATGAGAAAACACCAATTGATCTGTACAATGCAAACAAGTGTACGAGTTATGATAGGAAAACTAGAAAGATGAAAAAACGAGAGCTCATACAACTGATAGAAGGCAAGTGAAGTTTGTTTTACTACTTCCGATTACTACTTTATTTTATTTTTTTTAATTAAAAAATAAACCGGGTGTGTGTTTATAAATAGTATACAATACACCATAACTCTATTGTATTTGACGAGTGCTAATTTATATACTTTTCAAAATTTGAATGGCAAGTTTTGAGACTTGTATAAAGGTATGTGGATAAAATATCAGTTGTTTTGTTCAAACCCAACTAAACAAGAGATCTTCATTGGTTCAAAAGCTTGTAATTGTTAGGGTTCGATGAATCATGAAAAACCACAGTAATTTGCTTGATTTGTGTTAATTCAAAAGCCATTCAAAAATTGTGTGAGGTGTGAGAGGGTGAACTATCCAAAATTCTTTGAAATTTCTAAACAAACAAGAAAGGGTTTAATTTGGTTCATGAACAAAATATAAACCTGCAACTAAATCACTGAATCATGGAAATCTCAGAATAAATTGTGATGATTTAAATTTATTTTTTAACGATTATCATTTCTATTTAAATTTATTTTACAAAATATAACTCAATACAATGGTAATCTTTTTACATGGTTAAATATAATTTGTGCTGAAAACCAAATAAACTTTTTAAAGAACAACATTTTTCATTTAAAATAGATTTCAAATAGATTTCAGCAACTATTTGTATTATTCCAAACTTCTCAATTATCTAATTCTCTAAATTATCTATTCTAAGCATCTACAAAGTATCGTAATATGTAAACATTTTCCAAAATAATTCTTAATTTATTTAGGCTATGTTCAGACCCATGGCGTTAGACCGTTTTAGCGTACAACGTTACTAGCAAGGTCACATTACAAACCGCAGAGAAAAAAATGAGGTGTTCAGACCCATAGCGTACGATTATCGTTACAACGGAAGTGCGTCACTCAGGTGGTTTCTAGTTGCATATTCATGTGCTCTTACCCACGTGTTTTCATCATTATTTCCACTGTATATAGGCCTAGATCTCAGCCCTACAACTTTTAAAAAACTTGCCGTAAATAAAACATACCTCAGCATTTATTTAAGAAAAATATAGTAAAGCCAAATTTCTGTTTCTATTGTTTTATTTTGTAGTAAAAAACATTTTCCCCAGGCTCTTGTGTTACGAAAATAAAGCAGGCCTCCTAATAATGAAGATGGAGATTGTGTTAACCACATGGGTAGAAAAAATTGATTGTGATTAGTCCAGACCAGTCAGTTAAAAAAACACCCTTAACTTGCTAATAAAAAAGACACAGCTCCCCTTGTTTGTTTACTTATTTTTTTAGGAGTTAGGGGGTTTTCAGCATTAAACTTGTCCAGTCTAGTCTGCCTTGTATATATATTTAATGAGTGACTTGATGTACCACCACGCTAGTTTTTAGCTTGAATGAAATGCGTGAATGGCTCTTTAGCTAGGCCTACCTAAGGGGAAGGGATCGTAGTCACTGTTTAAATACAAGGTGCATTTATTTATGTCATTTGTTAGAAAATATAATGGTAATCAGTTGATACATGTAGTTTGTAGCCTACAGTTGTATTTGTAGCCTAGTTAGGCCTTATTTATTCTGGCCTCTTTGTTGTTGAAATCCATCTCTCACACATTGACGATACAAGATGTCAGCCTAGGTCAAACCTTGTTTCGCGTCATAACAGGAAACGTTCTGATTGGATACAACGTTGACTTACAGTAGCGTCGTACGCTAAAACGGTACTATCAACCGTTTTCCACTACAACGTTACAACCGTTGTACAACGCGTTGTACGCTAATCCCCAACTGTTCAGACACACATTCTTTTAGCGTCGTACGCTAAAACGGTCTAACGCCATGGGTCTGAACAGGGCCTTAGTTAAAATTCGTTTTTGCCAGTGGCCATCCGACTCTTAAATTCTTGAACTTTGACTCTTGTTATATTGTACTGTGTATTGTGATATTTTGTATATTTTGTAAGATCATTTTAATCCAGACCTTTTTATTTGAATTGCCCCGTGTGGGATGATTACAGAATTTTGAATTGAATTAACCTCGAATATTGTTGTAAAGTACTTTTATAAACAACAATGTGCTGCAATCATGTCCAACAATGTTGCAACAATGTCTTATGTCTAAAAATGATTATTATTATTAATAAATTATTATTATTATATTCATGTTTGTATCCTAGAATTTTCAATTCCGGCAGAAATTTTAGCTAGAGGTGACGAAGCTGTTACAGTTTACAAGGAAGCTCTACAAAATGCTACAGTTACAATAGTCAATTCAAGAAGTATGTTCCTTGGAAAAGAAGGAGCTGGCAAAACAAGTTGCATAAAGGCTATTCTGGGAAAAGCGTATGTTCATGTTAAGATTAGTATATTCTGTGTAAAAGTATGCAAATTAATACATACCGTATTATATACAAGGGGTCTCATAATTGATATTAAGTAGTGTATTTAAGTATGTATTCATTCCATCAGTCATGTCATGTTGCTCAGTGAATTGGATGTAAGCCTCCAGTAGCAGAACCGCATGTTATTAAAGTTTCAATATTTCATTTAATAGTGTAGATGAACAAAAACTTCTGAAATTTGGCAAAGTTTTCATGCGTAGACAGAAGATATATACTACTGTTGTACTTAACCTGGATTACTATACTAACTACATTTTATCTTAAACAGTTATATAATTCGAATGATGTAGTTAATAATAACACATTATGACTTTTCTGTAACGTTTTATTTATTATCAGGTTCGATCCGAAAGAACAGTCTTCCGATGGAATAACTGTTGCAAACACACTCTTTGAAGTGTCTGGGGACGATTACCAAAATTGGCAGGAACACAATATTGACGGTATTTAAGTTCTATAACAACATTTTTTTTTAAACTGTAACAGGTTAATGAACAGGTTTCTACAATACTTGTAAACATTCATGTTTACAAATGTGTCCTAAAAATAATGTATGATTATAATTGTTTTGGTAATTAATCTTATTTGTATTTATAGAAATTGAATTATCTAATAAGATACGAGAAGAAGCAGTAACAGACTATGTGGCAAAAACGCTATTACAGAGACAAAACAGCACTAAATCAACTTCGTCGATGGAATCTGAGCTAGACAAATCTGAAATGATGGTATTTAAAAACTTGTTTTCACTTCAAAGAGATCATGATTATTAGATGGATATTATTATAAGTATTAACATAATTATTGTCTTTCTGTTGATTATATAACAGGATACATTAGAAGAAGATGCAGACGTATTGAATCTAGAGGGAAAAGGTATTATTAAAGGACATCTTGACCGAGAGCCATATTTTAACAACGTATTAGGGATGTACATATGTTTTCAGAACAATCGCGAGATTTACGATATCGCCGCGTGCGCGTTTGCCGTACAGCTGTCGCCGTAAATTGCTGTGACCTCACAAGTGCATGGCAACATTTACCTCATGAGTTATCACTGTTGTTAACATACAAGAGATAGGTACCGTCACTTTAATTACTAATTTGACCTGTATTAGGCTTAAATTTGCCAACATTTTTAATCTGGTATTTTGAAGAAACACTTCAATATCCAGATAGGCAAAGGAAACCATAAAAAATGCAACATTTATATTTTTTACGATTTAATTAAACAAAGTTTAAAAAAAAGTCCCACGAGGGCTAGCTGCACCACTACTAGCTAGGTATCGAGTCGGTCCGATTGTTTTGGCCGCCGTTTATGAACACCGAAATTCATAAACTTGTATAATTTACTCACCATCGTCTTTTTGTATAGGCCTACAAGTGTTAAGCCGATGGATTACTATACACATCATCGTCTTTATTCATCAAAATTCACCGCGATCATCGTATTAAAACAGTTTTTAGTTCGATAAGGTTGAATGATTCCAGAGCATTATACGTCATTCATTCGTTTCTAGCTATTCTTTCGGGTCAATAGACAAGTTTGGCAAATCGCAAAAATTTCTAGTATTAAACACACTAAAATAAATCGTAACAATTTAAATGTTGATTATTTGTTTTTTTTTTTTTGCTTATCTGGATATTAAAGTGAAAAACACCAGACTAAACACTTTGGCAAATTTAAGCCTAATACAGGTCAAATTAGCAATTGAAATGACTGTACCTATCTCCTGCATGTTGAAAACACATGAGGTACGGTAGATTTTGTCATGCACTTGTGACGTCACAGCAATTTAAAGCGACGGCTGTCCGGCGAGCGCGTGCGACGATTGTTCTGAAATCATAATGTACATCCCTAATACGTTGTTGAAACATGGTTTCTCGGTCAAGTTGTCCTTTAACTATCTCTATATTATAATAAGCCTACATGTACCATTCGGTATAATATTATTGTTTCTTCTTTCCATCTTGAATTGTATTCCTATTTTGTTACGGATATGCCTAAAAATAAATACTGTTTTGTATTTACCTTAGATAAAAGAGGAAGTAACGTGAGTACACTGGAGAAGAAATTTCCTGAAGAATTCCACAAATTGCTAGTTGATAAAATTAGTGATGAACTCGATGATACTACGACACAGCCAGTAGGCATGCTTGGCAAACTAAAGCAATGGACATCTGGAGACAAGCAACCATTGAGTCGAAAAAATTCCACGAAACCACAAAATATCAGTAGCATTTGGGATTATGCAGGCCAGCTGACATATTACATAACACATCGAGTGAGTATAACGTATTATAGTAAATCGCAAAACGTCAACCTTTTGTTTATTTGATGTTATAGGCTTAAGATCCCGAGTTATCTGTTTATCTTTAAAAAAAAGGGGGGGTGTTTAAATAAAAAAGCAGAACAATTTGCGTATTGCACTTGACAGCGACTAAACTGTTTTACTAAATGTTAATAATTTCTCAAACTGATTGAGCCGTGTACATTTTACCAAATTCGCTTCGGTAAAAACGGCCTTTGTTTCGTGTAGTTGTTCCTGACAGGAGGCGTTACGTACATTGTTGCGTTTAGTGCAGTAGACGGATTACATGAGATGGTCAAAATAAGAGATGTGAATCAAAGTACTGACTTAAAATCCCCGAAAACTTGTGTAAGTACCAAAACTTCATTAACTACTTGTTATATCTAATGATTCATTCATAAATTATATGAAGATGTTTATAAGTGAGTCTTTCCAAAAGAACCACATTATTACTTGTGTATATATAGTTATAGTACAATTGTTTTCAGGGCGTTTTGGGAATGACAAATTTGGGAATGATTGTTTTCTGGATAAGGTCCATTTACGAACATGGCGTGCTACAATATGGTAGGCCTAAGCCTAGCAATAGAGAAGAGAAAACAACAAACGGCGTAGTTTTACCGCCAATCTTGTTAGTCGCGACTCACAAAGACCTACTAAATGGAAGTGAATCTGAAAAAAATGCCAAGGTAAGTGACATGATTCATTAATGAAGAAATAATGTTGCTTAATCGACTGTAAATATTGGGTTTATTAGGTAATTCATTATATAAATATTATAATTAAATCTTGTAACATCTGGAATACATCTTAAATGGTCTTTCAAACCGGTTCCGGCACGTTTCCAGTACGGTGCCCGCATATCAAATCAAACGTCATCGTTTCGTTTTCACGCTGCTACGCCGTACCGAAACCGTGCCGGAAAATACCATTAACGTAAGTAGTTAATAAACTTTTTATATTACAGATTGATGCTATGAAACAAGAAATACTTGATGCTATCAAAGACACGCCATACGAAAAACACGTAGATCCTGAGATACACATTGTTGATAACAAATCTGGTAGAGGAGTTGAGAAACTCAAAAGAAAGATTGGAATTTTTACGAATGCTATGAGGAGAAAAATTCCAATCAAATGGGTCGATTTCCAAACCAAGATACAAGAACTTGGTAAAACAAGAATACTGATACCTTTGAAAGAGGTAAATTGGTTGTTAATCTAAAATATATTACAACTTTTTTCAAACAATAACACTGTATAATGGTGATGATCATCATTATTCTTATTCTGTCGGTAATAAACAATCTAACAATCTGACAGGTAGGTAACATCTAGCTGTTAGAGAGAACCTGGGAGAGGATATCAAGTGCAGTTCTTTCTGAGCTGAAGAATGTTTTCTATCATTGTTCTTTTTAGATAACACACATAGCGAATGGATGTGACATTGTTGATACAGAAGAACTGGCTTTAGTTCTGAACTACCTTACTGACACAGGGATTATTCTCTACTCAAGGAAGAAAGAGAAATTAAAGGATGTAGTGGTAATCAACGTAAAAATGATGATTGCAGTGGTTTCAGATATCTTTACTGATAAACTACCAGACAACATTGAGAAAGTAAGCTACCATGTAGTGGAAAAAATGTAATTTAAAATTATATGAAAATAATTCGAATAACATAAAGAGCTATTTTAAATTTTTCTTGGTTACTTCTTAAGTTCAGAAATTACATCTTAATTTAACGTCTGTAAAAACAGATGTCAATTTATTGTCTGGTGTGACGTCATCACGACCATTCAACGCTAACTAGAAATCCACCACAATGTAGCAGATTTGAACATAAAACTAGACAAGACAATAAGATAACTATTTTACTAATCATTTTTTTAGTGGTCAACATTAAATGAATTATGGAATACATTTAGTGTTGAGGGAATCCTGGATGAGGCGTTACTACGACATTTATGGCGGAAATTGATAGAGGAAGATGAAAGCTACTTCGATATCTTCTTAGATGTATTGAAGATCTTCGACCTTGTATTTGAAACGCAACCAGTAACGGTGGGATGCTATTGGTATTATTTATATTAGTGAAAAGGCTATGTGGATCTCTTTATTGTATTAGTAACATGTTTTTTTTGATAAGCCAATAGAATAATGATTCATGTAACATTTCAACATTTTCATGAAACTTCGTAGTTGGTGTATGTATACTTCTAGTAGGCCCTATATCAAAATTATTTCAATTACCTAAAATAGGCACACTTTTAATTCTCAAAAAACTATAACGACAAAAATGAAATTTGTTTTACAGAACGATCAAAAAGAAAGTAGAGTGTTCCTGGTACCTTCCCGAATACAAATTAAAGGAGATGTATTGGAAACAATGAAAGATCAGAGTAACATGGTGTCGATCTATCTGACTGCCCCCAATCCTACGGACTTCCTTCCGGACGCCGTCTACCACATGTTGATTGTTGAATTCTTACACCTCTCGAAGATTAAAGAAAGGAAAAGTGATGATATTCAATTATACCAAAATCGTAGTGATTTTGGTTTTGATAAACACGTTGTCAGTTTTGGTGCCGTTGAACATAAAGATCGTAACGGAAAGAGTGAAACACAGGTGAACGCATTGAAGGTAGGCAATCATTTGTTACCTAATCGTTATATTTTGAGCTAGGTATAGGCCTATGCCTACATTTTTTTATCCTTACAAAGACAAAATATATACGCATACTAGTTTTACTAAAATATACTATTCAACAACAACAACCAAACATTATTTACTTCCTTTAATCAGTAAACTATACCCATTTATTATACTAGCATACTAGTTTTACTAAAATGTACTATTCAACAGCAACAACAAAACACTATTTACTTCCTTTGATCAGTAAACTATATCCATGTATTATACTAGCATACTAGTTTTACTAAAATATACTATTCAACAACAACAACAAAACATTATTTACTTCCTTCAATCAGTAAACTATGCCCATTTATAAGAACTCCCAACCCTACCAACCTATTCCAAACATCCCTGATCATCGATAACAATAATAATTATGTAATAACAGAATATTCTTCATGTTTTTTATAGTCAATGACCTCTCAGTCGCCTTATTTTATTATGTTTTTCAACAGTTTCAAATAGCACGCAGAGTTGAAATTGACAACGATGACATAGGTACGGTCAGGATGGTCGATAGCCCACAATCGGCTTTTTGCAAAGAGGTGAGATACATAACATGTTAATGTACACGGTGTTGACGTATTGAGATTTAAAACGAAAAATATGTTGGCAATATATATTTATTTGTAGGTTATGATAAATAGTAATCTTAAAACTATATATATATTATATATATATATTATTTGTATGATTATTTGTTATTATGCAGATTTTAGATTATCTACAGGATCATTTAGCAACTAAGTGTAAAGTCGGCTACAAACTGTCCGTACTTTGCATAGCGTGTAAACCTTCAAAGCCTCATTTTCATGATCTACAACGATGCTTAGACAACCCGACTGTTCCATGTGAAAGAAACTCAATGGTTACACAGGGCTTCCAAAGACTGTTTCTAACAGGTAATTATCAATTCATTCATTCATCTTTTATTTCGGAAAAAAAATTCTCCATAGTTCAGCAACAAAAATAACGAATACACATATATATATATAAATATGTAGATATATAAAGAAAAAAAAAAAAAAAAAAAAAAAAAAAAAAAAAACCAACGTTACATAGACACGTGGATAACAATGTGCAATTACTTGACTTTCACGATAGGCATATAGGCCTAGGTCACAAATAAAACGTATGTTCTTTTCTAATAGTTTCTGAAAACTATACAAAAATATATGCATTCAAATACATGGAACACTTGTAAGTAATGTAGAACTGTTGTCACACTTAGTATAGGTAAGGCCGACAGATATACAGTTGTATGCAATCAATAAAAAAGCTTATATTTAATGGAATCGATATTTTGTTTTCAGATCCAAAACGGCCAACAATACCGAAAAAACCGCCATTGATAAAGCCAGGTAACTAACTTACACTAATCTATATTATAGTAATTTTTTCACTTAATTAAACAAAGTTAATATATAATATTTGATAATTTCAGTTTAGAACTGAAGTTTAGGCGCATAAACAATAATTCGTTGGCGATGTACTTTTACATTTTGATATCATGCTTATTTTGAATTAAACCATATTTTTTAGCCACAGGACAGCAAGTAGGTACTTTAAGGCGAGGTAACTATACAAAGACTTTTTTATAATAGAAATTACCCCTCCTCAATATTAAAAGACGATATACCAAGTTATTCGCGTATGATTCATTGGCGATAAAAAACAATATAATAATGATAATTCAAAGGAGATCATGCCTACATCTCCAAAACTGCTGCTAATAATAAAAATTGTATTATCAATAATAATACAAGTATTTATGAAAAATAAACCTTATTTAAAATAGTTTTCTTTAAACAAAATCGTTTCGTTTAATAATGATAACATTTGTAACGAGTTATTAAAAATAAATAATATAAAGTTGCTATTACATATGCAATAAGAAATAATAATATAAATGACATTACGGTATTATGTTACAGAATAAACTATATATTTCTATAATTTAGGTAAATAATAAAATAACAGCAATCATTATAACAGTTTATATTGTCTTTATAGTATCTCGGGAAAAGACATTTCAGCAAATGTTGATGCAGGTGTCGAAATGGTTTGAGGAACATATTTCACTTGATATGCTCAAGACGCTATGCAAAGACAAAATAAAGTGTCTAAGCGACTTACAGAAGGCTGAAACCCCCAAAGAATTGTTCGAGTTTATGAAAAACGATGGCCATCTTTCGGCTATCAACTTTAAAATTATCATCGAAATAATCGATGTCACTGGTAAAACGGGGGTTCTGGAGGTCAACAAACTGTTAAAGGACACTTACGAAAAAGCCGACCATCAGATAAAATCTTTCACACTGTATCGCCAAAAGCTGATCGATTTCGGTACCAAACTGGGAGATGACAACATAGCAACACTGATCCAACTAGAGAATGTCTCTAAGAAACACAGAAACAACCAATGGACTGTGATATTGGATCTTGAACAAAGGGGTATCCTAAACGAACATTACTTGCAACCATTTATCGATAATTTAAAAGATAATGAATTAACATCAGCGGCTAAAATATTAGAAGAAACTACTCAGTGTTGACAAAATATGTGCTTTGGATGTTGTATGGACAGACAAAATCGCCTAAATACATTGGATAATCAACATGTAGACTATAGGCCTAATAGTAAGTTACGGATTATTTCGCGCCACTGTGTACATTAGCATCAATTAAAAAATCAGGTTTATTTGAAAATAATAAAATAGTATTGTAGATTAAATTGAAATGCACCAAATTTACTTATCAAAACATTTACGTCTTTATCAAATTTCCTCTATGAACAAATTGTCTCCATAACGGTCTGCCAGTGGCCGTTCTATAAGTTTCTGGAAAAGTAAAAATTGGAAGACGAGGCTTTCCTTCTTTATTCTCTCCACCAATTTTCAAAACCAAGCTCTCTTCCCATTCTGACAATATACTACTGTATGTTAATCTTGTTATAATAAACTATTGATTGTCTTTTGTTTGATATAGGGGCCACATTTAACTGTCGTACGACCATAATCATGTACCATCATATATTTCACCGGCATTTGACCTTGTTTAGCATACTTTTTTATTTTGATCGATTGATCGATTTACCAATTGATCGATATTAGTGTTCTCTATCTATAGTTTCAGTTATTAGCTGTAGCAGAAGCTGACTAATCAGATTATTAATACCAACATTGATAAATGTGGTTTTATTCCTTTCCTTTTTGTTAATAATGTGGCCTGATTTTAAGTGGTGGAAATATGTATATGACTTAACCATAGCAGAAGTTACAAATTCAAAGAGTATACGTTTAGAATATTTCAAACTATTTCTTATAGATTTATTGCCATTGTAGTGGATAGGCTATCTTCATGTAGCTTTTGTAAACGGTAATAAGGTAGCATGGATGTATTTACTTACTTCAATTTTAATAATGAATAGCTTAAAGCCAGATATGCCAATCACATGAGAAAAATATCAATTTAATCTAAACTAAACGATAACGTATATTGGTTTGATTCAGCATTATTTGTGATGGGGCATCTAAGTTTTATCGTTAAAGTGACTGTTATACACCTTGACTACTTTTAGTTTTATTTAGTTATTTTACCATGTTCATTTATAAAAATTGTACTAATTATAGACCTACAATTTGACGATATTTCATTTAAAAACGCTCTCATAATGCGATACTATATCACATCTATATACTTTTGGAAAATAATGATAGTCGACTTAAACCTAATCTAGAGTATATACAATAATAACAACAACCATTACAATTAAGGTATAACAATGTTTTGATTTAAATACTATTTTCTATAAGGTAATTCCTCCATTCTTTTTTAATTATCAGATACTGATTATATTTATTACATTGAAATTAAAGTTTATTGTTTTTTAATGATACAATAATATGTAAATATGGGTAAATATAAGTAATTAAAAGTGAAAAACAAAACACTTCAGCCAGTTTTGATCTCTGTTTCAGTTGCGTACAATCAAAACGTTTCAACTAAAGTGGTATATAGGGGAGGCTACATTATCAAGTAGAAGCCACTCTTGGTCACTTTCTTCAATGCTTTATTTGTTGTAAAACATTTCTTATAAAAAAAAGTGGGGGGGGGGGGGGGGGGGATAGAGAATTGGGTTGCGAAGTAATTGGGTGTGTGTCCATAGAGATTTTTTCCCTAGTAAACACAAGATGTGATATTTTATTTTGTTTTGTGAGTGGGCTGGGTATAATCCACCATGATTGATTTTGAAAACAAAAAAATTCAGATAAAATAAAAAAACGATAGTTGCTGAATTGTAAAGAAAATCAAGAAATATAGCTAATTTTATGAAGCATATTGTTTGCCATCGTCGCTCGATGGACACGGTTTTACAGAAACTTCTGTAACATTAAAATTGTTGGCATGAAAGACATTTTACAAAACTTTCAGTGAAATTGTTAATTATCTTTACAATTTTTGTTTTGGATCTCAAGATTGCCGTGAAGACTTAATATTTATGTCAAGTTCTTCAGGTATAAACATATTCTTCCACCTTCATCGTGTGTTTCGTGTATTACCAATGATTCACTTATAATTTCACTCTTCCCTGGTTGCATCATAAACGTTTCTAAATGACTTGGGTGTTACTTTTTTTTGTTAGAGGCCCCCACTAGAACCTTTATAACAAACAAGAACACTTGTCATTGTTTGTTAAACCTTTCCTCGTCGGTAATTCCAACGGATTGGTATCACGGATGACTTCATGAACTTCATACAAAATTTATTTTGTTATGATCAATGAACTTTTTAGAAGGCCTCCAACATACACAGTATAGGTCTATAGAACCTATATAACTAAACAAGAACTTCACATTGTTGTTAAACCTTTCCTCGTTGGTGCTTTCAACGGATGGGCATCACGGAAGGCTTCTCAACTTCACAATCAATTTATTTAATTCTGAATGTTTTTTATTATCAATAATAAGTCGTGTTATTTATACATATTTTTATGGTTAATTTCAGAGTTCTCTTTAAAACATAATACTGAATGAAGTCATCATTTTGATTAGGGTTGGCTGTTGTATATTAATATTTACCTTGAATTTACCTTAAACTGTACGACTGTGAGAACTACTAAGTGTTTCCCTGCTACCAGTTAACCTAGGTAAAATCTGTTTGAAGAGCGTATTAAAAATGCCTATGTATACAAGTAGGCCTACAGTCATAATTTTATCCAGAAATTCAATCTGAACCAAGGTGCGTGTTGGAATGTGTCACGGTTCACTGGTCTTTTTGTACGCAGTTGACAAATACCACTAACTTATTATACTGTATTTATAGTATTAACATTATTTTGTCATATATATTCTCAGTTAACTATTTATTTTATAAATTCTATTTATTCTTGTTTGATAAATTAAAGATTGTTTGGGATATCACAGGGAAATTCTATAATACTATACAATTTAAAGACAAAATACCAATGAATTTTTAGACCTAGGCCCATTGTTGGCAAATGAGAAATATACTAAATAAAAGTTAAACCTACTGTATTAACCATAACCATGCATTTACTATCATAATATCAATACAGTATTCAATAACATACCAAACAAGAAATACAAAATGCTTGGCAGGGGCAGCTTAAGCAAAATACATGGCTGTAATTCAAATAAGCCAGCTATTCATAACATTGTATGATGTTCTGTTCAAACAAACATGGCACTTTCATTCTTTACTCAACAACTACAAGTAAACTGAGTGCTTGCGTTATTGTATATTGTTATTATAATAACTCACTCCCTATACAGAATGTACCTAAGATTAGATTTGAAAAGAATAACAAGTTTTGATTAGTTATGCACCACTCATTTTTAGAGTCACAATTGTGTTGCATTCCGTCGTGCTCATTTGTTCGTTAAATAATTTACCAGAATAGAATCTGAATGTCGATTTTCCATGGACCTTACCAACAACGCTAACGATGGAGCGGGTTCTTTATAAGCACATTAAATTAAAATAATGCAGATTTGTTGACACATTTTATGAAACCAACAACAAAAATGGAGAGTATTCATGCTAGTGAGTAAGTACACGATTCGTTGTTCATAATCTTTCATTTTGATCATCATTCATTATGATCACTTTTCATTATGATCACCTTTCATTATGATCTCCTTTTACTATGGCCACCTTTCATTATGATCACCTTTCATTATGACCACCTTTCATTATGATCACCTTTCATTATGACCACTTTCATCATAATCACAGTTCATTATGGTTACCTTTCTTTATGATCACCTTTCACTATAGCCACCTTTCATTATGATCACCTTTCATTTTGATCACCTTTCATTATGACCACCTTTCATTATGATCACCTTTCATTATGATCACTTTTAATTATGAACACCTTTTCATTATGAACACCTTTCATTATGAACACCTTTCATTATGATCACCTTTCATTATGATCACCTTTCATTATGATCACCTTTCATTATGATCACCTTTCATTATGATCACCTTTCATTATGATCACCTTTCATTATGATCACCTTTCATATAATTATGTATGATCTTTATTTATTTATTCTTTATATTGAGTTGCCTCTTCAGTCTAAGACTGTTCTCCCATATGGAACGCCTCCTCTGCCTTCAGTTCACATTTATCATGCAGTACACACCAATCGTCATGCAAAACACACCAATCGCCATGCAGTAGGGCCTACACACCAATGGTCATGCAGTACACACCAATGGTCATGCAGTACACACCAATGGTCATGCAGTACACACCAAACATCATGCAGTACACACCAAACATCATGCAGTACACACCAATCGTCATGCAGTACACACTTATTTAGTTATTTTACCATGTTCATTTATAAAAATTGTACTAATTATAGGCCTACAATTTGACGATATTTCATTTAAAAACGCTCTCATGATGCGATACTATATCACATCTATATACTTTTGGAAAATAATGATAGTCGACTTAAACCTAATCTAGAGTATATACAATAATAACAACAGCCATTACAATTAAGGTATAACAATGATTGTTTTGATTTAAATACTATTTTCTAAAAGGTAATTCCTCCATTCTTTTTTAATTATCAGATACTGATTATATTTATTACATAGAAATTAAAGTTTATTGTTTTTGAATGATATAATAATACGTAAATATGGGTAAATATAAGTAATTAAAAGTGAAAAACAAAACACTTCAGCCAGTTTTGATCTCTGTTTCAGTTGCGTACATCCTAAAACGTTTCAACTAAAGTGGTATATAAGGGAGGCTATATTATCAAGTAGAAGCCACTCTTGTTCACTTTCTTCAATGCTTTATTTGTTGTAAAACATTTCTTATTAAAAGTGTGGCGGGGATAGAGAATTGGGTTGTGAAGTAATTGGGAGTGTGTCCATAGAGATTTTTTCCCTAGTAAACACAAGATGTGATATTTTTTTTTGTTTTGTGAGTGGGCTGGGTATAATCCACCATGATTGATTTTGAAAACAAAAAATTCAGATGAAATAAAAAAAACGATAGTTGCTGAATTGTAAAGAAAATCAAGAAATATAGCTAATTTTATGAAGCTTAATGTTTGCCATCGTCGCTCGATGGACAAGGTTTTACAGAAACTTCTGTAACATTAAAATAGTTGGCATGGATGATGACATTCTACAAAACTTTCAATGAAATTGTTAATTATCTTTACAATTTTTGTTTTGGATCTCAAGATTGCCGTGAAGACATAATATTATAATAATAATAATATAATAATATAAGTTCTTCAGGTATAAACATAATTCTTCCACCTTCATCCAGTGTTTCGTATTATCAATGATTCACGTATGATTTCACTCTTCCCTGGTTGCATCATAAACGTTTCTAAATGACTTGGGTGTTACTTTTTTTTGTTAGAGGCCCCCAACATACATAGTAGGTCTAGAACCTTTATAACAAACAAGAACACTTGTCATTGTTTGTTAAACCTTTCCTCGTCGGTAATTCCAACGGATTGGTATCACGGATGACTTCATGAACTTCATACAAAGTTTATTTTGTTATGAATGAACTTTTTAGAAGGCCCCCAACATACACAGTATAGGTCTATAGAACGTAACTAAACAAGAACACATTGTTGTTAAACCTTTCCTCGTTGGTGCTTTCAACGGATGGGCATCACGGAAGGCTTCTCAACTTCACAAACAATTTATTTAATTCTGAATGTTTTTTATTATCAATAATAAGTCGTGTTATTTATACATATTTTTATGGTTAATTTCAGAGTTCTCTTTAAAACATAATACTGAATGAAGTCATCATTTTGATTAGGGTTGGCTGTTGTATATTAATATTTACCTTGAATTTACCTTAAACTGTACGACTGTGAGAACTACTAAGTGTTTCCCTGCTACCAGTTAACCTAGGTAAAATCTGTTTGAAGAGCGTATTAAAAATGCCTATGTATACAAGTAGGCCTACAGTAATAATTTTATCCAGCAATTCAATCTGAATCAAGGTGCGTGTTGGAATGTGTCACGGTTCACTGGTCTTTTTGTACGCAGTTGACAAATACCACTAACTTATTATACTGTATTTATAGTATTAACATTATTTTGTCATATATATTCTCAGTTAACTATTTATTTTATAAATTATATTTATTCTTGTTTGATAAATTAAAGATTGTTTGGAATATCACAGGGAAATTCTATAATACTATACAATTTAAAGACAAAATACCAATGAATCTTTAGACCTAGGCCCATTGTTGACAAATGAGAAATATACTAAATAAAAGTTAAACCTACTGTATTAACCATAACCATGCATTTACTATCATAATATCAATACAGTATTCAATAACATACCAAACAAGAAATACAAAATGCTTGGCAGGGGCAGCTTAAGCAAAATGCATGGCTGTAATTCAAATAAGCCAGCTATTCATAACATTGTATGATGTTCTGTTTAAACAAACATGGCACTTTCATTCTTTACTCAACAACTACAAGTAAACTGAGTGTTAAGTTATTGTATATTGTTATTATAATAACTAACTCCCTATACAGGAAGCACCTGAGATTATATCTGAAAAGAATAACAAGTTGATTAGTTATGCACCACTCATTTTTGGAGTCACAATTGTGTTGCATTCCGTCGTGCTCATTTGTTCGTTAAATAATTTACCAGAATAGAATCTGAATGTCGATTTTCCATGGACCTTACCAACAACGCTAACGATGGAGCGGGTTCTTTATAAGCACATTAAATTAAAATAATGCAGATTTGTTGACACATTTTATGAAACCAACAACAAAAATGGAGAGTATTCCTGCTAGTGAGTAAGTACACGATTCGTTGTTCATAATCTTTCATTTTGATCATCATTCATTATAATCACTTTTCATTATGATCACCTTTCATTATGATCTCCTTTCACTATGGCCACCTTTCATTATGATCACCTTTCATTATGACCACCTTTCATTATGATCACCTTTCATTATGACCACTTTCATCATAATCACAGTTCATTATGGTTACCTTTCTTTATGATCACCTTTCACTATAGCCACCTTTCATTATGATCACCTTTCATTTTGATCACCTTTCATTATGGCCACCTTTCATTATGATCACCTTTCATTATGATCACTTTTAATTATGAACACCTTTTCATTATGAACACCTTTCATTATGAACACCTTTCATTATGATCACCTTTCATTATGATCACCTTTCATTATGATCACCTTTCATTATGATCACCTTTCATTATGATCACCTTTCAATATGATCACCTTTCATTATGATCACCTTTCATTATGTTCACCTTTCATATAATTATGTATGATCTTTATTTATTTATTCTTTATATTGAGTTGCCTCTTCAGTCTAGGACTGTTCTCCCATATGGAACGCCTCCTCTGCCTTCAGTTCACATTTATCATGCAGTACACACCAATCGTCATGCAGTACACACCAATCGCCATGCAGTACACACCAATGGTCATGCAGTACACACCAATGGTCATGCAGTACACACCAATGGTCATGCAGTACACACCAATGGACATGCAGTACACACCAAACATCATGCAGTACACACCAATCGTCATGCAGTTTACACCAAACATCATGCAGTACACACCAATCGTCATGCAGTACACACCAATCATCATGCAGTACACACCAATGGTCATGCAGTACACACCAATGGTCATGCAGTACACACCAATCGCCATGCAGTACACACCAATGGTCATGCAGTACACACCAATGGTCATGCAGTACACACCAATGGTCATGCAGTACACACCAATGGTCATGCAGTACACACCAAACATCATGCAGTACACACCAATCGTCATGCAGTACACACCAATCATCATGCAGTACACACCAATGGTCATGCAGTACACACCAATCGTCATGCAGTACACACCAATCTTCATGCAGTCAAATATTGCGTAAATTATACCGTCACCTATCGACAAAATCGAATATCACGTGACGTTTATTAGACGGCTGTAAAACTAAGACTATTTAACCTTCTTTTATGGAATTCAATAATTGCAATGGCCTCCTAGTCGCGCCTATGTCTCGCATAATAAATTATTGTATATATAAATAACAGAGCATATGGAACGCCTCCTCTGCCTTCAGTTCACATTTATCATGCAGTACACACCAATGGTCATGCAGTACACACCAATCGTCATGCAGTACCCACCAATGGTCATGCAGTACACACCAATCGTCATGCAGTACACACCAAACATCATTCAGTACACACCAATCGTCATGCAGTACACACCAAAAATCATGCAGTACACACCAAACGTCATGCAGTACACACCAATCGTCATGCAGTACACACCAATGGTCATGCAGTATACACACCAAACATCATGCAGTACACACCAAACATCATGCAGTACACACCAATCGTCATGCAGTACACACCAATCGTCATGCAGTCAAATATTGCGTAATTTATACCGCCACCTATCGACAAAATCCAATATCACGTGACGTTTATTAGACGACTGTAAAACTAAGGCTATTCAAACTGTATACTACAGCAACTCACGATGTCTACTACTACATCGCACGTGCTTTATGACTAAAATGGCTCGCAAAACTATTAAAGCAATCTTGGAATCTATAGGACGTAGGCGCGGCTAGGAGGCCATTGTAATCATTGAATTCCATAAAAGAAATAATAAATAGTCTTAGTTTTACAGCCGTCTAATAAACGTCACGTGATATTCGATTTTGTCGATAGGTGGCGGTATAAATTACGCAATATTTGACTGCATGACGATTGGTGTGTACTGCATGACGATTGGTGTGTACTGCATGATGTTTGGTGTGTACTGCATGACCATTGGTGTGTACTGCATGGCGATTGGTGTGTACTGCATGACGATTGGTGTGTACTGCATCATGTTTGGTGTGTACTGCATGACGATTGGTGTGTACTGCATGATGTTTGGTGTGTACTGCATGACGATTGGTGTGTACTGCATGACGATTGGTGTGTACTGCATGACGATTGGTGTGTACTGCATGATAAATGTGAACTGAAGGCAGAGGAGGCGTTCCATAAGAGCATTCACAGAGATGTGTAGCGGTTAAAATAAGTACAGTATGTCAAGCATAAAAGAAATCTTAGAGTCGATGGCCTTAGTTTTACAGCCGTCTAATAAACGTCACGTGATATTCAAATTTGTCGATAGGTGGCGGTATAAATTACGCAGTATTTGACTGTATGACGATTGGTGTGTACTGCATGACGATTGGTGTGTACTGCATGACGATTGCTGTGTACTGCATGATAAATGTGAACTGAAGGCAGAGGAGGCGTTCCATACTCCCAGAGGGCCCAGTGTATTTTATGATGAGTGACAGTGGCTGTGTGTGAACTAGTACACCGGGGTAACCCCATACTCGTCTCGAAAGATGTACTAGGTTATTTAAGTGCACATGAGCTAGATGTGTACAATGGACATATAGTTTAATAGTCCTTATCCGAGAAGACTTGTTCTACCACCAAAACCCTGGAGCGAGTGAGCCTCGAACCCTTGCCGATGTTATGGCTACGTATTACGGTCCCACTGTCTTAATAACCGCTCGGTCACTCACTCGCTCGAGCTATGTCATCCTTTCATTGATAATAACTATAATAATACAACCAACAGGTGCTTAATGATCACCTTTATATTCATCCTTTTCTGACAAGCTTTATGTTTTGTTTACACTTTATTTAACAGCAACAAATTGTGGCAAGCTATTGTTTCAGAGAAATGGCCAGAAGTTGAACGACTGTGTGCATCCGAACCACAACTTGTAAATACTATGTCAGACGAGGTAGGTTGTTATTTTATATCAAATGATTAGCCTAAAAATGTTTTGATTTATACAAATTAAAACATGTACGTTATTTGGAACAAGGCAATCAAGATTGCCTTGTTTGGATTTAACCTTCACGAATGTTTTGTATATAAATCGTATAGGCTTGTCTCATGATGCTGACTGTACATGTAGAACGTTAAATAATGACACTTTTTGTCTAAATTACGTGAATTAAAATTAAACTCTAATGAAATTTGATTTATATTGATGTATCAGTACAGCTAAAAATTACTGCAACGTAACCCACGTTCCAGCTTCGTGCCTACTTCGTGGCCACGATTTATAATTGTTTTTAATCGCGATCCTACGAGAGGCATTGTTTTGCCCCACGCGTCTATTGTTATGTGTTGTTACAAAGTAAACAACATTGTTATCAATGAATCAAAAGGGCAACAGTGATTGAAAATACAGCAGTTACGCCCGATATTTGTATTGCTAGCTAGGCCCAGAGTCTAGAGATTAATGTTTTAAAAAACGAAGTTAGTACCACACACCCTATGCTATTGAGTTCGTACAGAGTACCAATCTAGCATGCCATGCAGTATAACTACTAGTACTAGGCCTATTATATTAGGCCTACCGTAAATGAAACCTATAAAATACGTCAGAATGTTGCCATGCAATAAAAATATAGTATACGGCCACATTGTGAATTAATCAAATTAAACATCGTATCGCTATGTTTTAAATTCGACGACATTATTATTAACAAAATAGGAATGTTCCCACTACTAGGCCTAACGGCACTCATGCGGCCGGTGAACCTCAGTGAAGTGGGCCACGGCCAACTTTGTTTCAACATGTTTGATTTGCGTATCCGGATATTCACCCTCTGGACATTTACCCCCCGGAAAACTACCCCCCGGACAACCACCACCTGGACAACTACCCCCTTAGGACAACTACCCCTTTAGGACAACTACCCCCCGGACAACAACCCCCTTAGGACAACTACCCCCTGGACAACTACCCCCCCCCCCCGGACAATTACCCCCTAGGAACAACCTGACTCTGCAACAGTGTATAATAGGTTGTTGACCGGGGGGTAGTTGTCCTAAGGGGGTAGTTGTCCTAAGGGGGTAGTTGTCCTAAGGGGGTAGTTGTCCGGGGGGTAGTTGTCCGGGGGGTTGTTATCCTAAGGGGGGTAGTTGTCCTAAGGGGGTAGTTGTCCGGGGAGTAGTTGTCCGGGGGGGAATTTTTCTAGACAAACTCTCGTACGACGAAATGAAACGAAGCATTTTATCAATATTTTAAATATCAACAATCGCTATAGGCTCTGGGCCTAGCCAACAAGGCCTGTAGTAGCTAGGGAAGGCAGGCCTACTCGGGCTTAGCTGTAGGCTAGGTTACGCGTGGGAACGAAGCAGTAATTAATAGCTGTACTGAAATAGTAATACATACTATAATCCTCAGTTGAGATATAATTAACTGTTATTTTCCATACAATAATAATGATTTACACAATAGATAGGTAGGCATATGTATTATCAACATCAACATACAATATCATAATATCAAATATAAAACAATTTTTATTCACAACAGTACGCTTTTTTCTGAATAAAATATTTAAGAATAAGGAAAAAGAAAATTATAATTCAAAGGATATTCATAATTCAATAATTATGATAGTATATATTTTATGCATAATTATTTATTTTTAATGTCTCTCTTCAAAACAAATTAAAACCTGTACATAATCCATATACGCATCGAGTCACTTTAATGTAATACTATGTATGTTTGTTCTGTTAGGAGGAGGAAACGTTATTAATGAGGGGTGTGTGGTTGTATATTATTCCAGAAAACTTAGTGATTCAGCTGATTGCTCAAGCATCAGATGTTTGCCTTGAATACAGCTCGCCATATGTAAGGACAATCAGATAGAAATCACAACTATTGCGTATACCTTGATTTACATTGATCTTGCAAATCATATTCATGTTTAGTTCCCTTAGTTGTTGGGTCTTTTATTAATGGAAAAGAAGTAACATACTCTTTCCCAGTGTAGGTTGAACTTCAGAAACAGTAAAAATTCTGTCCTTCCTATCTACAGTGCACAGATCTGAAGACAGTTAATTAAAACAAATATGTTGAGTATCGTTATACGTTATGTTATTTTATATGTGACGATTGTTTTATGTAATTTTGTGTTCACAGTGGCCGCCTACTATTCTTCATTGCTTATCATACAGAGGGTACTCGATCGCATTGAAACTTGTCTTAGAACGAAACAGACAACACGTGAATACATCAGACAGGGTGAGTAGAGTACACATTAATAAAACAATTTGCTTTAAAATAGATTTGAAAGGTAGACGATCGACGTTAAATGCTATATGGTTATATAAGATAAGATAATGTGTTAATGTCATGGTCACAAACATATGTTCTATGTAAATGCACTTCTATAAGCAAACTAACATAATAATGTAAATCAGATTTCCTATTATTGTATGTAGTTTAAAGACTGCTTACACACTAGGACGATAACAATCGACGATAAAAAATGAACATAACCCTTTCCTTACATAAAACAAAGGAAACTAAGTTTTCATTCTAGAACTATAAAATAACCATTTATGATTGATCAAATGACGTCATGATCAATAAGAACAATAACATCGTTGTATCGGTACGATATTATTGCTCTTACTAATTAAGACGTCATTTGATTGGACATGATAAATATCATTTTCATCAAAGACAGCATAAATGGTTATTTTATATACAGAATGAAAAATCTTCTAATTTCTTTTGTTTTATGTCTTTATCTTTTTATCGTCGATCGTTATCGTCCTATTGTAAATGGACATTTAAGCGATTAAAACTGGATTAATTAAAAATGCAATCGTTTTCATGTACGCCTTCCACTCTTCCATCTACTCTCAACCGTTATAAGAGTTTTAAGAGTTCCACAATCGACTGTACAACACCGATGTGTCTGATTAATCTCTGCCCGTACCTACAATAGAGACTTTGTACCGAAAAGATTAAAATTATGGGGGTATGTTTTCTTGCGAATAGTTATAGAACACGTTATTGACATTGATTTACTTACTATTTTGCTATTTAATTACAGATATTTAGCGATACACCATTGCATGTTTGTCTCTATTCATCGTATTTAACTTACAAGTACGTTGTATCGGTACGATATTATTGCTCTTACTAATCATGACGTCATTTGATTGGACATGAGCAATATTATTTTCGTCAAAGACAGCATAAATGGTTATTTTTTATACAGAATGAAAAAAAAAAATTTCTTTTGTTTATGTTTATCTTTTTATCGTCGATCGTCATCGTTCTAGTGTAAATTGACCTTTAGGCAATTAGGATTAAATAAAATTGCAATCGTTTTTATGTACGCCTTCCTCTCTTCCATCTACTCTCAACCCTTATAAGAGTGTTATTGATCCCTAACTGTTCCACAATCCACTGTACAACACCAATTTATCAGATTAATCTCTGCCCGTACGTACAATAGAGAACTAGTGCCGAAAATATTAAAATTATAGGGCTATGTTTTCTTGTGAATAGTCATAGAACACGTTATTGAAATTGATTAACCTACTATTTTGCTATAAAATTGCAGGTCGTTAGGAACACACCATTGCATAATTGTCTCGAATCATCGTTTTTAACTTACAAGCAACACCATGATACTGCCATCTGCCTGATGACGTATGGAGCATCGTGTTCAGCAAGACCTAATGTAATCATCATATATAATTATATTATTATTAAATTAATGATTAGTTTTTACTCAAATTAAAATTAGGTTTTTAATAAATTAATGTTTTTACGAGTAAACACTTTCTGACGCAATAAGCAGTATACATTTAATGATTAGATTGTACAATTTAAATTTTGTGATAAAACAGTAGCTATGCTTCAATTTGGGTACAGACGTATGGAGCATCCTGTTCAATAACTACTCATCATGTAAGCATCAATATTATATAATTAAATTAATGATTAGTTTTATTTTATTTAATGATTACAGTAGATTGCACAATTTAAATGTTGTGATAAAACAGTAGCTAACAATTCAATTTGGGTACAGAAGGTACTGTATGGTGGGCGAGTCATTAACGTGATATTTACAGATAGAAACATTTCAAATAAAATAACACAGTGATGTAATATAGCCTGTTTCTCTGTAAGCATTAACATTCGATTATTACAAATAATGGTTTCAGTCAAACTCAAACTTTATTCGAACAACGCTTTTGGATCAGAAGCACACGCTTATGAAACGGTGCGTTCTAACATTAACAATGCAGTTACAAAAATAAATTACATAACAATTAAACAATTAATAAAAATGATCAGTAGGTAAATTTAAATAAATAAAAATAGTATTGCAGCCAAAAAATACTTAAATCAATGTGGATGATTTTTCAAGACTATCAAATATTGAAACTATTAGAAAAAGTATTTATTAATAATGTAGATAAAATAATAAATAATATTTAAAGTTATTAATTTACGTGATGGGCGGTCAATCTTAGTATAGTCTTTCTATACCTCTATGCAGTAGTTAAGTATTGTTTACAAGGAAATAATATTAAAAGGTCATCAAGTAGTACATAATGTTGCTTTTCAATAGTACCATTAGAAAAAATGTCCAAAAATGATCATACCCAAACTATACAAGACCATATACGTGAATTAAAATGTAAGTCTGTCATAGTAGCACGTTTTGCACATTAATATAAAAAGTGGTCTGTATTTTCTACTTTATGATTGTTAGACTTACATAATTTGCAGAAACCAAACTGTGTATTCCTCGACCATTTATTCATTAAATTGAATCGGTCTTGTATTTATAAGTATTACTGTATGCTATTAATTAACACTATTTAGTGTTTTAACTATTATAAGTAGGCTAGCCCTATAACGAATAATTTATTTTACTTGATTGATTACTTTAATTGATTACGAAATAGTTTTGTAAACATGTTTGCATTTATTATTTGTTTAGGACAAAACACCGATTGATCTGTATAATGAAAATGAGTGTTCAAAGTATGATAAAAAAACTAAAAAGGAAAAAAAACGAGAGCTCATACAACTGATAGAAGGCAAGTAGATTTTTTACACCTGACATTGTTATGTATTGTTAATTTACTGTTAGAAAATATAAAGTAGGTGTGTGAATAAATGAGATTCAATGAAACGTAACAATCGTAACTGTCCATGATAGGTTTGTTATTATCTATTAAACCGATGGTAATAATTCAAATCCTGTTGATGGATAAAAATAAACAGAAATTCGATTAAGCTTCTGAACAGACAAAAGTGAAACTTATTAATGACCATGTGACTATAAAGGTTCACTGAATCATGAAACACTTAAAGATAAGCTGGTTTATCAATGTAGTATTGTGACATTTTGCTGGAAACAGTTTACTAAACTAATATGAATAGTATAACGACGTGCTTGAATGTGGCATTTATTTGTTAGTGATTACTATTATATTTCTCTGTTTAGCTTTAGCAAGATTAAAAAACGCATCCTAATAAATTGAAAATTTACTATAAAATTGCGTCTTAGGCCTACATGGTAATCATACCACTGGTCCAAATACTTACAATCTGAACAATTCATTTAATATAACAGTTTGTTATTTCACTTTGATAAAATAAATGCATGGCACCAATAATTTATTATCCATATATTTGTGTCTTAGAGTTTTCAATTCCAGCTGAAGTAATTGCTAGAGGTAAAGAAGCAACTGCAGTTTTCAAAGAGGCTCTAAAAAATGGTACAGTTACAATAGTCAATTCAAGAAGTATGTTCCTTGGGAAAGAAGGAGCTGGCAAAACAAGTTGCGTGAAAGCTATTCTTGGAAAAAGGTATGTTTTTTTTATGATAATATGTAGATTATTTTACTGAATTATTCTATTGCGTATAGAATTGTCGGCGAATTTTAATCCTAGACCTAACAGAAGATTAAGACAATATTCCCAGTGTTGTATTATTATAATTTAAACATTGTTGGTGGTCGTCAATTTTAGTGAAGACAACTTGAGGAATCCTATACTTAAAGTTCATGTTTCATAGTGTAGAGATGTCCAAAAACGTCTCAAAACAGCAGTTTGATGAAGCTTTGCCTAGGTAAAGCACAAAGTCAACATGCTTCAAAACAGTTAATTTCAATAATAATTATGTAAACATTATATTATGACTGTTTAGTAATGTATATTATCGTTTAGATTCGATCCCAAGGAACAGTCTACCGACGGAATAGTTGTCGCAAACACACTGGTTGAAGCGTCAGGAGACGATTACCAAAAGTGGCAGGAACACAATATTGACGGTATTGAAAAAGTATAGTGTTAAAGGTTCTTGGTTGGTGATTTTCAAAATTAGTTATTTATTGGGAACTAGATCTAATGAAACAGGTTTTTTTCCAATTATTCATTTCTAATATAGCATGATATATTGCATCGATGGAAGATCGCAATAATATTTATGCCGACCATTATAAGATTGTTGGTATCTTTAACATACTATATACAGAAAAAAACACATACATTCAGTGTGAGGAATTAATGGTACAAAAACAATTAATATTTACCGAATTAGCACCTGAAAGAATGTAATGATGGTGGTAAATACCTTCTAAAATTTACTAAGCCTGAATAAACATCAGTTCGAGTAAAACAAGGAATTTAATTGTTTAATTAAGGGTAAATTGGTATTATAAACCTGTTTGTTGGAAGAAGGTTTATCCCACATAATCTATAATGCCTCCTTGATATTACGTAGTTGTAATATAACGTTATTATGTATTTTATAGTAATTCAATTATCGAATGAGATTCGAGAAGAAGCAGTGACAGAATATGTGGCAAAACAATTACTACAAGGAAAATCTAGCACGACTTCGACATCATCCATCGAAGTTATGGTACTTTTTTCTCTTCTACTACAAATTATTAGAGTATTATTTGTTGAAGAATTAGACGAAATGTTAACTTATCTTTCTGATTATTCGTAGGATGTTTTAAAAGAAGAGGAGGAATTGAATCTAAAGGGTATAATTATTATTGTCCGTTTTGTATTTTTATTACGATCAGAATTATCATCAGTATCGTTTGTATTTTTAATGATGAAATAGAAATAAGCAAATAATGTTGTATTTGCCTTAGATGACAGAGGAAATACACTGGCAAAGAAGTTTCCTGAACAAATTCACAAATTACTTGTTAATAAAATCAGCGATAAACTTGACACAACGGCCCACACCGGTGGAAGACAGACAGTTGGTGTGCTTGGTAAATTAAAATTTTGGGCATCCGGAGACAAGCAGCAGACATCGAGCCGAACTACTAAACCTCAGAATATTAGTAGCATTTGGGATTATGCAGGGCAGCTGACATATTATATAACACACCGAGTGAGTAGCAACAATACATGGTCAAAGTTTTACCAATATTTAATCTTTTGTATGATTTATCTTTAGTTTTAGGTCGAAGGTAAAAGCGGGAGGTATCAGTGTTATTTGTGTGGTTTGCCGTTCAATTACTTTATTACAGTACACTTTATTCCGTTTAGTTGTTCCTGACAGGAGGCGTTACGTACATTGTAGTGTTCAGTGCAGTAGATGGACTCCATGAGATGGTAAAAATAAGGGATGTAAATCAAAGTACCAACAAGAAGAAAGCTCCAAAAGATTGTGTAAATTTATATATTATGATTTGTTTTCTTTTTGAATTCTAAGGGAAAGTTGTTACTCCCAGCCATTGTGCCCCAGTTAGTCGGTTGACATATAGCTTATCAAGCCGAAGTTTCCTCTTCTTACCGTTTGAAAAGTAATTATAAATTAATTTGCGGTAATATATGACTAGCTGTTTAGAATGTCTTGTGCCTGTAGATTATAGTTATTGTACAGTTATTTATTGTTTTCAGGGATTTTGGGGAATGACGAATTTGGGAATGACTGTTTTCTGGATAAGGTCCATTTATGAATACGCCGTTGTGCGATATGGTACGCCTAGCATAGAGAGAAGCTTAAACGGTGTAGTTTTACCGCCCATTATACTAGTCGCTACTCACAAAGACAAAGTTAAAGGAAGAAACGAAGCTGAGAAAATTGCCAAGGTAAGTGACGTATAAGCTTGATAACATTTATTTAAAAGATAAGTTATGTATATTTAGATTTGAGAGGATTAGCTTTTTTACCTTCACTTTCTCTACCCTAAAAGAGAGATGAATGAAAATAATAAGAATACTATTAAAAGATCACCAAAAGATAATGCTGTTTGAAATACATTTTAAGATTAGAAATACATTTTACACCAATAGATGCAATACATTTTTAGAATCAACGTTGTAATGAATTTTAATTCACAACATAATATTTCTATCAGTAATACATTTAATAATGGTGCCTTCAATATGAAGAAACTGTATTCTCTCATCGACTATATTGGACTTATAGTATAATTTATATATACAGTATATTGTACTGGTTATATGAATACATGTTTAGTTATGTTTGATATTACAGATTAAGGCTATGGGGCAAGAAATACTTGAAGCTATCAAAGACACACCATACGAAAAACACGTAGATCCTGAGATATACATGGTAGATAGCAAATCTCGTAGAGGAATTGAGAAACTCAAAAAAAGAATTGGAGTTTTCATGAATGTGATGAAACGAAAGATTCCAATCAAGTGGGTTGATTTCCAGACCAAGATACAAGAACTTGGTAAAACAAAGCTGTTGTTGTCCTTAAATGAGGTAATTTAAAGTCAAATAATTGCAATGTTTTTCTTTCAATCAAAGATTTTAGTAATTTAATATCAGGAAAAATGTAGGCGTAATTACTGCTGATAAAAATAACCACTTTGAAGGAAAATATTATTGTGAAACTGAAAAAAGATTCAAATTGTTTATATTTGTGACCCGGAAATGTGACAAATTGTCTCCTTCACTTCTAAAAAAATGCAATTTAGTCCTCTATATGCCGTTCATTCCCGTTACACAGTGGTATAGGCTGTTTAGTTGACTGCGCGTTCGAAAATCAATATGTAGGCCCTAGTTTATGTATCAAAAATAATTTATTGAAAGTGTTCTATTACCTCCTTCTTCTAGATAACCAAAATCGCAAATGAATGTGGAATTGCTGATGCAGAACTGACTATGGCTTTGGACTACCTGAATGACACAGGGAATATTCTGTACTCTAAGAATGAAGAGAAATTAAAGCATGTAGTGCTAATAGATTTACAAACGATGGTTGAAATGGTGACAGAAATCTTCACTGACAAAATACCAGACAGCATCGGCGGAAAGGTAAGTTGACATCTTGCCCAGCTTGATTAGAATGAGATGTGAAAGATAAACTAATGAAATTATCATAATTCGAACATTAAAAAGCATTTTATTGTTATGACATCTCTGTTACTGCCTAACTTCTGTTTCTGAAAAAGTTTGTTATAAATAAAGTGATTGTTTGGCATAAATACGAATCCAAAAAATAATAGCTGTGATAAAAATAAAATAAATTAATGCTAGTATGTACTGTATGTCTATTACAGGCAATTGATACATGTGTTTTTATGATTCATAGTTATCTATTAATTTTTGTAGTGTATGTTGTTTTTTATAGTGGTCTAGATTAAATCAATTATGGGAAAGATTTAATGTCGAGGGAATTCTGGAAGAGGAATTAGTACGTCATTTATGGCGGAAACTGATTGAATTAGATGAAAGCTATTTGGATATCTTCTTAGATGTATTGAAGATGTTTCAACTTGTATTCGAAACGCAAACTGTGACGGTGAGCTTTTGTTGTTTCTTAACCATTTATGAATTTACACTGGGTAAAAAGCCATTTAAAAATGGTTTCAATATGGACACTTCTAATTCTTACTGTCATTTTACAATTTCTACAACATTTCTTAACATAAATTATCTTACAATTGACCTCGAAGTTGGCGGGAAACAATGGGAGACATATTTTAATTCAATAAAAAGTAGTGAACAAAATCTCTTTTATAGGATGAGGAAAATGACAGTGACCGAGTGTTCCTGGTTCCTTCTCGGATACAAATTAGAGACGATGCATTGGAAGTAAAGGAAGATTCGAGTAACATGGTGTCGATCTATTTGACTACCCCCAAACCTATGGACTTTCTTCCTGACGCCGTCTACCACATGTTGATTGTTGAGTTCCTACACCTCTCGAAGATTAAAGGACGGAGAAGTGATGATTTTCAATTATACCAAGATCGTAGTGATTTTGGATTTGATAATCACGTTGTCAGTTTTGGTGCCGTTGAACATAAAGAGGATAACAAGCAAAGAAGACGACAAGTTAGCGCATTGAAGGTGCGTATTTATTTTTGGCTACCATCACCACACCAAAGTTCTAAGTCAAAATCGGAGCACATCGTTCACATTAGTCCTACGAACAGAGAATTTTTCTATTTGTTAACACTCACTAAACAGCAATCATTTGCAAATTACACGATGAAGGTTTGTGGAGCCTCAGCTGGTGGTTAACGTGCTTTCGTTTTTAGTTTCTCCCTCAACCTAATAGGAAAAAAATAATGCTCCCTCCATAAGCCGCAATTAAGCCCGATATAATTCTACTCATCCTGTAATTAGCAAGATGTGCATAATATTAACACAAATGATGGCAAATACACACATACAAACTACTGTAAATTATGTACGATGTTACAATTGCTCAGGCTTAGCAGTCTCATTTGATCATATTGGCAGCCAGGCATATAAGCAATCATTAGCAAAGTGACAGCGTCAATTGTTAACACTATACCTCGTTCCTTTCCACTCCTCGAATGTGCCACAGTTTAACATATTGCCTTGTTACTGTTACAAAAGTAAGCCTACCTATGAGAGTAATGGAGTCCAGTATTATTTATCTCTTCTGACCATTTGTTTCTGTTAGTAACTCACATTTATAATTTAAACAATTCCATAATAATTTATTCATTTAAAATAAACTATTTATGTATAATTTCTTTCGTCTAACTACGAACATACTTTTCTAATTTACAAATATAGCAAATTTTGATATAATTATAAAATAATTCATGATGATTGACTATTGTGTTTTTTAACAGTTTCAAATAACACGCAGAGTTGAAATTAGCAAAGATGAGAGAGGTATTACCAGGCTGATAGATAGCCCGCAACCAGATTTTTGCAAAGAGGTAAGGCAATCGTTCAATGGATTGATGTTAATGCTGTTGACCTAATTAAGATTGGAATTGAAAACAACAATTTTGTCATATTTGTAAATTATGAGAAATAGAAATCCTAAAATGATACACAACATCGGTAACACAAATAAAAAAAAACATTTATATTATCACGTAGGTTTTAGACTTTCTACAGAAGCATTTCGAATCCAAGTGTACAGTCGGCTACAAACTGTCCGTACTTTGCATAGCGTGTGAATCTTCCAAGCTACATTTCCATGATCTACAACGGTGCTTAGACAACCCGACTGTTCCATGTGGAAAAAACGCAATGGTTACACAAGGCTTCAGAAAACTGTTTTTAACAGGTGATTATCAAAAAAAATGTACAATTATTTGGCTTTATATGTAACGAATTGTCTAGATCGTCTGTAACACATATTGAAGCCAGATAGGATAATCCAGGTGGGTGTGTGTGTGTGTGTGTATATGTTATCAATGGTAATTGAATGGATTCTATATACAGAACGGCCATTAAAAGGGTTATCCACAAATGTTCGAAGCCAGGTAACAAACGAATGATTTTATAATAATATTTGTAATTAACTCTTCTCAATATTACTTTACCAATTGACATAAAACATCAGAAAATATCAATATCTTTTAAAACGTCTAAAAACTCACTTGCACCCTGAAGCATTTCCTGTTCAAGCGGCTCTGAACATTATATGAATAACGGCGCCAAGTTCGATTGATTGATTGATTGATTGATTGATTGATTGATTGATTGATTGATTGCTTGATTGAAAGATGATACTGGCGATTTACTGTACGTCTACCTTATGTAATATTAATACTTATATTTAATGGAACAATATTTTTTTAGGTACAGAACGGCCCGACGCAGAACCATTTGAACAGTCGAGTCAAAGCCCAGGTAACTTAAAATGACTTTTTTAATAATAAAAATTAGCCATCGTCAATATCAAAAGTGAATTCAGCTTATAAACAACTTAAATATATGTATTTATATAATATAGGATCATTCGAAACAGAATTTCGGCAAATGTTGGTAAAAACGTCACGCTGTTATGATGAATACGGTTCACTTGACCAGCTGAAGATGTTGTGCAAAGACCTGATAAGACCTTTCAACGATCTACAGAAGGCTGAAAGCACAATGGAGGTGTTTCAGTTAATGGAACGCGCCGGTTATCTTACTGCTACCAAGTTTGACGTTCTCATCGACGTAGTCAATGTCACTGGTAAACAGGGTGTTCTGGAGGAAAACAAACTGCTGAAGGACACTTACGAAAAAGCCGACCATCAGGTAAAATCGTTCTCATCGTATCGACAAAAACTGATTAAATTCGGTAACGCACTTTCAGAAGACAATGTAACAACGCTGATCCACCTAGAGAGGGTTTCTAAGAAACAATGCAGCAATCAGTGGACTGTGATATTGGATCTTGAACAAAGGGTTATCCTAAATAAACACAAATTGGAACCATTTATCGAAAAGTTGAAGAAGAATGAGTTAACATTAGCCGCTGAAGAATTAGAAGATAGTGACGAGTGTTGAGTGAATACAACATGGTTTACCGGTACCTAAATATAGGAAAGAGAAGAGTCGGTCTTACATGATATGTTAGTACCAGGCTAGTTAAAGAATAATGTGTAGAATATACATCGAGCCTTATGACTTGGTTGCTAAATTACTAGCTTTACGCTAAGTAGTCTTCTGACTGCTCCGCTGGTCTGCTTTGTTTCATGATGTAGAAGTCTCAATCCAATAATCAAAGGCAGATTTCACAAGGAATATTGGTACACCCCCGAGAGACAGCTTAAGCCCATTGTTATTTGTCACCTACCTCGAACATGCCAGCAACTATCAACTCAGTATATCCTGATGACCTTGATTTCATCTCTCGACATTAACTAGCGCAGCATCGATGACATCGAACGGCTTCTCGCGTCGCTAACTTCAATCTTGTTGTCAACAAAGATAAAAACCACATTCACCTGTATCAGGAAACAGACAGCAGAGTCCGAACGAGAATGGCGGCAGGTAAAGAAAGTTGGCTTTTTTTATTGGGAAGAAAGAGGATAAGAAGCTTTCTGCAGCAGCCTTCAGAAAACTAAACAAAGTAATGGTCAAGTAATAAAAAGTTTAAGAAAAAATCTATAACTGGGAAGTGAGATTGATGTAACAAAGAACACGTTTCACAGTCAATTTATTCTATAATTTAATCATGTTCATTTTGCATAAATATACTGTACAATTCATTGATATTAGTAGTAACTTTGATTAAGAAATGTATTACAATGTAATTACTATGGTTTGATACATTTTAGTGGTGAGTAAGGTTTATCGTTAAAGGTAATACGGTGGTATGTTAGTTTATATATTAATTTTTTTATTTCAATTAATTGATTTACAATGTTTCCTTTGCATAAATAGTATAATCATCGATACATTGGCTTGCTCAGCATGTTGGTAATTGGTCATTTAAATTTTGTTATTAAAGGTATATATATGTGTAGTATATTAGCTTATTTTCTTGACTATACATTTTCCCATGTTCATTTTGCATAAATATATAATATTCATTAATATTAGTAGTAAGTTTGATTTAAAAATGTATGACAATGTAATTACTATGCTTTGATACAAAATTAATGGATAATTTAAGGTTTGTCGTTAAAGGTAATGCGGTGGTATATTGTTTTACTGTATTTTTCATTTACCATGTTTCTTTGCATATATTCATTGAAATTATATGTTGGTTTGATTTAGAAATGTAATTACTATGCTTTGATACAAAATGTTGGTAATGGATAATTTAAGTTATTTTGATTTAGAAATGTATGACAATGTAATAATTGCTTGGTTTGATTCAGCATGTCGGTGTTGTTGGGTCATTTAAGGTAAAGCGTACTATATATCTGGTGAATTAGTTTATTTTCGTGACTATATTTTACCATGTTCATTTGCATAAATTGATATTATGTTAGTTTGATTTAGAAATTAGTTGTGATTTATTTAGCGATTGATCAGCTTTGTGTTTAATGTAACGTGTGTAAACCTCCGTAATTTTGTATATTTTATTACTTTATTATACTTGTTATTTTAACATATTCATTTTAAATAAAATATATATTAGAATGTATACACACTTGTTATCCATATTTTTGTTTCTTTTTAAAAAAACTATTATAATGTATTAACATTACAGTTTGCATACTGGAAAAGTGTGTATATATTCCCTGTTACAATTAAGGTACAATAATATTGATTACCTTACAGTACTTAATATAACAATGACTAAACTAGTAGTTTGTGTTTCTCTGTCTACAGCAAATCATCTGCTATTCTTTCTTAACCCATATAACGGAATTTATAAGTAAAAATGGTTCTATGCCATGACCGTTAAATTCAGCACTATTTACCGAAATACTAAAACATGAAAAGCATACGTTTTAAACAGAGCAGGTTAATCTTCTGTTAAGGTAAAAAGCAACAGTCCTATAGTTGAATAATAAAATTAATTGGATATAGTATACATTTGCCTGAAGCTATTATGCTAAACTAAGTAATATAATACAAAACGTATAATTCATTACAATGGATACATAATAATAAAAAATGATATAATGATACTATATTTCGAATACTTCAGACAGCTGAGGCTTGCTATATATTTCCTATGTTTGTTGATTTATTATTGCTTAAGCTTATCATTGTGTATTATAACTTTATAAATCAGCTATCTACAGTTTTACACTTCCCAAGTAAATAAAATAAAATTTAATGTATGTTTTATCTATGTTCCTGATTCGTACATTCGAGAACTTCTGAACTTATCTACGGTTTTACACTTCCCAAGTAAATATAATCAAATAATGTATGTTTTATCTATGTTCCTATTTCGTACATTCGAGAACTTCTGAACTTATCTACGGTTTTACACTTCCCAAGTAAATAAATACAAATATAATGTATGTTTTATCTCTGTTCCTGATTCGTACATTCGAGACTCATGATGCTGTTACATCGTACAACGTTCAGGGTTAAGATAATCCACGATAAAGTGATCTCTACAGTGAATATTCTATTGGTGGGTCAACTAAATTTAAGGTAGTCGTCTCGGTCACAATATTTTGTTGTTCTTCTTGTTGTGTAGTTTTTTTGTAAACAAAGCAACACCCTTTTTAAAACCGACTAAACTGGATGTGATATATAATGCGAGGGTAAGAGTCTACATAACCAAAATGTAGATTTGTATTATTCTTGTTTCTATTATATGAATTAAGGTGGTAGAGTCAAGTGAGAAAGGGAATTGGCTGGACCTTTTTTACTTCTTTCTTTTTCGAACAATAACAGAATGATGTGTATGCCCATCGTTTACTATGCCTACACGTTGTTTTAAGTTCAGGCCTCGCGTGAACATACTGGGTATTGATTCGCCAAGGCAATCATTTGGAATCCATCCTTCTTTGTTGTCTTTAAGATTTACAGCTCGTACCCAACCTATTGAAATGATAAAAATGTAGAATTAAGTAAAAAACGTATATGTTACTTTATTTTAGGTCAATTATATTACAATCGATTGAATATATTTATGCTTTCAAGTATATGCCACTGTTGACTACGCTGTCGTACTTACTCTACCTATTTTTCTGTTATGCTTATTTTACAATATACGAACTGTTTCAGAATTATGTATTTTACAAATAAAACGACATACTGAGAATTCAACGTAACAGCAAGTAATACTTTCTAGGCCAATATCCAATTCGTGTGATATGAGAAATAATTAGGTGACCCTACTGTAGGCTATATTATAGCTGTTATGATATGATGATAAATGAAGCATCATTATATACGTACCAGATGTTTTATCAGTCAATTCTACCTCGTCACCAGCATCCACTTTCAATTCACCTCTGTCACTTCCAAGAAAATGTTTAGCAATCTTGTACTTGGGTCTACCTGCAACATAAGTTTGGGAGGCTTTAGTACGCTAACCTATGGGCGTCAACATAACCATCCTTTACCTTACTATCCTCAATATACTGCAAACTTAAACGATATTATAATGTTGAGAATGGTTCTTTAAGAAGAATGCTTACTCCATGAGGCATATTGTTCCCCGACGTCACCAGAGGGTCCGGATAAGGTTTTCCGCCAGAATTCGAAACTTCTGCAATATTAAAATAGTTGAAGTTTATCAGTAACAAATACTTTAAGGACATCTAAAGCAGATTGGCATGACGTTATCATAAATTCATCAGCATATTCTCCCGGTACTTTTAGAGACGATGACCTTCGGGGAAGCTTGGTGTCAAGCGACATCTGGCTTCCTGAGAAGTTGAAAGCCAGAGGCTAAGAAACTATAGGCTATGTTTATTGTCTATAGACATGGAAATCGGGCCCGTTCCAACATGAAGAGTTTTCAGTAGCATTTAGACTTTTATCTATTCACTTTTAATAACATGTTTTAATAGCAAACACGTTTACAGATGACTTCAATGTTGCTAGTATAAGTATTTATCGTACATGACCAAAAAACAACAAACCTGTCTTGCGAAGATTCCCAACAAATATAATACTTCATTCTCTCACATGTATCCTTGTGCATAACAATCAAGAACACATTCATTGGCAAACCGTTCTTCTTTGGTACTTTAAACGGATATGTTTCGCTGGATGGCTTCTCAACTTCAACAAAATTCTTGTTGGCACAATCGATGAGCTTATACTTAACACTAAATATAGGAAATGGTTTTTATGTATAATTTATTATTCTTTGAATAAAATGTAAAACAGTGTTTGCTATATAGTCGTTTGTTTTAAATCAAATAAAAACATAACTTCATCCCGTTCCAATGGCAAAATTAAAACACGAATAACTAAATTTTGTCAACCACTTCAACCTAACAGTGGAAGACCCAGCTGATAAAATTTCTTTACTTATAATAATGTTGCCACTTTTGCTATATTTGAATTGCATTTAACCACCGCACATAACCTACCTTAAAACTGCTAAACGACTGTGTACAATTTAATTGTGTATGCTTACCAAATTTGTCTGTCTTTCTTGTATTGTTTTTCGTTGATAAGCATCATCACTCGTTCGAATGTTACCAACTTTACATTCGATTCTAACTTCTTCCAGTCTTTGCCACCTTTTTTCTTGCATGAATACACTATGACGTCATTCCAACTTTCAACCCAGCTCTCATTACTAATAAGTTTCTCTGCCTATAGATAACATCATTTATCATTTTACTAATGAATTTTGAAGCATAATAACCTCATAAAGTATATTGCTTAAATAAAAAGACATGATGTTTCTACAACTTTACCTCAGATAAAGTTACACCTTCAGTTTCTTCAAACTCCATTTTATGAAGAATATTTGAGACGTGTTTATGTTCTTTCTCTTGCAATTTACTATCTTGTTCTTCACATTCTTTGATAATGACTTTCATATGTTGAACAAGATCACGAGCCCATCTTAACACTTTTTCATCCGGGTTACAATATTTCTCAATTGCTTCTTGAAGACTCTTACCACAAAAGTAACAATAACAGCAATACAATAAAGTGAACATAAGGTGGATTGTGCTCAAATACTCGTTAAATAGAAATCAGTTTGCGAAAAGTGAAAAACATGTTTATACCATATAAATATTATTTAATTTTAGGCTTTGTTTTTATTTGATAAATTTAGTCAACGAGTAAATTTTATTTTAAACAATACACTTCTGTCAAGTTTGATCTCTGTTTCGGTTGCGTACATTCGAGAACTACTGCTTCTCAACTAACGTGGTATATATAATAATCGGGAGGCTACTACAAGTAGTAGCCACTCTTGGTCACTTTCTTCAATGCTTTATCTTGCTGGTTTGTTGTAAAGCATTTCTTTGTGTAAATGCCTTTGCATTATAAAAAGAAAATGGGGTTATAGAATTGGGTTGCAAAGTGGTTGGGAGTGTGTCCAGGAGATTTTTAATCTAGTAAACACAATTATTATGCTATTTCATTTTGTTTTGTTCTACTACATCCATGAAGGTGACGTCCAAGTGAGTTGGCTGGGTATTCCGCCATGATGTTGATTTTGAAAAAAAAAATCAGATGACATAAAGAAACGATAAACTAGTTGCTGAAATGTAAAGAAAGTCAGGAAGGCATGCTAGGCTTATCTATGTAAATTGAATCGCATCGGTATTCATTAAATCAAGTCAATGACCTGTGAAGAAAATGTAAACATAATAAAACATAATTTTGTTAATCGTATTTTTATAAAAATATTAAATATTATATTTAAGCCTATTTGGTTTATATCGAGTCTGAAATGCTAACTATCATGAAGTATTGTTACGTGTTGTTTATTTATTTGACCATCATAATATCAATACAGTATTCATCCTACAAAACAAGACATTAAAAATGCTTGGCAGAGCAGATTAAGCAAAATGCATCGCTGTAACTCAAATAAGCCAGCTAATCCATAACATTGTATGATGTTCTGTCCTTAATCAAACAAACATGGCAGTTTCGTTCTTTACTCAACAACTACTTCAACCTGAGTGCTTATCAGTTATTGGACTATTGGACTCACTCCCTGTAATACAGAATGCACCTGAGATCTGAAAAGAATAATAATTTGATTATATGCACCACTCATTGTTAGGGTCACAAAGTGTTGCACGTCGAGCTAATTTGTTTGTTGAATAATGTATCATATAATAGAATCTGAATGTCAATTTGCCATGGACTTTACCCCCAACAACACTAACGATGGAGCGGGTTCTCTATAAGAACATTACATTGAAATAATGTAGAATAATATCCCATTTTATTGACTTATTTTACGAATCCAATAATAATGGAGAGTATTCGTGCTTATGAGTAAGTACACGATTCGTTGTTCATGTTCACCTTTCCTTTTGATCACCTTTCATTTTGATCACTTTTCATTATGATCACCTTTCATTATTTTCAACTTATATTATGACCACATTTCATTATCCATCTTTTATTACGGTTGAACTTTCTATATGTTCACCTTTCATTGTTCACATATTATCATAATCTTAATATTTGCCTTTCATTATGATCATCTTTCTATGTATGATCTTTATTTATTTATTCTTTATACTGGGTTGCCTCTTCAGTCTAAGACTGTTCTCCCCGGGGTGTATTATGATGAGTTTGTGACAGTGGCTGTGTGTGAACTAGTACACCGAGGTAACCCCCACTCGTCTCGAAAGATGTACTAGGTTCATTAAGTGCACATGAGCCAGATGTGTACACTGGACCTACGTTATAGTCCTTATCCGAGATGACTTTTTCTACCACCAGAACCATGGAGCGAGTGAGACTCGAAACCTTGCCGATGTTATGGCTACGTGTTACGGTTCCACTGTCTTATTAACCGCTCGGCCACTCACTCGCTCGAGCTATGTTATCCTTTCATTGATAATAACAATAATAACTAGAATTTAATTCGTCACTTTGACGAATTATAGGTGATCATTTTTATAATTTTATTGATATTCAATTTTTAAAAAAACATGCACATACGTTAAATATGACCGCAAAATATTGATATATGCAATCCTATTACCTGATGCATACAGTATATGCTAATGGTGCTGATTGGTGCCATAGAATATATACTCTATACGATAATAACAATAATAATAAAACTAACAAGTGCTCAATGATCACCTTTATATTCATTCTTTTCTGACAAGATTTATGTTTTGTTTACACGTTATTTAACAGGAACAAATTGTGGAAAGCTATTATTTTAAGGAATTGGCCAGAAGTTGAACGACTGTGTGCATCCGAACCACACCTTGTAAATACTATGTCAGATAGGGTAGGTTGTTTTATATCAAATGATTAGCCTAAAAAATGTTTTGATTTATACAAATGAAAAAATGTACGTTATTTGGAACAAGGCAATCAAGATTGCCTTGTTTGGATTCAACTTTCACGAATGTTTTGTATTATAACTCTTATGGCAGGCCTGTCTCTGCTGACCGTACATATAGAACGTTAAATAATGACAATTTGTGTTATAAATTCCGTGAATTAAAATTAAACTCTAATGAAATTTGATTTATATTGATGTATCAGTACAGCTAAAAATTACTGCAACGTAACCCGTGGCTACGAGGTATAATTGTTTTTGATCACGATCCTACGAACTGCATTGTTTTTTGATCGCGATCCTACGAGAGGCATTGTTTTGCCACGCGTCTATTGTTATGTGTTGTTACAATGATTGAAAATACAGCAGTTACGCCCGATATTTTTTTATTTAGCTTACCTAGCTATAGGCCCAGAAAAAAAAAATCAACGAAGTACCACACATCCGCTATACGCTATTAAATTCGTACAGAGTACCAATCTAGCATGCCATGCAGTATAACTACTTGGCCTATATTACCTGTAAACGGCCCCTTTTTCAGCGGCGGGTAAGGTGATTTGATTTGATTTGATTATTTGGGTTAACGATGACCACTCCACTGAGCAAACCTTATGAAATTCGCTCGACCACCGATGTTTCGCGTGTTTTTTTTTGTTCGCTACCAGTTGGTGCACTCTTTAATGTGGGTCATAGGTTATTTGATTTTATTCAAAGAATATATTATTATTTTAGCGGTGTTGGCTGATTCCTTCGTATAGGGTCATATTTATAATTACTTTTTACGCAATCGTAGTATTATTTTGGGAGATATTGTTTTAAATCAATTTTTCTAGACAAACTCTCGTACGACGAAATGAAACGAAGCATTTTTATCAATATTTTAAATATCAACAATCGCTATAGGCTCTGGGCCTAGCCAACAAGGCCTGTATGTAGTAGCTAGGGAAGGCAGGCCTACTCGGGCGTAGCTGTAGGGGTAGAATTCGTCGATCCAAGGTGGGTTATTATATTGGCATTGTTCTCTTTTGATAGCTGGTAACAATGGTGTATATTCAAGACCTTCCATCGTAGGCATAGCAAAACAAAGCCGCTCGTATTATCGCGATCCAAAAACAATACCTTCCCTGTCGTATCGCATGGGAACGCGTAGGCACGCGTGGCAACGCGATCAAAAAACAATACCTTTCGTGGAAGCGCATGGGATCGCGATCAAAAGACAATACTTCGTGGGTTTGCAATCATAAAACAATGCCCCACGCGTAGGCTAGGTTACGCGTGAGAACGAAGCAGTAATTAATAGCTGTACTGAAATAGTAATACATACTATAATCCTCAGCCCAGTTGAGATATAATTAACTGTTATTTTCCATACAATAATAATGATTTACACAATAGATAGGTAGGCATATGTATTATCAACATCAACATACAATATCATAATATCAAATATAAAACAATTTTTATTCACAACAGTACGCTTTTTTCTGAATGAAATATTTAAGAATAAGGAAAAAGAAAATTATAATTCAAAGGATATTCATAATTCAATAATGATGATGATAGTATATATTTTATGCATAATTATTTATTTTTAATGTCTCTCTTCAAAACAAATTAAAACCTGTACATAATCCATATACGCAGTGAGTCACTTTAATGTAATACCATGTATGTTTTTTCTTGTTAGGACAATGACACGTTATTAATGAGAGGTGTGCAGTGGTATGAAATTCCAGAAAACGTAGTAATTCAGCTGATTGCTCAAGCATCAGATGTTTGCCTTGAATACTTCAGCTGGTCAAGTGTAAGGGCAATCAGATAGAAAACACAATTATTGCGTATACCTTGATTTACCTTGATCTTGGACATCCTCCTTGATCTTGCAAATCATCTTCATGTTTAGTTCCCTTCGTTGTTGGGTCTTTTATTAATGGAAAAGAAGTAACATACTCTTTCCCAGTGTAGGTTGAACTTCAGAAATAGTAAAAATTCTGTCCTTCCTATCTACAGTGCACAGATCTGAAGACAGTTAATTAAAACAAATATGTTGAGTATCGTTATACGTTATGTTATTTTATATGTGACGATTGATTTATGTAATTTTGTTGTTCACAGTGGTTACCTACTATTGCTCATTGCTTATCAGACAGAGGGTACTCGATCGCATTGAAACATGTTTTAGAACGAAACAGAAAATACGTGAATACAGATGGGGTGAGTAGAGTACACATTAATAAAACAATTTGCTTTAAAGTAATGTAAAAGGTAGACGATCGACGTTCAATGCTATATGGTTATATAAGATAATGTGTTAATGTTATGGTCACAAACATATATTCTATGTAAATGCATTTCTATAAGCAAACCAACGTAATAATGTAAATCAGATTTCCTATTATTGTATGTAGTTTAAAGACTGCTTACACACTAGGACGATAACAATCGACGATAAAAAATGAACATAACCCTTTCCTTACATAAAACAAAGGAAACTAAGTTTTCATTCTAGAACTATAAAATAACCATTTATGATTGATCAAATGACGTCATGATCAATAAGAACAATAACATCGTTGTATCGGTACGATATTATTGCTTTTACTAATTAGGACGTCATTTGATTGGACATGATAAATATCATTTTCATCAAAGACAGCATAAATGGTTATTTTATATACAGAATGAAAAATCTTCTAATTTCTTTTGTTTTATGTTTATCTTTTTATCGTCGATCGTTATCGTCCTAGTGTAAATGGACATTTAAGCGATTAAAACTGGATTAATTAAAAATGCAATCGTTTTCATGTACGCCTTCCACTCTTCCATCTACTCTCAACCGTTATAAGAGTTTTAAGAGTTCCACAATTGACTGTATAACACCGATGTATCTGATTAATCTCTGCCCGTACCTACAATAGAGACTTTGTACCGAAAAGATTAAAATTATAGGGGTATGTTTTCTTGCGAATAGTTATAGAACACGTTATTGACATTGATTTACTTACTATTTTGCTATTTAATTACAGATATTAAAGTTAACACCATTGCATGCTTGTCTCGGATCACCGCATTTAACTTACAAGCAACATCATGATACTGCCATCTGCCTGATGACGTATGGAGCATCGTGTTCAGCAAGACACGTTGTAATTATCATATATAATTATATTATTAAATTAAGGATTAGTTTTTACTCAAATTAAAATCAGATTTTTAATAAATTAATGTTTTTACACTTTTTGACGCAATAAGCAGTAGACATGTAATGGTTAGATTGCATCATTTAAATGTTGTGATAAAACAGTTAAGTAGCTATACTTCAATTTGGGTACAGACACAAGGTACGGTATGGTGAGCGTGAGTCATTAACGTGATATTTACAGATAGAAACATTTCAAATAAAATCACACAGTGATATAATATAACCTGTTTTTCCGTAAGCATCAACATCCAATTATTAAAAATGAATGGTTTCAGTCAAACTCAAACTTGCAGCCAAAAAATACTTAAATCAAAGTGGAGAATTTTTAAAGACATATATATTGAAAGTATTAGAAAAAGTATTTATTATAATGTAGATAAAATAAATAAATAATATTTAAAGTTATTAGTTTACGTGATGGGCGGTCACTCTTAGTATAATAGTTAAGTATTGTTTACAAGGAAATAATGTAGAAGGTCATCAAGTAGTACATGACGTTGCTTTTCAATATTACTATTAGAAAAAATGTCCCAAAAAGTATCATACCCAAAATATACAAGATCATTTACGTGAATTAAAATGTAAGTCTGTTATAATTATAAGTATTACTGTATGCTATTAATTAACACTATTTGGTGTTTTAACTATTATCAGTAGGCTAGCCCTATAATGAATAATTCATTTCATATGATTGATTACTTTTAATTGATTACGAAATGGTTTTGTAAACATGTTTGCATTTATTATTTGTTTAGGATAACAGAACACCGATTGATGTGTATAATGCAAATGAGTGTTCAGAGTATGATAAAGAAACTAAAAAGGAAAAGAAAGGAGAGCTCATACAATTTATGGAAGGCAAGTAGATTTTTTACACCTGACATTGTTATGTATTTTTAATTTACGGTATCGTTGGAAAATATAAAGTAGGTGTGTGAATACATGAGGTTCAATGAAACGTAACAAACAAAGCACAATCTTATAACGCAATCCATTTTATCATTATTTTACCGAATCTCAATTTTTAATACTGAATATCAATGTTTATATCGTTTTAGCTCTGTAATATAAATTTTCTCTGTATACTTATTTGTTTTATCATATTTAGATTTCAACAAAATATCAAAATATTTTCTATTATCTTTTAACCTCAGACTGTGTAATATCACTTAAATATTCATTGATAGATAGATAGATAGATAGATAGACAGATATAACCTTTATCGTATTGTTTATCATTGCAATAAAAGTGGGCTGCTCCCACAAAAGAGAAAAACAAGCGTAACTGTCCATGATAGGTTTGTTATTACCTATTAAACCGATGGTAATTCAAATCCTGTTGAAACGTTTACTGAATCATGAAAACTTCAAGATAAGCTGGTTTATCAATGTGGTATTGTGCCATTTTGCTGGAAAAAATTTGGATCCAAAAAGGACACTAAATAACTACAGTCATTGAATCATAGCAAACAACAAGATAAGTTGTTAGTGATGATATGGATAGTATAACGACGTGCTTGAGGCATTTATTTATTACTGATTATTCTATGTTTGATTCTAAGCTTTAACATGATTTAAAGACGCATCCTAATAAATTAAACATTTGCTATAAAATTGCGTCTTACATAGTAATCATACCACTGGTCCAAATGCTTACAGTCTGAACAATAATTTAATATAACAGTTTGTTATTTTCGGAAAAAATGATCTTTTTCTTTGATAATATAAATACATGGCACCATTAATTTATTATCCAAATATTTGTGTCTTAGAGTTTTCAATTCCAGCTGAAATAATAGCTAGAGGTAAGGAAGCAACTGCAGTTTTCAAAGAGGCTCTAGAAAATGGTACAGTTACAATAGTCAATTCAAGAAGTATGTTCCTTGGGAAAGAAGGAGCTGGCAAAACAAGTTGCGTGAAAGCTATTCTTGGAAAAAGGTATGTTTGTTTATGATATGTATAGATTATTCTACTGAATAGGTAAAATATGTTAATAATTCAGAATTTATTGCGTATAGAATCGTTCTTTCAATCGTAAATAGTACAGATTTTATAGCGAATTTTAATCCAAGATCTAACATAAGAACAAGTTAGTAATTTTAGTGAATTAAGTGTAAGACAATTGAAAGCCTATACTTGAGTTTCAAGGAGTTCATGTTTCATAGTATAGACATGTACCAAAAATGTCTCTAAGCTGTTTACCAGGATTCTACTTTGTCAAGATCACTCGCGGTAATTTTGGATTCTGGCCAATCAACGACATGATTGATGTGACGTCAATAACTTTTTTATGTTAGTCCGTCGAGTCCAAGAAGACAATAAATAGGCTACCAGTGCCGTAGCAGGCTTAGCCTAGTATTGGAGCTTCTTATTATTCATACAAACAAATACGACGTGAATGATTGTTTGCATAAAAATAAGACATTAGGCCTATTAGGCAACAAGTCCATCTAAAATATAGGTCTGTGTGTGGTAGGCTACTGCTCTAGGCATACTGAGTCATATTAGTCTAGTCCGGGCCGTGTTAGCAACATGCAGTAGCCTCGAGGCCTACAAGTACAAGCACCTACTTTCCACCACACCGCTCACGAATTCCGCGCGCTGTGTAAATGGGACAACCTACGCGGTTTTCCGCTTACCATACCACTTACCGTTTACCTCTCGTCTGTGTAAATTGGCCTTGCCATAGTAAAGCACACAGTCAACATGCTTGACACAGTTAATTTCAATAATAATCACGTAAACATTATATTATGACTGTTTAGTAATGTTTATTATCGTTTAGATTCGATCCCAGGGAACAGTCTACCGACGGAATAGTTGTCGCAAACACACTGGTTGAAGCGTCAGGAGACGATTACCAAAAGTGGCAGGAACACAATATTGACGGTATTGAAAAAGTATAGTGTTATTGTAAAACAAAAGCTTCTTGGTTGGTTATTTTCAAAATTATAGTTCTTTATTGCGAATAGAACTAATGAAACAGATTTGTCCAAAATTATTCATTACTACTATATAGCATGACATTGCATCGATGGAAGACCATTATCAGAATGTATTGGTAGCTTTAACATATACTGTATACATACAAAACACATACATATTTCGGTAGTCATATCTCCTTCAGTGTGAGGAATTAATGGTACACAAACAAATATATACCGATTACCACCTGGAATAATGTAATGATAATGGTAAAATACCATCCAAAATGTACCAAGCTTGAATAAACATCAATGAAGTGGAAAAGTTTGAGTAAAACAAGGGATTTAATTGACTAACCGTAGATTGGTATTATAAACCTGATTGTTGAAAGAAGGTTCCTCCTTGATATTACGTTGTTGTAATGTAACGTTATTATGTCTTTTATAGTAATTCAATTATCGAATAAGATACGAGAAGAAGCAGTGACAGACTATGTGGCAAAGCAATTACTACAGAGACAAACTAGCACACCTTCGACATCAACCAGCGAAATTGATCAGATAGAGAAACCGACTGAAGTTATGGTACTTTTTTTCTTCTACTACAAATTATTAGAGTATTATTTGTGGAAGAATTACACGAAATTTTAACTTATCTTTTTTTGATTATTCGTAGGATGTTTTAAAAGAAGATACAAAGGAATTGAATCTAGATGAAAATGGTATAATTATTATTGTCAGTTTTATCTTTTTATTACGATCAGAATTATCATGTATTGTTGAACAATTTGTTAGCTGTACTAGTATTATTATTATCATTTGTATTTTTAATGATCAAATAGAAATAAACAAATAATGTTGTATTTGCCTTAGATGACAGAGGAAATACACTGGAAAAGAAGTTACCTGAACAATTTCACAAATTACTTGTTAATAAAATCAGTGATGAACTTGACACTAAGGCAAACACCGGTGGGACAGTTGGTGTGCTTGGTAAATTCATTCATTGGGCATTCGGAGACAAGCAGCAGACATCAAGCCGAACTACTAACCCTCAGAATATTAGTAGCATTTGGGATTATGCAGGGCAGATGACATATTATATAACACACCGAGTGAGTAGCATACAATACATGGTCAAAGTTTTAATAATATTTAATCTTTTGTATGATTTATCTTTTAGGCATATAGATAACAAGTTTAGGTCGAAGGTAGAAGCGGGAGGTATCAGTGTTATTTGTGTGGTTTTCCGTTCAATTACTTTATTACAGTAAACTTTATTCCGTTTAGTTGTTCCTGACAGGAGGCGTTACGTACATTGTAGTGTTCAGTGCAGTAGATGGACTCCATGAGATGGTAAAAATAAGGGATGTAAATCAAAGTACAAACAAGAAGAAAGATTGTGTAAATTTATATATTATGATTTGTCTTCTTTTGAATTATAAGGGAAAGTTGTTACTCCAAGCCATTGTTCCCAAGTTAATCGGTTGACATTAGCTTATCAAGCCGAAGTTTCCTCTTCTTACCGTTTCAAAAGTAATTATAAACTAAGTTGCGGTAATATAATAACTGGCTGTTTAGAATGTCTTGTGCCTGTAAAGTATAGTTACTGTACAGTTATTTATTGTTTTCAGGGATTTTGGGGAATGACGAATTTGGGAATGACTGTTTTCTGGATAAGGTCCATTTATGAATACGCCGTTGTGCGATATGGTACGCCTAGCATAGAGAGAAGCTTAAACGGTGTAGTTTTACCGCCCATTATACTAGTCGCTACTCACAAAGACGAAGTTAAAGGAAGAAACGAAGCTGAGAAAATTGCCAAGGTAAGTGACGTAGGCTTGATAACATTTATTTAAAAGATAAGTTATTTATATTTAGATTTGATAGGATTAGCTTTTTTACCTTCACTTTCTCTACCCTAAAAGAAAGATGAGTGAAAATAATAAGAATACGAGAATACTATTAAAAGATCACCAAAAGATAATGCCGGTTTGAAATACATTTCACACAAATGGACGCAAAATATTTTTAGAATCAACGCTGTAATGAATTTTAATTCACAACATAATATTTCTATCAATAACACATTTAATAATGGTGCCATCAATATGAAGAAAATGTATTCTCTCATCGACAATATTGGACTTATAGTATAATATATATTGTACTGTCTATGTGAATACATGTTTAATTATGTTTGATATTACAGATTGAGGCTATGGGTCAAAAAATACTTGAAGCTATCAAAGACACACCGTAAGAAAAACACGTAGATCCTGAGATATACATGGTAGATAGCAAATCTCGTAGAGGAATTGAGAAACTCAAAAAAAGAATTGGAGTTTTCATGAATGAAATGAAAAGAAAGATTCCAATCAAATGGGTTGATTTCCAGACCAAGATACAAGAACTTGGTAAAACAAAGCTGTTGTTGTCCTTAAATGAGGTAAATTGTAATTTAAAGTTAAATAATTCCAATGTTTTTCTTTCAATCAAAGATTTTAGTAATTTAATATCGGGAAAAATGTAGGCGTAATTACTGCTGATAAAAATAACCACCTTGAAGGAAAATATTATTGTGACACTGAAAAAAGATTCAAATTGTTTATATTTGTGACCCGGAAATGTGACAAATTGTCTCCTTCACTTCTAAAAAAATGCGAATGCAATTTAGTCCTCTATATGCGGTTTATTCCTGTTACACAGTGGTCAACGCGTAACACGAGACGTATAGGCTGCTTAGTTGACTGCGCGTTCGAAAATCAATATGTAGGCCCTAGTTTATGTATCAAAAATAATTTATTGAAAGTGTTCTATTACCTCCTTCTTCTAGATAACCAAAATCGCAAATGAATGTGAAATTGCTGATGCAGAACTGACTATGGCTTTGGACTACCTGAATGACACAGGGAATATTCTGTACTCTAAGAATGAAGAGAAATTAAAGCATGTAGTGCTAATAAATTTACAAACGATGGTTGAAATGGTGACAGAAATATTCACTGACAAAATACCAGACAGCATCGGAAAAGTAAGTTGACATCTTGCCCACCTTGATTAGAATGAGATGTGATACATAAAATAATGGAATTATCATAATTCGAACATTAAAAAGCATTTTATTGTTTTGACATCTCTATTACTGCCTAACTTCTGCTTCTGAAAAAGTGTGTTAGAAATAAAGTGATTGTTTGGCATAAACACGAATCCAAAAAATAGTAGCTGTGATCAAAATAAAATGAACTAATGCTAGTATGTACTGTATGTCTATTACAGGCAATTGATACATGTGTTTTTATGATTCATAGTTATCTATTAATTTTTGAAATATGTTGTTTTCTATAGTGGTCTAGGTTAAATCAATTATGGAAAAGATTTAGTGTCGAGGGAATACTGGAAGAGGAATTAGTACGTCATTTATGGCGGAAACTGATTGAATTAGATGAAAGGTACTTGGATATCTTCTTAGATGTATTGAAGATGTTTCAACTTGTATTCGAAACGCAAACTGTGACGGTGAGCTTTTGTTGCTTCTTAACCATTTATGAATTTACACTGGGGGTTATAAATAAAACATCAACAAAGTAAATAGCCAGTTTAAATTGTTTTCAATATGGACACTTCTAATTCTTACTGACATTCTGCAAATTCTACGACATTTTAGTCAAATTATCTTACAATAGGCCTCAATGGCGGGAAGCAACGGGAGACATATTTTTGAGTGAACAAACAGTAGTGAACAAAATCTATTTTATAGGAAGAGGAACGAGAAAATGACAGCGACCGAGTGTTCCTGGTTCCTTCCCGGATACAAATTAAAGACGATGCATTGGAAGTAAAGGAAGATTCGAGTAACATGGTGTCGATCTATTTGACTACCCCCAAACCTATGGACTTTCTTCCTGACGCCGTCTATCACATGTTGATTGTTGAGTTCTTACACCTCTCAAAGACTAAAGGACGGAGAAGTGATGATTTTCAATTATACCAAAATCGTAGTGATTTTGGATTTGATAATCACGTTGTCAGTTTTGGTGCCGTTGAACATAAAGAGGATAACAAGCAAAGAAAACGACAAGTTAATGCGTTGAAGGTGCGTATTTATTTTAGTTAGTAGGCCTAAAGTCATTCGTTACAAGTATAATATATACTTAGGCCTACTGTATATTACCAGGAAATAGTGAGATCATGTAATGTCATACTTTTCTGGTATCATATAGCCTGATATGTATCGTCCTAATGGATTTAATCACTAGGTTTTAAGATATAACAACACATACTGATACAATGTTCTTAATGTAAAACATTCCCACTCACATCAACGTTCTAAGTCAAAATCTGAGCACATCTTTCACATAGTCCTATACGTACAGAAAATGTTTCTATTATCCTGCCTTGCACGCTAGGCCTCATTTGACATATTGCCTTGTTACTGTTACAATAGTAGGCCTCCCTGTGAGAGTACTGGAGTTGTGTACCAACATAAAAATTGTTTTTAATGCACACAAACAGCAATCATTTGCAAATTATGTGATGTAGTGTAGCTTGTGGTTAACGTGCTTGCCTTCCACTCCCAAGGTCCGCACATACAAACTAGTCAGAATTCAGAATTTGAACCTATTTGATCCTATTGGCAAGCATGTTAGCAATCAAGTGACAGTGTCAACTGTTAACACTATACCTTGTTAGTTTGCACTCCTCGAATATGCCGCAGTTTAACATATTGCCTTGTTACTGTTACAAAAGTAAGCCTACCTATGAGAGTAATGGAGTCCAGTATTATTTATCTCTTCTGACCATTTGTTTATGTTAGTAAATCACATTTATAATATAGAAAATTCCATAATTTATTCATTTAAAACAAACTATTTATGTATAATTTCTTTCGAATAACTACGAACATTTAGGAACTTTCTAATTTATAAATATAGCAAATTTTAAACGTCAATAATAACAACAATAATTCATGATGATTAACTATTGTGTTTTTCAACAGTTTCAAATAACACGCAGAGATGAAATTAGCAAAGATGAGAGAGGTATTACCAGGCTGATAGATAGCCCACAACCAGCTTTTTGCAAAGAGGTAAGGCAAGCCAAACCTACATCGTTCAATGTATGATTGATGTACATGATGTTGACCTGAATTGACTTAAGAGTGAAATTAAAATAATTTGTCATATTTTGAACTATGAGAAATAGAAATTCTAAAATGATACACAACATCGGTAACAAAAAAACATTCATATTATCACGTAGGTTTTAGACTTTCTACAGAAGCATTTGGAATCCAAGTGTACAGTCGGCTACAAACTGTCCGTACTCTGCATAGCGTGTGAATCTTCCAAGCTACATTTCCATGATCTACAACGATGCTTAGACAACCCGACTGTTCCATGTGGAAAAATCGCAATGGTTACTGAAGGCTTCAGAAAACTGTTTTTAACAGGTGAATATAAAAAAAAATGTACAATTATTTGACTTTTTATGTAACGAAGTTTACTGTATGTCTACCTTATGTAATATTAATGCTTATATTAAATGGAACAATAGATTTTTTTTAGGTACAGAACGACCCGACGCAGAACCATTTAAACAATCGAGTCAAAGCCCAGGTAACTTACAATGACTTTTTTAATAATAAAAAGTAGCCATCGTCAATATTAAAAGTGAGTTCGGCCTATAAACAACGTATATATATACTTAACAATATATGTATTTATATAATACAGGATCATTCGAAACAGAATTTCAGCAAATGTTGGTAAAAACGTCACGCTGTTATGATGAATACGGTTCACTTGACCAGCTGAAGATGTTGTGCAAAGACCTGATAAGACCTTTCAATGATCTACAGAAGGCTGAAAGCACAATGGAGGTGTTTAAGTTAATGCAATCCACCGGTTATCTTACTGCTTCTAACTTTAAAGTTATCATCGACGTAGTCAATGTGACTGGTAAAAAAGGTGTTCTGGAGGAAAACAAACTGCTAAAGGACACTTACGAAAAAGCCGACCATCAGGTAAAATCGTTCTCACCGTATCGACAAAAACTGATTAAATTTGGTAACGCACTTTCAGAAGACAATGTAACAACGCTGGTCCACCTAGAGAGGGTTTCTAAGAAACAATGCAGCAATCAATGGACTGTGATATTGGATCTTGAACAAAGGGGTATCCTAAATAAACACAAATTGCAACCATTTATCGAAATGTTGAAGAAGAATGAGTTAACATTAGCCGCTGAAGAATTAGAAGATAGTGAGTGACAAGTGTTGCGGGAATACAACATGGTTTACCGGTACCTAAATATAGGAAAGAGAAGAGTTGGTATTACCAGATATGTTAGTACCAGGCTAGTTAAAGAATAATGTGTAGAATATACATCTAGCCTTGTGGCTTGGTTGCTGACTTATTGGCTTTACGCTGAGCAGTCTTCTGAATGCTCCACTGTGCTGCTTTGTTTCATGATGTAGAAGTCTCAATCCAATAATCAAAGGCAGATTTCACAAGGAATATTGGTACACCCCAGAGAGACTGGTTTAGCTCATTATTATTTGTCACCTACCTCGAACATGCCAACAACTATCAACTCAGTATATCCTGATGACCTTGATTTCATCTCTCGACATCAACTAGCGCAGCATCGATGACATCGAACGGCTTCTCGCTAAATTCAATCTTGTTGTCAACAAAGAAAAAAACCAAATTCACCTGTATCAGGAGAGTCCGAACGAGAATGGCGGCAGGTAAAGAAAGTTGGCTTTTTTTATTGGGAAGAAAGAGGATAAGAATCTTTCTGCAGCAGCCTTCAGAAACTAAACAAAATATGGACAAGTAATAAAAAGGTTAAAGAAAAAACTTAACTGAATCTATACAACTCACTCGTGAAACCAATCTTACTCTATAACTGGGAAGTGTGGTCCAACTAAGATTGATGTAACAAAGCACACCTTTCAGTTTACATAATATATGTATAATTGTCATTAATATTGTTAGTAAGTTTGATTAACCAATGGATCGCAATGTAATTATGGTTTGATATACAACATTTTAGTGGTGGATAATTTAAGATGTGTCGTTAAAGGTAATGGTATATTAGTTTTTGACCATATTTTCATTTTAATTTTGCATAATCATCGATACATTGGCATTATGTTTTATTTAGTAATTGGTCATTTAAAGTTTGTTGTTAAAGGTAATGCAATACTATGTGTAGTATATTAGGCCTATTAGCTTATTTTCTTGACTATACGTTTTATTGGATTAGTTATTTTTCCATGTTCATTTTACATAACTATATAATATTCACTAAAATTAGTAGTAAGTTTGATTAAAAAATGTATGAAAATGTCATTACTATGCTTTGAAACAAAATGTTGGTGATGGATAATTTAAGGTTTGTCGTTAAAGGTAATGCTTTGGTATATTGGTTTTTTACTATATTTTTCATTTCAATTAGTTATTTTACCATGTTTCTTTGCATAGGCCTATATTCATTGAAATTATATGTTGCTTTGATTTAGAAATGTAAGACAATGTCTTTGTTTGATGCAGCATGTCGGTGTTGGGCCATTTAAGGTAAAGCGTACTACATTATATTTGGTGAATTAGTTTATTTTTTTGACTATATTTTTCAGTTTAATTTGTTATTTTGCCATGTTCCTTTGCATATGTAGTATAATCATTGACATTATATGTTAGTTTGATTTAGAAATTAGTTGTGATTTAGTGATTGATCAGCTTTGTGTTTAAGGTAACGTGTGTAAACCTCCGTAATTTTGTATATTTTATTACTTTATTATACTTGTTATTTTAACATATTCATTTTAAATAAAATATATATTAGAATGTATACACACTTGTTATCCATATTTTTGTTTCTTTCTAAAAAACTATTATGATGTATTAACATTACAGTTTGCATACTTTTGGAAAAGTGTGTATGTATTCTCTGTTACAATTAAGGTACAATGATATTGATTACCTTACAGTACTTAATATACAATGACTAAACTAGTAGTTTGTGTTTCTCTGTCTACAGCAATTCATCTGCTATTCTTTCTTAATCCATAGAATGGAATTTATAAGTAAAAGATGGTTCTATGCCATGATAGTTTACTAAATTCAGCACTATTTACCAAAATACTAAGACATGAAAAGCATACGTTTTAAACAGAGCAGGTTAATCTTCTGTTAAGGTAAATACCAACAGTCCTACAGTTGAATAATAATACTAACTGGATATAGTATACATTTGCGTGAAGCTATTATGCTAAACTAAGTAATATAACACAAAACGTATAATTCATTACAATGGATACATAATAATATAATAACAAATGATATAATAATGCTATATTTCGAATACTTCAGACAGCTGAGGCTTGCTATATATTTCCTATGTTTGTTGATTTATTATTACTAAAGCTTATCATTGTGTATTATAACTTTATAAATCAGCTATCTACGGTTTTACACTTCCCAAGTAAATAAAATCAAATAATGTATGTTTTATCTATGTTCCTGATTCGTACATTCGAGAACTTCTGAACTTATCTACGGTTTTACACTTCCCAAGTAAATATAATCAAATAATGTATGTTTTATCTATGTTCCTGATTCGTACATTCGAGAACTTCTGAACTTATCTACGGTTTTACACTTCCCAAGTAAATATAATCAAATAATGTATGTTTTATCTATGTTCCTGATTCGTACATTCGAGAACTTCTGAACTTATCTACGGTTTTACACTTCCCAATTAAATAAAATCAAATAATGTATATTTTATCTATGTTCCTGTTTCGTACATTCGAGAACTTCTGAACTTATCTACGGTTTTACACTTCCCAAGTAAATAAAATCAAATATAATGTATGTTTTATCTTTGTTCCTGATTCGTACATTCGAGACTCATGATGCTGTTACATCGTACAACGTTCAGGGTTAAGATAATTCACGATAAAGTGATCTCTACAGTGAATATTCTATTGGTGGGTCAACTCAATTTAAGGTAGTCGTCTCGGTCACAATGTTTTATTGTTCTTTTTGTTGTGTAGTTTCTTTGTAAACGGTAAAACAAACCAAAACCCCCTTTAAAACCGACTAAATGATGTGATATATAATGCGAGGGTAAGAGTGTACATAACCAAAGTGTAGATTTGTATTATTCTTGTTTCTATCGTAAGCATCAAGGTGGTACGTGAGAATGAGAATGGGCTGGACTTTTTTACTTCTTTCTTTTTCGAACAATAACAGAATGATGTGTATGCCCTTCGTTTACTCTGCCTACACGTTGTTTTAAGTTCAGGCCTCGCGTGAACAAACTGGGTATTGATTCGCCAAGGCAATCGTTTGGAATCCATCCTTCTTTGTTGTCTTTAAGATTTACAGCTCGTACCCAACCTATTGAAATGATAAAAATGTAGAATTAAGTAAAAAACTTATATGTTACTTTATTTTAGGTCAATTATATTACAATCGATTGATCGATATATTTATGCTTTCAAGTATATGCCACCGTTGACTACGCTGTCGTACTTACTCTACCTATTTTTCTGTTATGCTTATTTTACGATATACGAACTGTTTCAGAATTATGTATTTTACAAATAAAACGACATACTGAGAATTCAACGTCACAGCAAGTAATACATTTTAGGCCAATATCCAATTCGTGTGATATGCGAAATAATTAGGTGACCCTACTGTAGGCTATATTATATCTGTTATGATATGACGATAAATGAAGCATCATTATATACGTACCAGATGTTTTATCAGTCAATTCTACCTCGTCACCAGCATTCACTTTCAATTCACCTCTGTCACTTCCAAGAAAATGTTAGCAATCTTGTACTTGGGTCTACCTGCAACATAAGTTTGAGAGGCTTTAGTACGCGGAACTATGGGCGTCAACATAACCATTACCATCCTTTACCTTACTATCCTCAAAATACTGCAAACTTAAACGACATTATAATTTTGAGAATGGTTCTTTAAGAAGAATGCTTACTCCATGAGGCATATTGTTCCCTGACGTCACCAGAGGGTCCGGATAATTCGAAACTTCTGCAATATTAAAATTGTTGAAAAGTCTATCAGTGACAAATACTTTAATGACATCTAAAGCAGATTGGCATGACGTTATCATAAATTCATCAGCATATTCTCCCGGTACTTTTAGAGACGATGACCTTCGGGGAAGCTTGGTGTCAAGCGACAACTGGCTTGCCGAGAAGTTGAAAGCCAGGAGCTAAGAAACTATAGGCTATGTTTATTGTCTATAGACATGGACATCGGGCCCGTTCCATCACGAAGAGTTTTCAGTAGCATTTAGACATTTATCTATTCACTTTTAATAACATGTTTTAACAGCAAACACGTTTACAGATGACTTCAATGTTGCTAGTATAAGTATTTATCGTACATGAACAAAAAACAACAAACCTGTCTTGCGAAGATTCCCAACAAATATAATACTTCATTCTCTCACATGTATCCTTGTGCATAACAATCAAGAACACATTCATTAGCAAACCGTTCTTCTTTGGTACTTTAAACGGATATGTTTCGCTTGATGGCTTCTCAACTTCAACAAAATTCTTGTTGGCACAATCGATGAGCTTATACTTAACACTAAATATAGGAAATGGTTTCTATGTATAATTTATTATTCTTTGAATAAAATGTAAAACAGTGTTTGCTGTATAGTTAAATCAAATAAAAACATAACTTTATTCCGTTCCAATGGCAAAATTAAAACACGAATAACTAAATTTTGTCAACCACTTCAACCCAACAGTGGAAGACCCAGCTGATAAAATTTCTTTACTTATAATAATTTTGCCACTTTTGCTATATTTGAATTGCATTTAACCACAGCTGCACATTACCGTACATCAGACCTGACCTACCTTAAAACTGCTAAGCGACTGTGTACAATTTAATTCTGTGTGCTTACCAAATTTGTCTGTCTTTCTTGTATTGTTTTTCGTTGATAAGCATCATCACTCGTTCGAATGTTACCAACTTTACATTCGATTCGAACTTCTTCCAGTCTTTGCCACCTTTTTTCTTGCATGAATACACTATGACGTCATTCTGACTTTCAACCCAGCTCTCATTACTAATAAGTTTCTCTGCCTATAGATAAAATCAATTTATCTTATTTTAATAATGAATTTAGAAGCACAATAACTTCATTCACTTTAAATAAAAAGACATGATGTTTCTACAACTTTATCTTCATTGATAATGACTGTCATATGTTGAACAAGATCACGAGCCCATCTTACCACTTTTTCATCTGGGTTATTACAATATTTCTCAATTGCTTCTTGAAGACTCTTAACACAAAAGTTATAATAAAAGCAATACAATAAAGTGAACATAATGAGGATTGTGCTCAAATACTCGTTAAATAGAAATCAGTTGAAGTGAAAGTGAAAAACATGTTTATACAAAATAAATATAATTTTAGGTTTTGTTTTGTTTGATAAATTTAGTCAACGAGTATATTTTATTTTAAACAATACACTTCTGCCAAGTTTGATCCCTGTTTCGGTTGCGTACATTCGAGAACTAATGCTTCTCAACTAACGTGGTATATAAAATAATCGGGAGCCTACTACAAGTAGTAGCCACTCTTGGTCACTTTCGTCAATGCTTTATCTTGCTGGTTTGTTGTAAAGCATTTCTTTGTGTAAATGCCTTTGCATTATAAAAAGAAAATGGGGATATAGAATTGGGTTGCAAAGTGGTTGGGAGTGTGTCCAGGAAGGTGAAGGTCGAACGATCGTAATAATTTATGGCGCGCCGCCAATGAAATATTAATAATTATTTTTAAATACAACACTAAATTACAAATACAATTGGAACATCTTTATGTACATTTTAAATACCTTATATTAAACTGAACATCGTACATACTATACTATACTATGGTTCAGTCCGTTAAAAAAAGTGTAATAAATAGAAATAAGCCATATGTACTGTATTTTATTATACTGATTACTTGTTTTATTTTGATTCTTGTATATTGATCGTTTTATTTAAGGACTGTGTTTATTGAAAGTATGTAATAATTTTTATCGTATTAAAGTTTTAATTATTGTAATTTTAAGATTTATCCTTTTCGGCTCTCTGTTTTTTTTTATTATCATTCATCTAATATAAATCTCATTCCACATAGGAGTTAAATTGCAAATCCATTGTTATTTAACAATACAGTAGATGGCTATTGAAGATCCAACACCTATGCTACGTGTGCGTTTGTTCTTTTGTGGCAATGGCGGGCCGGTTACATAATAATGTCGCTTCCTTTATGTATAGCGCGAAGCGCATCATGAATGGCGGCTTCTTTCATGTATTTCCCCCCTAAATCAAAGCGGTGGAAATCGCGCTTATTTGGGAGTGGTGACTACAAACTAGTTTATAAGGGGTAACACAGATTGTTTTCTCTAACACTTACCATTTGGTTAAGATATACTGTACTTGATATTACATTGCTGACAAACTTAATTCGTATTTTATAATGGATGGACCAACTGTTGTTAAGAAGGGTAGAGGCGTTAATTTAATATACCGAGGGTTTCAACATTCCAAAGATAAGACGGCAAGAGACGGAAAACCGTATTGGAAATGTATAAAAAGGACATGTTCTGGAAGAGTCCACACCATGGGTGAAGGGGACGCACTTTTGGTTAGTATGGCTACTCCACATAGCCATGAAGTGGACGAAGAGTCTGTTAGCAGAGACGTAGTAAAGGCTGGATTATGTCAACGTGCTGCCGACAACCCAACACAACCACTCTGTTCATACAATGTTCTTAACCCAATTAGTTAGCGTATTTAATTTAATCTATATTCATACAATGTTCTTAGCCCAATTAGTTAGCGTATTTAATCTATGTTCATACAATGTTCTTAGCCCAATTAGTTAGCGTATTTAATCTATGTTCATACAATGTTCTTAACCCAATTAGTTAGCGTATTTAATCTATATTCATACAATGTTCTTAGCCCAATTAGTTAGCGTATTTAATTTAATCTATGTTCATACAATGTTCTTAGCCCAATTAGTTAGCGTATTTAATCTATCTTCATACAATGTTCTTAACCCAATTAGTTAGCGTATTTAATCTATCTTCATACAATGTTCTTAGCCCAATTAGTTAGCGTATTTAATCTATATTCATACAATGTTCTTAGCCCAATTAGTTAGCGTATTTAATTTAATCTATGTTCATACAATGTTCTTAGCCCAATTAGTTAGCGTATTTAATCTATCTTCATACAATGTTCTTAACCCAATTAGTTAGCGTATTTAATCTATCTTCATACAATGTTCTTAACCCAATTAGTTAGCGTATTTAATCTATATTCATACAATGTTCTTAGCCCAATTAGTTAGCGTATTTAATTTAATCTATGTTCATACAATGTTCTTAGCCCAATTAGTTAGCGTATTTAATCTATCTTCATACAATGTTCTTAACCCAATTAGTTAGCGTATTTAATCTATCTTCATACAATGTTCTTAACCCAATTAGTTAGCGTATTTAATCTATCTTCATACAATGTTCTTAGCCCAATTAGTTAGCGTATTTAATCTATATTCATACAATGTTCTTAGCCCAATTAGTTAGCGTATTTAATCTATGTTCATACAATGTTCTTAACCCAATTAGTTAGCGTATTTAATCTATATTCATACAATGTTCTTAGCCCAATTAGTTAGCGTATTTAATTTAATCTATGTTCATACAATGTTCTTAGCCCAATTAGTTAGCGTATTTAATCTATCTTCATACAATGTTCTTAACCCAATTAGTTAGCGTATTTAATCTATATTCATACAATGTTCTTAACCCAATTAGTTAGCGTATTTAATTTAATCTATATTCATACAATGTTCTTAGCCCAATTAGTTAGCGTATTTAATCTATGTTCATACAATGTTCTTAACCCAATTAGTTAGCGTATTTAATCTATATTCATACAATGTTCTTAGCCCAATTAGTTAGCGTATTTAATTTAATCTATATTCATACAATGTTCTTAACCCAATTAGTTAGCGTATTTAATCTATGTTCATACAATGTTCTTAGCCCAATTAGTTAGCGTATTTAATTTAATCTATGTTCATACAATGTTCTTAGCCCAATTAGTTAGCGTATTTAATCTATCTTCATACAATGTTCTTAACCCAATTAGTTAGCGTATTTAATCTATATTCATACAATGTTCTTAGCCCAATTAGTTAGCGTAGTTAATCTATGTTCATACAATGTTCTTAGCCCAATTAGTTAGCGTATTTAATCTATGTTCATACAATGTTCTTAGCCCAATTAGTTAGCGTATTTAATCTATGTTCATACAATGTTCTTAGCCCAATTAGTTAGCGTATTTAATTTAATCTATGTTCATACAATGTTCTTAACCCAATTAGTTAGCGTATTTAATTTAATCTATGTTCATACAATGTTCTTAGCCCAATTAGTTAGCGTATTTAATCTATCTTCATACAATGTTCTTAACCCAATTAGTTAGCGTATTTAATCTATATTCATACAATGTTCTTAGCCCAATTAGTTAGCGTATTTAATCTATGTTCATACAATGTTCTTAGCCCAATTAGTTAGCGTATTTAATCTATGTTCATACAATGTTCTTAGCCCAATTAGTTAGCGTATTTAATCTATGTTCATACAATGTTCTTAGCCCAATTAGTTAGCGTATTTAATCTATGTTCATACAATGTTCTTAGCCCAATTAGTTAGCGTATTTAATCTATGTTCATACAATGTTCTTAGCTCAATTAGTTAGCGTATTTAATCTATGTTCATACAATGTTCTTAGCCCAATTAGTTAGCGTATTTAATCTATGTTCATACAATGTTCTTAGCTCAATTAGTTAGCGTATTTAATTTAATCTATGTTCATACAATGTTCTTAGCCCAATTAGTTAGCGTATTTAATCTATGTTCATACAATGTTCTTAGCCCAATTAGTTAGCGTATTTAATCTATCTTCATACAATGTTCTTAACCCAATTAGTTAGCGTATTTAATCTATGTTCATACAATGTTCTTAGCCCAATTAGTTAGCGTATTTAATCTATGTTCATACAATGTTCTTAGCCCAATTAGTTAGCGTATTTAATCTATGTTCATACAATGTTCTTAACCCAATTAGTTAGCGTATTTAATCTATCTTCATACAATGTTCTTAACCCAATTAGTTAGCGTATTTAATCTATGTTCATACAATGTTCTTAGCCCAATTAGTTAGCGTATTTAATCTATGTTCATACAATGTTCTTAGCCCAATTAGTTAGCGTATTTAATCTATATTCATACAATGTTCTTAGCTTAATTAGTTAGCGTATTTAATCTATGTTCATACAATGTTCTTAGCCCAATTAGTTAGCGTATTTAATTTAATCTATGTTCATACAATGTTCTTAGCCCAATTAGTTAGAGTATTTAATCTATGTTCATACAATGTTCTTAGCCCAATTAGTTAGCGTATTTAATTTAATCTATGTTCATACAATGTTCTTAGCCCAATTAGTTAGCGTATTTAATCTATGTTCATACAATGTTCTTAGCTCAATTAGTTAGCGTATTTAATCTATCTTCATACAATGTTCTTAGCTCAATTAGTTAGAGTATTTAATTTAATCTATGTTCATACAATGTTCTTAGCCCAATTAGTTAGCGTATTTAATTTAATCTATGTTCATACAATGTTCTTAGCCCAATTAGTTAGCGTATTTAATTTAATCTATGTTCATACAATGTTCTTAACCCAATTAGTTAGCGTATTTAATTTAATCTATGTTCATACAATGTTCTTAACCCAATTAGTTAGCGTATTTAATTTAATCTATGTTCATACAATGTTCTTAACCCAATTAGTTAGCGTATTTAATTTAATCTATGTTCATACAATGTTCTTAGCCCAATTAATTAGCGTAAGCAAAATACATCGCTGTAACTCAAATAACCCAGCTAATCCATAACATTGTATGATATTCTGTTCTTAATCAAACAAACATGGCAGTTTCATTCTTTACTCAACAACTACTTCAACCTGAGTTCTTATCAGTAATATTGTACTATTGGACTCACTCCCTATAATACAGAATGCACATGGGATCTGAAAAGAATAATACTTTGATTATATGCGCCACTCATTGTTAGGGTCACAAGCTACTTTGTTTATTGAATAATGTATCAGATAATAGAATCTGAATGTCAATTTTCCATGGACTTTACCCCCAACAACACTAACGATGGAGCGGGTTCTCTATAAGAACATTACATTGAAATAATGTAGATTAATATCCTATTTTATTGAATTATTTTACGAATCCAATAATAATGGAGAGTATTCCTGCTAGGGAGTAAGTACACGATTCGTTGTTCATGTTCATCTTTCATTATGATCACCTTTCATTATGATCACCTTTAATTATGTTCACCTTTCATTATGATTACATTTCATTATGTTCACCTTTCATTATGTTCACCTTTCATTATGTTCACCTTTCATTATGTTCACCTTTCATTATGTTCACCTTTCATTATGATCATCCTTTATTATGATCACCTTTCATTATGATTACATTTTATTATGACCACCTTCATTACGATGACCTTTCATTATGATTACCTTTCATTATGATCACCATTCATTATGATTACATTTTATTATGACCACCTTCATTATGATGACCTTTCACTATGATTACCTTTGATCACCATTCATTATGACCACCTTTCATTGATCACCTTTCATTTTGATCACCTTTCATTATGATCACCTTTCATTTTGACCACCTTTCATTATGATCACCTTTCATTATGATCACCATTCATTATGACCACCTTTCATTGATCACCTTTCATTTTGATCACCTTTCATTATGATCACCATTCATTATGACCACCTTTCATTATGATCACCTTTCATTGTGTTCAAATTGCACTATGACCACATTTCATTGTCCATCTTTTATTATGTTCTATATGTTCACCTTTCGTTGTTCACATCACAAGCTTCATGTTTGCCTTCCATTATTATCATCTATATGTATGATCTTTATTTATTCGTTATACTGGGTTGCCTCTTCAGTCTAAGACTGTTCTCCAAGAGGGCCCAGTGTATTATGATGAGTTTGTGACAGTGGCTGTGTGTGAACTAGTACACCGAGGAAACCCCCACTCGTCTCGAAAGATGTACTAGGTTCATTAAGTGCACATGAGCCAGATTTGTACACTGGACCTACGTTATAGTCCTTATCCGAGATGACTTTTTCTACCACCAGAACCATGGAGCGAGTGAGACTCGAAACCTTGCCGATGTTATGGACGTACGTGTTACGGTTCCACTGTCTTAACCGCTCGGCCACTCACTCGCTCGAGCTATGTTATCCTTTCATTGATAATAACAATAATAACTAGAATTTAATTCGTCACTTTGACGAATTATAGGTGATCATTTTTATAATTTTGTTGATCTTCAATTTAAAAAAAAACATGCACAAAATAAATAAATATGACCGCAAAATATTGATATATGCAATCCTATTACCTGATGCATACAGTATATGCTAATGGTGCTGATTGGTGCCATAGAATATATACTCTATACGATAATAACAATAATAATAAAACCAACAAGTGCTCAATGATCACCTCACCTTCATATTCATTCTTTTCTGACAAGCTTTATGTTTTGTTTACACGTTATTTAACAGGAACAAATTGTGGCAAGCTATTGTTTCAGAGAAATGGCCAGAAGTTGAACGACTGTGTGCATCCGAACCACAACTTGTAAATACTATGTCAGACTGGGTAGGTTGTTTTATATCAAATGATTAGCCTTAAAAAATGTTTTAATTTATACAAATGAAACATGTATGTTATTTGGAACAAAGCTATCAAGATTGCCTTGTTTGGATTCAACCTTAATGTTTTGTATATAAATCGTATGGCAGGCCTGTCTCTGCTGACCATACATGTAGAACGTTAAATAATGACACTTTTTGTCTAAATTCCGTGAATTAAAATTAAACTCTAATGAAATTTGATTTATATTGATGTATCAGTACAGCTAAAAATTACTGCAACGTAACCCACGCCCCAGCTTCGTGGCCACGCGTGGCTACGAGGTATAATTGTTTTTGATCACGATCCTACGAACTGCATTGTTTTTTGATCGCGATCCTACGAGAGGCATTGTTTTGCCACGCGTCTATTGTTATGTGTTGTTACAATGATTGAAAATACAGCAGTTACGCCCGATATTTTTTTATTTAGCTTAGCTAGCTATAGGCCCAGAAAAAAAAAAATCAACGAAGTACCACCCATCCGCTATACGCTATTAAATTCGTACAGAGTACCAATCTAGCATGCCATGCAGTATAATTACTTGGCCTATATTACCTGTAAACGGCCCCTTTTTCAGCGGCGGGTAAGGTGATTTGATTATTTGGGTTAACGATGACCACTCCACTGAGCAAACCTTACCCGCCCCTGAAAAAGGGGCCGTTTTGACCTGGTTTGCCATGTTTCTGATATTTCGTGTGCTAATCGAGTCGAATGCAGTTTTAATGATGCACTCTTGGCGTTCCATATCTGTTCGTTTGTTCGTGTCGACACATTCAGTATCAAATGGCGATATTTCGTTTTTTCAATCAATTGCTTGCTTGCGAGTATTATATAAGGTATGGTTTAAAGATATTTGGCTATGTTCGGCTTCGGGATGTTATACCACACTTAGGCCTAGGCTAGGCTAGGCTGTAGGGGTCGTCGGTTTCGTGTTATGGCCCATAATATGGGTCGTCCAATTCTAGGCCCCCCCCCCCCCTGGTTACGGGCCTGCCTAACGGCACTCGTGCGGCCGGTGAACCTCAGTGAAGTGGGCCACGGCCAACTTTTTGTATCAACATGTTTGATTTGCGTTGTTTTTATCACATGTGATAATGAAATTCGCTCGACCACCGATGTTTCGGGTGTTTTTTTTTTTCGCTACCACCAGTTGGTGCACTCTTTAATGTGGGTCATAGGTTATTTAATTGCCATTTAATTTTATTCAAAGAATATATTATTATTTTAGCGGTGTTGGCTGATTCCTTCGTATAGAGTCATATTTATAATTACTTTTTACGCAATCGTAGTATTATTTTGGGAGATATTGTTTTAAATCAATTTTTCTAGACAAACTCTCGTACGACGAAACGAAGCATTTTTATCAATATTTTAATCGCTATAGGATCTGGGCCTAGCCAACAAGGCCTGTAGTAGCTAGGGAAGGCAGGCCTACTCGGGCTTAGCTGTAGGTGTAAAATTCGTCGATCCAAGGTGGGTTATTATATTGGCATTATTCTCTTTTGATAGCTGGTAATAATGGTGTATATTCAAGACCTTCCATCGTAGGCATAGCAAAACAAAGCCGATCGTATTATCGCGATCCAAAAAACAATACCTTCCCGTCGTATCGCATGGGAACGCGTAGGAACGCGTGGCAACGCGATAAAAAAAAAATACTTCGTGGAAGCGCGTGGGATCCACTAAGGCGCAGGATTGGTCATAGCAATAAATAGCAAACAAATAGCTGTGTAAATGCTATACTTGATACAGCAAACATAGCAATAGAATAGCAAATAAATAGCTGTATAATTGCTATACCTGATACAGCAATAATAGCAAATAATAGCAAACAAATAGCTGTGTAATTGCTATACCTAATACAGCAATAATAGCAAATAATAGCAAACAAATAGCTGTGTAATTGCTATACCTGATACAGCAATAATAGCAAACAATAGCTGTGTAATTGCTATACCTGATACAGCAATAATAGCAAATAATAGCACTGTATAATTGCTATACCTGATACAGCAATAATAGCAAATAATAGCAAACAAATAGCTTTGTAATTGCTATACCTGATACAGCAATAATAGCAAATAATAGCAAACAAATAGCTGTGTAATTGCTATATATGATACAGCAATAATAGCAAATAATAGCAAACAAATAGCTGAATAATTGCTATACCTGATACAGCAATAATAGCAAATAATAGCAAACAAATAGCTGTGTAATTGCTATACCTGATACAGCAATAATAGCAAATAATAGCAAACAAATAGCTGTATAATTTCTATACCTGTGATACAGCAATAACAGTAAATAATAGCAAACAAATAGCTGTGTAATTGCTATACCTGATACAGCAATAATAGCAAATAATAGCAAACAAATAGCTGTGTAATTGCTATACCTGATACAGCAATAATAGCAAATAATAGCAAACAAATAGCTGTATAATTGCTATACCTGATACAGCAATAATAGCAAATAATAGCAAACAAATAGCTGTGTAATTGCTATATCTGATACAGCAATAATAGCAAACAAATAGCTGTGTAATTGATATATATGATACAGCAATAATAGCAAACAAATAGCTGTATAATTGCTATACCTGATACAGCAATAATAGCAAATAATAGCAAACAAATAGCTGTGTAATTGCTATACCTGATACAGCAATAATAGCAAATAATAGCAAACAAATAGCTGTATAATTGCTATACCTGATACAGCAATAATAGCAAGTAATAGCAAACAAATAGCTGTGGAATTGCTATACCTGATATAGCAATAATAGCAAACAAATAGCTGTATAATTGCTATACCTGATACAGCAATAATAGCAAGTAATAGCAAACAAATAGCTGTGTATATGCTATACAAAACAGGCTGAAAATAGCCTAAGGATAGCTGTTCTATCACTATCCTACTGTTACACATTGGTCACTTAGCAATAATAGCAAATAATAGCAAACAAATAGCTGTATAATTGCTATACCTCATACAGCAATAATAGCTGTATAATTGCTATACCTGATAGCTGTGTAATTGCTATACCTTATACAGCAATAATAGCAAATAATAGCAAACAAATAGCTGTATAATTGCTATACCTCATACAGCAATAATAGCAAATAATAGCAAACAAATAGCTGTGTAATTGCTATACCTGATACAGCAATAATAGCAAATAATAGCAAACAAATAGCTGTATAATTGCTATACCTGATACAGCAATAATAGCAAATAATAGCAAAAAAAAATAGCTGTGTAATTGCTATATATGATACAGCAATAATAGCAATTAGTAGCAATTAAATAGCTGTGTAAGTGCTATACTTTATACAGCATAAATAGCATGGAAATAGCTTGCAGTTGCTATAATTGATATAGCCAGGCTGAAAATAGCCTTGGGATAGCTTTTGTATTATAAACAGCAAACAAATACCTGTGCAATTGCTTCACACCACCTATACAAAACCACTCTACAAAATAGGCTGCAAATAGCCTTGGGATAGCTGTTATATCACTATCCTACTGTGACACATTGGTCACTTGCCTGAAACCTCAGCTATCGCTGCTATAGTTGCTATATTTTAACTACACCATACCATGTCAGAATGTAGTCATAGTTAAAGCCAAACAATATAAAAATTACACAATGCTACACTTAAACTGTGTATACTTAAAGGCCAGGTGCGGGCAAGAAATTTATATTGATCATACATTCCAATAATCATCGATCTATAGTTTCCCCTATGTTTCATAATTTTTGGGATTTTCTTTGTGTTACACGAGCTTGTTGAAAATAACCAGTTAGGGTGGTCAGATCTTGGCGGTTTACATCTGGAGTGATGTTTTTTTTATGGGTATACACGTCAGGCATTTCACATGATGGTGGTTAGATCTTGGCGGTTTACATCTGGAGTGATGTTTTTTTTATGGGTATACACGTCAGGCATTTCACATGATAGTGGTTAGATCTTGGCGGTTTATGTCACGATTAATGGTTTTCTTGGTCAGATCTTGGCGGTTTACATCTTGAGTGATGTTTTTTTTTATGGGTATACACGTCAGGCGTTTCACATGAGGGTGGTTCAATCTTGGCGGTTTACACTGGAGTGATGTTTTTTTTTTATGGGTATACACGTCAGGCGTTTCACATGAGGGTGGTTAGATCTTGGCAGTTTACATCTGGAGTGATGTTTTTTTAAGGTTATACACATCAAACGTTTCACATGAGGGTGGTTAGATCTTAAAGGTTTACATCTGGAGTGATGTTTTTTTTTAAGGTTATACACGTCAGGCGTTTCACATGAGGGTGGTTAGATCTTGGCGGTTTACATCTGGAGTGATGTTTTTTTTAAGGTTATACACGTCAGGCGTTTTACATCTTGGCAGTTTACATCTGGAGTGATGTTTTTTTTTTAGGTTATATACGTCAGGCGTTTTACATGAGCGTGGTCAGATCTTGGCGGTTTACATCTTGAGTGATGTTTTTTTTTATGGGTATACACGTCAGGCGTTTCACATGAGGGTGGTTCAATCTTGGCGGTTTACATCTGGAGTGATGTTTTTTTTAAGGTTATACACGTCAGGCATTTTACATCTTGGAAGTTTACATCTGGAGTGATGTTTTTTTTTTAGGTTATACACGTCAGGCGTTTTACATGAGCGTGGTCAGATCTTGGCGGTTTACATCTTGAGTGATGTTTTTTTTTATGGGTATACATGTCAGGCGTTTCACATGAGGGTGATTCAATCTTGGCGGTTTACATCTGGAGTGATGTTTTTTTTTAAGGTTATACACGTCAGGCGTTTTACATCTTGTCGGTTTACATCTGGAGTGATGTTTTTAGGTTATACACGTCGGGCGTTTTACATGAGGGTGGTTAGATCTTGGCGGTTTACATCTGGAGTGATGTTTTTTTTTTAGGTTATACACGTCAGGCGTTTTACATGAGGGTGGTTAGATCTTGGCGGTTGGCATCTAGAGTGATGTTTTTTTTTAGGTTATACACGTCAGGCGTTTTACATGAGGGTGGTTAGATCTTGGCGGTTTACATCTGGAGTGATGTTTTTTTTATGGGTATACACGTCAGGCGTTTCACATGAGGGTGGTTAGATCTTCGCGGTTTATGTCAGGAGCGTTTTACATCTTGGCGGTTTACACTGGAGTAATGTTTTTTTTTTTAGATTATACACGTCAGGCGTTTTACAAGAGGGTGTTCAGATCTTGGCTGTTTACATCTGGAGTGATGTTTTTTTATGGGTATACACGTCAGGCGTTTCACATGAGGGTGGTTAGATCTTAGCGGTTTATGTCAGGATTAATAGTTTTTTTTAAGGGTATACACATCAGGCGTTTTGCATGAGGGTGGTTAGATCTTGGCGGTTTACATCTGGAGTGATGTTTTTTTTAAGGTTATACACGTCAGGCGTTTTACATGAGGGTGGTTAGATCTTGGTGGTTTATGTCAGGATTAATAGTTTTTTTTAAGGATATACACGTCAGGCGTTTCACATGAGGGTGGTTAGATCTTAGCGGTTTATGTCAGGATTAATAGTTTTTTTTAAGGGTATACACGTCAGGCGTTTCACATGATGGTGGTTATATCTTGGCAGTTTACATATGTAGTGATGTTTTTTTAAGGGTATACACGTCAGGCGATTTACATGAGGGTGGTTATATCTTGGCAGTTTACATCAGGAGTGATGTTTTTTTAAGGGTATACACGTCAGGCGTTTCACATGAGGCGTTTCACATGAGGGTGGTTAAATCTTGGATTTAATTGTGTTTTGAAAGTTTAGTAAATATAAATTTATTCATTTAGTCTCCATACAGCAGTTAAGTGTCGTTTACAATGATGATACAAAAAAAACCCCTACAATGAACAGAAATTAACATTTGCAAAATTAACAAATGACATTATAAAGTGAAACATAAGAAATAAAAGAATGACAAGGCATTTAAAAATCAACTGATAGATACAGTAAAAAAAAAAAAATAAATAAATAAAAAAAAATAAATAAATAAATACAATTAAGTACAAGCAAAAACAAACTACAACTTATCGTGATGGTTCATTCTCACTGATTGAATTATCAAGCTCTGAACGCAATTCAATTATTGCGAATGTCTCGTATTTGTTAGCAATGACGATGTGTTTAATTTGGTTCAGAAAACCTAAATCACAATGTACTACTTTGTCATTACATTATATCAATTACAGCCATACTTATTAACTGAACAATCAAACTGATAACTCCTATATACAGCTTGCAACAGACGGATGCTAGGTTATTGGCAATACTGTAATACAGTACTTAAAGCTGTTTGAGTTATAAAAACAACTACCATCAACATTATAGAAACATCTTCCAACCACATACTTATACACATTGCAATGAAATTAATTTTTTATATTTGTAAATCGGTGTTTTGGGATAAATGCAACCCACAATTGCAATTAACATGTTGCATCAAATTTCTTTGGACAGAAACTTAAAGAATCTGAAGTATCAACTGAATCCCCCTTTCAAGAAATTTTGAACTGTCAACTAAACCTAACCGTCGAAATAATCTCAAGCATCAAATGAACCCAACCCTCTAAATAATCTCAACTATCATCTGTACCCCACCCTCTTAATAAACCAAACCCTTTAACCAATTGAACCTAACCATTTAAATAACCTCCACTGTGTCAACTACACCTAACCCTTTATTAGTATACACAGTGTATTCAATGTGTATTGTCCTAACCACCCTCATTTCAAACCCCTGGCATGTATCCTAAAAAAAAAATTACTCCACATGTATATTCAGATATTTTTGTAATGAGAATTATTGGATAGTGTATTTGTCCTTAATAATTAGTTATCCGCTTGGTAGAGCGGATAACTCCTTGTTATTGTATGGGATCAATATTTTTGGTTATCCGCAACTTATAAAGTTGTGGATAACCCTTGTGATTGTAAATATCTTTTTTTTTTTTCATCTTTATTCTTCTTTCTTTCCCGGATTTTTGTTGCAGCTATATCTCAAATTTTTGTAGACATAACTTTGTATAACTTTGTCATAAGATTGACCTGTAGCTGTAGATGTGCAGGAAACTTCGTTATATGACGTTAGAGTCGCGCAGCGTAAGTTACGCGCGATTTTACGAATTTCAATGATTGATCATAGATTATAAACCAAAAGTCATTTTTTATTGACACTTGGTGAAAATTTAAGTCATATTACGGGCGAACTTTCTATGGATTAAAAATGGCATGTTTCACAAGAAGTTACGCGCGCACGCGCATTTAAAATTTCAAAATGCGCAAAATTAATTTCTAATCAACTTTCTACGCTGATCATGACATTTTGAGCATGTCAAAAATTCCCACGCGCGCGAAAAAAATTAAGCGTAAGGTGCGCACGGAGCATGAAAATCATGTGTTTTTCACTTGAATTATGATTTTACAGTCTTTCCTAGTCATTTAAAAAAAGAAATTTGTATTAATGTAATTATTTAGATAATTAGCTTCTAAAATAGTTATTGTTTATATGTCAATTTGATGACGTCATCGTGTTAATTATTTGATTTAAAAGATGGGTCTCGTAATTTCGTCTATGCTACACTGTATATAACATATACAGTGTATTCTGTAAATACTGTAATATGCTGTATGGTACAAAATAGGTACAATTCAGCACTGTAAACATATTTATTTCACTTCATATGATGGCATAATAATTGTCGGCGTTCATATAATATAAACGTATGTGCATGTTGCGTTTGCGCGGATAACTCGAACTCGTCAAAGTGACGAGTTCAAATCTAGTTTTTCTGTATTATTATGGCCAGTTGAATACAAAAAGTTGTATTTTGATATTTTGCATCATAGTTCATCACATTTAAAAGAGCGCGCATCTATATTTTACGTATTCAAATTTCTTAAATTATTAATGTAATTATTTAGATAATTATCTTCTAAAATTGTTATCTTTATATGTCGATTTGATGACGTCATCGTGTTAATAATTGGATTTAAAAGATGGGTCTCGTAATTTCGTCTATGCTACACTGTATAACATATACAGTGTATTCTGTAAATACTGTAATATGATGTATGCTACAAAATAGGTACAATTCAGCACTGTAAACATATTTATTTCATGTCATAGGATGGCATAATAATTGTCGAGGTTCATATGGTTAAGTATGTGCATGTTGCGTTTGCGCGGATAACCCGAACTCGTCAAAGTGACAAGTTCAAATCTAGTTTTCTGTATTCTTCTTTCTTTCTGTCATTTTTGTGTCTCGCGTAACTCAAAAACATGTAAACATAACATTTCATAACTGTGTCAACATGTGGGCATTTACGTGAAATTGTGCACCTCCTATTTTGAATGACGTCAGAGTTGCGCAAAACATGACTTACGCGCGTTTTTACGAATTTCGCGTATTTAACATAGATCGAAAACCATATAACAATTTAATATGAAACTTGACAAAAGTTTAAGTTATATCTTGCGCTAACTGACTATGGGGAAAAAATGGCATGTTTCACACGAAGTTACTCGCGCATGCGCGTTTAAAATTTCAAAATGCAAAAAAATCAATTTCTAATCAACTTTCTACGCATTTCATGTAATTTTAAGCATGTAAAAAATTCCCACGCGCGCGCATTTTTTTACGCGCATGGTGCGAACATAGCGTTGAAAACTTTTTTTGCGTGATTTATGTTTTTTCAGCCTTTTCTAGTAATTTTACCAACTTTTAAACAATTTCGACTTAAAATTACGTCATACGGGCACGTTGAATTGGATAATTTACGTGCAGTTTTGATTAAAAAGTTAAAAAAATTGTCAAAATTCGTCAAAATTATGCCTTTTTTTAAACAGTCATAGATTCTAAACAACGAGGTGAACTTTTTTTTAATTACATATTCTGAAAGTTGATGAGTTGTAGAAATCGGATCATGAATCAATATGGCTAACCGGTCATTGTGACGTCATCGTATGGCCACACGAATGTAAAATATAGGATTTTTGTCTCTTTCGTTATTGCTCACCATATTCAATGGAGCGCATCACGCCTTTCTGTATTCCTTTTTCTCCGAGATTTTAATATTGTCTAGGTCAATCAATTATCTTATGCATGAGTTAAAAATATTTAATTTTTATGACATCATCATGCCTAAAAATTTAAATTACGTGTATACAGATTTACTGTGTACTTTAAAATGTATATACTATATGACACAAAATAGACAGAATTTAGCACTAACACCATATCATATTCATCAGTTCAGGTCATAATGCCATAATCTTTTTCTGTGTGCAACATTCCAACGTATGACGTGCACGTGGCGTTTGTCGAGCGGATAACTAACTCGTCAAAGTGACGAGTTTCATGTCTAGTTCTTCTTTCCTTCCTTCCTTTTTGTGAGTTGCGTTTCTCTAAAATGTGTAAACATAACATTTCATAACTTTGACAACATATGGGCATTTATGTGAAGTTGTGCACCTCCTATTTTTGAATGACGTCATAGTTGCGCAACGTGACTTACGCGCAATTTTATGAATTTCAATGATTGATCATAGATTAAAAACCAAAAGTCATTTAGTATTGACACTTTGACAAAATTTAAGTCATATCAGGGGCAAACTTTCTACGGATTAAAAATGGCATGTTTCACAAAAAGTTACGCGCGCACGCGCATTTAAAATTTCAAAATGCGCAAAATTAATTTCTAATCAACTTTTTATGCGTTTCTTGTCATTTTGAGCATGTCAAAAATTCCCACGGGCGCGCAATTTTTTACGCGCGCGGTGCGCACGTAGCATTAAAAACATATTTTTTTCTCTTGAATTATATTTTTCAAGCCTTTCCTAGTAATTTTGAAAACAATTTAGACCTTTTCTAATTTAAATAACGCCATACGAACACGTTGAATTAGACAATTTGTGCGCGTTTTTTATGAAAAAGCTTAAAAAATCGTCAAAATTATGTCTTTTTTAAAACAGTCATAGTTTCTAAAGTAAACCGTGAACCGTTTATTTTTATTACAAAATCTAGAAGTTGATGAGTTGTAGATATCGGATCATGCATCGATAAGGCTAAAAAAACATTGTGACGTCATCGTATGGCCACACGAATGTAAAATATAGAATTTTTGTCTCTTTCGTTATTGGTCATCACATTCAATGGAGCCCATCACGCTTATCTGTATTCCTTTTTCTCCTACATTTATATATTGTGTAGGTCAATCAACTTTCTTTAGCATGAGATAAAAATATTTTAATTTTTATGACGTCATCATGCCTAAAAATTTTAATTACGTGGGTCATTAATTTCATCTTTACAGTAAATTTTAATCTGTAATAGCTCGTAAGAATAAAATGTGATAATCACGATTAAAAAGTTTTCTGGAAGCTATTGGATTGTAGATACGAATTCATGTGAACATTTTGCCAATCGGATGTTGTGACGTCGTCATATGGCCAGTTCAATAAAAAAAGTCGTATTTTCATATTTTGCGTAATAGTTCATCACATTTAAAAGGGTGCGCATCTATATTTTACGTATTCAAATTTCTTCTACACGTTAATATGTTGTTCCTGAGATAATTTCCTTCTGAAATTGCTATCTAAGTGTTTCATTTTGATACCGTCGCCATGTTAAAAATTGGAATAAATGGCGGGTCCCGTAATTTCACCTATTCTACACTTGTATGTAATATGTATACAGATTATACTGTTTGCATGTATATACTATATGACACAAAATTGACAGAATTGGCAGCCAAATATGGTCCGGTCTTACAAATATATGGTGCGCAAAATTAGTCATAATGTATATTTCATTCAAAAATGCCATGATTATTGAAAATTACGAGGTTTTATTTGTTATTTTAATATTATAAATTAAGCCTATTTTTTAATTATCAACTTAAATTAACTCATCAATAATTAGTACTAACATACATATCAACAGCAACCACAACTGCTTTTCCAGCTATAGCAAAAATAGCTGCTATAGCAGTAAGACTTAACCCTTAGACTTCAATAGCACAATAGCATATCAGTAGCAACCACATCTGCTTTTCGAGCTATAGCAGAAATAACTGCTATAGCGGTGAAACACTTAGCCCTTAGACTTCAACAGCATAATAGCATATCAGTAGCAACCACAACTGCTTTTCGAGCTATAGCAAAAATAGCTGCTATAGCAGTGAGAATTAATTCTTATACTTCAATAGCACAATAGCATATCAGTAGCAACCCCAACTGCTTTTCCAGCTATAGCAGAAATAGCTGCTATAGCAGTAATACTTAACCCTTAGACTTCAATAGCATAATAGCATATCAGTAGCAACCACAACTGCTTTTTCGGCTATAGCAAAAATAGTTGCTATAGCAGTCAGACTTAACCCTCAGACATCAATAGCACAATAGCATATCAGTAGCAACCACATCTGCTATTCGAGCTATAGCAGAAATAGCTGCTATAGCAGTGAAACACTTAACCCTTAGACTTCAATAGCATAATAGCATATCAGTAGCAACCACATCTGCTTTTTGAGCTATAGCAGAAATAGCTGCTATAGCAGTGAAACACTTAACCCTTACACTTCAATAGCATAATAGCATATCAGTAGCAACCACAACTGCTTTTTCAGCTATAGCAAAAATAGCTGCTATAGCAGTAACACTTAACCCTTAGACTTCAATAGCATAATAGCAAATCAATAGCAACCATAACTGCTTTTCCAGCTACTGTATAGCAAAAATAGCTGCTATAGCAGTAACACTTAACTCTCAGACTTCAATAGCACAATAGCATATCAGTAGCAACCACAACTGCTTTTCCTGCTATAGCAGAAATAGCTGCTATAGCGGTGAAACACTTAACCCTTACACTTCAATAGCATAATAGTGTATCAGTAGCAACCACAACTGCTTTTCCAGCTATAGCAAAAATAGCTGCTATAGCAGTAACACTTAACCCTTAGACTTCAATAGGATAATAGCAAATCAATAGCAACCATAACTGCTTTTCCAGCTATAGCAAAAATAGCTGCTATAGCAGTAACACTTAACCCTTAGACTTCAATAGCATAATAGCAAATCAATAGCAACCATAACTGCTTTTCCAGCTATAGCAAAAATAGCTGCTATAGCAGTAACACTTAACCCTTGGACTTCAATAGCATAATAGCAAATCAATAGCAACCATAACTGCTTTTCCAGCTATAGCAAAAATAGCTGCTATAGCAGTTACACTTAACCCTTAGAGTTCAATAGCATAATAGCATATCAGTAGCAACCACAACTGCTTTTCCAGCTATAGCAAAAATAGCTGCTATAGCAGTAACACTTAACCCTTAGACTTCAATAGCATAATAGCAAATCAATAGCAACCATAACTGCTTTTCCAGCTATAGCAAAAATAGCTGCTATAGCAGTAACACTTAACCCTTAGACTTCAATAGCATAATAGCAAATCAATAGCAATCACAACTGCTTTTCCGGCTATAGCAAAAATAGCTGCTATAGCAGTCAGACTTAACCCTTAGACTTCAATAGCACAATAGCATATCATTAGCAACCATAACTGCTTTTCGAGCTATAGCAGAAATAGCTGCTATAGCAGTGAAACACTTAACCCTTCAAATTCAATAGCAAACTAGCTTATCAGTAGCAACCACAACTGCTTTTCCAGCTATAGCAGAAGTAGCTGCTATAGCAGTGAAACACTTAGCCCTTACACTTCAATAGCATAATAGCATATCAGTAGCAGCCACAACTGCTTTACGAGCTATAGCAAAAATAGCTGCTATAGCAGTAACACTTAACTCTCAGACTTCAATAGCACAATAGCATATCAGTAGCAACCACAACTGCTTTTCCTGCTATAGCAGAAATAGCTGCTATAGCGGTGAAACACTTAACCCTTACACTTCAATAGCATAATAGCATATCAGTAGCAACCACAACTGCTTTCCCAGCTATAGCAAAAATAGCTGCTATAGCAGTAACACTTAACCCTTAGACTTCAATAGCATAATAGCATATCAGTAGCAACCACAACTGCTTTTTCAGTTATAGCAAAAATAGCTGCTATAGCAGTCAGAGTTAACCCTTAAACATCAATAGCACAATAGCATATCAGTAGCAGCCACATCTGCTTTTCGAGCTATAGCAGAAATAGCTGCTATAGCAGTAACACTTAACCCTTGGACTTCAATAGCATAATAGCAAATCAATAGCAACCATAACTGCTTTTCCAGCTATAGCAAAAATAGCTGCTATAGCAGTTACACTTAACCCTTAGACTTCAATAGCACAATAGCATATTAGCAACCACAACTGCTTTTCCTGCTATAGCAGAAATAGCTGCTATAGCGGTGAAACACTTAACCCCTACACTTCAATAGCATAATAGCAAATCAATAGCAACCATAACTGCTTTTCCAGCTATAGCAAAAATAGCTGCTATAGCAGTAACACTTAACCCTTGGACTTCAATAGCATAATAGCATATCAGTAGCAACCACAACTGCTTTTCGAGCTATAGCAAAAATAGCTGCTATAGCAGTAACACTTAACTCTCAGACTTCAATAGCACAATAGCATATCAGTAGCAACCACAACTGCTTTTCCAGCTATAGCAGAAATAGCTGCTATAGCAGTGAAACACTTAGCCCTTAGACTTCAATAGCACAATAACATATCAGTAGCAACCACAACTGCTTTTCCAGCTATAAGCAGAAATAGCAATATTAGCATAAATAGCATGGTTAAAGCAACAAATAGCAAAAAAAACCTGTATGCTACAACACAAGTATAAGCTCTGAAAACTCCAAAATAACCAATCCTGCGCTTTACTCGTGGGATCGCGATCAAAAGACAATACTTCGTGGGTTTGGCGATCATAAAACAATGCCCCACGCGTAGGCTAGGTTACGCGTGGGAACGAAGCAGTAATTAATAGCTGTACTGAAATAGTAATACATACTATAATCGTCAGTTGAGATATAATTAACTGTTATTTTCCATACAATAATAATGATTTACACAATAGATAGGTAGGCATATGTATTATCAACATCAACATACAATATCATAATATCAAATATAAAACAATTTTTATTCACAACAGTACACTTTTTTCTGAATGAAATTTTTAAGAATAAGGAAAAAGAAAATTATAATTCAAAGGATATTCATAATTCAATAATGATGATGATAGTATATATTTTATGCATAATTATTTATTTTTAATGTCTCTCTTCAAAACAAATTAAAACCTGTACATAATCCATATACGCATTGAGTCACTTTAATGTAATACTATGTATGTTTTTTCTTGTTAGGATAATGAAACGTTATTAATGGGAGGTGTGTTGTGGTATGGTATTCCAGAAAACTTAGTAATTCAGCTGATTGCTCAAGCATCAGATGTTTGCCTTGAATACAGCTCGTCAACTTATGTAAGGACAATCATATAGAAAAGTACACAACTATTGCGTATACATTGATTTACCTTGATCTTGGACATCCTACCTTGATCTTGCAAATCATTCATGTTTAGTTCCCTTCGTTGTTGGGTCTTTTATTAATGGAAAAGAAGTAACATACTCTTTCCCAGTGTAGGTTGAACTTCAGAAACAGTAAAAATTCTGTCCTTCCTATCTACAGTGCACAGACCTGAAGACAGTTAATTAAAACAAATATGTTGAGTATCGTTATACGTTATGTTATTTTATATGTGACGATTGTTTTACGTAATTTTGTTGTTCACAGTGGCCTTATACTATTGTTCATTGCTTATCATACAGAGGGTACTCGATCGCATTGAAACATGTTTTAGAACGAAACAGAAAACACGTGAATACAGGATGGGTGAGTAGAGTACACATTAATAAAACAACTTGCTTTAAAATACATTTAAAAGGTAGACGATCGACGTTCAATGCTATATGGTTATATAAGATAAGATGATGTGTTAATGTCATGGTCACAAACATATGTTCTATGTAAATGCATTTCTATAAGCAAACCAACGTAATAATGTAAATCAGATTTCCTATTATTGTATGCAGTTTAAAGGCTGCTTACACACTAGGACGATAACAATCGACGATAAAAAATGAACATAACCCTTTCCTTACATAAAACAAAGGAAACTAAGTTTTCATTCTAGAACTATAAAATAACCATTTATGATTGATCAAATGACGTCATGATCAATAAGAACAATAACATCGTTGTATCGGTACGATATTATTGCTCTTACTAATTAAGACGTCATTTGATTGGACATGATAAATATCATTTTCATCAAAGACAGCATAAATGGTTATTTTATATACAGAATGAAAAATCTTCTAATTTCTTTTGTTTTATGTTTATCTTTTTATCGTCGATCGTTATCGTCCTAGTGTAAATGGACATTTAAGCGATTAAAACTGGATTAATTAAAAATGCAATCATTTTCATGTACGCCTTCCACTCTTCCATCTACTCTCAACCGTTATAAGAGTTTTAAGAGTTCCACAATCGACTGTACAACACCGATGTATCTGATTAATCTCTGCCCGTACCTACAATAGAGACTTTGTACCGAAAAGATTAAAATTATAGGGGTATGTTTTCTTGCGAATAGTTATAGAACACGTTATTGACATTGATTTACTTACTATTTTGCTATTTAATTACAGATATTTAGCGATACACCATTGCATGTTTGACTCTATTCATCGTATTTAACGTACAAGTACGTTGTATCGGTACGATATTATTGCTCTTACTAATCATGACGTCATTTGATTGGACATGAGCAATATTATTTTCGTCAAAGACAGCATAAATGGTTATTTTATATACAGAATGAAAAATCTTCTAATTTCTTTTGTTTATGTTTATCTTTTTATCGTCGATCGTCATCGTTCTAGTGTAAATGGATATTTAAGCGATTAAAACTGGATTAATTAAAAATGCAATCGTTTTCATGTACGCCTTCCTCTCTTCCATCTATTCTCAACAGTTATAAGAGCGTTATTGATCCCTAACTGTTCCACAATCCACTGTACAACACCAATGTATCAGATTAATCTCTGCCCGTACGTACAATAGAGAACTAGTGCCGAAAATATTAAAATTATAGGGCTATGTTTTCTTGTGAATAGTTATAGAACACGTTATTGACATTGATTAACTTACTATTTTGCTATTTAATTACAGACTACAGGCTACACACCATTGCATATTTGTCTCGATTCACCGTTTTTAACTTACAAGCAACATCACGATACTGCCATCTGCCTGATGACGTATGGAGCATCGTGTTCAACAAAACAATATGTAATCATCAAATATAATTATATTATTAAATTAATGATTAGTTTTTACTCAAATTAAAATCAGGTTTTTAATAAATTAATGTTTTTATGAGTAAACACTTTTTGACGCAATAAGCAGTAGACATTTAATGATTAGATTGCACAATTTAAATGTTGTGATAAAACAGTAGCTATACTTCAATTTGGGTCAGAAGGTACAGTATGCATGTTGAGCGTGTGAGTCATTAACGTGATATTTACAGATAGAAACATTTCAAATAAAATCACACAGTGATGTAATATAGCCTGTTTCTCCGTAAGCAATAACATCCGATTATAAAAAATTAATGGTTTCAGTCAAACTCAAACTTTATTCGAACAATGCTTTTGGATCAGAGGAACACGCTTATGCAACGGTGCGTTCTAACATTAACAATGCAGTTACAAAAATAAATTACATAACAATTAAAAAATTAATAAAAAACGATCAGTAGGTAAATTTAAATAAATAAATTTAGTATTGCAGCCACAAAATACTTAAATCAATGTAGATAATTTTTCAAGACTATCAAATATTGAAACTATTAGAAAAAGTATTTATTATAATGTGGATAAAATAAATAAATAATACTTAAAGTTATTAATTTACGTGATGGGCGGTAAATCTTAGTATAGTCTTCTATACCTCTATGCAGTAGTTAAGTATTGTTTACAAGGAAATAATATAAAAAGGTCATCAAGTAGTACATAATGTTGCTTTTCAATATTACCATTAGAAAAAATGTCCAAAAATGATCATACCCAAAATATACAAGATCATATACGTGAATTAAAATGTAAGTCTGTCATAGTAGCACGTTTTGCACATTAATATAAAAAGTGGTCTGTATTTTCTACTTTATGATTGTTAGGCTTACATAATTTGTAGAAACCAAACTGTGTTTTCCTCGACCATGTATTCATTAAATTGAATCGGTCTTATATTTATAAGTATTACTGTATGCTATTAATTAAAACTATTTGGTGTTTTAACTATTATAAGTAGGCTAGCCCTATAACGAATAATTTAATTTACTTGATTGATTACTTTAATTGATTACGAAATAGTTTTGTAAACATGTTTGCATTTATTATTTGTTTAGGAAAACAAAACACCGATTGACCTGTATAAAGAAAATGAGTGTTCAGGGTATGATAAAAAAACTAAAAAGGAAAAGAAACGAGAGCTCATACAACTGATAGAAGGCAAGTAGATTTTTTACACCTGACATTGTTATGTATTGTTAATTTATTGTTGGAAAATATAAATTAGGTGTGTGAATAAATGAAGTTCAATGAAACGTAAAAATCGTAACTGTCCATGATAGGTTTGTTATTATATATTAAACCGATGGTAATTCAAATCCTGTTGATATAAAAATAAACAGAAATTCGTTTAAGCTTCTGAACAGACGAAAGGACAACTTATTGATCAATAAACTTGTGACGTTTACTGAATCATTAAAAATTCAAGATAAGCTGGTTTATCAATCTGTTTTGTGCCATTTTGCTGGAAAAAATAAGAATTAAAACGTTTTTAAACTTGAAAGGTTCTATACAATTAAAAAAGTATTGGATCCAAAAAGGACACTAAATAACTTTGAATCATAGCAAACAACAAGATAAGTTGTTAAGTGGTGATATGGATAGTATAACAACGTGCTTGAGGCATTTATTTATTACTGATTATTCTATGTTTGATTCTAAGCTTTAACATGATTTAAAGACGCATCCTAATAAATTAAACATTTGCTATAAAATTGCGTCTTACATAGTAATCATACCACTGGTCCAAATGCTTACAGTCTGAACAATTAATTTAATATAACAGTTTGTTATTTTCGGAAAAAATGATCTTTTTCTTTGATAATATAAATACATGGCACCATTAATTTATTATCCAAATATTTGTGTCTTAGAGTTTTCAATTCCAGCTGAAGTAATTGCTAGAGGTAAGGAAGCAACTGCAGTTTTCAAAGAGGCTCTAAAAAATGGTACAGTTACAATAGTCAATTCAAGAAGTATGTTCCTTGGGAAAGAAGGAGCTGGCAAAACAAGTTGCGTGAAAGCTATTCTTGGAAAAAGGTATGTTTGTTTATGATAATATGTAGATTATTCTACTGAATTATTCTATTGCGTATAGAATTGTCGGCGAATTATAATCCTAGACCTAACAGAAGATTAACACAATATTCCTAATGTTGTATTATTATAATTTAAACATTGTTGGTGGTCGTCAATTTTAGTGAAGACAACTTGAGGAATCCTATACTTAAAGTTCATGTTTCATAGTGTAGAGATGTCCAAAAACGTCTCAAAACAGCAGTTTGATGAAGCTTTGCCTAGGTAAAGCACAAAGTCAACATGCTTCAAAACAGTTAATTTCAATAATAATTATGTAAACATTATATTATGACTGTTTAGTAAAATGTATATTATCGTTTAGATTCGATCCCAAGGAACAGTCTACCGACGGAATAGTTGTCGCAAACACACTGGTTGAAGCGTCAGGAGACGATTACCAAAAGTGGCAGGAACACAATATTGACGGTATTGAAAAAGTATAGTGTTAAAGGTTCTTGGTTGGTGATTTTCAAAATTAGTTATTTATAACTAGATCTAATGAAACAGATTTTTTCCAATTATTCATTTCTAATATAGCATGATATATTGCATCGATGGAAGATCGCAATAATGTTTATGCCGACCATTATAAGATTGTTGGTATCTTTAACATACTATATACAGAAAAAAACACTTACATTCAGTGTGAGGAATTAATGGTACAAAAACAATTAATATTTACCGAATTAGCACCTGAAAGAATGTAATGATGGTGGTAAATACCTTCTAAAATTTACTAAGCCTGAATAAACATCAGTTCGAGTAAAACAAGGAATTTAATTGTTTAATTAAGGGTAAATTGGTATTATAAACCTGTTTGTTGGAAGAATGTTTATCCCACATAATCTATAATGCCTCCTTGATATTACGTAGTTGTAATATAACGTTATTATGTATTTTATAGTAATTCAATTATCGAATGAGATTCGAGAAGAAGCAGTGACAGAATATGTGGCAAAACAATTACTACAAAGAAAATCTAGCACGACTTCGACATCATCCATCGAATCTGATCAGATAGAGAAACCGGCTGAAGTTATGGTACTTTTTTCTCTTCTACTACAAATTATTAGAGTATTATTTGTTGAAGAATTAGACGAAATGTTAACTTATCTTTCTGATTATTCGTAGGATGTTTTAAAAGAAGAGGAGGAATTGAATCTAGAGGAAAAGGGTATAATTATTATTGTCCGTTTTGTATTTTTATTACGATCAGAATTATCATCAGTATCGTTTGTATTTTTAATGATGAAATAGAAATAAGCAAATAATGTTGTATTTGCCTTAGATGACAGAGGAAATACACTGGCAAAGAAGTTTCCTGAACAAATTCACAAATTACTTGTTAATAAAATCAGCGATAAACTTGACACAACGGCCCACACCGGTGGAAGACAGACAGTTGGTGTGCTTGGTAAATTAAAATTTTGGGCATCCGGAGACAAGCAGCAGACATCGAGCCGAACTACTAAACCTCAGAATATTAGTAGCATTTGGGATTATGCAGGGCAGCTGACATATTATATAACACACCGAGTGAGTAGCAACAATACATGGTCAAAGTTTTACCAATATTTAATCTTTTGTATGATTTATCTTTAGTTTTAGGTCGAAGGTAAAAGCGGGAGGTATCAGTGTTATTTGTGTGGTTTGCCGTTCAATTACTTTATTACAGTACACTTTATTCCGTTTAGTTGTTCCTGACAGGAGGCGTTACGTACATTGTAGTGTTCAGTGCAGTAGATGGACTCCATGAGATGGTAAAAATAAGGGATGTAAATCAAAGTACCAACAAGAAGAAAGCTCCAAAAGATTGTGTAAATTTATATATTATGATTTGTTTTCTTTTTGAATTCTAAGGGAAAGTTGTTACTCCCAGCCATTGTGCCCCAGTTAGTCGGTTGACATTAGCTTATCAAGCCGAAGTTTCCTCTTCTTACCGTTTGAAAAGTAATTATAAATTAATTTGCGGTAATATATGACTAGCTGTTTAGAATGTCTTGTGCCTGTAGATTATAGTTATTGTACAGTTATTTATTGTTTTCAGGGATTTTGGGGAATGACGAATTTGGGAATGACTGTTTTCTGGATAAGGTCCATTTATGAATACGCCGTGGTGCGGTATAGGCCTAGCATAGAGAGAAGCTTAAACGGTGTAGTTTTACCGCCCATTATACTAGTCGCTACTCACAAAGACAAAGTTAAAGGAAGAAACGAAGCTGAGAAAATTGCCAAGGTAAGTGACGTATAAGCTTGATAACATTTATTTAAAAGATAAGTTATGTATATTTAGATTTGAGAGGATTAGCTTTTTTACCTTCACTTTCTCTACCCTAAAAGAGAGATGAATGAAAATAATAAGAATACTATTAAAAGATCACCAAAAGATAATGCTGTTTGAAATACATTTTAAGATTAGAAATACATTTTACACCAATAGATGCAATACATTTTTAGAATCAACGCTGTAATGAATTTTAATTCACAACATAATATTTCTATCAGTAATACATTTAATAATGGTGCCTTCAATATGAAGAAACTGTATTCTCTCATCGACTATATTGGACTTATAGTATAATTTATATATACAGTATATTGTACTGGTTATATGAATACATGTTTAATTATGTTTGATATTACAGATTGAGGCTATGGGTCAAGAAATACTTGAAGCTATCAAAGACACACCGTACGAAAAACACGTAGATCCTGAGATATACATGGTAGATAGCAAATCTCGTAGAGGAATTGAGAAACTCAAAAAAAGAATTGGAGTTTTCATGAATGAGATGAAAAGAAAGATTCCAATCAAATGGGTTGATTTCCAGACCAAGATTCAAGAACTTGGTAAAATAAAGCTGTTGTTGTCCTTAAATGAGGTAAATTGTAACTAAAAGTTAAATCGTCGCAATGTTTTTCTTTCAATCAAGTTATGTTTTTAAAATTTTAGTAATTTAATATCTGAAAAGAGATTTAAATTGTTTGTATTTATGACCCGGAAGTGTGATAGATTGTCTCCTTCACTTCTAAAATGCGAATGCAGTGTTGAACGCGCAACAAGAGAGGTATAGGATGTTTAGTTGATTGCGCGTTCGAAAATCAATATGTAGTTTATTTATCAAATATCATTTATTGAAAGTGTTCTATTACCACCTTCTTCTAGATAACCAAAATCGCAAATGAATGTGAAATTGCTGATACAGAACTAACTCTGGTTCTGGACTACCTGAATGACACAGGTAATATCCTGTACTCTAAGAATGAAGAGAAATTAAAGCATGTAGTGCTAATAAATTTACAAACGATGGTTGAAATGGTGACAGAAATCTTCACTGACAAAATACCAGACGGCATCGGCGTAAAGGTAAGTTACCATCTTGTCAACTTTGTTTAGAATGAGATGTGAAAAAAAAAATGGAATTATCATAACGTTAAAAAGCCATTTATTGTGTTGACGTCTCTGTTACTGCATGCCTTTATTAAGACTGTCTAAGCATAAACATGAATCCAAAAAATAGTATATTTTGATCAAAATACAATGAACTAATGCTAGTACTGTATGTACTGTATGTATATAATATTGTAATTTATACATGGGTTTTATGATTTATATTAATTATCTATTAATTTTTGTAGTATGTTATTTTTTATAGTGGTCAAGATTAAATCAATTATGGGAAAGGTTTAGTGTTCAGGGAATTCTGGAAGAGGAATTAGTACGTCATTTATGGAGGAAATTGATTGAATTAGATGAAAGTTACTTGAATATCTTCTTAGATATATTGAAAATGTTTCAACTTGTATTCGAAACGCAAACTGTGACGGTGAGCTTTTGGTGCTTCTTAACCATTTATGAATTTACACTGGGGGTTATAAATAAAACATGCACAAATTGAATAGCCAGTTTAAATTGCTTTCAATATGGATACTTCTAATTCTTAATGACATTCTGCAATTTCTACAACATTTTAGTCACATAAATTATCTTACAACAGGCCTCAATGGCGGAAGCATCGGGAGACATTTTTTTATTCAATAATAAGTAGTGAACAAAATCTCTTTTATAGGAAGAGGAACGAGAAAATGACAGCGACCGAGTGTTCCTGGTTCCTTCTCGGATACAAATTAATGACGATGCTTTGGAAGTAAAGGAAGATTCGAGTAACATGGTGTCGATCTATTTGACTACCCCCAAACCTATGGACTTTCTTCCTGACGCCGTCTACCACATGTTGATTGTTGAGTTCTTACACCTCTCGAAGATTCAAGGGAGGAGAAGTGATGATTTTCAATTATACCAAAATCGTAGTGATTTTGGATTTGATAATCACGTTGTCAGTTTTGGTGCCGTTGAACATAAAGAGGATAGCAAGCAAAGAAGACGACAAGTTAATGCATTGAAGGTGCGTATTTATTTTTGGCCATCATCACCACACCAAAGTTCTAAGTCAAAATCTGAGCACATACGTACAAAGAATGTTTCTAACACACACTAAACAGCAATCATTTGCAAATTACATGATGATTAGCCTCAATTAAGATATAATTTTACTCATCCTGTAATTGGCAAGATGTGCATAATATTAACACAAATGATGGTAAATACACACATACAAACTAAATTGTGTAAGATGTTACAATTGCTCAGGCTTAGCAGTCCCATTTGATCATATTGGCAGCCAGGCATATTATTAGCAATCATTAGCAAAGCGACAGTGACAGTGTTAACACTATACCTCGTTATTTGCACTCCTCGAATGTGCCGCAGTTTAACATATTGCCTCGTTGGTTACAAAAGTAAACCTACCTATGAGAGTAATGGAGTCCAATATTATTTATCTCTTCTGACCATTTGTTTCTGTTAGTAAATCACATTTATAATATAGAAAATTCCATAATTTATTCATTTAAAACAAACTATTTATGTATAATTTCTTTCGCCTATTTTAGGAACTTTCTAATTTATAAATATAGCAAATTTTAAACGTTAATAATAACCACAATAATTCCTGATGATTGACTATTGTATTTTTCAACAGTTTCAAATAACACGCAGAGATGAAATGAGCAAAGATGAGAGAGGTATTACCAGGCTGATAGATAGACCACAGCCAGCTTTTTGCAAAGAGGTAAGGCAAGCCAAACCTACATCGTTCAATGTATGATTGATGTACATGATGTTGACCTGAATTGACTTAAGAGTGAAATTAAAATAATTTGTCATATTTCGAACTATGAGAAATAGAATTTATAAAATGATACACAACATCGGTAACAAAAAACCCATTCATATTATCACGTAGGTTTTAGACTTTCTACAGAAGCATTTGGCATCCAAGTGTACAGTCGGCTACAAACTGTCCGTACTCTGCATAGCGTGTGAATCTTCCAAGCTACATTTCCATGATCTACAACGATGCTTAGACAACCCGACTGTTCCATGTGGAAAAATCGCAATGGTTACTGAAGGCTTCAGAAAACTGTTTTTAACAGGTGATTATCAAAAAAAATGTACTATTATTTGGCTTTTTATGTAACGAATTTTACTGTACGTCTACCTTATGTAATATTAATGCTTATATTGAATGGAACAATATTTTTTTAGGTACAGAACGGCCCGACGCAGAACCATTTACACAGTCGAGTCAAAACCCAGGTAATTTACAATGACTTTTTTAATAATAAAAATTAGCCATCGTCAATATCAAAAGTGAATTCGGCCTATAAACAACTTAATAAATATATGTGTTTATATAATACAGGATCATTCGAAACAGAATTTCAGCAAATGTTGGTAAAAACGTCACGCTGTTATGATGAATACGGTTCACTTGACCAGCTGAAGATGTTGTGCAAAGACCTGATAAGACCTTTCAACGATCTACAGAATGCTGAAAGCACAATGGAGGTGTTTGAGTTAATGGAACGCGCCGGTTATCTTACTGCTACCAACTTTGACGTTCTCATCGACGTAGTCAATGTGACTGATATCAAGGTTGTTCTCGATGTTAACAAACTGCTAAAGGATAGACACGATCAAGCCGACCATCAGGTAAAATCGTTCTCACCGTATCGACAAAAACTGATTAACTTCGGTAACGCACTATCAAAAGAAAATTTAACAACACTGGTCCACCTAGAGAGGGTTTCTAAGAAACAATGCAGCAATCAGTGGACTGTGATATTGGATCTTGAACAAAGGGGTATCCTAAATAAACACAAATTGGAACCATTTATCGAAAAGTTGAAGAAGAATGAGTTAACATTAGCCGCTGAAGAATTAGAAGATAGTGACGAGTGTTGAGTGAATACAACATGGTTTACCGGTACCTAAAAATAGGAAAGAGGAGAGTCGGTATTACCAGATATGTTAGTATCAGGCTAGTTAAAGAATACTGTGTAGAATATACATCGAGCCTTGGATGACTTGGTTGCTGACTTACTGGCTTTACGCTGAGTAGTCTTCTGACTGCTCAGCTGGTCTGCTTTGTTTCATGATGTAGAAGTCTCAATCCAATAATCAAAGGCAGATTTCACAAGGAATATTGGTCCCCGAGAGACAGCTTAAGCCCATTGTTTGTCACCTACCTCGAACATGCCAACAACTATCAACTCAGTATATCCTGATGACATTAATTTCATCTCTCGACATCAACTAGCGCAGCATCGATGACATCGAACGGCTTCTCGCTAAATGCAATCTTGTTGTCAACAAAGATAAAACCGACTTCACCTGTATCAGGAGACAGACAGCAGAGTCCGAACGAGAATGACGGCAAAAAAAGACAGTTGGCGCATTGATTGGGAACAAAGAGGATAAACAGCTTTCTGCAGCAGCCTTCAGAAAACTAAACAAAATATGGACAAGTAATAAAAAGGTTAAGAAGAAAATTAACTGAATCTCTACAACTTACTCGTGAAACCGATCTTACTCTATAACTGTGTGGTCCATCTAAGATTGATGTAGCAAAGCAACCCTTTCAGTTTGCATAAACACACTGTATAATTGTCATTAATATTAGTAGTTAGTTTGATTATCAAATGGATGGCAATGTAATTATGGTTTGATACAACCTAAACGAACATTAGTTGCAACCATTTATCGATAATTTAAAAGATAATGAATTAACATCAGCGGCTAAAATATTAGAAGAAGCTACTCAGTGTTGACAACATATGTGCTTTGGATGTTGTATGGACAGACAAAATCGCCTACATACATTGCATAATCAACACGTAGACTATTGTAAACTACGGATTATTTCGCGCCACTGTGTACATTAGCATCAATTCAAAAATCTGGTTTATTTGAAAATAATAAAAGTATTGTAGATTAAATTGAAATGCACCAAATGTACTTTATACACTTTATATATACATTTATGTATTTATCAAATTTCCTCTATAAACAAATTGTCTCCATAACAGTCTATCAGTGGCCGTTCTGTAAGTTTCTGGAAAAGTAAAGATTTGAAGACGAGGCTTCTTTATTCTCTCCACCAAAAGCTCTCTTCCCATTCTGACAATATACATACTACTTTATGTTAATCTTGTTATAATAAACTATTGATTGTCTTTTATTTGATATATAGGCCACATTTAACTGTCGTACGACCTTAATCATGTACCATCATATATTTCACCGGCATTTGATCTTGTTTAGCATACTTTTTTATTTTGATCGATTGATCGATTTACCAATTGATCGATATTAGTGTTCTCTATCTATAGTTTCAGTTATTAGTAAGTAGCAGCAGCTGACTAATCAGATTATTAATACCAACATTGATAAATGTGGTTGTATTCCTTTTCCTTTTTGTCAATAATGTGGCCTGATTTTAAGTGGTGGAAATATGTATATGACTTAACCATAGCAGAAGTTACAAATTCAAAAGAGTATACGTTTACAATATTTCAAACTGTTTCTTATAGATTTATTGCCATTGTAGTGGATAGGCTATCTTCATGTAGCTTTTGTAAACGGTAATAAGGTAGCATGGATGTATTTACTTACTTCAATTTTAATAATGAATAGCTTAAAGGCAGATATGCCAATCACATGAGAAAAATATCAATTTAATCTATTCCTAAACGATATTCGTAAATTGGTTTGATTCAGCATTATTTGTGATGGGGCATCTAAGTTTTATCGTTAAAGTGACTGTTATACACCTTGACTACTTTTAGTTTTATTTAGTAATTTTACCATGTTCATTTATAAAAATTGTACTAATTATAGGCCTACAATTTGACGATATTTCATTTAAAAACGCTCTCATAATGCGATACTATATCACATCTATATACTTTTGGAAAATAATGATAGTCGACTTAAACCTAATCTAGAGTATATACAATAATAACAACAACCGTTACAATTAAGGTATAACAATGATTGTTTTGATTTAAATACTATTTTCTATAAGGTAATTCCTCCATTCTTTTTTAATTATCAGATACTGATTATATTTATTACATAGAAATTAAAGTTTATTGTTTTTGATTGATATAATAATACGTAAATATTGGTAAATATAAGTAATTAAAAGTGAAAAACAAAACACTTCAGCCTGTTTTGATCTCTGTTTCAGTTAAAGTGGTATATAGGGGAGGCTACATTATCAAGTAGAAGCCACTCTTGGTCACTTTCTTCAATGCTTTATTTGTTGTAAAACATTTCTTATTAAAAAAAAGTGGGGGGGGGGGGGGGATAGAGAATTGGGTTGTGAAGTAATTGGGAGTTTGTCCATAGAGATTTTTTCCCTAGTAAACACAAGATGTGATATTTTATTTTGTTTTGTGAGTGGGCTGGGTATAATCCACCATGATTGATTTTGAAAACAAAAAAATTCAGATGAAATAAAAAAACGATAGTTGCTGAATTGTAAAGAAAATCAAGAAATATAGCTAATTTTATGAAGCTTACTGTTTGCCATCATCGCTCCATGGACAAGGTTTTACAGAAACTTCTGTAACATTAAAATAGTTGGCATGGATGATGACATTCTACAAAACTTTTAATGAAATTGTTAATTATCTTTACAATTTTTGTTTTGGATCTCAAGATTGCCGTGAAGACATAATATAATAATAATAATATAATAATATAAGTTCTTCAGGTATAAACATAATTCTTCCACCTTCATCCAGTGTTTCGTATTATCAATGATTCACTTATAATTTCACTCTTCCCTGGTTGCATCATAAACGTTTCCAAATGACTTGGGTGTTACTTTCTTTTGTTAGAGGCCCCCACTAGAACCTTTATAACAAATAAGAACACTTGTCATTGTTTGTTAAACCTTTCCTCGTCGGTAATTCCAACGGATTGGTATCACGGATGACTTCATGAACTTCATACAAAGTTTATTTTGTTATGAATGAACTTTTTAGAAGGCCCCCAACATACACAGTATAGGTCTATAGAACCTAACTAAACAAGAACACATTGTTGTTAAACCTTTCCTCGTTGGTGCTTTCAACGGATGGGCATCACGGAAGGCTTCTAAACTTCACAAACAATTTATTTAATTCTGAATGTTTTTTATTATCAATAATAAGTCGTGTTATTTATACATATTTTTATGGTTAATTTCAGAGTTCTCTTTAAAACATAATACTGAATGAAGTCATCATTTTGATTAGGGTTGGCTGTTGTATATTAATATTTACCTTGAATTTACCTTAAACTGTATGACTGTGAGAACTACTAAGTGTTTCCCTGCTACCAGTTAACCTAGGTAAAATCTGTTTGAAGAGCGTATTAAAAATGCCTATGTATACAAGTAGGCCTACAGTCATAATTTTATCCAGAAATTCAATCTGAACCAAGGTGCGTGTTGGAATGTGTCACGGTTCACTGGTCTTTTTGTACGCAGTTGACAAATACCACTAACTTATTATACTGTATTTATAGTATTAACATTATTTTGTCATATATATTCTCAGTGAACTATTTATTTTATAAATTCTATTTATTCTTGTTTGATAAATTAAAGATTGTTTGGAATATCACAAGTAAATTCTCTATGTGAATACTTTATAGACAAAATACCAATGAATTTTTAGACCTAGGCCCATTGTTGATAAATGAGAATTATACAAAAGTTAAACCCTACTGTATTAAACATAACCATGCATTTACCAGCATAATATCAATACAGTATTCAATAACATACCAAACAAGAAATACAAAATGCTTGGCAGGGGCAGATTAAGCAAAATGCATCGCTGTAACTCAAATAAGCCAGCTATTCATAACATTGTATGATGTTCTGTTTAAACAAACATGGCACTTTCATTCTTTACTCAACAACTACAAGTAAACTGTAAGTTATTGTATATTGTTATTATAATAACTCACTCCCTATACAGATATGCACCTTCCTAAGATTATATCTGAAAAGAATAACAAGTTGATTAGTTATGCACCACTCATTTTTAGGGTAACAATTGTGTTGCATTCCGTTGAGCCCATTTGTTCGTTGAATAGTTTGCCAGAATAGAATCTGAAATTCAGTTTGCTATGGACCTTACTCCAACAACACTAACGATGGAGCGGGTTCTTTATAAGCACATTAAATTAAAATAATGCAGATTTGTTGGCACATTTTATGAAACAAACAATAATAATGGAGAGTATTCCTGCTAGTGAGTAAGTACACGATTCGTTGTTCATGTTAATCATTTTGATCATCATTCATTATGATCAACTTTCATTATGTGATCACCTTTCATTATGATTATATTTCATCATGATGGTGGCGATAGCCATTTTAGTTTTTTGTTTATTTTCGGACCGCGTGTGTTAAGTATAATAGTATGGTATAGTAGTACATAAAGATCAAATTCAATATATTCATAAAACATATAGTATATTGTGGGGAATAAGTATATAAAATTACATTGAGAGAACTGATAAGAGCTTTTGTTTGAAATCGAATGAAACCCCGATAGCCGAGTTTTTGAGTAAGCTTCCAGGACTTTATATATACTGTGCGCTATCTGTGTCCCGTTAGGACGCTGGGATACTTCTGCCCATGTTGCAATTAATAATTACCCCTACCCCCTTCAACTACCATCTAATAAACGCCCATCCACATTTATACAAACAATATTGTATTATATTTATAACACAATTATACTATTTTTAGTAGATTTCATCGGAGTGTTATCTACAATTATTTACCAAGCATGTCCTTCTAAAACCTTTTTACCCGCCGAGTCATTATCATTCCGAGAACCATCGTCTACACTTCTTAGAGGGGGAGCCAGCGAAGCGAGCTCACCCTCTAGTTAATCAAATTTAACATCGTATCGCTTTGTTTTAAATTCGACGACATTATTAATAACAAAATATACATTTTCCCACTACTAGGCCTAACGGCACTCATGCGGCCGGTGAACCTCAGTGAAGTGGGCCAATTAACCAATTTGTAATCGCCAGACAAGTATCAACATGTTTGATTTGGGTTGTTTTTATCACATGTGAGAATGAAATTGACGCTCGACCACCGATTTTCACGTGTTTTTTTTTTGCTCCCAGTCGGTACGCACTCTTTAATGTGGGTCATAGGTTATTGGATTTTATTCAAAGAATATATTATTATTTTAGATGTGTTGGCTGATTCGTTCGTATGGGGTCATATTTATAATTACTTTTTTACGCAATCGTAGTATTATTTTGTGATATTTTAACATGGAATATATTGATTTAAATCAGAGAAACTCTCGTACGACGTACGAAACTAAGCATTTTTATTAATATTTAAAGATGTATTGTCACTTTGACTAATTCCAAAAAAATTATAAAAAAAAAATTGCGAAAAAAAGTGGGTCACTTTGAAGTATCATAAAATTAGTCCAAAAAAAATCATTTAACTGAAAAAAAAAACTTTGACTCCCAGTCAAAGTTTTCGATCAAAACATTTATCATAATGCAGGGCCGTAGCCAGGATCTGTCAAGGGGGGGGTTCGGACAATAAGTATGGGTCACTGCGCCGCGGGTGGGTCTGAGGCGAATTTAGTGACACCCCTTGATGGCCGGAAATGGTACTCTCGTACATAACATTCATGATAAATGGCACCTCTAATTGGCCGGAAAAACACTCTCATGCAGCATGCTACGATTGAACAAAACGATCGTACTTTTTTCCTCCTCCTCACGATAACATTTGTTTCCGCCGTATACTAAATGTTGTTTCTGCCACTAAATTAAAATTGAGTTCCATTTCATCGTATACAATATCCATCCGGACCCGGAACTTGATAGGCTTAGTCATAAAGTAGTTACAGAGTTGCAGGGCATTTTATTATTGTTGAATGTTTTGATATTAGCCTAATTGTTAAAACGACCTTCACAACCAAAATATTTCTTTTCATTTTAAATGGAACGCTGCAAAAATAATCCTCTGCTTCATCGGAGCATGAATACCTAATAACCAGACAAGAACGTATCTTTGTTACGTTTTATTAATTCTCTCGCTATTTGTTGAATTTCGCGCCTCAGTGCTTCCGTGCTGGTCGCATCGGCTGCTTCAAGCACAGGGGGCGACTCCGGTGATTGTTGGCCTACGTCTGATGTTTTTTGAATTTCGCGCCTCAGTGCTTCCGTGCTGGGCGCGTCGGCTGCTTCAAGCACCGGGGGCGACTCCTGTGATTTTGCGCCTACGTCTGTTGGCTTTTTTCCCCCATTTTGAGTGCTTGATTTCTCTATTAAAGTCAGATTCAGTTAGTAAATGCACTTACAGTTTTTTTTACGGTTTATTTGTCCAATTGTATTAGTGTAGCATGTATTATTTATATATTTAGACGGAGCAAACTATCCACGTCTGTTCACTCACTTAGCATTGTCTATTTGATCAATCATTCATACATGAATTCAAAAATTCATCGACAAACGAAATATAGCCTATATTCATTCCTTTTAAATATTAGGCATATTGCCAAGGCTAATAATCGATTTGTCCATAATTATTGCGTTTTGCCGGGGGTTTTCCATAATCTAAGGCCAATTTTTAGGCCAAATCATAATTGTGCGTATTCTGTATTTCCGATGCGTGTAGTACCATATTTATCTTCATTTCCGTACGTTCGTAAATATTAGGCCGAATTTCCGTAGTAATTTATAGACGTTCCGAAATTTGAACCGTGTTATACCGGTAGCAGAGCAAAGTTTGCTTCTTTCTGCAAATGTCCTATCATTCTTTTCTATGTTTTATTTGGAGTGTGGTTTAAAACAACACTTTTGTAAAGTTTATAGTGGATAAATAAAAATGAATTTTTGGAAATGGTGGTTTTAACATCTGACTTTATTTAGCATTTTTAAATGAATTAAAATTCCAAATTATACAATTTAACCTTTTGCTCAATATATTTATAGCAACAGCTTCATATTTTTTGTATAACTTTTTAAAATTATTAATTGATAATTAATTTACATTAATTTAGTACAGTTATTAGAATGTATTACATTAATATTAGTAGTTAGTTTGATAATCAAATGGATGGCAATGTAATTATGGTTTGATACAACCTAAACGAACATTACTTGCAACCATTTATCGAAAATTTAAAAGATAATGAATTAACATCAGCGGCTAAAATATTATATACATTTATGTATTTATCAAATTTCCTCTATGAACAAATTGTCTCCATAACGGTCTATCAGTGGCCGTTCTGTAAGTTTCTGGAAAAGTAAAGATTTGAAGACGAGGCTTCTTTATTCTCTCCACCAAAAGCTCTCTTCCCATTCTGACAATATACATACTACTGTATGTTAATCTAATTGTAGTTATAATAAACTATTGATTGTCCTTTATTTGATATAGAGGCCACGTTTAACTGTCGTACGACCTTAATCATGTACCATCATATAATATTTCACCGGCATTTGATCTTGTTTAGCATACCTTTTTATTTTGATCGATTGATCGATTTACCAATTGATCGATATTAGTGTTCTCTATCTATAGTTTCAGTTATTAGTAAGTAGCAGCAGCTGACTAATCAGATTATTAATACCAACATTGATAAATGTGGTTTTATTCCTTTCCTTTTTGTTAATAATGTGGCCTGATTTTAAGTGGTGGAAATATGTATATGACTTAACCATAGCAGAAGTTACAAATTCAAAGAGTATACGTTTACAATATTTCAAACTATTTCTTATAGATTTATTGCCATTGTAGTGGATAGGCTATCTTCATGTAGCTTTTGTAACCGGTAATAAGGTAGCATGGATATAGTTACTTACTAAAATTTTGATAATGAATAGCCAAAAGCCAAATTTAATTTAATGTAAAATAAACGATAACTTATACTTGGTTTGATTCAGCATTTTTGTTGATCGGGCATCAAAGTTTTATCATTAAAATGACTTTTATACACCTCAATTAAAATTACTAACTTAAATACATTTCTTTGTTACAAATGGCATATAATATTATTTAATCATTTTCTTGACTACTTTTAGTTTTATTTAGTTATTTTACCATGTTCATTTATAAACATTGTAATAATATAGGCCTACAATCATTTGAAGATATCTCATTTTAAAAACACTCTTATAATGCAATACTATTAACTATTTTTTCAACCACATCTATATACTTGTTGGAAAAGAATGATAATCGACTTAAACATAATGTAAAGGATATACAATAATAACAATCGTTATCATTAAGGTATAACAATGATTATTTTGATTTAAATACTATACTAATATTTTATTATCTATAAGGTAATAATTCCTCCATTCTTTTATAATTATCTGATACTGATTATATTTTTGCATATAAATTAAAGTTTATTGTTTTTGAATGATATAATAATATGTAAATATTGGTAAATATAAGTAATTAAAAGTGAAAAACAAAACACTTCAGCCGGTTTTCATCTCTGTTTCAGTTGCGTACATTCTAAAACTTATGCGTTTCAATAAGGTGGTATATAATAGTAGGGAGGCTACATATCAAGTAGCAGCCACTTTTGGTCACTTTCTTCAATGCTTTATTTGTTGAACACTTTACAATATTTAAAAAAAAGGGGGTGGGGTGGGATAGAGAATTGGGTTGCGAGTAATTGGGAGTGTGTCCAGGAAATTTTTCCCTAGTAAACACAAGATGTGATTTCATTTTGTTTTGTTCTACCACATGCATGAAGGTGAGGACCAAGTGAGTGGGCTGGGTATAATCCACCATGATTGATTTTGAAAACAAAAAAATCAGATGACATAAAGAAACGATAGTTGCTGAATTGTAAAGAAAATCAAGAAATATAGCTAATTGTAGGAAGCTTACTGTTTGCCATCGTCGCTCGATGGACAAGGTTTTACAGAAACTTCTGTAACATTGAAAATAGTTGGCATGGATGATGACATTTTACAAAACTTTCAATGAAATTGTTAATTATCTTTACAATTTTTGTTTTGGATCTCAAGATTGCCTTGACATAATATTTATGTCAAGTTCTTCAGGTATAAACATATTATTTGTCCACCTTCATCCAGTGTTTCGTATTACCAATGATTCACTTATAATTTCGCTCTTCCCTGGTTGCATCATTAACGTTTCCAGACTTGGGTGTTACTAGGAAATACAACAAACTCAACAAAACCTTTATAACAAACAAGAACACTTGTCATTGTTAAACCTTTCTTCGTTGGTAATTCCTACGGATAGGTATCACGGATGGCTTCATCAACTTCATACAAAATTTATTTTGTTATGAATACATTTTTTAGAAAGCCCCCAACATACAGAGTATAGGTCTATAGAACCTTTATAAAGAACACTTGTCTGAACACTGATGCTTAATAACTTGTTTGATAAATTAAAGATTGTTTGGAATATCACAGGGAAATACTAACAAAATACCAATGAATTTTTAGACCTAGGCCCATTGTTGACAAATGATAAATATACTAAATAAAAGTTAAACCTACTGTATTAACCATAACCATGTATTTACCAGCATAATATCAATACAGTATTCAATAACATACCAAACAAGAAATACAAAATGCTTGGCAGGGGCAGCTTAAGCAAAATGCATGGCAGGCTTAAGCTTAAGCAAAATGCATGGCTGTAACTCAAATAGCCACCTATCCATAACATTGTATGATGTTCTGTTCAAACAAACATGGCACTTTCATTCTTTACTCAACAACTACAAGTAAACTGTAAGTTATTAGTTATCCGCACTATGGCGGATAACTCCTTGTAACTGTCCTGTTTCATCATCTTATTTTTGGTTTTCCGCAACGAAGTTGCAGGAAAACCTCTTGTGATTGTACGAAATCATCAACTTTTTATTTGGCTTCTTTCTTTCTGTATGATTTTTGTGGAACGCTTTTCTCTAAAACTTGCAAACATAACATTTTGTAACTTTCTCAACATATCGTCATGCACATGAAGATGTGCTGCGAAGCTTTTCATGACGTTTACAATTGCGCAACGTGACTTACGCGTGATTTAACGATTTCCTCGTATTTAACATAGGTCAAAAACCAAATAACATTTCAAATTGAAACTTTCCAAAAGTTTAATTTATTTCATGCGCTAACTTTCTGTTGAAAAAAAATTGCGTGTTTTACACAAAGTTACGCGCGCACGCGTATTTAAAATTTCAAAATGCGCAAAATTAATTTCTAATCAACTTTCTACGCGTTTCATGTCGTTTTAAGCATGTAAAAAATTCCCACGCGTGCGCAAATTTTTACGTGTGCGGTGCGCACGTAGCATTGAAAACATATTTTTTTCGCGTGATTTATGTTTTTCCAGCCTTTTCTAGTAATTTTACCAAATTTTAAACAATTTCAAATTAAAGTTACGTCATACAAGCACGTCGAATTGGACAATTTGCGCGCGTTTTTGATGAAAAAGTTAAAAAATCCGTTAAAAATATGTCTTTTTTTAAACAGTCGTAATTTCTAAACTACACGGTCAACTTTTTGTGGATGACATATTCTGGAAGTTGATGAGTTGTAGATATCGGATCAGGTATTAATATGGCTAACAGGACATTGTGACGTCATCGTATGGCCACGCGAATATAAAATTTAGGATTTTTGTATCTTTCGTCATAGCTCATCACATTGAATAGAGCGCATCTCCACTTATTCGTTTTCTATTTTCACCCCGATTTTGATATTGTCTAGGTCAATCAACTATCTTTCGCATGAGTTAAAAATATTTTAATTTTTATGACGTCATCATTCCTAAAAATTTAAATTACGTGTGGCATTAATTTCATCTTTACAGTAAATTTTAATCTGTTATAGCTCGTAAGAATAAAATGTGATAATCACGATTAAAACGTTTTCTGGAAGCTATTGGATTGTAGATACGAAATCATGTAAAAATTTTGCCAATCGGATGTTGTGACGTCATCATATGGCCAGTTAAATTAAAAAGGTCGTATTTTCATCTTTTTCGTCATAATTCATTACATTTAAAAGAGCGCGCATCAATATTTCACGTATTCAAATTTCTTCTACACGTTAATATGTTGTTGCTGAGATAATTTTCTTCCGAAATTGCTACCTTCGCATTTCATTTTAAAACCGTCAACATGTTAAAATTTGCAATAAATAGCGGGTCCCGTAATTTCACCTATTCTACACTGTGTGATATGGATACAGATTATACTGTGTATACTATATATGAATCGAAATAATAGAATTCAGCAATAACAACATATCATATTCTTCAGTTCAGGTCATAATGCCAACGTGAACACTTCCTTTTGTCCTCAACCTATCCCTTAATGTTAAAAGGTACGTCGTTACACGTTCATGTTGCACCACTTGCGCGGCGGAAAACCAAACTCGTCAAAGTGACGAGTTACATGTCTAGTTTTTCTGTATTATTAGGTGATCATTTAGAATAAAATGATCACCTATTGTTATTGTATAAAATCTTTATTATTATTTTTCTTTTTTTTTTTCTTTTTATTGTTTCTGTACACTATTTTGTGTAACAATTATCTCAAAAAGTTTAATGTCAATGATTACAAAAATTTCAGAATATCTTTCAAATAATATAACTTAATCCTAATAAGCTTTCCAGCGTGATCACTCATCCGTGACGACATTTATACGCCATTTTGCGAAATCACATTATCAATCATATCTCCATAATTCATTATCACATATTAATGAAATTCACTACACGTAAACTTCAGATCAAGGGTAAAAGTATTAGCAAATAAAAACGCACGCGCACGTAGGTTCATGCGCGTGATATCGCGCGTTAAAAATTTAAAACGCTCAAAATTAAGTTTTGATCAATTTAGAGCATGAATTAGGCCATTTGCGTGTTTCAATAAATTACTGCGCAAAAATGCGTTTTTGCGCGCGCGATACTTAAAAAGCGTAAAAAATATGAATTTTTTTTACAAATCTCATTCTACTCACCATCCTTAGTACATTCACCAAATTTGAGTCAGTTCCGACTTAAAATAACGCTATACGAGCACGTTAAAAATGACAAAATGCGCATATTAATTTTACAACAGTTCTGAAAATGGTGAAAAATAGGTCTTTTTTAAAATGAAAATAATTCTTCAGAATGCAAGATGACCCCCGATTTTTTTAACTTATTCTGGAAGCCATTGAGTTGTAGATATGAATTCATGTACACACTTTACGTACAAAATGTTTTGACGTCATCAAATGGCCACTTGAATTTAAAAATTAGGATTTGTTATCTTTTTGTGTAGATTATCACATTCAACAGAGCGCATCTTGGTTATGTGTGCTCGAATTTCGCACAACTTTCAGTATGTGCTTGCTTAATTAATTATCTTTATCATGAGTTGACACTATCTTCATTTTAATGACGTCATCACGCGTAAAAACTTGAATAACGTAGGCCGTGTAATTTCACCTTCGCAGTAAATTTGAATATCTTACAGCTCTTCAGAATTGAAGGTTACCTTGATGATTATAATTTATTATGAAAGCTGATGAAATTTAGATATTAATTCATATAAAAATTAAGCCTATCGGATGTTGTGACGTTAACATATGGCCAGTTGAAGTGAAAAAGTAGTTTTTTCATATTTTTCGTCAAAGTTATACACAATTCAAAGAGCGCGCACAGCGCTTCTACGTGCCAAATTTTTTTCCAAATCTTATATTTTTTTGCTCAATTAATTATCTTTCGAAATTGTCATCTTAAAGTTTAGTTTGATAACGTCATCATGCCAAAAAATTAGAACATGTGTGTCCCGTAATTTCACCTATGCTACACTGTATATAGATATACAGTATATACTGTACATATTGTATATGGCATATAGGCACAACTCAGCACTATAAGCATATAATAGGATGGCATACATCAACATTTTCCGATCGTATGTTAACGTACGTGCATGTTTAAAAAAAATTAATTTCAGTAAAATTATAAAAATGATCACCTATAATTCGTCAAAGTGACGAATTAAATTCTAGTTCTTCTTTCTTTCTGTCATTTTTGTGCAGAGCATATCTCTAAAACGTGTAAAGTTAACATTTTATAACTTTGTCAACATGTGGGCATTCACTTGAAGTTGTGCCTTTTTTATTTTTGAATGACGTCAGAGTTGCGCAACATGACTTACGCGCGTTTTTATGAATTTCGCGTATTTAACATAGATCGAAAACCATATAACAATTTAAATTGAAACTTAGCAAAAGTCTAATTTATATCGTGCGCTAACTTTTTTTGCACTAAAAATGGCATGTTTTACACGAAGTTACGCGCGCACACGCGTTTAAAATTTTACAATGCGAAAAATCAATTTCTAATCAACTTTCTACGCGTTTCATGTCATTTTGAGCATGTCAAAAATTCCCACACGTGCGCAAATTTTTACGCGCATGGTGCACACGTAGCGTTAAAAACGTCATTTTTTCGAGTGATTTATGTTTTTCCAGCCTTTTCTAGTAATTTTACCAACTTTTAAACAATTTCGACTTTAAATTACGTCATACGAGCACGTAGAATATGATAATTTGCGCGCTTTTTTGATAAAAAACTTCAAAAATTCGTCAAAATTAAGCCTTTTTTTAAACAATCGTAGTTTTTAAACTAAACGGTAAAAATTATTTTTATTAAACATTCTGGAAGTTGATGAGTTGTAGATATCAGATCATGCATTAATTTGGCTAACTGGACATTGTGACGTCATCGTATGGCCACGCGAATATGAAATTTAGGATTTTTGTATCTTTCGTCATAACTCCTCACATTTAATAGAGCGCATCTCCACTTATCCGTTTTCCATTTTCACCCCGATTTTGATATTGTCTAGGTCAATCAACTATCTTTCGCATGAGTTAAAAATATTTTAATTTTTTTGACGTCATCATGCCTAAAAATTTAAATTACGTGTGGCATTAATTTCATCTGTACAGTAAATTTTAATCTGTTATAGCTCGTAAGAATAAAATGTGATAATCACGATTAAAACGTTTTCTGGAAGCTATTGGATTGTAGATACGAAATCATGTGAAAATTTTGCCAATCTGATGATGTGACGTCATCATATGGCCACTTAACTAAAAAAAGTCGTATTTTCATATTTTACGTCATAGTTCATCACATTTAAAAGAGCGCGCATCAATATTTCACGTATTCAAATTTCTTCTGCACATTAATATGTTGTTGCTGAGATAATATCCTTCCGAAATTGCTATCTTTGTATTTCATTTTGATGCCGCCGCCATGTTAAAATTTGGAATAAATGGCGGCTCCCGTAATTACACCTAATCTACACTGTATTTAATATGTAAACAGATTTTACTGTTTATACCGACTGTAATGGAATAGCCCAAATCGTTTATTTCCTACCTATTTCTATAATGTAGCAGGCCAAATAAGGCGTTATTTTTACAGGATAGAGGGAGGCAAACAATATTTTTCTCGTATCAGAGCCGTTCATCGTTGTTAGGAGATATGTGATTTCTATTACATTTTCTGGTTTTGTTTGTCAGTTGCTTGTCCGGCCTGTAGGTCATAATGCCAACGTGAACGCTTCCTTTTGGCCTCAACCTATCCCCTTAATGTTAAAAGGTACGTCGTTAAACGTCCATGTTTCACCACTTGCGCAGCGGATAACCAAACTCGTCAAAGTGACGAGTTTCATGTCTAGTTGTATATTGTTATTATAATAACTCACTCCCTATACAGGAAGCACCTGAGATTATATTTGAAAAGAATAACAAGTTGATTAGTTATGCACCACTCATTTTTAGGGTAACAATTGTGTTGCATTCCGTTGAGCCCATTTGTTCGTTGAATAATTTACCAGAATAGAATCTGAATGTCAGTTTGCTATGGACTTTACTCCAACAACGCTAACGATGGAGCTGGTTCGTTAAAAGCACATGGAATTTACCTACTGTAGATTTATATCTGGTTTTATTGACACATTTTAAACCAACAATAATAATGGAGAGTATTCGTGCTAGAGAGTAAGTACACCATTCGTTGTTCATGTTAACCTTTCATTATAATCACCTTTCACTATGATTACATTTCATTATGACCACATTTCATTATGATCACCTTTCATTTTGATCACCTTTCATTATGATTACATTTCAGTATGACCACCTTTCATTATGATCACCTTTCATTACGATCACCTTTCATCATGATCACTTTTCATTATGATTAAACTTTATTATGATCACCTTTCATTATGATTTTATTTCATGACCACCTTTCATTATGTTCACCTTTCATTTTGATCACTTTTTTCATTATGTTCAACTTGTATTATGACCACATTTCATTGTCCATCTTTTATTCTGTTCAACTTTCTATATGTTCACAGTACACACCAATCATCATGCAGTACACACAAATGGTCATACGTAGTACACACCAATGGTCATTCATTTAGACGGCTGTAAAACTAAGACTATTTAACCTTCTTTTATGGAATTCAATAATTGCAATGGCCTCCTAGCCGCGCCTATGTCTCGCATAATAAATTATTGTATATATAAATAACAGAGCATTCACAGAGATGTGTAGCGGTTAAAATAAGTACAGTATGTCAAGCATAAAAGAAATCTTAGAGTCGATGGCCTTAGTTTTACAGCCGTCTAATAAACGTCACGTGATATTCGAATTTGTCGATAGGTGGCGGTATAAATTACGCAGTATTTGACTGCATGACGATTGGTGTGTACTGCATGACGATTGGTGTGTACTGCATGACGATTGGGGAGTACTGCATGACGATTGGTGTGTACTGCATGACCATTGGTGTGTACTGCATGACCATTGGTGTGTACTGCATGACGATTGGTGTGTACTGCATGATGATTGGTGTGTACTGAATGATGTTTGGTGTGTACTGAATGATGTTTGGTGTGTACTGCATGACGATTGGTGTGTACTGCATGACGATTGGTGTGTACTGCATGACGATTGGTGTGTACTGCATGACGATTGGTGTGTACTGCATGATAAATGTGAACTGAAGGCAGAGTGTATTTTATGATGAGTGATGAGTGACAGTGGCTGTGTGTGAACTAGTACACCGGGGTAACCCCATACTCGTCTCGAAAGATGTACTAGGTTATTTAAGTGCACATGAGCTAGATTTGTACATTGGACATATAGTTTAATAGTCCTTATCCGAGAAGACTTGTTCTACCACCAAAACCCTGGAGCGAGTGAGCCTCGAACCCTTGCCGATGTTATGGCTACGTAATGATGGTCCCACTGTCTTAATAACCGCTCGGCCACTCACTCGCTCGAGCTATGTCATCCTTTCATTGATAATAACTATAATAATACAACCAACAGGTGCTTAATGATCACCTTTATATTCATCCTTTTCTGACAAGCTTTATGTTTTGTTTACACTTTATTTAACAGCAACAAATTGTGGCAAGCTATTGTTTCAGAGAAATGGCCAGAAGTTGAACGACTGTGTGCATCCGAACCACAACTTGTAAATACTATGTCAGACGAGGTAGGTTGTTATTTTATATCAAATGATTAGCCTAAAAATGTTTTGATTTATACAAATTAAAACATGTACGTTATTTGGAACAAGGCAATCAAGATTGCCTTGTTTGGATTTAACCTTCACGAATGTTTTGTATATAAATCGTATGGTAGGCTTGTCTCATGATGCTGACTGTACATGTAGAACGTTAAATAATGACACTTTTTGTCTAAATTACGTGAATTAAAATTAAACTCTAATGAAATTTGATTTATATTGATGTATCAGTACAGCTAAAAATTACTGCAACGTAACCCACGTTCCAGCTTCGTGCCTACTTCGTGGCCACGATTTATAATTGTTTTTAATCGCGATCCTACGAGAGGCATTGTTTTGCCCCACGCGTCTATTGTTATGTGTTGTTACAAAGTAAACAACATTGTTATCAATGAATCAAAAGGGCAACAGTGATTGAAAATACAGCAGTTACGCCCGATATTTGTATTGCTAGCTAGGTCCAGAGTCTAGAGATTAATGTTTTAAAAAACGAAGTTAGTACCACACACCCTATGCTATTGAGTTCGTACAGAGTACCAATCTAGCATGCCATGCAGTATAACTACTAGTACTAGGCCTATTATATTAGGCCTACCGCAAATGAAACCTATAAAATACGTCAGAATGTTGCCTTAAATGCAATAAAAATATAGTATACGGCCACATTGTGAATTAATCAAATTAAACATCGTATCGCTATGTTTTAAATTCGACGACAATATTATTAATAAAATAGGAATGTTCCCACTACTAGGCCTAACGGCACTCATGCGGCCGGTGAACCTCAGTGAAGTGGGCCACGGCCAACTTCGTTTCAACATGTTTGATTTGCGTATCCGGATATTCACCCCCTGGACATTTACCCCCCGGAAAACTACCCCCCGGACAACCACCACCTGGACAACTACCCCCTTAAGACAACTACCCCTTTAGGACAACTACCCCCCGGACAACAACCCCCTTAGGACAACTACCCCCTGGACAACTACCCCCCGGACAATTACCCCCTAGGAACAACCTGACTCTGCAACAGTGTATAATAGGTTGTTGACCGGGGGTAGTTATCCTAAGGGGGTAGTTGTCCTAAGGGGTAGTTGTCCGGGGGGGTTGTTATCCTAAGGGGGTAGTTGTCCGGGTGGTAAACATCCGGGGGGTAACTGTCTAGGGGGTAGGTGTCCTAGAACCGTTTGATTTGCGTTGTTTTTATTACATGTGATAATGAAATTCGCTCGACCACCGATGTTTCGCGTGTTTTTTTTTTCGCTACCAGTTGGTGCGTGGTGCACTCTTTAATGTGGGTCATAGGTTATTAGATTTTATTCAAAGAATATATTATTATTTTAGCGGTGTTGACTGATTCCTTCGTATAGGGTCATATTTATAATTACTTTTTACGCAATCGTAGTATTATTTTGGGATATATTGTTTTAAATCAATTTTTCTAGACAAACTCTCGTACGACGAAATGAACCGAAGCATTTTTATCAATATTTAAATATCAACAATCGCTAGGCTCTGGGCCTAGCCAACAAGGCCTGTAGTAGCTAGGGAAGGCAGGCCTACTCGGGCGTAGCTGTAGGGGTAGAATTCGTCGATCCAAGGTGGGTTATTATATTGGCATTGTTCTCTTTTGATAGCTGGTAACAATGGTGTATATTCAAGACCTTCCATCGTAGGCATAGCAAAACAAAGCCGATCGTATTATCGCGATCCAAAAACAATACCTTCCCGTCGTATCGCATGGGAACGCGTAGGAACGCGTGGCAAAAGACAATACTTCGTGGGTTTGGCGATCATAAAACAATGCCCCACGCGTAGGCTAGGTTACGCGTGGGAACGAAGCAGTAATTAATAGCTGTACTGAAATAGTCAGTTGAGATATAATTAAAGACCCCTTCCCTGCAATTTTGGACGTTTTTTGGAAAATAATACATATATATCACTTTAAAAACATTAAACCATGTCATTCCTTGTCTTAAATGTACGTTTTATGGTAAATTATGATAAAAAGTGAGAAACAATGCACTACCTAAGTAGCTCGCGGCGATCGACCTCTCGTGGACGGTCTTAGGCCTAGCCTAGCTAGGCTTAGTTTTGTAGGCCTAGCTGGTAAACATCGGTAACGTACGAACATCGTACGCTAGCTATATACCTAGCCTGACGTTGTATAGTTGCTGCATTAATATTCTTTCTATTTTTGCCAGACTCCGTTGATACAAGTTGGGGAAAACCCGGTATTTTCACTGAAAAGTTAGGAGTCTTCCATTTGTTTTTGCCTTACGATCGATCGAAAAGTGGGCGAATTACAGGTGAAAAACAAAAATATCAATCCGCGCGCAATGCATTTTGGGATTTATAGCGGGCCGCTAAAATTATTAGAATCGACTTATTTTTCACATTTTTAACCGTTTAAAGACGAAAAAAATTATCGCAATAGGACCATATAGTATTATTTTTACATTAAATATAGTTTGTGATGTTAAATTAGATCTAAAAAACGTAGGGAAGGGGGCTTTAACTGTTATTTTCCATACAATAATAATAGATAGGTAGGCATATGTATTATCAACATCAACATACAATATCATATTATCAAATATAAAACAATTTTTATTCACAACAGTACACTTTTTTCTGAATGAAATATTTAAGAATAAGGAAAAAGAAAATTATAAGGATATTCATAATTCAATAATGATGATGATAGTATATATTTTATGCATAATTATTTATTTTTAATGTCTCTCTTGAAAACAAATTAAAACCTGTACATAATCCATATACGCATCGAGTCACTTTAATGTAGTACTATGTATGTTTTTTCTTGTTAGGATGATGAAACGTTATTAATGAGAGGTTTGTGGATGTATGGTATTCCAGAAAACTTAGTAATTCAGCTGATTGCTCAAGCATCAGATGTTTGCCTAGATTTCAGCTCATCACATGTAAGGACAATCAGATAGAAAACACAACTAATGCGTATACCTTTATTTACCTTGATCTTGGACATCCTACCTTGATCTTGCAAATCATATATGTTTAGTTCCCACGGTTGTTGGGTCTTTTTTTAATGGGAAAGATTTAACATACTCTTTCCCAGTGTATGTTGAACTTCAGAAACAGTAAGAATTCTGTCCTTCCTATCTACAGTGCACAGGCATGAAGACAGTTAATTAAAACAAAATATGTATCGTTATACGTTATGTTATTTTATATGTGACGATTGTTTTATGTAATTTTGTTGTTTGTTCACAGTGGTTATATACTATTGTTCATTGCTTATCATTAAGAGGGTACTCGATCGCATTGAAACATGTTTTAGAACGAAACAGAAAACACGTGAATACAGGAGGAGCGGTGAGTAGAGTACACATTAATAAAACAACTTGCTTTAAAATACATTTAAAAGGTAGACGATCGACGTTCAATGCTATATGGTTATATAAGATAAGATAATGTGTTAATGTCATGGTCACAAACATATGTTCTATGTAAATGCATTTCTATAAGCAAACCAACGTAATAATGTAAATAAGATTTCCTATTATTGTATGTAGTTTAAAGACTGCTTACACACTAGGACGATAACAATCGACGATAAAAATTGAACATAACCCTTTCCTTACATAAAACAAAGGAAACTAAGTTTTCATTCTAGAACTATAAAATAACCATTTATGATTGATCAAATGACGTCATGATCAATAAGAACAATAACATCGTTGTATCGGTACGATATTATTGCTCTTACTAATCATGACGTCATTTGATTGGACATGAGCAATATTATTTTCGTCAAAGACAGCATAAATGGTTATTTTATATACAGAATGAAAAATCTTCTAATTTCTTTTGTTTTATGTTTATCTTTTTATCGTCGATCGTTATCGTCCTAGTGTAAATGGACATTTAAGCGATTAAAACTGGATTAATTAAAAATGCAATCGTTTTCATGTACGCCTTCCTCTCTTCCATCTACTCTCAACCCTTATAAGAGTGTTATTGATCCCTAACTGTTCCACAATCCACTGTACAACACCGATGTATCAGATTAATCTCTGCCCGTACGTACAATAGAGAACTAATGCCGAAAATATTAAAATTATAGGGCTATGTTTTCTTGTGAATAGTTATAGAACACGTTATTGACATTGATTTACTTACTATTTTGCTATTTAATTACAGACTGGCTACACACCCTTGCATTATTGTTTCATTGCATCGTTTACTTACAAGCAACATCATGATACATCCATCTGCCTGATGACGTATGGAGCATCGTGTTCAACAAAAAATAATGTAATAATCAAATATAATTATATTATTAAATTAAGGATTAGTTTTTACTCAAATTAAAATCAAGTTTTTTAGTAAATTAATGTTTTTACGAGTAAACACTTTTTGACACAATAAACAGTAGACTTAATGATTAGATTGCACAATTTAAATGTTGTGATAAAACAGTAGTTAGACCGCAATTTGGGTACAGAAGGTACAGTATGGTGAGCGTGTGAGTCATTACCGTGATAGAAACATTTCAAATAAAATCACACAGTGATGTAATATAGCCTGTTTCTCCGTAAGCATTAACATCCGATTATTAAAAATTAATGGGTTCAGTCAAACTCAAACTTTATTCGAACAACGCTTTTGGATCAGAGGCACACGCTTATGAAACGGTGCGTTCTAACATTAACAATGCAGTTACAAAAATAAATTACATAACAATTAAACAATTAATAAAAACGATCAGTAGGTAAATTTAAATAAATAAAAATAGTATTGCAGCCAAAAAATACTTAAATCAATGTGGATGATTTTTCAAGATTATCAAATATTGAAACTATTAGAAAAAGTATTTTATTAATAATGTAGATAAAATAATAAATAATATTTAAAGTTATTCATTTACGTGATGGGCGGTCAATCTTAGTATAGTCTTCTATACCTCTATGCAGTAGTTAAGTATTGTTTACAAGGAAATAATATAAAAAGGTCATCAAGTAGTACATAATGTTGCTTTTCAATATTACCATTAGAAAAAATGTCCAAAAATGATCATACCCAAAATATACAAGATCATATACGTGAATTAAAATGTAAGTCTGTCATAGTAGCACGTTTTGCACATTAATATAAAAAGTGGTCTGTATTTTCTACGTTATGATTGTTAGGCTTACATAATTTGCAGAAACCAAACTGTGTATTCTTCGACCATGTATTCATTAAATTGAATCGGTCTTATATTTATAAGTATTACTGTATGCTATTAATTAACACTATTTGGTGTTTTAACTATTATAAGTAGGCTAGCCCTATAACGAATAATTTATTTTACTTGATTGATTACTTTAATTGATTACGAAATAGTTTTGTAAAATGTTTGCATTTATTATTTGTTTAGGAAAGCAAAACACCGATTGATCTGTATAATGAAAATGAGTGTTCAAAGTATGATAAAAAAACTAAAAAGGAAAAAAAACGAGAGCTCATACAACTGATAGAAGGCAAGTAGATTTTTCACACCTGACATTGTTATGTATTGTTAATTTATTGTTGGAAAATATAAATTAGGTGTGTGAATAAATGAGATTCAATGAAACGTAACAATCGTAACTGTCCATGATAGGTTTGTTATTATCTATTAAACCGATGGTAATAATTCAAATCCTGTTGATGGATAAAAATAAACAGAAATTCGATTAAGCTTCTGAACAGACAAAAGTGGAACTTATTAATGACCATGTGACTATAAAGGTTCACTGAATCAGGAAACACGTAAAGATAAGCTGGTTTATCAATGTAGTATTGTGACATTTTGCTGGAAACAGTTTACTAAACTAATATGAATAGTATAACGACGTGCTTGAATGTGGCATTTATTTGTTAGTGATTACTATTTCTCTGTTTAGCTTTAGCAAGATTAAAAAACGCATCCTAATAAATTGAAAATTTACTATAAAATTGCGTCTTACATGGTAATCATACCACTGGTCCAAATACTTACAATCTGAACAATTCATTTAATATAACAGTTTGTTATTTCACTTAATGTTTAAAATAAATGCATGGCACCAATAATTTATTATCCATATATTTGTGTCTTAGAGTTTTCAATTCCAGCTGAAGTAATTGCTAGAGGTAAGGAAGCAACTGCAGTTTTCAAAGAGGCTCTAAAAAATGGTACAGTTACAATAGTCAATTCAAGAAGTATGTTCCTTGGGAAAGAAGGAGCTGGCAAAACAAGTTGCGTGAAAGCTATTCTTGGAAAAAGGTATGTTTTTTTATGATAATATGTAGATTATTCTACTGAATTATTCTATTGCGTATAGAATTGTCGGCGAATTTTAATCCTAGACCTAACAGAAGATTAACACAATTCCCAATGTTGTATTATTATAATTTAAACATTGTTGGTGGTCGTCAATTTTAGTGAAGCCAACTTGAGGAATCCTATACTTAAAGTTCATGTTTCATAGTGTAGAGATGTCCAAAAACGTCTCAAAACAGCAGTTTGATGAAGCTTTGCCTAGGTAAAGCACAAAGTCAACATGCTTCAAAACAGTTAATTTCAATAATAATTATGTAAACATTATATTATGACTGTTTAGTAATGTATATTATCGTTTAGATTCGATCCCAAGGAACAGTCTACCGACGGAATAGTTGTCGCAAACACACTGGTTGAAGCGTCAGGAGACGATTACCAAAAGTGGCAGGAACACAATATTGACGGTATTGAAAAAGTATAGTGTTAAAGGTTCTTGGTTGGTGATTTTCAAAATTAGTTAGTTATTTATTGGGAACTAGATCTAATGAAACAGATTTTTTCCAATTATTCATTTCTAATATAGCATGATCTATTGCATCGATGGAAGATCGCAATAATGTTTAAATGCCGACCATTATAAGATTGTTGGTATCTTTAACATACTATATACAGAAAAAAACACATACATTCAGTGTGAGGAATTAATGGTACAAAAACAATTAATATTTACTGAATTAGCACCTGAAAGAATGTAATGATGGTGGTAAATACCTTCTAAAATTTACTAAGCCTGAATAAACATCAGTTCGAGTAAAACAAGGAATTTAATTGTTTAATTAAGGGTAAATTGGTATTATAAACCTGTTTGTTGGAAGAAGGTTTATCCCACATAATCTATAATGCCTCCTTGATATTACGTAGTTGTAATATAACGTTATTATGTATTTTATAGTAATTCAATTATCGAATGAGATTCGAGAAGAAGCAGTGACAGAATATGTGGCAAAACAATTACTACAAAGAAAATCTAGCACGACTTCGACATCATCCATCGAATCTGATCAGATAGAGAAACCGGTTGAAGTTATGGTACTTTTTTCTCTTCTACTACAAATTATTAGAGTATTATTTGTTGAAGAATTAGACAAAATTTTAACTTATCTTTCTGATTATTCGTAGGATGTTATAAAAGAAGAGGAGGAATTGAATCTAGAGGAAAAGGGTATAATTATTATTGTCCGTTTTGTATTTTTATTACGATCAGAATTATCATCAGTATCGTTTGTATTTTTAATGATGAAATAGGAATAAACAAATAATGTTGTGTTTGCCTTAGATGACAGAGGAAATACACTGGCAAAGAAGTTTCCTGAACCAATTCACAAATTACTTGTTACTAAAATCAGCGATAAACTTGACACTACGGCACATACCGGTAGAACACAGAATGTTGGTGTGCTGGATAAATTTAAATTTTGGGCATCAGGAGACAAGCAGCAGACATCGAGCCGAACTACCAAACCTCAGAATATTAGCAGCATTTGGGATTATGCAGGGCAGCTGACATATTATATAACACACCGAGTGAGTAGCATACAATACATGGTCAAAGTTTTAACAATATTTAATCTTTTGCATGACTTATCTTTTAGGCATATAGATAACAAGTTTAGGTCGAAGGTAGAAGCGGGAGGTATCAGTGTTATTTGTGTGGTTTGCCGTTCAATTACTTTATTAAAGTACACTTTATTCCGTTTAGTTGTTCCTGACAGGAGGCGTTACGTACATTGTAGTGTTCAGTGCAGTAGATGGACTCCATGAGATGGTAAAAATAAGGGATGTAAATCAAAGTACCAACAAGAAAAAAGCTCCAAAAGATTGTGTAAATTTATATATTATGATTTGTCTTCTTTTGAATTATAAGGGAAAGTTGTTACTCCAAGCCATTGTGCCCCAGCAGTCAATCCGAAGTTTCCTCTTCTTACCGTTTCAAAAGTAATTTAATTTGCGGTAATATATGACTGGCTGTTTAGAATGTATTGTGCCTGTAAATTATAGTTATTGTACAGTTATTTATTGTTTTCAGGGATTTTGGGGAATGACGAATTTGGGAATGACTGTTTTCTGGATAAGGTCCATTTATGAATACGCCGTGGTGCGGTATAGGCCTAGCATAGAGAGAAGCTTAAACGGTGTAGTTTTACCGCCCATTATACTAGTCGCTACTCACAAAGACAAAGTTAAAGGAAGAAACGAAGCTGAGAAAATTGCCAAGGTAAGCTTGATAACATTTATTTTAAAGATAAGTTATGTATATTTACATTTGAGAGGATTAGCTTTTTTACCTTTACTTTCTCTACACTAAAAGAGAGATGAATGAAAACAATAAGAATACTATTAAAAGATCACCAAAAGATAATGCTGTTTGAAATACATTTTAAGATTAGAAATACATTTTACACCAATTATAATGCAACATATTTTTAGAATCAACGCTGTAATGAATTTTAATTCACAACATAATATTTCTATCAGTAATACATTTAATAATGGTGCCATCAATATGAAGAAACTGTATTCTCTCATCGACTATATTAGACTTATAGTATAATTTATATATACAGTATATTGTACTGGTTATATGAATACATGTTTAATTATGTTTGATATTACAGATTGAGGCTATGGGTCAAGAAATACTTGAAGCTATCAAAGACACACCGTACGAAAAACACGTAGATCCTGAGATATACATGGTAGATAGCAAATCTCGTAGAGGAATTGAGAAACTCAAAAAAAGAATTGGAGTTTTCATGAATGAGATGAAAAGAAAGATTCCAATCAAATGGGTTGATTTCCAGACCAAGATTCAAGAACTTGGTAAAACAAAGCTGTTGTTGTCCTTAAATGAGGTAAATTGTAACTTAAAGTTAAATAATCGTCGCAATGTTTTCTTTCAATCAAGTTATGTTTTTTAAATTTTAGTAATTTAATATCTGGAAAGAGATTTAAATTGTTTGTATATATGACCCGGAAGTGTGACAGATTGTCTCCTTCACTTCTAAAATGCGAATGCAATTTATATATGTGGTTCATTCCTGTGTTCCAGTGTTGAACGCGCAACACGAGACGTATAGGATGTTAAGTTGATTGCGCGTTCGAAAATCAATATGTAGTTTATTTATCAAAACTCATTTATTGAAAGTGTTCTATTACAACCTTCTTCTAGATAACCAAAATCGCAAATGAATGTGAAATTGCTGATACAGAACTAACTATGGTTCTGGACTACCTGAATGACACAGGTAATATCCTGTACTCTAAGAATGAAGAGAAATTAAAGCATGTAGTGCTAATAAATTTACAAACGATGGTTGAAATGGTGACAGAAATCTTCACTGACAAAATACCAAACAGCATCGACGGAAAGGTAAGTTGCTATCTTGCCCAGCTTGATTAGAATGAGATGTGATACATAAAATAATGGAATTATCACAATTCGAACATTAAAAAGCATTTTATTGTTTTAACATCTCTGTTACTGCCTAAGTACTGCTTCTGAAAAAGTGTGTTATAAATAAAGTGATTGTTTGGCATAAACACGAATCCAAAAAATAGTAGCTGTGATCAAAATAAAATGAACTAATGCTAGTATGTACTGTATGTCTATTACAGGCAATTGATACATGTGTTTTTATGATTCATAGTTATCTATTAATTTTTGTAGTATGTTGTTTTTTTATAGTTGTCTAGGTTATGGAAAAGATTTAGTGTCGAGGGAATTCTGGAAGAGGAATTAGTACGTCATTTATGGTGGAAACTGATTAAATTAGATGAAAGCTACTTGGATATCTTCTTAGATATATTGAAGATGTTTCAACTTGTATTCGAAACGCAAACTGTGACGGTGAGCTTTTGTTGCTTCTTAACTATTTTATGAATTTACACTGAGGGTTATAAATAAATTGCTTTCAATATGGGCGCTTCTAATTCTTACTGACATTTTACAATTTCTACAACATTTAGTCACATGAATTATATTACAATTGACCTCGACGATGATTCAATAATAAGTAGAGAACAAAATCTCTTTTATAGGATGAGGAACGAGAAAATGACAGTGACCGAGTGTTCCTGGTTCCTTCTCGGATACAAATTAGAGACGATGCATTGGAAGTAAGGGAAGATTCCAGTAACACGGTGTCGATCTATTTGACTACCCCCAAACCTATGGACTTTCTTCCTGACGCCGTCTACCACATGCTGATTGTTGAGTTCTTACACCTCTCGAAGATTAAAGGGAGGAGAAGTGATGATTTTCAATTATACCAAAATCGTAGTGATTTTGGATTTGATAACCACGTTGTCAGTTTTGGTGCCGTTGAACATAAAGAGGATAACAAGCAAAGAAGACGACAAGTTAACGCGTTGAAGGTGCGTATTTATTTTTAGTATAATCATTTTTATATTATATGGAAATAGTGAGTAGTAATGTCAGACTTCCCTGGTATAGCCTGTCTTAATAATGGATTTAATCACTAGTTTTTAAGATATTACAATCAATCTTGAATTGGCAAAATGTGCATAATAATATTTCCACAAATGATGGCAAATACAAACATGCATGTAAATCGTGTAAGATGTTACAATTGCGCAGGTTTAGCAGTCAGAATTTGAACCTATTTGATCCTATTGACAAGCATGTTAGCAATCAAGTGACAGTGTCAATTGTTAACAACAATATACACAGTTTTTTGTAATCCTCGAATGTGCCGCAGTTTAACATATTGCCTTGTTACTGTTACAAAAGTAAACCTACCTATGAGAGTAATGGAGTCCAGTATTATTTATCTCTTATGACCATTTGTTTCTGTTAGTAAATCACATTTATAATAATATTAAAATGTCTATATTATATATAGAAATTTTAATAATTTATTTATTCAAAACAAACCATTTATTTTATGTATAATTTTTTTCTACGAACATACTTTTCCAATTTTTAAATAAAGCAAATTGTAATGTGTGACGAAGCGTCAAATAAGTAACAACAATAATTGATGAGAAACTATAAGCTAATCACAATGAATGACTTCTGAATTCTCAATTGACTTTAGTGTTTTTCAATAGTTTCAAATAACACGCAGAGTTGAAATTAGCAAAGATGAGAGAGGTACTACCAGACTGATAGATAGCCCGCAACCAGCGTTTTGCAAAGAGGTAAGGCAGGCCAAACCTACATCGTTCAATGTATGATTGATGTACATGATGTTGACCTAATTAAGATTGAAATTGAAATAATTTGTCATATTTCGCACTATGAGAAATAGAAATTCTAAATGATATACAACATCGGTAATACAAATAAACATTTATATTATCACGTAGGTTTTAGACTTTCTACAGAAGCATTTGGAATCCAAGTGTACAGTCGGCTACAAACTGTCCGTGCTCTGCATAGCGTGTGAATCTTCCAAGCTACATTTCCATGATCTACAACGATGTTTAGACAACCCAACTGTTCCATGTGGGAAAAACGCAATGGTTACACAAGGCTTCAGAAAACTGTTTTTAACAGGTGATTATCAACAAAAATGTACAATTATTCGGCTTTTTATGTAACGAATTTTACTGTACGTCTACCTTATGTAATATTAATGCTTATTTTGAATGGAACAATATTTTTTTAGGTACAGAACGGCCCGACGCAGAACCATTTACACAGTCGAGTCAAAACCCAGGTAATTTACAATGACTTTTTTAATAATAAAAATTAGCCATCGTCAATATCAAAAGTGAATTCGGCCTATAAACAACTTAATAAATATATGTGTTTATATAATACAGGATCATTCGAAACAGAATTTCAGCAAATGTTGGTAAAAACGTCACGCTGGTATGATGAATACGGTTCACTTGACCAGCTGAAGATGTTGTGCAAAGACCTGATAAGACCTTTCAATGATCTACAGAAGGCTGAAAGCACAATGGAGGTGTTTGAGTTAATGGAATCCGCCGGTAAACTTTCTGCTACCAACTTTGAAGTTCTCTTCGACGTAGTCGATGTCACTGGTAAACAGGGTGTTCTTGAGGTTAACAAACTGCTGAAGGACACTTACGAAAAAGCCGACCATCAGGTAAAATCGTTCTCATCGTATCGACAAAAACTGATTAAATTCGGTAACGCACTTTCAGAAGACAATGTAACAACGCTGATCCACCTAGAGAGGGTTTCTAAGAAACAATGCAGCAATCAGTGGACTGTGATATTGGATCTTGAACAAAGGGGTATCCTAAATAAACACAAATTGGAACCATTTATCGAAAAGTTGAAGAAGAATGAGTTAACATTAGCCGCTGAAGAATTAGAAGATAGTGACGAGTGTTGAGTGAATACAACATGGTTTACCGGTACCTAAAAATAAGAAAGAGGAGAGTCGGTATTACCAGATATGTTAGTACCAGGCTAGTTAAAGAATAATGTGTAGAATATACATCGAGCCTTATCACTTGGTTGCTGACTTACTGGCTTTACGCTGAGTAGTCTTCTGACTGCTCAGCTGGTCTGCTTTGTTTCATGATGTAGAAGTCTCAATCCAATAATCAAAGGCAGATTTCACAAGGAATATTGGTACACCCCCGAGAGACAGCTTAAGCCCATTGTTATTTGTCACCTACCTCGAACATGCCAACAACTATCAACTCAGTATATCCTGATGAGATTGATTTCATCTCTCGACATCAACTAGCGCAGCATCGATGACATCGAACGGCTTCTCGCTAAATGCAATCTTGTTGTCAACAAAGATAAAACCGACTTCACCTGTATCAGGAGACAGACAGCAGAGTCCGAACGAGAATGACGGCAGGTAAAGCAAGTTGGCTTTTTTTATTGGGAAGAAAGATGATAAGAAGCTGTCAGCAGAATCCTTCAGAAAACTAAACTAAACTAATTAAAATGTTAAGGGAAAAAATATCTGAATCTCTACAACTCACTCGTGAAACCGATCTTACTCTATAACTGGGAAGTTTGGTCCAACTAAGATTGATGTAACAAAGCACACCTTTCAGTTTACATAATATATGTATAATTGTCATTAATATTGGTAGTAAGTTTGATAAACCAATGGATTGCAATGTAATTATGGTTTGATATACAACATTTTAGTGGTGGATAATTTAAGATGTGTCATTAAAGGTAATGGTATATTAGTTTTTGACCATATTTTCATTTTAATTTTGCATAATCATCGATACATTGGCATTATGTTTTATTTAGTAATTGGTCATTTAAAGTTTGTTGTTAAAGGTAATGCGATACTATGTGTAGTATATTAGGCCTATTAGCTTATTTTCTTGACTATACGTTTTATTGGATTAGTTATTTTTCCATGTTCATTTTACATAACTATATAATATTCATTAATATTAGTAGTAAGTTTGATTAAAAAATGTATGAAAATGTCATTACTATGCTTTGAAACAAAATGTTGGTGATGGATAATATAATGTTTGTCGTTAAAGGTAATGCGGTGGTATATTAGTTTTTTACTATATTTTTCATTTGAATTAGTTATTTTATGTTTCTTTGCATATATTCATTGAAATTATATGTTGGTTTGATTTAAAAATGTATGACAATGTCATTGCTTTGTTTGAGTCAGCATGTCGATGTTGGGCCATTTAAGGTAAAGTGTACTATATATTTGGTGAATTTGTTAACTTTTTTTGACTATAATTTTCATTTTAATTAGTTATTTTACCATTTGCATAAATTGACATTATGTTAGTTTGATTTAGAAATTAGTTGTGATTTATTTAGTGATTGATCAGCTTTGTGTTTAAGGTAACGTGTGTAGACCTCCGTAATTTTGTATATTTTCTTTATTATACTTGTTATACTTTAACATATTCATTTGAATAAAATATATATTAGAATGTATACACACTTGTTATCCATATTTTTGTTTCTTTTTAAAAAACTATTATAATGTATTAACATTACAGTTTGCATACTGGAAAAGTATGTATGTATTCCCTGTTACAATTAAGGTACAATGATATTGATTACCTTACAGTACTTAATATAACAATGACTAAACTAGTAGTTTGTGTTTCTCTGTCTACAGCAAATCATCTGCTATTCTTTCTTAACCCATATAACGGAATTTATAAGTAAAAATGGTTCTATGCCATGATCGTTAAATTCAGCACTATTTACCGAAATACTAAAACATGAAAAGCATACGTTTTAAACAGAGCAGGTTAATCTTCTGTTAAGGTAAATAGCAACAGTCCTATAGTTGAATAATAAAACTAACTTGATATAGTATACATTTGCGTGAAGCTATTGCTAAAACCAAGTAATATAATACAAAACGTATAATTCATTACAATGGATACATAATAATAAAAAATGATATAAACATACTATATTTCGAATACTTCAGACAGCTGAGGCTTGCTACATATTTCCTACGTTTGTTGATTTATTATTGCTTAAGCTTATCATTGTGTATTATAACTTTATAAATCAGCTATCTACATATTTACACTTCCCAAGTAAATAAAATCAAATAATGTATGTTTTATCTATGTTCCTGATTCGTACATTCGAGAACTTCTGAACTTATCTACGGTTTTACACTTCCCAAGTAAATATAATCAAATAATGTATGTTTTATCTCTGTTCCTGATTCGTACATTCGAGAACTTCTGAACTTATCTACGGTTTTACACTTCCCAAGTAAATAAATACAAATATAATGTATGTTTTATCTCTGTTCCTGATTCGTACATTCGAGACTCATGATGCTGTTACATCGTACAACGTTCAGGGTTAAGATAATTCACGATAAAGTGATCTCTACAGTGAATATTCTATTGGTGGGTCAACTCAATTTAAGGTAGTCGTCTCGGTCACAATGTTTTGTTGTTCTTTTTGTTGTGTAGTTTCTTTGTAAACGGTAAAACAAACCAAAACCCCTTTTAAAACCGACTAAATGATGTGATATATAATGCGAGGGTAAGAGTGTACATAACCAAAGTGTAGATTTGTATTATTCTTGTTTCTATCGTAAGCATCAAGGTGGTACGTGAGACAGGGAATGGGCTGGACTATTTTACTTCTTTCTTTTTCGAACAATAACAGAATGATGTGTATGCCCATCGTTTACTATGCCTACACGTTGTTTTAAGTTCAGGCCTCGCGTGAACATACTGGGTATTGATTCGCCAAGGCAATCATTTGGAATCCATCCTTCTTTGTTGTCTTTAAGATTTACAGCCCGTACCCAACCTATTGAAATGATATAAGATAAATGTAAAATAAAAAAAATATATAGTACTTTTTTTTAGGTCTACAATCGATTGAATATATTTACGCTGCCGTACTTACCTATTTTTCTGTTATGTTTATTATATAATTTACGGTACGAACTGTTTCAGAATTATGTATTTATAAATGGAACAAAAATAAAACGACATACTTAGAATTCAACGTCATTTTCAAGAATCTCAGTTAAACAGTAATAGATGGCCAATATCCAATGCGTGTGATATGAAATAATAATTAGGTAACCGTACTGTAGGCTATATTATAGCTGTTCTGATATGATGATAAATGAAGCATCATACGTACCAGATGTTTTATCAGTCAATTCTACCTCGTCACCAGCATCCACTTTCAATTCACCTCTGTCACTTCCAAGAAAATGTTTAGCAATCTTGTACTTGGGTCTACCTGCAACATAAGTTTGGGAGGCTTTAGTACGCTAACCTATGGGCGTCAACATAACCATCCTTTACCTTACTATCCTCAATATACTGCAAACTTAAACGATATTATAATGTTGAGAATGGTTCTTTAAGAAGAATGCTTACTCCATGAGGCATATTGTTCCCCGACGTCACCAGAGGGTCCGGATAAGGTTTTCCGCCAGAATTCGAAACTTCTGCAATATTAAAATAGTTGAAAAGTCTATCAGTGACAAATACTTTAATGACATCTAAAGCAGATTGGCATGACGTTATCATAAATTCATCAGCATATTCTCCCGATACTTTTAGAGACGATGACCTTAGGGGAAGCTTGGTGTTAAGCGACAGCTGGCTTGCCGAGAAGTTGAAAGCCAGAGGCTAAGAAACTATAGGCTATGTTTATTTACTATAGACATGGAAATCGGGCCCGTTCCAACATGAAGAGTTTTCAGTAGCATTTAGACATTTATCTATTCACTTTTAATAACATGTTTTAATAGCAAACACGTTTACAGATAACTTCAATGTTGCTAGTATAAGTATTTATCGTACATGACCAAAAAACAACAAACCTGTCTTGCGAAGATTCCCAACAAATATAATACTTCATTCTCTCACATGTATCCTTGTGCATAACAATCAAGAACACATTCATTGGCAAACCGTTCTTCTTTGGTACTTTAAACGGATATGTTTCGCTGGATGGCTTCTCAACTTCAACAAAATTCTTGTTGGCACAATCGATGAGCTTATACTTAACACTAAATATAGGAAATGGTTTTTATGTATAATTTATTATTCTTTGAATAAAATGTAAAACAGTGTTTGCTATATAGTCGTTTGTTTTAAATCAAATAAAAACATAACTTCATCCCGTTCCAATGGCAAAATTAAAACACGAATAACTAAATTTTGTCAACCACTTCAACCTAACAGTGGAAGACCCAGCTGATAAAATTTCTTTACTTATAATAATGTTGTCACTTTTGCTATATTTGAATTGCATTTAACCACCGCACATAACCGTACAGCAGACCTGAACTTAAAACTGCTAAACGACTGTGTACAATTTAATTCTGTGTGCTTACCAAATTTTTCTGTCTTTCTTGTATTGTTTTTCGTTGATAAGCATCATCACTCGTTCGAATGTTACCAACTTTACATTCGATTCTAACTTTTTCCAGTCTTTGCCACCTTTTTTCTTGCATGAATACACTATGACGTCATTCTGACTTTCAACCCAGCTCTCATTACTAATAAGTTTCTCTGCCTATAGATAACATCAATTTATCTTATTTTAATAATGAATTTGGAAGCACAATAACTTCATTCACTTTAAATAAAAAGACATGATGTTTCTACAACTTTATCTTCATTGATAATGACTGTCATATGTTGAACAAGATCACGAGCCCATCTTACCACTTTTTCATCTGGGTTACAATATTTCTCAATTGCTTCTTGAAGACTCTTAACACAAAAGTTATAATAAAAGCAATACAATGAAGTGAGCATAAGGAGGATTGTGCTCAAATACTCGTTAAATAGAATTCAGTTGAAGTGAAAGTGAAAAACATGTTTATACCAAATAAATATAATTTTAGGTTTTGTTTTATTTGATAAATTTAGTCAACGAGTATATTTTATTTTAAACAATACACTTCTACCAAGTTTGATCCCTGTTTCGGTTGCGTGCATTCGAGAACTAATACTTCTCAACTAACGTGGTATATATAATAATCGGGAGGCTACTCTTGGTAGTAGCCACTCTTGGTCACTTTCGTCAATGCTTTATCTTGCTGGTTTGTTGTAAAGCATTTCTTTGTGTAAATGCCTTTGCATTATAAAAAGAAAATGTGGAAATAGAATTGGGTTGCAAAGTGGTTGGGAGTGTGTCCAGGAAGGTGAAGGTCGAACGATCGTATTAATTTATAGCGCGCCGCCAATGAAATATTAATAATTATTTTTAAATACAACACTAAATTACAAATACAATTGGAACATATTTATGTACATTTTAAATACCTTATATTAAACTGAACATCGTACATACTATACTATACTATGGTTCAGTCCGTTAAAAAAAGTGTAACAAATAGAAATAAGCCATATGTACTGTATTTTATTATACTGATTACTTGTATTATTTTTATTCTTGTATATTGATCGTTTTATTTAAGGACTGTGTTTATTTAAAGTATGTAATCATTTTTATCGTATTAAAGTTTTAATTATTGTAATTTTAAGATTTATCCTTTTCGGCTCTCTGTTTTTTTTTATTATCATTCATCTAATATAAATCTCATTCCACATAGGAGTTAAATTGCAAATCCATTATTATTTAACAATACAGTAGATGGCTATTGAAGATCCAACACCTATGCTACGTGTGCGTTTGTTCTTTTGTGGCAATGGCGGGCCGGTTACATAATAATGTCGCTTCCTTTATAGCGCGAAGCGCATCATGAATGGCGGCTTCTTTCATGTATTTCCCCCCTAAATCAAAGCGGTGGAAATCGCGCTTATTTGGGAGTGGTGACTACAAACTAGTTTATAAGGGGTAACACAGATTGTTTTCTCTAACACTTACCATTTGGTTAAGATATACTGTACTTGATATTACATTGCCGACAAACTTAATTCGTATTTTATAATGGATGGACCAACTGTTGTTAAGAAGGGTAGAGGCGTTAATTTAATATACCGAGGGTTTCAACATTCCAAAGATAAGACGGCAAGAGACTGAAAACAGTATTGGAAATGTATAAAAAGGACATGTTCTGGAAGGGTCCACACCATGGGTGAAGGGGACGCACTTTTTGTTAGTATGGCTACTCCACATAGCCATGAACGAAGAGTCTGTTAGCAGAGACGTAGTAAAGGCTGGATTATGTCAACGTGCTGCCGACAACCCAACACAACCACTCTGTTCATACAATGTTCTTAACCCAATTAGTTAGCGTATTTAATTTAATCTATGTTCATACAATGTTCTTAGCCCAATTAGTTAGCGTATTTAATTTAATCTATGTTCATACAATGTTCTTAGCCCAATTAGTTAGCGTATTTAATCTATCTTCATACAATGTTCTTAGCCCAATTAGTTAGCGTATTTAATCTATGTTCATACAATGTTCTTAGCTCAATTAGTTAGCGTATTTAATTTAATCTATGTTCATACAATGTTCTTAGCCCAATTAGTTAGCGTATTTAATCTATATTCATACAATGTTCTTAGCTCAATTAGTTAGCGTATTTAATTTAATCTATGTTCATACAATGTTCTTAGCTCAATTAGTTAGCGTATTTAATTTAATCTATGTTCATACAATGTTCTTAGCCCAATTAGTTAGCGTATTTAATCTATCTTCATACAATGTTCTTAGCCCAATTAGTTAGAGTATTTAATTTAATATATGTTCATACAATGTTCTTAACCCAATTAGTTAGCGTATTTAATTTAATCTATCTTCATACAATGTTCTTAGCCCAATTAGTTAGAGTATTTAATTTAATCTATGTTCATACAATGTTCTTAACCCAACTCAATTAGCGTATTTAATTTAATCTATGTTCATACAATGTTCTTAGCCCAATTAGTTAGCGTATTTAATTTAATCTATCTTCATACAATGTTCTTAGCCCAATTAGTTAGCGTATTTAATCTATCTTCATACAATGTTCTTAACCCAATTAGTTAGCGTATTTAATCTATCTTCATACAATGTTCTTAGCTCAATTAGTTAGCGTATTTAATCTATGTTCATACAATTTTCTTAGCCCAATTAGTTAGCGTATTTAATCTATCTTCATACAATGTTCTTAACCCAATTAGTTAGCGTATTTAATTTAATCTATGTTCATACAATGTTCTTAGCCCAATTAATTAGCGTAAGCAAAATACATCGCTGTAACTCAAATAACCCAGCTAATCCATAACATTGTATGATATTCTGTTCTTAATCAAACAAACATGGCAGTTTCATTCTTTACTCAACAACTACTTCAACCTGAGTTCTTATCAGTAATATTGTACTATTGGACTCACTCCCTATAATACAGAATGCACATGGGATCTGAAAAGAATAATACTTTGATTATATGCGCCACTCATTGTTAGGGTCACAAGCTACTTTGTTTATTGAATAATGTATCAGATAATAGAATCTGAATGTCAATTTTCCATGGACTTTACCCCCAACAACACTAACGATGGAGCGGGTTCTCTATAACAACATTACATTGAAATAATGTAGATTAATATCCTATTTTATTGACTTATTTTACGAATCCAATAATAATGGAGAGTATTCCTGCTAGGAAGTAAGTACACGATTCGTTGTTCATGTTCATCTTTCATTATGATCACCTTTCATTATGATCACCTTTAATTATGTTCACCTTTCATTATGATTACATTTCATTATGTTCACTTTTCATTATGATCACCTTTCATTATGATCACCTTTCATTATGATCACCTTTCATTATGTTCACCTTTCATTATGTTCACCTTTCATTATGTTCACCTTTCATTATGATTACATTTTATTATGACCACCTTCATTACGATGACCTTTCATTATGATTACCTTTCATTATGATCACCATTCATTATGATTACATTTTATTATGACCACCTTCATTATGATGACCTTTCACTATGATTACCTTTCATTATGATCACCATTCATTATGACCACCTTTCATTGATCACCTTTCATTTTGATCACCTTTCATTATGATCACCTTTCATTATGACCACCTTTCATTATGATCACCTTTCATTATGATCACCATTCATTATGACCACCTTTCATTGATCACCTTTCATTTTGATCACCTTTCATTATGATCACCATTCATTATGACCACCTTTCATTATGATCACCATTCATTATGACCACCTTTCATTTTGATCACCTTTCATTATGATCACCATTCATTATGACCACCTTTCATTATGATCACCTTTCATTGTGTTCAACTTGCACTATGACCACATTTCATTGTCCATCTTTTATTATGTTCTATATGTTCACCTTTCATTGTTCACATCACAAGCTTCATGTTTGCCTTCCATTATTATCATCTATATGTATGATCTTTATTTATTTATTTATTCTTTATACTGGGTTGCCTCTTCAGTCTAAGACTGTTCTCCAAGAGGGCCCAGTGTATTATGATGAGTTTGTGACAGTGGCTGTGTGTGAACTAGTACACCGAGGAAACCCCCACTCGTCTCGAAAGATGTACTAGGTTCATTAAGTGCACATGAGCCAGATGTGTACACTGGACCTACGTTATAGTCCTTATCCGAGATGACTTTTTCTACCACCAGAACCATGGAGCGAGTGAGACTCGAAACCTTGCCGATGTTATGGACGTACGTGTTACGGTTCCACTGTCTTAACCGCTCGGCCACTCACTCGCTCGAGCTATGTTATCCTTTCATTGATAATAACAATAATAACTAGAATTTAATTCGTCACTTTGACGAATTATAGGTGATCATTTTTATAATTTTATTGATCTTCAATTTAAAAAAAAACATGCACATACGTTAAATATGACCGCAAAATATTGATATATGCAATCCTATTACCTGATGCATACAGTATATGCTAATGGTGCTGATTGGTGCCATAGAATATATACTCTATACGATAATAACAATAATAATAAAACCAACAAGTGCTCAATGATCACCTCACCTTCATATTCATTCTTTTCTGACAAGCTTTATGTTTTTTTTACACGTTATTTAACAGGAACAAATTGTGGCAAGCTATTGTTTCACAGAAATGGCCAGAAGTTGAACGACTGTGTGCATCCGAACCACACCTTGTAAATACTATGTCAAACACTGTAGGTTGTTGTTTTATATCAAATGATTAGCCTTAAAAAATGTTTTAATTTATACAAATGAAACATGTATGTTATTTGGAACAACAAAGCTATCAAGATTGCCTTGTTTGGATTCAACCTTAATGTTTTGTATATAAATCGTATGGCAGGCCTGTCTCTGCTGACCATACATGTAGAACGTTAAATAATGACACTTTTTGTCTAAATTCCGTGAATTAAAATTAAACTCTAATGAAATTTGATTTATATTGATGTATCAGTACAGCTAAAAATTACTGCAACGTAACCCACGCCCCAGCTTCGTGGCCACGCGTGGCTACGAGGTATAATTGTTTTTGATCACGATCCTACGAACTGCATTGTTTTTTGATCGCGATCCTACGAGAGGCATTGTTTTGCCACGCGTCTATTGTTATGTGTTGTTACAATGATTGAAAATACAGCAGTTACGCCCGATATTTTTTTATTTAGCTTAGCTAGCTATAGGCCCAGAAAAAAAAAATCAACGAAGTACCACACATCCGCTATACGCTATTAAATTCGTACAGAGTACCAATCTAGCATGCCATGCAGTATAATTACTTGGCCTATATTACCTGTAAACGGCCCCTTTTTCAGCGGCGGGTAAGGTGATTTGATTTGATTATTTGGGTTAACGATGACCACTCCACTGAGCAAACCTTACCCGCCCCTGAAAAAGGGGCCGTTTTGACCTGGTTTGCCATGTTTATGATATTTCGTGTGCTAATCGAGTCGAATGCAGTTTTAATGATGCACTCTTGGCGTTCCATATCTGTTCGTTTGTTCGTGTCGACACATTCAGTATCAAATGGCGATATTTCTGTATTTTTTCAATCAATTGCTTGCTTGCGAGTATTATATAAGGTATGGTTTAAAGATATTTGGCTATGTTCGGCTTCGGGATGTTATACCACACTTAGGCCTAGGCTAGGCTAGGCTGTAGGGGTCGTCGGTTTCGTGTTATGGGTCGTCCAATTCTAGGTCGTACGATCCCCGAAGGTTCAGGGACGATTCGGCCCTGAGACGATTCGGCCCGGGACTATTCGCCCCACTTTTGGTGGGACGATTCGGCCCACTTTTGGGCCGAAACATCCCACTTTGTGGGCCGAAACGTCTCACTTTAGACCAAATTCATATTCATTTTTTTTTTATTTATCAAGTTTTTAAAGGTGTTTAACAATCCGTATTTTATTGATATTGACAAAGTTGATATAATGTATATAATAAATTACTAAAAAAACGTAATTTTATATTCAATTTATTACTTCGAAAACCTTGTTTATTTCGTGCATTCGCCAAGCGGCCAACAGAGGGCGTAACTTATTTACATCGCGCGCGTAACTAAAAAATGATTATTTTCGACAATGTTTTCAAAATGTTTGCTTTATTGCATCTTTATCCCTAGTAGTGCTACCCCATAGTCTCTCTGAAAATAAAGTTTGGGGAAAAAAGCTTATTTTATGCTTATAAATGCATATCAAAGCCGATAAATGTAAGTGTGCCGAATCGTCTCAGGGCCGAATCGTCCCGGGCCGAATAGTCCCGGGCCGAATCGTCCCGGGCCGAATCGTCTCAGGGCCGAATCGTCCCGTTACCATCCCGAACCCCCCGGTTCAGGGACGATTCGGCCCTGAGACGATTCGGCCCGGGACTATTCGGCCCACTTTTGGTGGGACGATTCGGCCCACTTTTGGGCCGAAACATCCATCCCACTTTGTGGGCCGAAACGTCTCACTTTAGACCAAATTCATATTCATTTTTTTTTTATTTATCAAGTTTTTAAAGGTGTTTAACAATCCGTATTTTATTGATATTGACAAAGTTGATATAATGTATATAATAAATTACTAAAAAAACGTAATTTTATATTCAATTTATTACTTCGAAAACGTTGTTTATTTCGTGCATTCGCCAAGCGGCCAACAGAGGGCGTAACTTATTTACATCGCGCGCGTGACTAAAAAATGATTATTTTCGACAATGTTTTCAAAATGTTTGCTTTATTGCATCTTTATCCCTAGTAGTGCTACCCCATAGTCTCTCTGAAAATAAAGTTTGGGGAAAAAAGCTTATTTTATGCTTATAAATGCATATCAAAGCCGATAAATGTAAGTGTGCCGAATCGTCTCAGGGCCGAATAGTCCCGGGCCGAATCGTCCCAGGGCCGAATCGCCCCCCCCCCCCCCCCCCCTGGTTACGGGCCTGCCTAACGGCACTCGTGCGGCCGGTGAACCTCAGTGAAGTAGGCCACGGCCAACTTTTTGTATCAACATGTTTGATTTGCGTTGTTTTTATCACATGTGATAATGAAATTCGCTCGACCACCGATGTTTCGCGTGTTTTTTTTTTTTCGCTACCGTACCAGTTGGTGCACTCTTTAATGTGGGTCATAGGTTATTTGATTTTATTCAAAGAATATATTATTATTTTAGCGGTGTTGGCTGATTCCTTCGTATAGAGTCATATTTATAATTACTTTTTACGCAATCGTAGTATTATTTTGGGAGATATTGTTTTAAATCAATTTTTCTAGACAAACTCTCGTACGACGAAATGAAACGAAGCATTTTTATCAATATTTTAAATATTAACAATCGCTATAGGCTCTGGGCCTAGCCAACAAGGCCTGTAGTAGCTAGGGAAGGCAGGCCTACTCGGGCTTAGCTGTAGGTGTAAAATTCGTCGATCCAAGGTGGGTTATTATATTGGCATTATTCTCTTTTGATAGCTGGTAATAATGGTGTATATTCAAGACCTTCCATCGTAGGCATAGCAAAACAAAGCCGATCGTATTATCGCGATCCAAAAACAATACCTTCCCGTCGTCGTATCGCATGGGAACGCGTAGGATCGGAACGCGTGACAATGCGATAAAAAAAAATACTTCGTGGAAGCGCGTGGGATCGCGATCAAAAGACAATACTTCGTGGGTTTGGCGATCATAAAACAATGCCCCACGCGTAGGCTAGGTTACGCGTGGGAACGAAGCAGTAATTAATAGCTGTACTGAAATAGTAATACATACTATAATCGTCAGTTGAGATATAATAAACTGTTATTTTCCATACAATAATAATATGTATTATCAACATCAACATATAATATCAAATATAAATCAATTTTTATTCACAACAGTACGCTTTTTTCTGAATGAAATATTTAAGAATAAGGAAAAAGAAAATTATAATTCAAAGGATATTCATAATTCAATAATGATGATAGTATATATTTTATGCATAATTATTTATTTTTAATGTCTCTCTTCAAAACAAATTAAAACCTGTACATAATCCTTATACGCAATGAGTCACTTTAATGTAATACTATGTATGTTTTTTCTTGTTAGGAGGATGAAACGTTATTAATGAGAGGTGTGTTGTATGGTATTCCAGAAAACTTAGTAATTCAGCTGATAGCTCAAGCATCAGATGTTTGCCTGGAATACACCAACTCGTCATCTTTTGTAAGGACAATCATATAGAAAAGTACACAACTATTGCGTATACATTGATTTACCTTGATCTTGGACATCCTCCTTAATCTTGCAAATCATATATGTTTAGTTCCCTTCGTTGTTGGGTCTTTTATTAATGGAAAAGAAGTACATACTCTTTCCCAGTGTAGGTTGAACTTCAGAAACAGTAAAAATTCTGTCCTTCCTATCTACAGTGCACAGACCTGAAGACAGTTAATTAAAACAAATATGTTGAGTATTATTATACGTTATGTTATTTTATATGAGACGATTGTTTTATGTAGTTTTGTTGTTTGTTCACAGTTGTTTCCTACTATTGTTCATTGCTTATCACGCAGTGGGTACTCGATCGCATTGAAACATGTTTTAGAACGAAACAGACAACACGTGAATACAGTAGGAGAGGTGAGTAGAGTACACATTAATAAAACAACTTGCTTTAAAATACATTTAAAAGGTAGACGATCCACGTTAAATGCTATATGGTTATATAAGATAAGATAATGTGTTAATGTCATGGTCACAAACATATGTTCTATGTAAATGCATTTCTATAAGCAAACCAACGTAATAATGTAAATCAGATTGCCTATTATTGTATGTAGTTTAAAGGCTGATTACACACTACTGTGGGACGATAACGATCGACGATATAAGAAAAACATAGCCTGTTTTACATAAAATAAAAAAAAAGAGCCTTCATTTTAAAACTATAAAATAACCATTTATTATTGATCAAATGACGTCATGATCAATAAAAACAAAAACATCGTTGTATCGGTACGATATTATTGCTCTTACTAATTATGACGTCATTTGATTGGACATGAGCAATATTATTTTCATCAAAGACAGCATAAATGGTTATTTTATATACAGAATGAAAATTCTTCTAATTTCTTTTGTTTATGTTTATCTTTTTATCGACGATCGTCATCGTTCTAGTGTAAATTGACCTTTAGGCAATTAGGATTAAATAAAAATGCAATCGTTTTCATGTACGCCTTCCTCTCTTCCATCTACTCTCAACCCTTATAAGAGTGTTATTGATCCCTAACTGTTCCACAATCCACTGTACAACACCAATTTATCAGATTAATCTCTGCCCGTACGTACAATAGAGAACTAGTGCCGAAAATATTAAAATTATAGGGGTATGTTTTCTTGTGAATAGTTATAGAACACGTTATTGACATTGATTAACTTACTATTTTGCTATTTAATTACAGACTGGCTACACACCATTGCATAGTTGTCTCGATGTACGGCATTTAACTTACAAGCAACATCATGATACTGCCATCTGCCTGATGACGTATGGAGCATCGTGTTCAATTAGAACACACTATGTAATCATCAATATTATAGAATTATAATAAATTAATGATTTTTTTTTTTATTTAATGATTACAGTAGATTGCATAATTTAAATGTTGTATAAATGTTGTGATAAAACAGTAGCTAGACTTCAATTTGAGTACAGAAGCTACAGTATGATGAGGATGAAAGTCATTAACGTGAGATTCACAGATAGAAAGATTTAAAATAAAATTACACAGTGATTGAATATAACCTGTTTCTCCGTTAGCATTAACATCCGATTATTAAAAATAATGGTTTCAGTCAAACTTTATTCGAACACTACGTTTTTGGATCAGAGGCATACGCTTATGCAACGGTGCGTTCTAACATTAACAATGCAGTTACAAAAATAAATTACATAACAATTAAAAAATTAATAAAAACGATCAGTAGGTAAATTTAAATAAATAAATTTAGTATTGCAGCCACAAAATACTTAAATCAATGTAGATAATTTTTCAAGACTATCAAATATTGAAACTATTAGAAAAAGTATTTATTAATAATGTAGATAAAATAAATAAATAATACTTAAAGTTATTAATTTACGTGATGGGCGGTCACTCTTAGTATAGTATTTCTATACCTCTATGCAGTAGTTAAGTATTGTTTACAAGGAAATAATATTAAAAGGTCATCAAGTAGTACATAATGTTGCTTTTCAATAGTACCATTAGAAAAAATGTCCAAAAATGATCATACCCAAAATATACAAGACCATATACGTGAATTAAAATGTAAGTCTGTCATAGTAGCACGTTTTGCACATTAATATAAAAAGTGGTCTGTATTTTCTACTTTATGATTGTTAGGCTTACATAATTTGCAGAAACCAAACTGTGTATTCCTATTAAATTGAATCGGTCTTATATTTATAAGTATTACTGTATGCTATTAATTAACACTATTTGGTGTTTTAACTATTATAAGTAGGCTAGCCCTATAACGAATAATTTATTTTACTTGATTGATTACTTTAATTGATTACGAAATAGTTTTGTAAACATGTTTGCATTTATTATTTGTTTAGGGTAACAAAACACCGATTGATCTGTATAATGAAAATAAGTGTTCAAAGTATGATGAAAAAACTAAAAATGAAAAGAAAGGAGAGCTCATACAATTTATGGAAGGCAAGTAGATTTTTTACACCTGACATTGTTATGTATTGTTAATTTACGGTATTGTTGGAAAATATAAAGTAGGTGTGTGAATACATGAGGTTCAATGAAACGTAACAAACAAAGCATAATCTTATAATGCAATCCATTTTATCATTATTTTACCGAATCTCAATTTTTAATATCGAATATCAATGTTTATATCGTTTTAACTCTGTAATATAAATTTTCTCTGTATACTTATTTGTTTTATCATATTTAGATTTCAACAAAATATCAAAATATTTTCTATTATCTTTTAACCTCAGACTGTGTAATATCACTTAAATATTCATAGATAGATAGATAGATAGATAGATAGACAGATATAACCTTTATCGTATTGTTTATCATTGCAATAAAAGTGGGCTGCTCCCACAAAAGAGAAAAACAAGCGTAACTGTCCATGATAGGTTTGTTATTACCTATTAAACCGATGGTAATTCAAATCCTGTTGAAACGTTTACTGAATCATGAAAACTTCAAGATAAGCTGGTTTATCAATGTGGTATTGTGCCATTTTGCTGGAAAAAATAAGAATTAAAACGTTTTTAAACTTGAAAAGTTCTATACAATTAAAAAATCTGGATCCAAAAACGACACTAAATAACTACAGTCATTGAATCATAGCAAACAACAAGATAAGTTGTTAGTGATGATATGGATAGTATAATGACGTGCTTGAGGCATTTATTTATTACTGATTATTCTATGTTTGATTCTAAGCTTTAACATGATTTAAAGACGCATCCTAATAAATTAAACATTTGATATACAATTGCTTCTTACATAGTAATCATACCACTGGTCCAAATGCTTACAGTCTGAACAATTAATTTAATATAACAGTTTGTTATTTTCGGAAAAAATGATCTTTTTCTTTGATAATATAAATACATGGCACCATTAATTTATTATCCAAATATTTGTGTCTTAGAGTTTTCAATTCCAGCTGAAGTAATTGCTAGAGGTAAGGAAGCAACTGCAGTTTTCAAAGAGGCTCTACAAAATGGTACAGTTACAATAGTCAATTCAAGAAGTATGTTCCTTGGGAAAGAAGGAGCTGGCAAAACAAGTTGCGTGAAAGCTATTCTTGGAAAAAGGTATGTTTGTTTATGATAATATGTAGATTATTCTACTGAATTATTCTATTGCGTATAGAACTGTCGGCGAATTTTAATCCAAGATCTAACAGAAGATTAACACAATATTCCCAATGTTGTATTATTATAATGTACACATTGTTGGTGGTCGTCAATTTTAGTGAAGACAACTTGAGGAATCCTATACTTAAAGTTCATGTTTCATAGTGTAGAAATGTCCAAAAACGTCTCAAAACAGCAGTTTGATGAAGCTTTGCCTAGTAAAGCACACGGACAACATGCTTCGACACAGTTAATTTCAATAATAATTACGTAAACATTATATTATGTTTATTATTGTTTAGATTCGATCCCAAGGAACAGTCTACCGACGGAATAGTTGTCGCAAACACACTGGTTGAAGCATCAGGAGACGATTACCAAAAGTGGCAGGAACACAATATTGACGGTATTGAAAAAGTATAGTGTTATTGTAAAACAAAAGCTTCTTGGTTGGTTTTTTTTTCTTCAAAATTAGTTCTTTATTGGGAACTAGAACTAATGAGACAGATTTGTCCAAAAATATTTCTCATTACTACTATAGCATGACCTATTGCATCGATGGAAGATCGCAACAATGTTTATGTTGACCATTATCAGAATGTATTGGTAGCTTTAACATATACTGTATACATACAAAACACATACATATTTCGGTAGTCACATCTCCTTCAGTGTGAGGAATTGATTGAACAAAAACAAATATATACCGATTACCACCTGGAAGAATGTAATGATGATGGTAAAATACCATATATAAAATACCAATATATACCAAGCTTGAATAAACATCAATGAAGTGGAAAAGTTCGAGTAAAACAAGGGATTTAATTGGCTAACCGGCCGTAGATTGGTATTATAAACCTGTTTGTTTCCTTGATATTACGTTGTTGTAATGTAACGTTATTATGTATTTTATAGTAATTCAATTATCGAATGAGATACGAGAAGAAGCAGTGACAGAATATGTGGCAAAACAATTACTACAGAGACAAACTAACACATCATCCATTGAATCTGATCAGATAGAGAAACCGGCTGAAGTTATGGTACTTTTTTCTTCTACTACAAATTAGTAGAGTATTATTTGTTGAAGAATTTGACGAAATTTTAACTTATTTTTTTATTATTTGTAGGATGTTTTAAAAGAAGATACAAAGGAATTGAATCTAGATGAAAAGGGTATAATTATTATTGTCTGTTTTGTATTTTTATTATGATTAGAATTATCATGTATTGGAACAACTATTTGTTTGTATTTTGAATTATAAAATAGAAATAAACAAATAATAATGTATTTGCTTTAGATGACAGAGGAAATACACTGGCAAAACAATCTGAAAAATTTCACAAATTACTTGTTAAAAAAATCAGTGACAAACGTGACACTACGGCAAACACTAGTGGGACAGTTGGTGTGCTTGGTAAATTAAAATTTTGGGCATCCGGAGACAAGCAGCAGACATCAAGCCAAACTACTAAACCTCAGAATATTAGTAGCATTTGGGATTATGCAGGGCAGATGACATATTATATAACACACCGAGTGAGTAGCATACAATACATGGTCAAAGTTTTAACAATATTTAATCTTTTGTATGATTTATCTTTTAGGCATATAGATAACAAGTTTAGGTCGAAGGTAGAAGCAGGAGGTATCAGTGTTATTTGTGTGGTTTTCCGTTCAATTACTTTATTACAGTACACTTTATTCCGTTTAGTTGTTCCTGACAGGAGGCGTTACGTACATTGTAGTGTTCAGTGCAGTAGATGGACTCCATGAGATGGTAAAAATAAGGGATGTAAATCAAAGTACAAACAAGAAGAAAGCTCCAACAGATTGTGTAAATTTATATATTATGATTTGTTTTCTTTTGAATTATAAGGGAAAGTTGTTACTCCAAGCCATTGTGCCCCAGTTAGTCGGTTGACATTAGCTTAACAAGCCGAAGTTTCCTCTTCTTACCGTTTGAAAAGTAATTATAAATTAATTTGCGGTAATATATGACTGGCTGTTTAGAATGTCTTGTGCCTGTAAATTATAGCTATTGTACAGTTATTTATTGTTTTCAGGGATTTTTGGGAATGACGAATTTGGGAATGACTGTTTTCTGGATAAGGTCCATTTATGAATACGCCGTGGTGCGATATGGTACGCCTAGCATAGAGAGAAGCTTAAACGGTGTAGTTTTACCGCCCATTATACTAGTCGCTACTCACAAAGACAAAGTTAAAGGAAGAAACAAAGCTGCGAAAATTGCCAAGGTAAGTGACGTAAGCTTGATAACATTTATTTAAAAGATAAGTTATGTATATTTAGATTTGATAGGATTAGCTTTTTTACCTTCACTTTCTCTACCCTAAAAGAGAGATGAATGAAAATAATAAGAATACGAGAATACTATTAAAAGATCGCCAAAATATAATGCCGGTTTGAAATACATTTTAAGATTAGAAATACATTTTACACCAATGAATGCAATATATTTTTAGAATCAACGCTGTAATGAATTTTAATTCACAACATAATATTTCTATCAATAACACATTTAATAATGGTGCCATCAATATGAAGAAACTGTATTCTCTTATCGACTATATTGGACTTATAGTATAATATATATTGTACTGTCTATGTGAATACATGTTTAATTATGTTTGATATTACAGATTAAGGCTATGGGGCAAGAAATACTTGAAGCTATCAAAGACACACCGTACGAAAAACACGTAGATCCTGAGATATACATGGTAGATAGCAAATCTGGTAGAGGAATTAAGAAACTCAAAAAAAGAATTGGAATTTTCATGAATGAAATGAAACGAAAGATTCCAATCAAGTGGGTTGATTTCCAGACCAAGATACAAGAACTTGGTAAAACAAAGCTGTTGTTGTCCTTAAATGAGGTAAATTGTAATTTAAAGTCAAATAATTGCAATGTTTTTCTTTCAATCAAAGATTTTAGTAATTTAATATCGGGAAAAATGTAGGCGTAATTACTGCTGATAAAAATAACCACTTTGAAGGAAAATATTATTGTGACACTGAAAAAAGATTCAAATTGTTTATATTTATGACCCGGAAGTGTGACAAATTGTCTCCTTCACTTCTAAAAAAATGCGAATACAATTTAGGCCTATATATGCCGTTCATTCCTGTTACACAGTGGTCAACGCGCAACACGAGACGTATAGGCTGTTTAGTTGACTGCGCGTTCGAAAATCAATATTTACGCCCTAGTTTATGTATCAAAAATAATTTATTGAAAGTGTTCTATTACCTCCTTCTTCTAGATAACCAAAATCGCAAATGAATGTGAAATTGGTGATTCAGAACTGACTATGGTTCTGGACTACCTGAATGACACAGGGAATATTCTGTACTCTAAGAATGAAGAGAAATTAAAGCATGTAGTGCTAATAAATTTACAAACGATGGTTGAAATGGTGACAGAAATCTTCACTGACAAAATACCAGACAGCATCGGCGGAAAGGTAAGTTGACATCTTGCCCAGCTTGATTAGAATGAGATGTGAAAGATAAACTAATGAAATTATCATAATTCGAACATTAAAAAGCATTTTATTGTTTTGACATCTCTGTTACTGCCTAACTTCTGTTTCTGAAAAAGTTTGTTATAAATAAAGTGATTGTTTGGCATAAATACGAATCCAAAAAATAATAGCTGTGATAAAAATAAAATAAATTAATGCTAGTATGTACTGTATGTCTATTACAGGCAATTGATACATGTGTTTTTATGATTCATAGTTATCTATTAATTTTTGTAGTGTATGTTGTTTTTTATAGTGGTCTAGATTAAATCAATTATGGGAAAGATTTAATGTCGAGGGAATTCTGGAAGAGGAATTAGTACGTCATTTATGGCGGAAACTGATTGAATTAGATGAAAGCTATTTGGATATCTTCTTAGATGTATTGAAGATGTTTCAACTTGTATTCGAAACGCAAACTGTGACGGTGAGCTTTTGTTGTTTCTTAACCATTTATGAATTTACACTGGGTAAAAAGCCATTTAAAAATGGTTTCAATATGGACACTTCTAATTCTTACTGTCATTTTACAATTTCTACAACATTTCTTAACATAAATTATCTTACAATTGACCTCGAAGATGGCGGGAAACAATGGGAGACATATTTTAATTTAATAAAAAGTAGTGAACAAAATCTCTTTTATAGGATGAGGAAAATGACAGTGACCGAGTGTTCCTGGTTCCTTCTCGGATACAAATTAGAGACGATGCATTGGAAGTAAAGGAAGATTCGAGTAACATGGTGTCGATCTATTTGACTACCCCAAAACCTATGGACTTTCTTCCTGACGCCGTCTACCACATGTTGATTGTTGAGTTCTTACACCTCTCGAAGATTCAAGGGAGGAGAAGTGATGATTTTCAATTATACCAAAATCGTAGTGATTTTGGATTTGATAATCACGTTGTCAGTTTTGGTGCCGTTGAACATAAAGAGGATATCAAGCAAGGAAGACGACAAGTTAATGCATTGAAGGTGCGTATTTATGTTTGGCTATCATCACCACACCAAAGTTCTAAGTCAAAATCTGTGCACATACGTACAAATAATGTTTCTAACACACACTAAACAGCAATCATTTGCAAATTACATGATGATAAGCCTCAATTAAGATATAATTTTACTCATCCTGTAATTGGCAAGATGTGCATAATATTAACACAAATGATGGTAAATACACACATACAAACTAAATTGTGTAATATGTTACAATTGCTCAGGCTTAGCAGTCCCATTTGATCATATTGGCAGCCAGGCATATTATTAGCAATCATTAGCAAAGCGACAGTGACAGTGTTAACACTATACCTCGTTATTTTGCACTCCTCGAATGTGCCGCAGTTTAACATATTGCCTCGTTACGGTTACAAAAGTAAACCTACCTATGAGAGTAATGGAGTCCAGTATTATTTATCTCTCCATTTGTTTCTGTTAGTAAATCACAATTATAATATAGAAAATTCCATAATTTATTCATTTAAAACAAACTATTTATGTATAATTTCTTTCGACTATTTTAGGAACTTTCTAATTTATGAATATAGCAAATTTTAAACGTCAATAATAACCACAATAATTCCTGATGATTGACTATTGTGTTTTTCAACAGTTTCAAATAACACGCAGAGATAAAATTAGCAAAGATGAGAGAGGTATTACCAGGCTGATAGATAGACCACAACCAGCTTTTTGCAAAGAGGTAAGGCAAGCCAATCCTCATCGTTCAATGTATGATTGATGTACATGATGTTGACCTGAATTGACTTAAGAGTGAAATTAAAATAATTTGTCATATTTCGAACTATGAGAAATAGAAATTCTAAAATGATACACAACATCGGTAACAAAAAAAACATTCATATTATCACGTAGGTTTTAGACTTTCTACAGAAGCATTTGGAATCCAAGTGTACAGTCGGCTACAAACTGTCCGTACTCTGCATAGCGTGTGAATCTTCCAAGCTACATTTCCATGATCTACAGCGATGCTTAGACAACCCGACTGTTCCATGTGGAAAAATCGCAATGGTTACTGAAGGTTTCAGAAAACTGTTTTTAACAGGTGATTATTAAAAAAAATGTACAATTATTTGGCTTTTTATGTAACGAATTTTACTGTACGTCTACCTTATGTAATATTAATGCTTATATTGAATGGAACAATATTTTTTTAGGTACAGAACGGCCCGACGCAGAACCATTTAAACAATCGAGTCAAAGCCCAGGTAACTTACAATGACTTTTTTAATAATAAAAATTAGCCATCGTCAATATCAAAAGTGAATTCGGCCTATAAACAACTTAATAAATATGTGTTTATATAATACAGGATCATTCGAAACAGAATTTCAGCAAATGTTGGTAAAAACGTCACGCTGGTATGATGAATACGGTTCACTTGATAAGCTGAAGATGTTGTGCAAAGACCTGATAAGACCTTTCAATGATCTACAGAAGGCTAAAAGCACAATGGAGGTGTTTCAGTTAATGGAATCCGCCGGTTATCTTACTGCTACCAACTTTGAAGTTCTTATCGACGTAATCAATGTCACTGGTAAAAAAGGTGTTCTGGAGGTAAACAAACTGCTAAAGGACACTTACAAAAAAGCCGACCATCAGGTAAAATCGTTCTCACCGTATCGACAAAAACTGATTAAATTCGGTAACGCACTTTCAGAAGACAATGTAACAACGCTGGTCCACCTAGAGAGGGTTTCTAAGAAACAATGCAGCAATCAGTGGACTGTGATATTGGATCTTGAACAAAGGGGTATCCTAAATAAACACAAATTGGAACCATTTATCGAAATGTTGAAGAAGAATGAGTTAACATTAGCCGCTGAAGAATTAGAAGATAGTGACGAGTGTTGAGTGAATACAACATGGTTTACCGGTACCTAAAAATAGGAAAAAGGAGAGTCGGTATTACCAGATATGTTAGTATCAGGCTAGTTAAAGAATAATGTGTAGAATATACATCGAGCCTTATGACTTGGTTGCTGAATTACTGGCTTTACGCTGAGTAGTCTTCTGACTGCTCCGCTGGGCTGCTTTGTTTCATGATGTAGAAGTCAAAATGATACGATTCCTACTCAGTATACTGGTCTAAATCCAATAATCAAAGGTTCAACAGTAAATTTCACAAGGAATATTGGTACACCCCAGAGAGACAGCTTAAGCCCATTGCTATTTGTCACCGACCTCGAACATGCCAACACCTATCAACTCAGTATATCCTGATGACATTGATTTCATCTCTCGACATCAACTACCGCAGCATCTATGACATAGAACGGCTTTTCGCTAAATTCAATCTTCACCTGCATCAGGAAACAGACAGCAGAGTCCGAACGAGAATGACGGCAGGTAAAGAAAGTTGGCTCATTGATTGGGAACAAAGAGGATAAGAAGCTTTCTGCAGCGGCCTTCAGAAAACTAAACAAAATATGGACAAGTAATAAAAAGGTTAAGGAAAAAAAAGTCTGAATATCTACAGCTTTCTCCTGAAACCGATCTTACTCTATAACTGGGAATTGGGGTCCAACTAAGATTGATGTAACAAAGAACACTTTTCACAGTAAATTTATTCTATAATTTAATCATTTTCATTTTGCATAAATATACTGTACGATTCATTGATATTAGTAGTAACTTTGATTAAGAAATGTATTACAATGTAAATTACTATGGTTTGATACAACATTTTAGTGGCGAGTATTTAAGGTTTGTCGTTAAAGGTAATACGGTGTTATGTTTATATATTAATTTTTTTATTTCAATTAATTAATTTACAATGTTCCCTTTGCGTAAATATTATAATTACGATACATTGATATTACGTTAGTTTTATTTAGAAATGTATGACAACGTAATTACCTGGCTTGCTCAGCATGTTGGTAATTGGTCATTTAAAATGTGTTGTTAAAGGTAGTGCGATACTATGTGTAGTATAGACCTATTAGATTATTTTCTTGACTATACGTTTTATTTTTATTAGTTATTTTTCCATGTTCATTTTACATAACTATATAATATTCATTAATATTAGTAGTAAGTTTGATTAAAAAATGTATGAAAATGTCATTACTATGCTTTGAAACAAAATGTTGGTGATGGATAATATAATGTTTGTCGTTAAAGGTAATGCTTTGGTATATTGGTTTTTTACTATATTTTTCATTTCAATTAGTTATTTTACCATGCTTCTTTGCATAGGCCTATATTCATTGAAATTATATGTTGGTTTGATTTTGAAATGTAAGACAATGTCTTTGTTTGATTCAGCATGTCGGTGTTGGGCCATTTAAGGTAAAGCGTACTACATTATATTTGGTGAATTAGTTTATTTTTTTGACTATATTTTTCAGTTTAATTTGTTATTTTGCCATGTTCCTTTGCCTATGTAGTATAATCATTGACATTATATGTTAGTTTGATTTAGAAATTAGTTGTGATTTAGTGATTGATCAGCTTTGTGTTTAATGTAACGTGTGTAAACCTCCGTAATTTTGTATATTTTATTACTTTATTATACTTGTTATTTTAACATATTCATTTTAAATAAAATATATATTAGAATGTATACACACTTGTTATCCATATTTTTGTTTCATTAAAAAAAACTATTATAATGTATTAACATTACAGTTTGCATACTTTTGGAAAAGTGTGTATGTATTCTCTGTTACAATTAAGGTACAATGATATTGATTACCTTACAGTACTTAATATAACAATGACTAAACTAGTAGTTTGTGTTTCTCTGTCTACAGCAATTCATCTGCTATTCTTTCTTAATACATAAACTGGAATTTATAAGTAAAAAATGGTTCTATGCCATGATAGTTTACTAAATTCAGCACTATTTACCGAAATACTAAAACATGAAAAGCATACGTTTTAAACAGAGCAGGTTAATCTTCTGTTAAGGTAAATACCAACAGTCCTATAGTTGAATAATAAAACTAATTGGATATAGTATACGTTTGTTGATTAATTATTTCTAAAGTATATAGATCAGTTATCTACAGTTTTACACTTCCCAAGTAAATAAAATCAAATATAATGTATGTTTTATCTCTGTTCCTGATTCGTACATTCGAGACTCGTGATGCTGTCACATCGTACAACGTTCAGGGTTAAGATAATCCACGATAAAATGATCTATACAGTGAATATTCTATTGGTGGGTCAACTCAATTTAAGGTAGTCGTCTCGGTCACAATATTTTGTTGTTCTTCTTCTTGTGTAGTTTTTTGTAAACAAAGCAACACCCCTTTTAAAACCGACTAAAATGGATGTGATATATAATGCGAGGGTAAGAGTCTACATAACCAAAATGTAGATTTGTGTTATTCTTGTTTCTATTATATGAATTAAGGTGGTAGAGTCAAGTGAGAAAGGGAATTGGCTGGACCTTTTTTACTTCTTTCTTGTTCGAACAATAACAGAATGATGTGTATGCCCATCGTTTACTATGCCTACACGTTGTTTTAAGTTCAGGCCTCGCGTGAACATACTGGGTATTGATTCGCCAAGGCAATCGTTTGGAATCCATCCTTCTTTGTTGTCTTTAAGATTTACAGCTCGTACCCAACCTATTGAAATGATAAAAATGTAGAATTAAGTAAAAAACTTATATGTTACTTTATTTTAGGTCAATTATATTACAATCGATTGATCGATATATTTATGCTTTCAAGTATATGCCACCGTTGACTACGCTGTCGTACTTACTCTACCTATTTTTCTGTTATGCTTATTTTACGATATACGAACTGTTTCAGAATTATGTATTTTACAAATAAAACGACATACTGAGAATTCAACGTCACAGCAAGTAATACTTTTTAGGCCAATATCCAATTCGTGTGATATGCGAAATAATTAGGTTACCCTACTGTAGGCTATATTATATCTGTTATGATATGATGATAAATGAAGCATCATTATATACGTACCAGATGTTTTATCAGTCAATTCTACCTCGTCACCAGCATCCACTTTCAATTCACCTCTGTCACTTCCAAGAAAATGTTTAGCAATCTTGTACTTGGGTCTACCTGCAACATAAGTTTGAGAGGCTTTAGTACGCGGAACTATGGGCGTCAACATAACCATTACCATCATTTACCTTACTATCCTCAATATACTGCAAACTTAAACGACATTATAATTTTGAGAATGGTTCTTTAAGAAGAATGCTTACTCCATGACGCATATTGTTCCCTGACGTCACCAGAGGGTCCGGATAATTCGAAACTTCTGCAATATTAAAATTGTTGAAAAGTCTATCAGTGACAAATACTTTAATGACATCTAAAGCAGATTGGCATGACGTTATCATAAATTCATCAGCATATTCTCCCGGTACTTTTAGAGACGATGACCTTCGGGGAAGCTTGGTGTCAAGCGACATCTGGCTTCCTGAGAAGTTGAAAGCCAGAGGCTAAGAAACTATAGGCTATGTTTATTGTCTATAGACATGGACATCGGGCCCGTTCCATCACGAAGAGTTTTCAGTAGCATTTAGACATTTATCTATTCACTTTTAATAACATGTTTTAACAGCAAACACGTTTACAGATGACTTCAATGTTGCTAGTATAAGTATTTATCGTACATGAACAAAAAACAACAAACCTGTCTTGCGAAGATTCCCAACAAATATAACACTTCATTCTCTCACATGTATCCTTGTGCATAACAATCAAGAACACATTCATTAGCAAACCGTTCTTCTTTGGTACTTTAAACGGATATGTTTCGCTTGATGGCTTCTCAACTTCAACCAAATTCTTGTTGGCACAATCGATGAGCTTATACTTAACACTAAATATAGGAAATGGTTTCTATGTATAATTTATTATTCTTTGAATAAAATGTAAAACAGTGTTTGCTGTATAGTTAAATCAAATAAAAACATAACTTTATTCCGTTCCAATGGCAAAATTAAAACACGAATAACTAAATTTAGTCAACCACTTCAACCTAACAGTGGAAGACCCAGCTGATAAAATTTCTTTACTTATAATAATTTTGCCACTTTTGCTATATTTGAATTGCATTTAACCACAGCTGCACATTACCGTACATCAGACCTGACCTACCTTAAAACTGCTAAGCGACTGTGTACAATTTAATTCTGTGTGCTTACCAAATTTTTCTGTCTTTCTTGTATTGTTTTTCGTTGATAAGCATCATCACTCGTTCGAATGTTACCAACTTTACATTCGATTCTAACTTCTTCCAGTCTTTGCCACCTTTTTTCTTGCATGAATACACTATGATGTCATTCTGACTTTCAACCCAGCTCTCATTACTTATAAGTTTCTCTGCCTATGGATAACATCATTTATCATTTTAATAATGAATTTGGAAGCACAATAACTTTATAAAGTATATCGTTTAAATAAAAAGACATGATGTTTCTACAACTTTACCTCAGATAAAGTTACGCCTTCAGTTTCTTCAAACTCCATTTTATGAAGAATATTATTTGAGACGTGTTTATGTTCTTTCTCTTGCAATTTACTATCTTGTTCTTTACATTCATTGATAATGACTTTCATATGTTGAACAAGATCACGAGCCCATCTTACCACTTTTTCATCTGGGTTACAATATTTCTCAATTGCTTCTTGAAGACTCTTAACACAAAAGTTATAATAAAAGCAATACAATAAAGTGAACATAATGAGGATTGTGCTCAAATACTCGTTAAATAGAAATCAGTTGAAGTGAAAGTGAAAAACATGTTTATACCAAATAAATATAATTTTAGGTTTTGTTTTATTTGATAAATTTAGTCAACGAGTATATTTTATTTTAAACAATACACTTCTGCCAAGTTTGATCCCTGTTTCGGTTGCGTACATTCGAGAACTAATGCTTCTCAACTAACGTGGTATATATAATAATCGGGAGGCTACTCTTAGTAGTAGCCACTCTTGGTCACTTTCGTCAATGCTTTATCTTGCTGGTTTGTTGTAAAGCATTTCTTTGTGTAAATGCCTTTGCATTATAAAAAGAAAATGTGGAAATAGAATTGGGTTGCAAAGTGGTTGGGAGTGTGTCCAGGAAGGTGAAGGTCGAACGATCGTAATAATTTATGGCGCACCGCCAATGAAATATTAATAATTATTTTTTAATACAACACTAAATTACAAATACAATTGGAACATATTTATGTACATTTTAAATACCTTATATTAAACTGAACATCGTACATACTATACTATACTATGGTTCAGTCCGTTAAAAAAAATGTAATAAATAGAAATAAGCCATATGTACTGTATTTTATTATACTGATTACTTGTTTTATTTTTATTCTTGTATATTGATCGTTTTATTTAAGGACTGTGTTTATTGAAAGTATTTAATCATTTTTATCGTATTAAAGTTTTAATTATTGTAATTTTAAGATTTATCCTTTTCGGCTCTCTGTTTTTTTTTTAATTATCATTCATCTAATATAAATCTCATTCCACATAGGAGTTAAATTGCAAATCCATTATTATTTAACAATACAGTAGATGGCTATTGAAGATCCAACACCTATGCTACGTGTGCGTTTGTTCTTTTGTGGCAATGGCGGGCCGGTTACATAATAATGTCGCTTCCTTTATGTATAGCGCGAAGCGCATCATGAATGGCGGCTTCTTTCATGAATTTCCCCCCTAAATCTAAGTGGTGGAAATCGCGCTTATTTGGGAGTGGTGACTACAAACTAGTTTATAAGGGGTAACACAGATTGTTTTCTCTAACACTTACCATTTGGTTAAGATATACTGTACTTGATATTACATTGCTGACAAACTTAATTCGTATTTTATAATGGATGGACCAACTGTTGTTAAGAAGGGTAGAGGCGTTAATTTAATATACCGAGGGTTTCAACATTCCAAAGATAACACGGCAAGAGACGGAAAACAGTATTGGAAATGTATAAAAAGGACATGTTCTGGAAGGGTCCACACCATGGGTGAAGGGGACGCACTTTTTGTTAGTATGGCTACTCCACATAGCCATGAAGTGGACGAAGAGTCTGTTAGCAGAGACGTAGTAAAGGCTGGATTATGTCAACCTGTTGCCGACAACCCAACACAACCACTCCGTCAATTTAACTTATTTTCAAAATGTTCTTAGCCTAATTAGTTAGCGTATTTAATTTAATCTATGTTCATACAATGTTCTTAGCCCAATTAGTTAGCATATTTAATTTAATCTATGTTCATACAATGTTCTTAACCCAACTCAATTAGCGTATTTAATTTAATCTATGTTCATACAATGTTCTTAGCCCAATTAGTTAGCATATTTAATTTAATGTATGTTCATACAATGTTCTTAGCTCAATTAGTTAGCGTATTTAATGTATCTTCATACAATGTTCTTAACCCAATTAGTTAGCGTATTTAATTTAATCTATATTCATACAATGTTCTTAGCTCAATTAGTTAGCGTATTTAATTTAATCTATGTTCATACAATGTTCTTAGCCCAATTAGTTAGCGTATTTAATCTATGTTCATACAATGTTCTTAACCCAATTAGTTAGCGTATTTAATCTATCTTCATACAATGTTCTTCACCCAATTAGTTAGCGTATTTAATCTATGTTCATACAATGTTCTTAGCCCAATTAGTTAGCGTATTTAATCTATGTTCATACAATGTTCTTAACCCAATTAGTTAGCGTATTTAATCTATGTTCATACAATGTTCTTCACCCAATTAGTTAGCGTATTTAATCTATGTTCATACAATGTTCTTAGCCCAATTAGTTAGCGTATTTAATCTATGTTCATACAATGTTCTTCACCCAATTAGTTAGCGTATTTAATCTATCTTCATACAATGTTCTTAACTCACTTAGCGTATTTAATTTAATCTATGTTCATACAATGTTCTTAACCCAATTAGTTAGCGTATTTAATCTATGTTCATACAATGTTCTTCACCCAATTAGTTAGCGTATTTAATCTATCTTCATACAATGTTCTTAACCCAATTAGTTAGCGTATTTAATCTATGTTCATACAATGTTCTTCACCCAATTAGTTAGCGTATTTAATCTATCTTCATACAATGTTCTTAACTCACTTAGCGTATTTAATTTGTAATCTATGTTCATACAATGTTCTTCACCCAATTAGTTAGCGTATTTAATCTATGTTCATACAATGTTCTTAACCCAATTAGTTAGCGTATTTAATCTATGTTCATACAATGTTCTTCACCCAATTAGTTAGCGTATTTAATCTATGTTCATACAATGTTCTTAACCCAATTAGTTAGCGTATTTAATCTATGTTCATACAATGTTCTTCACCCAATTAGTTAGCGTATTTAATCTATGTTCATACAATGTTCTTAACCCAATTAGTTAGCGTATTTAATCTATGTTCATACAATGTTCTTCACCCAATTAGTTAGCGTATTTAATCTATGTTCATACAATGTTCTTCACCCAATTAGTTAGCGTATTTAATCTATGTTCATACAATGTTCTTAACCCAATTAGTTAGCGTATTTAATCTATGTTCATACAATGTTCTTAACCCAATTAGTTAGCGTATTTAATCTATGTTCATACAATGTTCTTCACCCAATTAGTTAGCGTATTTAATCTATGTTCATACAATGTTCTTCACCCAATTAGTTAGCGTATTTAATCTATGTTCATACAATGTTCTTAACCCAATTAGTTAGCGTATTTAATCTATCTTCATACAATGTTCTTAACCCAATTAGTTAGCGTATTTAATTTAATCTATGTTCATACAATGTTCTTAGCCCAATTAGTTAGCGTATTTAATCTATGTTCATACAATGTTCTTCACCCAATTAGTTAGCGTATTTAATCTATGTTCATACAATGTTCTTCACCCAATTAGTTAGCGTATTTAATCTATGTTCATACAATGTTCTTCACCCAATTAGTTAGCGTATTTAATCTATGTTCATACAATGTTCTTAACCCAATTAGTTAGCGTATATAATCTATCTTCATACAATGTTCTTAACCCAATTAGTTAGCGTATTTAATCTATGTTCATACAATGTTCTTAGCCCAATTAGTTAGCGTATTTAATCTATATTCATACAATGTTCTTAACCCAATTAGTTAGCGTATTTAATCTATGTTCATACAATGTTCTTCACCCAATTAGTTAGCGTATTTAATCTATCTTCATACAATGTTCTTAACCCAATTAGTTAGCGTATTTAATTTAATCTATATTCATACAATGTTCTTAGCTCAATTAGTTAGCGTATTTAATTTAATCTATGTTCATACAATGTTCTTAGCCCAATTAGTTAGCGTAAGCAAAATACATCGCTGTAACTCAAATAACCCAGCTAATCCATAACAATGTATGATATTCTGTTCTTAATCAAACAAACATGGCAGTTTCATTCTTTACTCAACAACTACTTCAACCCGAGTGCTTATCAGTTATTGTACTATTGGACTCACTCCCTATAATACAGAATGCACCTGAGATCTGAAAAGAATAATAATTTGATTATATGCGCCACTCATTGTTAGGGTCACAAGCTACTTTGTTTGTTGAATAATGTATCAGATAATAGAATCTGAATGTCAATTTGCCATGGACTTTACCCCCAACAACACTAACGATGGAGCGGGTTCTCTATAAGAACATTACATTGAAATAATGTAGATTAATATCCTATTTTATTGACTTATTTTACGAAGCCAATAATAATGGAGAGTATTCCTGCTAGTGAGTAAGTACACGATTCGTTGTTCATGTTCATCTTTCATTTTGATCACCTTTCATTAAGATCACCTTTCATTATGACCACCTTTCATTATGATCAAGTTTGATTTTGATCACCTTTGATTTTGATCACTTTTCATTATGATCATCTTTCGTTATGATCACCTTTCATTATGACCACCTTTTATTATGATCACCTTTCATTATGATCACCTTTCATTATGATCACCTTTCATTATGATCACCTTTCATTATGATCACCTTTCATTACGACCACCTTTCATTATGATCGATATTAGTGTTCTCTATCTATAGTTTCAGTTATTAGTAAGTAGCAGCAGCTGACTAATCAGATTATTAATACCAACATTGATAAATGTGGTTTTATTCCTTTCCTTTTTGTTAATAATGTTGCCTGATTTTAAGTGGTGGAAATATGTATATGACTTAACCATAGCAGAAGTTACAAATTCAAAGAGTATACGTTTACAATATTTCAAACTATTTCTTATAGATTTATTGCCATTGTAGTGGATAGGCTATCTTCATGTAGCTTTTGTAAACGGTAATAAGGTAGCATGGATGTATTTACTTACTTCAATTTTAATAATGAATAGCTTAAAGCCAGAAATGCCAATCACATGAGAAAAATATCAATTTAATCTAAACTAAACGATAACGTATATTGGTTTGATTCAGCATTATTTGTGATGGGGCATCTAAGTTTTATCGTTAAAGTGACTGTTATACACCTTGACTACTTTTAGTTTTATTTAGTTATTTTACCATGTTGATTTATAACAATTGTACTAATTATAGGCCTACAATTTGACGATATTTCATTTAAAAACGCTCTTATAATGCGATACTATATCACATCTATATACTTTTGGAAAATAATGATAGTCGACTTAAACCTAATCTAGAGTATATACAATAATAACAACAAACGTTACAATTAAGGTATAACAATGATTGTTTTGATTTAAATACTATTTTCTATAAGGTAATTCATCCATTCTTTTTTAATTATCAGATACTGATTATATTTATTACATAGAAATTAAAGTTTATTGTTTTTGAATGATATAATAATACGTAAATATGGGTAAATATAAGTAATTACAAGTGAAAAACAAAACACTTCAGCCAGTTTTGATCTCTGTGTCAGTTGCGTCCATCCTAAAACGTTTCAACTAAAGTGGTATATAGGGGAGGCTACATTATCAAGTAGAAGCCATTCTTGGTCACTTTCTTCAATGCTTTATTTTTTGTAAAACATTTCTTATAAAAAAAAATGGGGGGGGGGGGGTGGATAGAGAATTGGGTTGCGAAGTAATTGGGAGTGTGTCCATAGAGATTTTTTCCCTAGTAAACACAAGATGTGATATTTTATTTTGTTTTGTGAGTGGGCTGGGTACAATCCACCATAATTGATTTTGAAAACAAAAAGATTCAGATGAAATAAAAAAACGATAGTTGCTGAATTGTAAGAAAATCAAGAAATATAGCTAATTTTATGAAGCTTACTGTTTGCCATCGTCGCTCGATGGACAAGGTTTTACAGAAACTTCTGTAACATTAAAATAGTTGGCATGGATGATGACATTTTACAAAACTTTCATTATCTTTACAATTTTTGTTTGGATCTCAAGATTGCCTTGACATAATATTTATGTCAAGTTCTTTAGGTATAAACCTATTATTCTTCCACCTTCATCGAGTGTTTCGTATTATCAATGATTCACTTATAATTTCACTCTTCCCTGGTTGCATCATAAACGTTTCCAAATGACTTGGGTGTTCAACTTTTTTTTGTTAGAGGCCCCCAACATACATAGTAGGTCTAGAACCTTTATAACAAACAAGAACACTTGTCATTGTTAAACCTTTCCTCGTCGGTAATTCCAACGGATTGGTATCACGGATGACTTCATGAACTTCATACAAAATTTATTTTGTTATGATCAATGAACTTTTTAGAAGGCCCCGAACATACACAGTATAGGTCTATAGAACCTTTATAACCAAACAAGATTACTTCTTGTCATTGTTGTTAAACCTTTCCTCGTTGGTGCTTTCAACGGATGGGCATCACGGAAGGCTTCTCAACTTCACAAACAATTTATTTAATTCTGAATGTTTTTTATTATCAATAATAAGTCGTGTTATTTATACATATTTTTATGGTTAATTTCAGAGTTCTCTTTAAAACATAATACTGAATGAAGTCATCATTTTGATTAGGGTTGGCTGTTGTATATTAATATTTACCTTGAATTTACCTTAAACTGTACGACTGTGAGAACTACTAAGTGTTTCCCTGCTACCAGTTAACCTAGGTAAAATCTGTTTGAAGAGCGTATTAAAAATGCCTATGTATACAAGTAGGCCTACAGTAATAATTTTATCCAGCAATTCAATCTGAATCAAGGTGCGTGTTGGAATGTGTCACGGTTCACTGGTCTTTTTGTATGCAGTTGACAAATACCACTAACTTATTATACTGTATTTATAGTATTAACATTATTTTGTCATATATATTCTCAGTTAACTATTTATTTTATAAATTCTATTTATTCTTGTTTGATAAATTAAAGATTGTTTGGAATATCACAGGGAAATTCTATAATACTATACAATTTAAAGACAAAATACCAATGAATTTTTAGACCTAGGCCCATTGTTGACAAATGAGAAATATACTAAATAAAAGTTAAACCTACTGTATTAACCATAACCATGCATTTACTATCATAATATCAATACAGTATCCAATAACATACCAAACAAGAAATACAAAATGCTTGGCAGGGGCAGCTTAAGCAAAATGCATGGCTGTAATTCAAATAAGCCAGCTATTCATAACATTGTATGATGTTCTGTTCAAACAAACATGGCACTTTCATTCTTTACTCAACAACTACAAATAAACTGAGTGTTAAGTTATTGTATATTGTTATTATAATAACTAACTCCCTATACAGGAAGCACCTGAGATTATATCTGAAAAGAATAACAAGTTGATTAGTTATGCACCACTCATTTTTAGGGTAACAATTGTGTTGCATTCCGTCGTGCTCATTTGTTCGTTGAATAGTTTACCAGAATAGAATCTGAATGGACCTTACCAACAACGCTAACGATGGAGCGGGTTCTTTATAAGCACATTAAATTAAAATAATGTAGATTTGTCGAAACCAACAATAATAATGGAGAGTATTCCGGCTAGTGAGTAAGTTCACGATTCGTTGTTCATGTTAATCTTTCATTTTGATCACCTTTAATTTTGATCACCAGCTTTCATTATGATCACCTTTCATTTTGATCACCTTTCATATAATTATGTATGATCTTTATTTATTTATTTATTTATTCTTTATACTGGGTAGCCTCTTCAGTCTAAGACTGTTCTCCCAGAGGGCCCAGTGTATTATGATGAGTTTGTGACAGTGACTGTGTGTGAACTAGTACACCGGGGTAACCCCCTACTCGTCTCGAAAGATGTACTAGGTTCTTTAAGTGCACATGAGCCAGATGTGTACGCTGGACCTACGTTATAGTCCTTATCCGAGATGACTTTTTCTACCACCAGAACCATGGAGCGAGTGAGACTCGAAACCTTGCCGATGTTATGGACGTACGTGTTACGGTTCCACTGTCTTAACCGCTCGGCCACTCACGCTCGAGCTATGTTATCCTTTCATTGATAATAACAATAATAACTAGAATTTAATTCGTCACTTTGACGAATTATAGGTGATCATTTTTATAATTTTATTGATATTCAATTTAAAAAAAAACATGCACATACGTTAAATATGACCGCAAAATATTGATATATGCAATCCTATCACCTGATGCATACAGTATATGCTAATGGTGCTGATTGGTGCCATAGAATATATACTCTATACGATAATAACAATAATAATAAAACCAACAAGTGCTCAATGATCACCTCACCTTCATATTCATTCTTTTCTGACAAGCTTTATGTTTTGTTTACACGTTATTTAACAGGAACAAATTGTGGCAAGCTATTGTTTCACAGAAATGGCCAGAAGTTGAACGACTGTGTGCATCCGAACCACACCTTGTAAATACTATGTCAGACATGGTAGGTTGTTGTTTTATATCAAATGATTAGCCTTAAAAAATGTGTTGATTTATACAAATGAAACATGTACGTTATTTGGAACAAGGCAATCAAGATTGCCTTGTTTGGATTCAACCTTCACGAATGTTTTGTATATTAATCTTATGGCAGGCCTGTCTCTGCTGACCGTACATATTATATAGAATCTATATCATTATAAATTATGGTTAATTCTGACATAGACGAGCACAATGGAAAATCTTCGGGACAAATCTCCGCCTTGGATACCTACCTTATCTATATCAGATGTACCGCGAAACTTAGATTTGTTAACATTAGTTTCCACTATTACGATATTGTTCCATATTTCTATCTTAGGAAGTTTAGGAGTTTTATAACAAAATGTATGATTTCATCGGTAGATTTTTAACTCTACGCGCGGTAGAAGTAATTTCCGGGTTCACGGTAAGATGTGTCAATCACCTTGCAACTTCCTGCATGGTTGGTTTCAACTAAGTTGGCCATTGGTGGCGATAGCCATTTTAGTTTTTTGTTTATTTTCGGACCGCGTGTGTTAAGTATAATAGTATGGTATAGTAGTACATAAAGATCAAATTCAATATATTCATAAAACATATAGTATATTGTGGGAAAGTATATAAAATTACATTGAGAGAACTGATAAGAGCTTTTGTTTGAAATCGAATGAAACCCCGATAGCCGAGTTTTTGAGTAAGCTGCCAGGACTTTATGTATACTGTGCGCTATCTGTGTCCCGTTAGGACGCTGGGATACTTCTGCCCATGTTGCAATTAATAATTACCCCCACCCCCTCTAACTACCAAAACGCCCATCCACATTTATACAAACAATATTGTATTATATTTATAACACAATTATACTATTTTTAGTAGATTTCATCGGAGTGTTATCTACAATTATTTACCAAGCATGTCCTTCTAAAACCTTTTTACCCGCCGAGTCATTATCATTCCGAGAACGATCGTCTACACTTCTTAGAGGGGGAGCCAGCGAAGCGAGCTCACCCTCTAGTTAATCAAATTTAACATCGTATCGCTTTGTTTTAAATTCGACGACATTATTAATAACAAAATGTACATTTTCCCACTACTAGGCCTAACGGCACTCATGCGGCCGGTGAACCTCAGTGAAGTGGGCCAATTAACCAATTTGTAATCGCCAGACAAGTATCAACATGTTTGATTTGCGTTGTTTTTATCACATGTGATAATGAAATTCGCTCGACCACCGATGTTTCGCGTGTTTTTTTTCGCTCCCAGTCCGTGCACTCTTTAATGTGGGTCATAGGTTATGTGATTTTATTCAAAGAATATAATTATTATTTTAGCGGTGTTGGCTGATTGATTTAACATGGAATATATTGATTTAAATCAATTTTTCTAGAGAAACTCTCGTACGACGAAATGAAACGAAGCATTTTTATCAATATTTAATATCAACAATCGCTAGGCTCTGGGCCTAGCCAACAAGGCCTGCCTGTCTCTGTAGCTAGGCAGGCCTACTCGGGCCTTGCTGTAAGCGGTAGAATTCGTCGATACAAGGTGGTTATTATATTGGCATTGTTCTCTTTTGATAGCTGGTAATAATGGCGTATATTCAACCCTTCCATCGGAGGCATAGCAAAACAAAGCCTCTTGTAATATCGCGATCCAAAAACAATACCTTCCCGTCGTATCACATGGGAACGCGTGGTAACGCGATGAAAAAACAATACCTTTCGTGGAAGCGCGTGGGATCGCGATCAAAAGACAATACTTCGTGGGTTTGCCATCATAAAACAATGCCCAACGCGTAGGCTACGAAAGGTTACGCGTGGGAACGAAGCAATAATTAATAGCTGTACTGAAATAGTAATACATATACTATAATCCTCAGTTGAGATATAATTAACTGTTATATTCCATACAATAATAATGATTTACACAATAGATAGGTAGGCATATGTATTATCAACATGGAATTTTAAAAGTAAATTATGCATACAATATCATAATATCAAATATAAAACAATTTTTATTCACAACAGTACGCTTTTTTCTTAATAAAATATTTAAGAATAAGGAAAAAGAAAATTATAATTCAAAGGATATTCATAATTCAATAATGATGATTATGGTATATATTTTATGCATAATTATTTTTTGTAATGTCTCTCTTCAAAACAAATTAAAACCTGTACATAATCCATATACGCAATGAGTCACTTTAATGTAGTACTATGTATGTTTTTTCTTGTTAGGATAATTACACGTTATTAATGAGAGGTGTGTTGCGGTATGGTATTCCAGAAAACGTAGTAATTCAGCTGATTGCTCAAGCATCAGATGTTTGCCTGGAATACTCCAACTCGTCAACTTATGTAAGGACAATCATATAGAAAAGTACACAACTATTGCGTATACATTGATTTACCTTGATCTTGGACATCCTCCTTAATCTTGCAAATCATATATGTTTAGTTCCCACGGTTGTTGGGTCTTTTATTAATGGAAAAGAAGTAACATACTCTTTCCCAGTGTAGGTTGAACTTCAGAAACAGTAAAAATTCTGTCCTTCCTACCTACAGTGCACAGACCTGAAGACAGTTAATTAAAACAAATATGTTAAGTATCGTTATACGTTATGTTATTTTATATGTGACGATTTTTTTATGTAATTTTGTTGTTTGTTCACAGTTGTTTCCTACTATCGTTCATTGCTTATCAGACAGAGGGTACTCGATCGCATTGAAACATGTTTTAGAACGAAACAGAAAACACGTGAATACAGTAGGAAGGGTGAGTAGAGTACACATTAATAAAACAACTTGCTTTAAAATACATTTAAAAGGTAGACGATCGACGTTCAATGCTATATGGTTATATAAGATAAGATAATGTTTTAATGTCATGGTCACAAACATAATGTTCTATGTAAATGCATTTCTATAAGCAAACTAACATAATAATGTAAATCAGATTGCCTATTATTGTATGTAGTTTAAAGACTGCTTACACACTAGGACGATAACAATCGACGATAAAAAATGAACATAACCCTTTCCTTACATAAAACAAAGGAAACTAAGTTTTCATTCTAGAACTATAAAATAACCATTTATGATTGATAAAATGACGTCATGATCAATAAGAACAATAACATCGTTGTATCGGTGCGATATTATTGCTCTTACTAATCATGGCGTCATTTGATTGGACATGAGCAATATTATTTTCGTCAAAGACAGCATAAATGGTTATTTTATATACAGAATGAAAAATCTTCTAATTTCTTTTGTTTATGTTTATCTTTTTATCGTCGATCGTCATCGTTCTAGTGTAAATTGACCTTTAGGCAATTAGGATTAAATAAAAATGCAATCGTTTTCATGTACGCCTTCCTCTCTTCCATCTACTCTCAACCCTTATAAGAGTGTTATTGATCCCTAACTGTTCCACAATCCACTGTACAACACCAATTTATCAGATTAATCTCTGCCCGTACGTACAATAGAGAACTAGTGCCGAAAATATTAAAATTATAGGGGTATGTTTTCTTGTGAATAGTTATAGAACACGTTATTGACATTGATTAACTTACTATTTTGCTATTTAATTACAGAATGGCTACACACCATTGCATAGTTGTCTCGATGCATCGCATTTAACTTACAAGCAACATCATGATACTGCCATCTGCCTGATGACGTATGGAGCATCGTGTTCAACAATACGCTATGTAATTATATATAATTATATTATTAAATTAAGGATTAGTTTTTACTCAAATTAAAATCAATTAGAACACACTATGTAATCATCAATATTATAGAATTATAATAAATTAATGATTTTTTTTTTATTTAATGATTACAGTAGATTGCATAATTTAAATGTTGTATAAATGTTGTGATAAAACAGTAGCTAGACTTCAATTTGAGTACAGAAGCTACAGTATGATGAGGATGAAAGTCATTAACGTGAGATTCACAGATAGAAAGATTTAAAATAAAATTACACAGTGATTGAATATAACCTGTTTCTCCGTTAGCATTAACATCCGATTATTAAAAATAATGGTTTCAGTCAAACTTTATTCGAACACTACGTTTTTGGATCAGAGGCATACGCTTATGCAACGGTGCGTTCTAACATTAACAATGCAGTTACAAAAATAAATTACATAACAATTAAAAAATTAATAAAAACGATCAGTAGGTAAATTTAAATAAATAAATTTAGTATTGCAGCCACAAAATACTTAAATCAATGTAGATAATTTTTCAAGACTATCAAATATTGAAACTATTAGAAAAAGTATTTATTAATAATGTAGATAAAATAAATAAATAATACTTAAAGTTATTAATTTACGTGATGGGCGGTCACTCTTAGTATAGTATTTCTATACCTCTATGCAGTAGTTAAGTATTGTTTACAAGGAAATAATATTAAAAGGTCATCAAGTAGTACATAATGTTGCTTTTCAATAGTACCATTAGAAAAAATGTCCAAAAATGATCATACCCAAAATATACAAGACCATATACGTGAATTAAAATGTAAGTCTGTCATAGTAGCACGTTTTGCACATTAATATAAAAAGTGGTCTGTATTTTCTACTTTATGATTGTTAGGCTTACATAATTTGCAGAAACCAAACTGTGTATTCCTATTAAATTGAATCGGTCTTATATTTATAAGTATTACTGTATGCTATTAATTAACACTATTTGGTGTTTTAACTATTATAAGTAGGCTAGCCCTATAACGAATAATTTATTTTACTTGATTGATTACTTTAATTGATTACGAAATAGTTTTGTAAACATGTTTGCATTTATTATTTGTTTAGGGTAACAAAACACCGATTGATCTGTATAATGAAAATGAGTGTTCAAAGTATGATGAAAAAACTAAAAATGAAAAGAAAGGAGAGCTCATACAATTTATGGAAGGCAAGTAGATTTTTTACACCTGACATTGTTATGTATTGTTAATTTACGGTATTGTTGGAAAATATAAAGTAGGTGTGTGAATACATGAGGTTCAATGAAACGTAACAAACAAAGCATAATCTTATAATGCAATCCATTTTATCATTATTTTACCGAATCTCAATTTTTAATATTGAATATCAATGTTTATATCGTTTTAGCTCTGTAATATAAATTTTCTCTGTATACTTATTTGTTTTATCATATTTAGATTTCAACAAAATATCAAAATATTTTCTATTATCTTTTAACCTCAGACTGTGTAATATCACTTAAATATTCATTGATAGATAGATAGATAGATAGATAGATAGACAGATATAACCTTTATCGTATTGTTTATCATTGCAATAAAAGTGGGCTGCTCCCACAAAAGAGAAAAACAAGCGTAACTGTCCATGATAGGTTTGTTATTACCTATTAAACCGATGGTAATTCAAATCCTGTTGAAACGTTTACTGAATCATGAAAACTTCAAGATAAGCTGGTTTATCAATGTGGTATTGTGCCATTTTGCTGGAAAAAATAAGAATTAAAACGTTTTTAAACTTGAAAAGTTCTATACAATTAAAAAATCTGGATCCAAAAACGACACTAAATAACTACAGTCATTGAATCATAGCAAACAACAAGATAAGTTGTTAGTGATGATATGGATAGTATAATGACGTGCTTGAGGCATTTATTTATTACTGATTATTCTATGTTTGATTCTAAGCTTTAACATGATTTAAAGACGCATCCTAATAAATTAAACATTTGATATACAATTGCTAATTCTTACATAGTAATCATACCACTGGTCCAAATGCTTACAGTCTGAACAATTAATTTAATATAACAGTTTGTTATTTCCGGAAAAATGATCTTTTACTTTTATAATATAAATGCATCACCAATAATTTATTATCAATATTTGTGTCTTAGAGAGTCCAGTTCCAGCTGAAATAATAGCAAGAGGTAAGGAAGCAACTGCAGTTTTCAAAGAGGCTCTAGAAAATGGTACAGTTACAATAGTCAATTCAAGAAGTATGTTCCTTGGGAAAGAAGGAGCTGGCAAAACAAGTTGCGTGAAAGCTATTCTTGGAAAAAGGTATGTTTGTTTATGATATGTATAGATTATTCTACTGAATAGGTAAAATATGTTAATAATTCAGAATTTATTGCGTATAGAATCATTCTTTCAATCGTTAATAGTACAGATTTTATAGCGAATTTTAATCCAAGATCTAACATAAGAACAAGTTAGTAATTTTAGTGAATTATGTGTAAGACAATTGAAAGCCTATACTTGAGTTTCATAGTATAGACATGTACCAAAAATGTCTCTAAACTGTTTAACAGGATTCTACTTTGTCAAGATCACTCGCGGTAATTTTGGATTCTGGCCAATCAACGACATGATTGATGTGACGTCATCTATCAATAACTTTTTTGTGTTAGTCCGTCGAGTCCAAGAAGACAATAAATAGGCTACCAGTGCCGTAGCAGGCTTAGCCTAGTATTGGAGCTTCTTATTATTCATACAAACAAATACGACGTGAATGATTGTTTGCATAAAAATAAGACATTAGGCCTATTAGGCAACACGTCCCTCTAAAATATAGGTCTGTGTGTGGTAGGCTACTGCTCTAGGCATACTGAGTCATATTATTCTAGTCCGGGCCGTGTTAGCAACATGCAGTAGCCTCGAGGCCTACAAGCACCTACTTTCCCCCACACCGCTCACGAATTCCGCGCGCTGTGTAAATGGGACAACCTACGCGGTTTTCCGCTTACCATACCACTTACCGTTTACCTCTCGTCTGTGTAAATTGGCCTTGCCATTGTAAAGCACACAGTCAACATGCTTGACACAGTTAATTTCAATAATAATTACGTAAACATTATATTATGACTGTTTAGTAATGTTTATTATCGTTTAGATTCGATCCCAAGGAAAAGTCTACCGACGGAATAGTTGTCGCAAACACACTGGTTGAAGCGTCAGGGGACGATTACCAAAAGTGGCAGGAACACAATATTGACGGTATTGAAAAAGTATATTGTTATTGTAAAACAACAGCTTCTTGGTTGGTTATTTTCAAAATTAGTTCTTTATTGCGAACTAGAACTAATGAAACAGATTTGTCCAAAATTATTCATTACTACTATATAGCATGACATTGCATCGATGGAAGACCATTATCAGAATGTATTGGTGGCTTTAACATATACTGTATACATACAAAACACATACATATTTCGGTAGTCATATCTCCTTCAGTGTGAGGAATTAATGGTACACAAACAAAATATACCGATTACCACCTGGAATAATATAATGATAATGGTAAAATACTATACCATCTAAAATGTACCAAGCTTGAATAAACATCAATGAAGTGGAAAAGATTGAGTAAAACAAGGGATTTAATTGACTAACCGTAGATTGGTATTATAAACCTGATTGTTGAAAGAAGGTTCCTCCTTGATATTACGTTGTTGTAATGTAACGTTATTATGTATTTTATAGTAATTCAATTATCGAATGAGATACGAGAAGAAGCAGTGACAGACTATGTGGCAAAGCAATTACTACAGAGACAAACTAGCACACCTTCGACATCAACCAGTGTAATTGATCAGATAGAGAAACCGGTTGAAGTTATGGTACTTTTTTTCTTCTATTACAAATTATTAGAGTATTATTTGTTAAAGAATTACACGAAATTTTAACTTATCTTTCTGATTATTCGTAGGATGTTTTAAAAGAAGAGGAGGAATTGAATCTAGAGGAAAAGGGTATAACTATTATTGTCCGTTTTGTATTTTTATTACGATCAGAATTATCATCAGTATCGTTTGTATTTTTAATGATGAAATAGAAATAAACAAATAATGTTGTATTTGCCTTAGATGACAGAGGAAATACACTGGCAAAGAAGTTTCCTGAACCAATTCACAAATTACTTGTTACTAAAATCAGCGATAAACTTGACACTACGGCACATACCGGTAGAACACAGAATGTTGGTGTGCTGGATAAATTTAAATTTTGGGCATCAGGAGACAAGCAGCAGACATCGAGCCGAACTACTAAACCTCAGAATATTAGCAGCATTTGGGATTATGCAGGGCAGATGACATATTATATAACACACCGAGTGAGTAGCATACAATACATGGTCAAAGTTTTAACAATATTTAATCTTTTGCATGACTTATCTTTTAGGCATATAGATAACAAGTTTAGGTCGAAGGTAGAAGCGGGAGGTATCAGTGTTATTTGTGTGGTTTGCCGTCCAATTACTTGATTAAAGTACACTTTATTCCGTTTAGTTGTTCCTGACAGGAGGCGTTACGTACATTGTAGTGTTCAGTGCAGTAGATGGACTCCATGAGATGGTAAAAATAAGGGATGTAAATCAAAGTACCAACAAGAAGAAAGCTCCAAAAGATTGTGTAAATTTATATATTATGATTTGTCTTCTTTTGAATTATAAGGGAAAGTTGTTACTCCAAGCCATTGTGCCCCAGCAGTCAAGCCGAAGTTTCCTCTTCTTACCGTTTCAAAAGTAATTTAATTTGCGGTAATGACTGGCTGTTTAGAATGTATTGTGCCTGTAAATTATAGTTATTGTACAGTTGTTTATTGTTTTCAGGGATTTTTGGGAATGACGAATTTGGGAATGACTGTTTTCTGGATAAGGTCCATTTATGAATACGCCGTGGTGCGGTATTGGCCTAGCATAGAGAGAAGCTTAAACGGTGTAGTTTTACCGCCCATTATACTAGTCGCTACTCACAAAGACAAAGTTAAAGGAAGAAACGAAGCTGAGAAAATTGCCAAGGTAAGCTTGATAACATTTATTTTAAAGATAAGTTATGTATATTTAGATTTGAGAGGATTAGCTTTTTTACCTTCACTTTCTCTACCCTAAAAGAGAAATGAATGAAAATAATAAGAATACTATTAAAAGATCACCAAAAGATAATGCTGTTTGAAATACATTTTAAGATTAGAAATACATTTTACACCAATAGATGCAACATATTTTTAGAATCAACGCTGTAATGAATTTTAATTCACAACATAATATTTCTATCAGTAATACATTTAATAATGGTGCCATCAATAAGAAGAAACTGTATTCTCTCATCGACTATATTGGACTTATAGTATAATTTATATATACAGTATATTGTACTGGTTATGTGAATACATGTTTAATTATGTTTGATATTACAGATTGAGGCTATGGGTCAAGAAATACTTGAAGCTATCAAAGACACACCATACGAAAAACACGTAGATCCTGAGATATACATGGTAGATAGCAAATCTCGTAGAGGAATTGAGAAACTCAAAAAAAGAATTGGAGTTTTCATGAATGAGATGAAAAGAAAGATTCCAATCAAATGGGTTGATTTCCAGACCAAGATTCAAGAACTTGGTAAAATAAAGCTGTTGTTGTCCTTAAATGAGGTAAATTGTAACTAAAAGTTAAATCGTCGCAATGTTTTTCTTTCAATCAAGTTATGTTTTTAAAATTTTAGTAATTTAATATCTGAAAAGAGATTTAAATTGTTTGTATTTATGACCCGGAAGTGTGATAGATTGTCTCCTTCACTTCTAAAATGCGAATGCAGTGTTGAACGCGCAACAAGAGAGGTATAGGATGTTTAGTTGATTGCGCGTTCGAAAATCAATATGTAGTTTATTTATCAAATATCATTTATTGAAAGTGTTCTATTACCACCTTCTTCTAGATAACCAAAATCGCAAATGAATGTGAAATTGCTGATACAGAACTAACTCTGGTTCTGGACTACCTGAATGACACAGGTAATATCCTGTACTCTAAGAATGAAGAGAAATTAAAGCATGTAGTGCTAATAAATTTACAAACGATGGTTGAAATGGTGACAGAAATCTTCACTGACAAAATACCAGACGGCATCGGCGTAAAGGTAAGTTACCATCTTGTCAACTTTGTTTAGAATGAGATGTGAAAAAAAAAATGGAATTATCATAACGTTAAAAAGCCATTTATTGTGTTGACGTCTCCGTTACTGCATGCCTTTATTAAGACTGTCTAAGCATAAACATGAATCCAAAAAATAGTATATTTTGATCAAAATACAATGAACTAATGCTAGTACTGTATGTACTGTATGTATATAATATTGTAATTTATACATGGGTTTTATGATTTATATTAATTATCTATTAATTTTTGTAGTATGTTATTTTTTATAGTGGTCAAGATTAAATCAATTATGGGAAAGGTTTAGTGTTCAGGGAATTCTGGAAGAGGAATTAGTACGTCATTTATGGAGGAAATTGATTGAATTAGATGAAAGTTACTTGAATATCTTCTTAGATATATTGAAAATGTTTCAACTTGTATTCGAAACGCAAACTGTGACGGTGAGCTTTTGGTGCTTCTTAACCATTTATGAATTTACACTGGGGGTTATAAATAAAACATGAACAAATTGAATAGCCAGTTTAAATTGCTTTCAATATGGATACTTCTAATTCTTAATGACATTCTGCAATTTCTACAACATTTTAGTCACATAAATTATCTTACAACAGGCCTCAATGGCGGAAGCATCGGGAGACATTTTTTTATTCAATAATAAGTAGTGAACAAAATCTCTTTTATAGGAAGAGGAACGAGAAAATGACAGCGACCGAGTGTTCCTGGTTCCTTCTCGGATACAAATTAATGACGATGCTTTGGAAGTAAAGGAAGATTCGAGTAACATGGTGTCGATCTATTTGACTACCCCCAAACCTATGGACTTTCTTCCTGACGCCGTCTACCACATGTTGATTGTTGAGTTCTTACACCTCTCGAAGATTCAAGGGAGGAGAAGTGATGATTTTCAATTATACCAAAATCGTAGTGATTTTGGATTTGATAATCACGTTGTCAGTTTTGGTGCCGTTGAACATAAAGAGGATAGCAAGCAAAGAAGACGACAAGTTAATGCATTGAAGGTGCGTATTTATTTTTGGCCATCATCACCACACCAAAGTTCTAAGTCAAAATCTGAGCACATACGTACAAAGAATGTTTCTAACACACACTAAACAGCAATCATTTGCAAATTACATGATGATTAGCCTCAATTAAGATATAATTTTACTCATCCTGTAATTGGCAAGATGTGCATAATATTAACACAAATGATGGTAAATACACACATACAAACTAAATTGTGTAAGATGTTACAATTGCTCAGGCTTAGCAGTCCCATTTGATCATATTGGCAGCCAGGCATATTATTAGCAATCATTAGCAAAGCGACAGTGACAGTGTTAACACTATACCTCGTTATTTGCACTCCTCGAATGTGCCGCAGTTTAACATATTGCCTCGTTGGTTACAAAAGTAAACCTACCTATGAGAGTAATGGAGTCCAATATTATTTATCTCTTCTGACCATTTGTTTCTGTTAGTAAATCACATTTATAATATAGAAAATTCCATAATTTATTCATTTAAAACAAACTATTTATGTATAATTTCTTTCGCCTATTTTAGGAACTTTCTAATTTATAAATATAGCAAATTTTAAACGTTAATAATAACCACAATAATTCCTGATGATTGACTATTGTATTTTTCAACAGTTTCAAATAACACGCAGAGATGAAATGAGCAAAGATGAGAGAGGTATTACCAGGCTGATAGATAGACCACAGCCAGCTTTTTGCAAAGAGGTAAGGCAAGCCAAACCTACATCGTTCAATGTATGATTGATGTACATGATGTTGACCTGAATTGACTTAAGAGTGAAATTAAAATAATTTGTCATATTTCGAACTATGAGAAATAGAATTTATAAAATGATACACAACATCGGTAACAAAAAACCCATTCATATTATCACGTAGGTTTTAGACTTTCTACAGAAGCATTTGGCATCCAAGTGTACAGTCGGCTACAAACTGTCCGTACTCTGCATAGCGTGTGAATCTTCCAAGCTACATTTCCATGATCTACAACGATGCTTAGACAACCCGACTGTTCCATGTGGAAAAATCGCAATGGTTACTGAAGGCTTCAGAAAACTGTTTTTAACAGGTGATTATCAAAAAAAATGTACTATTATTTGGCTTTTTATGTAACGAATTTTACTGTACGTCTACCTTATGTAATATTAATGCTTATATTGAATGGAACAATATTTTTTTAGGTACAGAACGGCCCGACGCAGAACCATTTACACAGTCGAGTCAAAACCCAGGTAATTTACAATGACTTTTTTAATAATAAAAATTAGCCATCGTCAATATCAAAAGTGAATTCGGCCTATAAACAACTGTCACATCACCTTCACCTCAGTGAAAGCTAGGGCAAATTGGACCACTGGACAGCAACACTTGTTTATACTTGTTTATAGTAACTCCCATTAGAAATCCCATTAGAGCTATTATAAATTCCACAATATACCAACTCAGTGAACAGTTAATAGATTATCATATTCTCTCCAGTCTTCGGACAACCAACATTAAGTTCAATCCAATAAAGCTTATATATATTCAACAGTATAAGTGTATTACTTGTTTTAATGTAAAACAACCGTCAACGTATATCAGAAGATATTACATGGTGGCAGCGGTGGGATATAATAATAAAACCTTTGTGCTAGTACAGTTTAAAGGAATTTTTGTATCAAAAACCAACGCATCATGGCGGATAAACAACCACATATGGATTGGAACTCTGCAAACATAGGCGATTCGTTTCGGATGTTTAAACGACGAACTGAATTGTATTTTACAGTAAAGAATATTTCACAGGAGGACCGCATCAACCATCTATTATTAATGGTAGGTGAAGAGGGACTTAAAAGATTTGATTCGTGGGGACTAACCGAAGAAGATAAGGAGAATATCAATACTATTTGGGAGAAATTTGAGGAGCAAATAGAGCCACAATCGAATTTCCGTGTCTCAAGAATGTATCTTCAGAAACTAAAACAACAACCGGGTGAGTCGATTGATGACTACATTACTAAACTTAAATTCCATGCAGAAAAATGCGCATTTACAGCCGCAGAAAAAGAAACGAGAATCATAGAACAAATGACCATAGGAACCATATTTAAAGATCTCCAAAAAGAACTTCTCACAAAAAACCAAGAATACAGACTTGAGGAGGCCATAACCCTAGCTAGGGGACACGAGGCATCCCTCATGCACCACAAGCAATTAGATGAATTTGATACACAACATGCAAAAATAAGCTACGTGTCACGTGCCAAAAACAAATGTAAAGCGTGTGGACAAATGCATCGCCCTCGAGAATGTCCAGCATATGGCTCAACTTGCCACAACTGTGGTAAATTAAACCATTGGGCCAAAATGTGTAGATCGTCGAAACAAAATGTGCATCCTCGTAATGATCAAAGTACCGACCGTCATCAACAAAAACGACAAAAACCAAAAAGCCATGGAAAAGGCAAGCTAAAATCTAGAAGTGGAATACACTCAATGAATCAATATGAGTCTGATTCGGATGATGACATACTTGAACAGCATATGGAAAAATTGACATTTGGTTCAGTGCGCATGAGCAGCATCAACGCTAGTGAAAAATTCACTAAACTTGACATAAAGTTACCACGTATGGAAAACCAAATAGCTGAACTGAACATCAAAGTTGATACTGGAGCTGAGGGTAATACTCTTCCATTGCGAATATTTGGAAATATGTACCCAAATCATATAAACGCACAAGGATATCCCAAAAGCGGAATCCTAAAAGAATCAAACACTAAACTTACCGCATACAATGATGCACATATTCCTTGTTATGGAATATTACCGATAAAATGCAAGCATCCAACCAATTGTATTTATACAGAGGAAACATTTTACATTGTGGATTGCAAAGGCCCAGCGATTTTGGGATTACCGACGATACAGAAACTAGAATTAATAAAATTCAATTGCAGTATCACAACAAAGGAAAACAAATCAAGTCCGATAATAGACACTGCAGACCTAAAAAACAGGTATCCTGACAGATTTGACGGTATGGGAGATTTTGCGAAACCGTACCACATAGTAACGGACAAAAACGTCACACCCATTGTGCACGCTTGCAGGAAAACACCGATTAAACTTGCAGGACAGATCAACGCCGCACTTGATGATATGGAAGCAAAAGGTGTAATAAAGAAAATTGATGAACCAACAGATTGGGTAAGTTCAATAACGTACCCAATCAAACCAGACGGGTCAGTGCGAATCTGTCTTGACCCTAAAGACCTCAATGAGGCGATAAAGAGAAGCCATCATAAGACTCCGACCTTAGAGGAACTCACTCACAAACTAAATGGAGCAAAATACTTCTCTAAACTTGATGCCAAGAATGGCTACTGGTCGATACACCTTGACAATGCTTCTCAAAAACTAACAACATTTAATTCTCCGAAAGGCCGATACTGTTTTAAACGCCTTCCTTTTGGTTTAAACGTATCACAAGATGTTTTCCAACAGAGAATGGATATGATATTAGAAAAATGTCCAGGAACAATTGGGATAGCTGATGACGTAGCAATATTCGGCAAAACTGAAGCCGAGCATGACGCCAACCTCCACAACCTGATGGAAATTGCGAGAGAGTCAGGATTAATGTTCAACTCTAAAAAATGTAAAATTAAGCAACGAGAAATAACATTTTTTGGTATTGTCTACAGCAGCGAAGGGGCACGACCAGACCCAAAGAAAATATGTGTCATTCAACAACTAAAAGTACCCGAAAACAAACAAGAGCTCCAAGAATTTCTTGGCATCGCCAACTACATGGGTCCCTTTATTCCCCATCTCGCTGATTTGACAGAACCCCTACGTCGATTGCTAAAAAAGGATACGCAATACAGTTGGACACCTGCACATACAAATGCCTACCAACAGACAAAACAGGCAATCTGCAGTGAAATCCGACTTTCATACTTCGACCCGAAAAAACCTGTAATATTACAGGTGGACGCAAGTAAAGTTGGACTCGGAGCAGTGTTGCTCCAGCCAAATGACAAAAACGAAGAAATGCCAGTAGCGTTTGCCAGCAAAGCACTTACAGACACTGAGAAACGATACGCAAACATCGAACGCGAACTACTGGCAGCAGTTTTTGCGTGTGAAAAATTTCACACTTACGTTTATGGAGGAAAATTCATAATATACACAGACCATAAGCCGCTTGAGATGATCGCCCTCAAAAACTTGAATGCAGCTCCACCACGATTACAAAGGATGCTACTAAGACTGCAAGGATACAACTGCCAGATCATATACAAACCAGGAAAAGAAATGACACTGGCAGATTCACTCTCCCGAATTGGAAGCTCAAAGGAAAATGAGCAAGTGGACCAACGTTATACGGAACTTGATATAAGAGTGTGTCCAGTACAGTTTAGCGAAAACCGGTTAACTGAACTTAAGCACCACACCAAGTGTGACAAAACACTTTGCGAACTCGGCAAAATAATATTTGAAGGTTGGCCAGAAAAACAAATTAAGCTCTCCAAAGGCGTTAAAGAATATTGGTCAATGCGCGATGAGCTAACCGTAGAAGACGGCATAATTTTAAAAGGGCAACAAACTGTTATACCAAATGAAATGAGAACATACATATTGGATCAACTACATGCCGGCCACCAAGGCATAACAAAAACACGACTAAGAGCAAGAACCGCCGTATATTGGCCGGGCATAAACAACGACATAAAAACAATGTGCGAGAGATGCACAGTTTGTGAACAATTTCAAAACACTCAACCTAAAGAACCACTAATTCCTATGAAAATACCAGAACGCCCATGGCATACTCTCGGAACTGACCTTTTTCATTTTAATTCAGAAGACTATCTAATCATAGCAGACTATTACAGCAAAATGTTCTTCATACGGAAGATGCCCACAAATGTGACGAGCAGTGCTGTAATTCAAGCAACGAAACAAATTTTCGCAGAACAAGGGTCACCACACACTATCATCTCCGACAATGGCCCACAATTTGCTTCGGAACAATACAAACTATTCTGCAAAGATTGGAAAATAATTCATACCACCAGCTCACCTCACTACCCCAGATCAAACGGTTTTATTGAACGCATGATACAGACAGTAAAATCAACACTTAGAAAATGCAAAATTTCTGGCACCGACCCAGACTTAGCATTTCTGTGCTTACGTGCAACTCCAATAAACTCACATCTACCAAGTCCAGCAGAAATATTATACAGACGACGCATACAAGCAAACCTACCAGAAGTGATAAAATCTAACGACTCTGAAAGCAAACAGATACAAAAACAATTAGTGCAGCGCCAGACAGATCAAAAGTTTCATCACGATAAAAACAAAACAAAATTTCTTCCAACGCTTTCGAAAGGCCAAAACATCACAATCCAGCATCCACATAAAAAAACATGGACGCCTGGTATCGTAACTAATCAACTACCTCAGCCAAGATCGTACATCGTAGAAACTACAAATGGAACATATCGACGAAATCGAAATCAAATACGGAATAGACAAACGCATTCATCTGGACCGGATACGTACGATTTGACCATTGATAAACAACCACCATTTATACCACCCTACACTCCACCACTAACAAGAAGTAAAACTCGAAAGACGAGGAAGGATGATAGAAAATAAAATAAATTGAACTATAGAATAATAATAATAATTAATAAAAACAAATATGAACTCTAATACTTATTATTGTAACTTTGTCGAATGAACTAAATGAAAACAACTGCTCGCAGCTCTATATGGACAGCTGAATTTTGTACAATCGAAACTACTATATATAACTTTTTATAATCTCAAATGTAATTGCTAATATAGGACAGAAAGCTGTATATAACTAATGCTTCAAATAGCCCGAATAACTAACTAAAATTAGCGTATTCCCAAGGCACCATGTAAATTAATGAACAATTACACCTTGTACTAAAAAGGAGGGATGTCACATCACCTTCACCTCAGTGAAAGCTAGGGCAAATTGGACCACTGGACAGCAACACTTGTTTATACTTGTTTATAGTAACTCCCATTAGAAATCCCATTAGAGCTATTATAAATTCCACAATATACCAACTCAGTGAACAGTTAATAGATTATCATATTCTCTCCAGTCTTCGGACAACCAACATTAAGTTCAATCCAATAAAGCTTATATATATTCAACAGTATAAGTGTATTACTTGTTTTAATGTAAAACAACCGTCAACGTATATCAGAAGATATTACAACAACTTAATAAATATATGTGTTTATATAATACAGGATCATTCGAAACAGAATTTCAGCAAATGTTGGTAAAAACGTCACGCTGTTATGATGAATACGGTTCACTTGACCAGCTGAAGATGTTGTGCAAAGACCTGATAAGACCTTTCAACGATCTACAGAATGCTGAAAGCACAATGGAGGTGTTTGAGTTAATGGAACGCGCCGGTTATCTTACTGCTACCAACTTTGACGTTCTCATCGACGTAGTCAATGTGACTGATATCAAGGTTGTTCTCGATGTTAACAAACTGCTAAAGGATAGACACGATCAAGCCGACCATCAGGTAAAATCGTTCTCACCGTATCGACAAAAACTGATTAACTTCGGTAACGCACTATCAAAAGAAAATTTAACAACACTGGTCCACCTAGAGAGGGTTTCTAAGAAACAATGCAGCAATCAGTGGACTGTGATATTGGATCTTGAACAAAGGGGTATCCTAAATAAACACAAATTGGAACCATTTATCGAAAAGTTGAAGAAGAATGAGTTAACATTAGCCGCTGAAGAATTAGAAGATAGTGACGAGTGTTGAGTGAATGCAACATGGTTTACCGGTACCTAAAAATAGGAAAGAGGAGAGTCGGTCTTACATGATATGTTAGTACCAGGCTAGTTAAAGAATAATGTGTAGAATATACATCTAGCCTTATGACTTGGTTGCTGAATTACTAGCTTTACGCTAAGTAGTCTTCTGACTGCTCCGCTGGTCTGCTTTGTTTCATGATGTAGAAGTCTCAATCCAATAATCAAAGGCAGATTTCACAAGGAATATTGGTCCCCGAGAGACAGCTTAAGCCCATTGTTTGTCACCTACCTCGAACATGCCAACAACTATCAACTCAGTATATCCTGATGACATTAATTTCATCTCTCGACATCAACTAGCGCAGCATCGATGACATCAAACGGCTTCTCGCTAAATGCAATCTTGTTGTCAACAAAGATAAAACCGACTTCACCTGTATCAGGAGACAGACAGCAGAGTCCGAACGAGAATGACGGCAGGTAAAGACAGTTGGCTCATTGATTGGGAACAAAGAGGATAAACAGCTTTCTGCAGCAGCCTTCAGAAAACTAAACAAAATATGGACAAGTAATAAAAAGGTTAAGAAAAAAATTAACTGAATCTCTACAACTTACTCGTGAAACCGATCTTACTCTATAACTGTGTGGTCCATCTAAGATTGATGTAGCAAAGCAACCCTTTCAGTTTGCATAAACACACTGTATAATTGTCATTAATATTAGTAGTTAGTTTGATTATCAAATGGATGGCAATGTAATTATGGTTTGATACAAAATAAACGAACATTAGTTGCAACCATGTATCGATAATTTAAAAGATAATGAATTAACATCAGCGGCTAAAATATTAGAAGAAGCTACTCAGTGTTGACAACATATGTGCTTTGGATGTTGTATGGACAGACAAAATCGCCTACATACATTGCATAATCAACACGTAGACTATTGTAAACTACGGATTATTTCGCGCCACTGTGTACATTAGCATCAATTCAAAAATCTGGTTTATTTGAAAATAATAAAAGTATTGTAGATTAAATTGAAATGCACCAAATGTACTTTATACACTTTATATACATTTATGTATTTATCAAATTTCCTCTATGAACAAATTGTCTCCATAACGGTCTGCCAGTGGCCGTTCAATAAGTTTCTGGAAAAGTAAAAATTGGAAGACGAGGCTTTCCTTCTTTATTCTCTCCACCAATTTTCTAAACCAAGCTCTCTTCCCATTCTGACAATATACTACTGTATGTTAATCTTGTTATAATAAACTATTGATTGTCTTTTGTTTGATATAGGGGCCACATTTAACTGTCGTACGATCATAATCATGTACCATCATATATGTCACCGGCATTTGACCTTGTTTAGCATACTTTTTTATTTTGATCGATTGATCGATTTACCAATTGATCGATATTAGTGTTCTCTATCTATAGTTTCAGTTATTAGTAAGTAGCAGCAGCTGACTAATCAGATTATTAATACCAACATTGATAAATGTGGTTTTATTCCTTTCCTTTTTGTTAATAATGTGGCCTGATTTTAAGTGGTGGAAATATGTATATGACTTAACCATAGCAGAAGTTACAAATTCAAAGAGTATACGTTTACAATATTTCAAACTATTTCTTATAGATTTATTGCCATTGTAGTGGATAGGCTATCTTCATGTAGGTTTTGTAAACGGTAATAAGGTAGCATGGATGTATTTACTTACTTCAATTTTAATAATGAATAGCTTAAAGCCAGAAATGCCAATCACATGAGAAAAATATCAATTTAATCTAAACTAAACGATAACGTATATTGGTTTGATTCAGCATTATTTGTGATGGGGCATCTAAGTTTTATCGTTAAAGTGACTGTTATACACCTTGACTACTTTTAGTTTTATTTAGTTATTTTACCATGTTCATTTATAAAAATTGTACTAATTATAGGCCTACAATTTGACGATATTTCATTTAAAAACGCTCTCATAATGCGATACTATATCACATCTATATACTTTTGGAAAATAATGATAGTCGACTTAAACCTAATCTAGACTATATACAATAATAACAACAACCGTTACAATTAAGGTATAACAATGATTGTTTTGATTTAAATGCTATTTTCTATAAGGTAATAATTCCTCCATTCTTTTTTAATTATCGGATACTGATTATATTTATTACATAGAAATTAAAGTTTATTGTTTTTGAATGATACAATAATATGTAAATATGGGTAAATATAAGTAATTAAAAGTGAAAAACAAAACAATTCAGCCAGTTTTGATCTCTGTTTCAGTTGCGTACATCCTAAAACGTTTCAACTAAAGTGGTATATAGGGGAGGCTACATTATCAAGTAGAAGCCACTCTTGGTCACTTTCTTCAATGCTTTATTTGTTGTAAAACATTTCTTATTAAAAAAAAGTGGGGTGGGGTGGGGTTGGGGGGTGTGGGATAGAGAATTGGGTTGTGAAGTAATTGGGAGTGTGTCCATAGAGATTTTTTCCCTAGTAAACACAAGATGTGATTTTTTTTGTTTTGTGAGTGGGCTGGGTATAATCCACCATGATTGATTTTGAAAACAAAAAAATTCAGATGAAATAAAAAAAACGATAGTTGCTGAATTGTAAAGAAAATCAAGAAATATAGCTAATTTTATGAAGCCTAATTTTAGTTTGCCATCGTCGCTCGATGGACAAGGTTTTACAGAAACTTCTGTAACATTAAAATAGTTGGCATGGATGATGACATTTTACAAAACTTTCATTATCTTTACAATTTTTGTTTGGATCTCAAGATTGCCTTGACATAATATTTATGTCAAGGCAATCAATATTTATGTCAAGTTCTTTAGGTATAAACCTATTATTCTTCCACCTTCATCGAGTGTTTCGTATTATCAATGATTCACTTATAATTTCACTCTTCCCTGCATCATAAACGTTTCCAAATGACTTGGGTGTTACTTTTTTTTGTTAGAGGCCCCCACTAGAATCTTTATAGCAAACAAGAACACTTGTCATTGTCTGTTCAACCTTTCCTCGTCGGTAATTCCATCGGATAGGTATCACGGATGGCTTCATCAACTTCATACAAAATTTTATTTTGTTATGAATGAACTTTTTAGAAGGCCCCAACATACACAGTATATGTGTATAGAACCATTATAACAAACAAGAACACTCTTGTCATTGTTCAATCTTTCCTCATTGGTGTTTTTAACGGATAGGTATCACGGATGGCTTCTCAACTTCACACACATTTATTTAACTCTGAATGTTTCTTATTATCAATAAGAAGTCGTGTTATTTATACATATTGTTATGGTTAATTTCAGAGTTTTCTTTAAAACATAATACTGAATGAAGTGATCATTTTTATTAGGGTTGACTGTTGTATATTAATATTTACCTTGAATTTACCTTAAACTCTAGGACTGTGAGAACTATGTTTTTCCTGAAAGTGTTTACCTGCAACCAGTTAACCTTGATAAAATCTGTTTGAAGAGTGAATAATTATAAATGCCTATGTATACAAGTAGGCCTACAATAATGTTTATCCAGCAATTCAAGGTTCGTGTTGGAATGTGTCACGGTTCACTGGTCTTTTTGTACGCAGTTGACAAATACCACTAACTTATTATACTGTATAATATTAGAATTTGTCATAAATATTCTCAGTTAACTAGTTATTTTCTAAATTATATTTATTCTTGTTTGATAAATTAAAGATTGTTTGGAATATCACAGGGAAATTCTATAATACTATACATTTTAAAGACAAAATACCACTGAATTTTTAGACCTAGGCCCATTGTTGACAAAGGAGAAATATACTAAAGTTAAACCTACTGTATTAACCATAACCATGTATTTACCATCATAATATCAATACAGTATTCAATAACATACAAAACAAAAGAAATACAAAATGCTTGGCAGGGGCAGCTTAAGCAAAATGCATGGCTGTAATTCAAATAAGCCAGCTATTCATAACATTGTATGATGTTCTGTTCAAACAAACATGGCACTTTCATTCTTTACTCAACAACTACAAGTAAACTGAGTGCTTACGTTATTGTATATTGTTATTATAATAACAAGAACACTTGTCATTGTCTGTTCAACCTTTCCTCGTCGGTAATTCCATCGGATAGGTATCACGGATGGCTTCATCAACTTCATACAAAATTTTATTTTGTTATGAATGAACTTTTTAGAAGGCCCCAACATACACAGTATATGTGTATAGAACCATTATAACAAACAAGAACACTCTTGTCATTGTTCAATCTTTCCTCATTGGTGTTTTTAACGGATAGGTATCACGGATGGCTTCTCAACTTCACACACATTTATTTAACTCTGAATGTTTCTTATTATCAATAAGAAGTCGTGTTATTTATACATATTGTTATGGTTAATTTCAGAGTTTTCTTTAAAACATAATACTGAATGAAGTGATCATTTTTATTAGGGTTGACTGTTGTATATTAATATTTACCTTGAATTTACCTTAAACTCTAGGACTGTGAGAACTATGTTTTTCCTGAAAGTGTTTACCTGCAACCAGTTAACCTTGATAAAATCTGTTTGAAGAGTGAATAATTATAAATGCCTATGTATACAAGTAGGCCTACAATAATGTTTATCCAGCAATTCAAGGTTCGTGTTGGAATGTGTCACGGTTCACTGGTCTTTTTGTACGCAGTTGACAAATACCACTAACTTATTATACTGTATAATATTAGAATTTGTCATAAATATTCTCAGTTAACTAGTTATTTTCTAAATTATATTTATTCTTGTTTGATAAATTAAAGATTGTTTGGAATATCACAGGGAAATTCTATAATACTATACATTTTAAAGACAAAATACCACTGAATTTTTAGACCTAGGCCCATTGTTGACAAAGGAGAAATATACTAAAGTTAAACCTACTGTATTAACCATAACCATGTATTTACCATCATAATATCAATACAGTATTCAATAACATACAAAACAAAAGAAATACAAAATGCTTGGCAGGGGCAGCTTAAGCAAAATGCATGGCTGTAATTCAAATAAGCCAGCTATTCATAACATTGTATGATGTTCTGTTCAAACAAACATGGCACTTTCATTCTTTACTCAACAACTACAAGTAAACTGAGTGCTTACGTTATTGTATATTGTTATTATAATAACTAACTCCCTATACAGAATGTACCTAAGATTAGATCTGAAAAGAATAACAAGTTTTGATTAGTTATGCACCACTCATTTTTAGAGTCACAATTGTGTTGCATTCCGTCGTGCTCATTTGTTCGTTAAATAATTTACCAGAATAGAATCTGAATGTCGATTTTCCATGGACCTTACCAACAACGCTAACGATGGAGCGGGTTTTTTATAAGCACATTAAATTAAAATAATGCAGATTTGTTGACACATTTTATGAAACCAACAACAAAAATGGAGATTATTCCTGCTAGTGAGTAAGTACACGATTCGTTGTTCATAATCTTTCATTTTGATCATCATTCATTATAATCACCTTTCATTATGATCTCCTTTCACTATGGCCACCTTTCATTATGACCACCTTTCATTATGATCTCCTTTCACTATGGCCACCTTTCATTATGATCACCTTTCATTATGACCACCTTTCATTATGATCACCTTTCATTATGACCACTTTCATCATAATCACAGTTCATTATGGTTACCTTTCTTTATGATCACCTTTCACTATAGCACCTTTCATTATGATCACCTTTCATTTTGATCACCTTTCATTATGGCCACCTTTCATTATGATCACCTTTCATTATGATCACTTTTAATTATGAACACCTTTTCATTATGAACACCTTTCATTATGAACACCTTTCATTATGATCACCTTTCATTATGATCACCTTTCATTATGATCACCTTTCATTATGATCACCTTTCATTATGATCACCTTTCATTATGATCACCTTTCATTATGATCACCTTTCAATATGATCACCTTTCATTATGTTCACCTTTCATATAATTATGTATGATCTTTATTTATTTATTCTTTATATTGAGTTGCCTCTTCAGTCTAGGACTGTTCTCCCATATGGAACGCCTCCTCTGCCTTCAGTTCACATTTATCATGCAGTACACACCAATCGTCATGCAGTACACACCAATCGCCATGCAGTACACACCAATGGTCATGCAGTACACACCAATGGTCATGCAGTACACACCAATGGTCATGCAGTACACACCAATGGACATGCAGTACACACCAAACATCATGCAGTACACACCAATCGTCATGCAGTTTACACCAAACATCATGCAGTACACACCAATCGTCATGCAGTACACACCAATCATCATGCAGTACACACCAATGGTCATGCAGTACACACCAATGGTCATGCAGTACACACCAATCGCCATGCAGTACACACCAATGGTCATGCAGTACACACCAATGGTCATGCAGTACACACCAATGGTCATGCAGTACACACCAATGGTCATGCAGTACACACCAAACATCATGCAGTACACACCAATCGTCATGCAGTACACACCAATCATCATGCAGTACACACCAATGGTCATGCAGTACACACCAATCGTCATGCAGTACACACCAATCTTCATGCAGTCAAATATTGCGTAAATTATACCGTCACCTATCGACAAAATCGAATATCACGTGACGTTTATTAGACGGCTGTAAAACTAAGACTATTTAACCTTCTTTTATGGAATTCAATAATTGCAATGGCCTCCTAGTCGCGCCTATGTCTCGCATAATAAATTATTGTATATATAAATAACAGAGCATTCACAGAGATGTGTAGCGGTTAAAATAAGTACAGTATGTCAAGCATAAAAGAAATCTTAGAGTCGATGGCCTTAGTTTTACAGCCGTCTAATAAACGTCACGTGATATTCGAATTTGTCGATAGGTGGCGGTATAAATTACGCAGTATTTGACTGTATGACGATTGGTGTGTACTGCATGACGATTGGTGTGTACTGCATGACGATTGGTGTGTACGGCATGACGATTGGTGTGTACTGCATGACGATTGGTGTGTACTGCATGACGATTGGTGTGTACTGCATGACCATTGGTGTGTACTGCATGACCATTGGTGTGTACTGCATGACGATTGGTGTGTACTGCATGATGATTGGTGTGTACTGAATGATGTTTGGTGTGTACTGAATGATGTTTGGTGTGTACTGCATGACGATTGGTGTGTACTGCATGACGATTGGTGTGTACTGCATGACGATTGGTGTGTACTGCATGACGATTGGTGTGTACTGCATGACGATTGGTGTGTACTGCATGATAAATGTGAACTGAAGGCAGAGGAGGCGTTCCATACGGGGTAACCCCATACTCGTCTCGAAAGATGTACTAGGTTATTTAAGTGCATGAGCTAGATGTGTACATTGGACATATAGTTTAATAGTCCTTATCCGAGAAGACTTGAGAGACGACCAAAACCCTGGAGCGAGTGAGCCTCGAACCCTTGCCGATGTTATGGCTACGTATTACGGTCCCACTGTCTTAATAACCGCTCGGCCACTCACTCGCTCGAGCTATGTCATCCTTTCATTGATAATAACTATAATAATACAACCAACAGGTGCTTAATGATCACCTTTATATTCATCCTTTTCTGACAAGCTTTATGTTTTGTTTACACTTTATTTAACAGCAACAAATTGTGGCAAGCTATTGTTTCAGGGAAATGGCCAGAAGTTGAACGACTGTGTGCATCCGAACCACACCTTGTAAATACTCGGTTAGACTTGGTAGGTTGTTTTATATCAAATGATTAGCCTAAAAAATGTTTTGATTTATACAAATGAAAAAATGTACGTTATTAGGAACAAGGCAATCAAGATTGCCTTGTTTGGATTCAACTTTCACGAATGTTTTGTATTATAACTCTTATGGCAGGCCTGTCTCTGCTGACCGTACATATAGAACGTTAAATAATGACAATTTGTGTTATAAATTCCGTGAATTAAAATTAAACTCTAATGAAATTTGATTTATATTGATGTATCAGTACAGCTAAAAATTACTGCAACGTAACCCACGCTCCAGCTTCGTGGCTACGAGGTATAGGCTAATTGTTTTTGATCACGATCCCACGAACTGCATTGTTTTTTGATCGCGATCCTACGAGAGGCATTGTTTTGCCACGCGTCTATTGTTATGTGTTGTTACAATGATTGAAAATACAGCAGTTACGCCCGATATTTTTTTATTTAGCTTAGCTAGCTATAGGCCAAGAAAAAAAAAATCAACGAAGTACCACACATCCGCTATACGCTATTAAATTCCTACAGAGTACCAATCTAGCATGCCATGCAGTATAATTACTTGGCCTATATTACCTGTAAACGGCCCCTTTTTCAGCGGCGGGTAAGGTGATTTGATTTGATTTGATTATTTGGGTTAACGATGACCACTCCACTGAGCAAACCTTACCCGCCGCTGAAAAAGAGGCCGTTTTGACCTGATTTTCCATGTTTATGATATTTCGTGTGCTAATCGAGTCGAATGCAGTTTTAATGATGCACTCTTGGCGTTCCATATCTGTTCGTTTGTTCGTGTCGACACATTCAGTATCAAATGGCGATATTTCTGTATTTTTTCAATCAATTGCTTGCTTGCGAGTATTATATAAGGTATGGTTTAAAGATATTTGGCTATGTTCGGCTTCGGGATGTTATACCACACTTAGGCCTAGGCTAGGCTGTAGGGGTCGTCGGTTTCGTGTTATGGGTCGTCCAATTCTAGGTCGTCCAATTCGAGGTCGCCCAGGTCGTTGGGGTCGTCCAATTCGAGGTCGTCGCTTTCTACACACCCCGTCACAGCACGCGGAGACCTGTGTAGGGGAATACCCTTTTATGTCAAGCAAACAACTATGCTCTGTGTTCGGCTAGCTCCAGAACCACGATGTTCAGCAGTTATCAAATAGAATTTATCTTGTAAATTTTAGTGTTAGGTTTTAGTTAAAATATATTTTAAATTCTTATGTCGGGGGGGGGGGGGTACGTACGTACGTACGTAGGGGGTACGTACGTACGACCCCCTAACTCCCCCCCCCCCCCACCCTGGTTACGGGCCTGCCTAACGGCACTCGTGCGGCCGGTGAACCTCAGTGAAGTGGGCCACGGCCAACTTTTTGTATCAACATGTTTGATTTGCGTTGTTTTTATCACATGTGATAATGAAATTCGCTCGACCACCGATGTTTCGCATGTTTTTTTTTTTCGCTACCAGTTGGTGCACTCTTTAATGTGGGTCATAGGTTATTTGATTTTATTCAAAGAATATATTATTATTTTAGCGGTGTTGGCTGATTCCTTCGTATAGGGTCATATTTATAATTACTTTTTACGCAATCGTAGTATTATTTTGGGAGATATTGTTTTAAATCAATTTTTCTAGACAAACTCTCGTACGACGAAATGAAACGAAGCATTTTATCAATATTTTAAATATCAACAATCGCTATAGGCTCTGGGCCTAGCCAACAAGGCCTGTAGTAGCTAGGGAAGGCAGGCCTACTCGGGCTTAGCTGTAGGTGTAAAATTCGTCGATCCAAGGTGGGTTATTATATTGGCATTATTCTCTTTTGATAGCTGGTAATAATGGTGTATATTCAAGACCTTCCATCGTAGGCATAGCAAAACAAAGCCGATCGTATTATCGCGATCCAAAAACAATACCTTCCCGTCGTATCGCATGGGAACGCGTAGGAACGCGTGGCAACGCGATAAAAAAAAAATACTTCGTGGAGGAAGCGCGTGGGATCGCGATCAAAAGACAATACTACGTGGGTTTGGCGATCATAAAACAATGCCCCACGCGTAGGCTAGGTTACGCGTGGGAACGAAGCAGTAATTAATAGCTGTACTGAAATAGTAATACATACTATAATCCTCAGTTGAGATATAATTAACTGTTATATTCCATACAATAATAATGATTTACACAATAGATAGGTAGGCATATGTATTATCAACATCAACATACAATATCATAATATCAAATATAAAACAATTTTTATTCACAACAGTACGCTTTTTTCTGAATGAAATATTTAAGAATAAGGAAAAAGTAAATTATAATTCAAAGGATATTCATAATTCAATAATGATGATGATAGTATATATTTTATGCATAATTATTTATTTTTAATGTCTCTCTTGAAAACAAATTAAAACCTGTACATAATCCATATACGCAGTGAGTCACTTTAATGTAATACTATGTATGTTTTTTCTTGTTAGGATGATGTAACGTTATTAATGAGAGGTGTGTTGTATGGTATTCCAGAAAACTTAGTAATTCAGCTGATTGCTCAAGCATCAGATGTTTGCCTTGAATACAGCGCGTCAATGGTAAGGACAATCAGATAGAAATCACAACTATTGCGTATACCTTGATTTACATTGATCTTGGACATCCTACCTTGATCTTGCAAATCATATTTATGTTTAGTTCCCTTCGTTGTTGGGTCTTTTATTAATGGAAAATAAGTAACATACTCTTTCCCAGTGTAGGTTGAACTTCAGAAACTGTAAGAATTCTCTCCTTCCTATCTACAGTGCACAGACCTGAAGACAGTTAATTAAAACAAATATGTTGAGTATCGTTATACGTTATGTTATTTTATATGTGACGATTGTTTTATGTAATTTTGTTGTTTGTTCACAGTGGTTATATACTATTGTTCATTGCTTATCACACAAAGGGTACTCGATCGCATTGAAACATGTTTTAGAACGAAACAGAAAACACGTGAATACAGGAGGGGTGAGTAGAGTACACATTAATAAAACAACTTGCTTTAAAATACATTTAAAAGGTAGACGATCGACGTTAAATGCTATATGGTTATATAAGATAAGATAATGTGTTAATGTCATGGTCACAAACATATGTTCTATGTAAATGCATTTCTATAAGCAAACCAACGTAATAATGTAAATCAGATTTCCTATTATTGTATGTAGTTTAAAGACTGCTTACACACTAGGACGATAACAATCGACGATAAAAAATGAACATAACCCTTTCCTTACAAAAAACAAAGGAAACTAAGTTTTCATTCTAGAACTATAAAATAACCATTTATGATTGATCAAATGACGTCATGATCAATAAGAACAATAACATCGTTGTATCGGTACGATATTATTGCTCTTACTAATTAAGACGTCATTTGATTGGACATGATAAATATCATTTTCATCAAAGACAGCATAAATGGTTATTTTATATACAGAATGAAAAATCTTCTAATTTCTTTTGTTTTATGTTTATCTTTTTATCGTCGACCGTTATCGTCCTAGTGTAAATGGACATTTAAGCGATTAAAACTGGATTAATTAAAAATGCAATCGTTTTCATGTACGCCTTCCACTCTTCCATCTACTCTCAACCGTTATAAGAGTTTTAAGAGTTCCACAATCGACTGTACAACACCGATGTATCTGATTAATCTCTGCCCGTACCTACAATAGAGACTTTGTACCGAAAAGATTAAAATTATAGGGGTATGTTTTCTTGCGAATAGTTATAGAACACGTTATTGACATTGATTTACTTACTATTTAATTACAGATATTTAACGATACACCATTGCATGTTTGTCTCTATTCATCGTATTAAACGTACAAGTACGTTGTATCGGTACGATATTATTGCTCTTACTAGTCATGACGTCAATAGATTAGACATGAGCAATATTATTTTCGTCAAAGACAGCATAAATGGTTATTTTATATACAGAATGAAAAATCTTCTAATTTCTTTTGTTTACGTTTATCTTTTTATCGTCGATCGTCATCGTTCTAGTGTAAATTGACCTTTAGGCAATAGGATTAAATAAAAATGCAATCGTTTTCATGTACGCCTTCCTCTCTTCCATCTACTCTCAACCCTTATAAGAGTGTTATTGATCCCTAACTGTTCCACAATCCACTGTACAACACCAATGTATCAGATTAATCTCTGCCCGTACGTACAATAGAGAACTAGTGCCGAAAATATTAAAATTATAGGGCTATGTTTTCTTGTGAATAGTAATAGAACACGTTATTGACATTGATTAACTTACTATTTTGCTATTTAATTACAGATTACACCATTGCATAGATGTCTCGAATCACAGGCTTTTACTTACAAGCAACATCATGATACTGCCATCTGCCTGATGACGTATGGAGCATCGTGTTCAATTAGAACACCCTATGTAATCATCAATATTATATAATTATAATAAATTAATGATTTTTTATTTATTTAATGATTACAGTAGATTGCATAATTTAAATGTTGTATTTAAATGTTGTGATAAAACAGTAGCTAGACTTCAATTTGAGTACAGAAGCTACAGTATGATGAGGATGAAAGTCATTAACATGAGAGTCACAGATAGAAAGATTTAAAATAAAATTACACAGTGATTGAATATAACCTGTTTCTCCGTTAGCATTAACATCCGATTATTAAAAATAATGGTTTCAGTCAAACTTTATTCGAACACTACGTTTTTGGATCAGAGGCATACGCTTATGCAACGGTGCGTTCTAACATTAACAATGCAGTTACAAAAATAAATTACAATAACAATTAAAAAATTAATAGAAACGATCAGTAGGTAAATTTAAATAAATAAATTTAGTATTGCAGCCACAAAATACTTAAATCAATGTAGATAATTTTTCAAAACTATCAAATATTGAAACTATTAGAAAAAGTATATATTAATAATGTAGATAAAATAAATAAATAATACTTAAAGTTATTAATTTACGTGATGGGCGGTCACTCTTAGTATAGTATTTCTATACCTCTATGCAGTAGTTAAGTATTGTTTACAAGGAAATAATATAAAAAGGTCATCAAGTAGTACATAATGTTGGTTTTCAATATTACCATTAGAAAAAATGTCCAAAAATGATCATACCCAAAATATACAAGATCATATACGTGAATTAAAATGTAAGTCTGTCATAGTAGCACGTTTTGCACATTAATATAAAAAGTGGTCTGTATTTTCTACTTTATGATTGTTAGGCTTACATAATTTGCAGAAACCAAACTGTGTATTCCTCGACCATGTATTCATTAAATTGAATAGGTCTTATATTTATAAGTATTACTGTATGCTATTAATTAACACTATTTGGTGTTTTAACTATTATAAGTAGGCTAGCCCTATAACGAATAATTTATTTTACTTGATTGATTACTTTAATTGATTACGAAATAGTTTTGTAAACATGTTTGCATTTATTATTTGTTTAGGGTAACAAAACAGCGATTGATCTGTATAATGAAAATGAGTGTTCAAAGTATGATAAAAAAACTAAAAAGGAAAAAAAACGAGAGCTCATACAACTGATAGAAGGCAAGTAGATTTTTCACACCTGACATTGTTATGTATTGTTAATTTATTGTTGGAAAATATAAATTAGGTGTGTGAATAAATGAGATTCAATGAAACGTAACAATCGTAACTGTCCATGATAGGTTTGTTATTATCTATTAAACCGATGGTAATAATTCAAATCCTGTTGATGGATAAAAATAAACAGAAATTCAATTAAGCTTCTGAACAGACAAAAGTGGAACTTATTAATGACCATATGACTATAAAGGTTCACTGAATCAGGAAACACGTAAAGATAAGCTGGTTTATCAATGTAGTATTGTGACATTTTGCTGGAAACAGTTTACTAAACTAATATGAATAGTATAACGACGTGCTTGAATGTGGCATTTATTTATTAGTGATTACTATTTTTCTGTTTAGCTTTAACATGATTAAAAAACGCATCCTAATAAATTGAAAATTTACTATAAAATTGCGTCTTACATGGTAATCATACCACTGGTCCAAATACTTACAATCTGAACAATTCATTTAATATAACAGTTTGTTATTTCACTTTGATAATATAAATGCATGGCACCAACAATTTATTATCCATATTTGTGTCTTAGAGTTTTCAATTCCAGCTGAAATAATAGCAAGAGGTAAGGAAGCAACTGCAGTTTTCAAAGAGGCTCTAGAAAATGGTACAGTTACAATAGTCAATACAAGAAGTATGTTCCTTGGGAAAGAAGGAGCTGGCAAAACAAGTTGCGTGAAAGCTATTCTTGGAAAAAGGTATGTTTGTTTATGATATGTATAGATTATTCTACTGAATAGGTAAAATATGTTAATAATTCAGAATTTATTGCGTATAGAATCGTTCTTTCAATCGTTAATAGTACAGATTTTATAGCGAATTTTAATCCAAGATCTAACATAAGAACAAGTTAGTAATTTTAGTGAATTAAGTGTAAGACAATTGAAAGCCTATACTTGAGTTTCAAGGAGTTCATGTTTCATAGTATAGACATGTACCAAAAATGTCTCTAAACTGTTTAACAGGATTCTACTTTGTCAAGATCACTCGCGGTAATTTTGGATTCTGGCCAATCAACGACATGATTGATGTGACGTCATCTATCAATAACTTTTTTGTGTTAGTCCGTCGAGTCCAAGAAGACAATAAATAGGCTACCAGTGCCGTAGCAGGCTTAGCCTAGTATTGGAGCTTCTTATTATTCATACAAACAAATACGACGTGAATGATTGTTTGCATAAAAATAAGACATTAGGCCTATTAGGCAACGAGTCCATCTAAAATATAGGTCTGTGTGTGGTAGGCTACTGCTCTAGGCATACTGAGTCATATTAGTCTAGTCCGGGCCGTGTTAGCAACATGCAGTAGCCTCAAGGCCTACAAGTACAAGCACCTACTTTCCACCACACCGCTCACGAATTCCGCGCGCTGTGTAAATGGGACAACCTACGCGGTTCCACTTACCGTTTACCTCTCGTCTGTGTAAATTGGCCTTGCCATAGTAAAGCACACAGTCAACATGCTTGACACAGTTAATTTCAATAATAATTACGTAAACATTATATTATGACTGTTTAGTAATGTTTATTATCGTTTAGATTCGATCCCAAGGAACAGTCTACCGACGGAATAGTTGTCGCAAACACACTGGTTGAAGCGTCAGGAGACGATTACCAAAAGTGGCAGGAACACAATATTGACGGTATTGAAAAAGTATAGTGTTATTGTAAAACAAAAGCTTCTTGGTTGATTATTTTCAAAATTAGTTCTTTATTGCGAACTAGAACTAATGAAACAGATTTGTCCAAAATTATTCATTACTACTATATAGCATGACATTGCATCGATGGAAGACCATTATCAGAATGTATTGGTAGCTTTAACATATACTGTATACATACAAAACACATACATATTTCGGTAGTCATATCTCCTTCAGTGTGAGGAATTAATGGTACACAAACAAATATATACCGATTACCACCTGGAATAATGTAATGATAATGGTAAAATACCATCTAAAATGTACCAAGCTTGAATAAACATCAATGAAGTGGAAAAGTTTGAGTAAAACAAGGGATTTAATTGGCTAACCGTAGATTGGTATTATAAACTTGATTGTTGAAAGAAGGTTCCTCCTTGATATTACGTTGTTGTAATGTAACGTTATTATGTCTTTTATAGTAATTCAATTATCGAATAAGATACAAGAAGAAGCAGTGACAGACTATGTGGCAAAGCAATTACTACAGAGACAAACTAGCACACCTTCGACATCAACCAGCGAAATTGATCAGATAGAGAAACCGACTGAAGTTATGGTACTTTTTTTCTTCTACTACAAATTATTAGAGTATTATTTGTGGAAGAATTACACGAAATTTTAACTTATCTTTTTTTGATTATTCGTAGGATGTTTTAAAAGAAGATACAAAGGAATTGAATCTAGATGAAAATGGTATAATTATTATTGTCAGTTTTATCTTTTTATTACGATCAGAATTATCATGTATTGTTGAACAATTTGTTAGCTGTACTAGTATTATTATTATCATTTGTATTTTTAATGATCAAATAGAAATAAACAAATAATGTTGTATTTGCCTTAGATGACAGAGGAAATACACTGGAAAAGAAGTTACCTGAACAATTTCACAAATTACTTGTTAATAAAATCAGTGATGAACTTGACACTACGGCAAACACCGGTCGGATAGTTGGTGTGCTTGGTAAATTAAAATTTTGGGCATCCGGAGACAAGCAGCAGACATCAAGCCGAACTACTAACCCTCAGAATATTAGTAGCATTTGGGATTATGCAGGGCAGCTTACATATTATATAACACACCGAGTGAGTAGCATACAATACATGGTCAAAGTTAAATAAATATTTAGTCTTTTATATGACTTATCTTTTAGGCATATTATAGATAGCAAGTTTAGGTAAAAGCGGGAGGTATCAGTGTTGTTTGTGTGGTTTTCCGTTTAAGTACTTTATTACAGTACACTTTATTCCGTTTAGTTGTTCCTGACAGGAGGCGTTACCTACATTGTAGTGTTCAGTGCAGTAGATGGACTCCATGAGATGGTAAAAATAAGGGATGTAAATCAAAGTACCAACAAGAAGAAAGCTCCAAAAGATTGTGTAAATTTATATATTACGATTTGTTTTCTTTTTGAATTATAAAAGAAAGTTGTTACTCCCAGCCATTGTGCCCCAGTTAGTCGGTTGACATTAGCTTATCAAGCCGAAGTTTCCTCTTCTTACCGTTTGAAAAGTAATTATAAATTAATTTGCGGTAATATATGACTAGCTGTTTAGAATGTCTTGTGCCTGTAGATTATAGTTATTGTACAGTTATTTATTGTTTTCAGGGATTTTGGGGAATGACGAATTTGGGAATGACTGTTTTCTGGATAAGGTCCATTTATGAATACGCCGTGGTGCGGTATAGGCCTAGCATAGAGAGAAGCTTAAACGGTGTAGTTTTACCGCCCATTATACTAGTCGCTACTCACAAAGACAAAGTTAAAGGAAGAAACGAAGCTGAGAAAATTGCCAAGGTAAGTGACGTATAAGCTTGATAACATTTATTTTAAAGGTAAGTTATGTATATTTAGATTTGAGAGGATTAGCTTTTTTACCTTCACTTTCTCTACCCTAAAAGAGAGATGAATGAAAATAATAAGAATACTATTAAAAGATCACCAAAAGATAATGCTGTTTGAAATACATTTTACACCAATAGATGCAACATATTTTTAGAATCAACGCTGTAATGAATTTTAATTCACAACATAGTATTTCTATCAGTAATACATTTAATAATGGTGCCATCAATATGAAGAAACTGCATTCTCTCATCGACCATATTGGACTTATAGTATAATTTATATATACAGTATATTGTACTGGTTATGTGAATACATGTTTAATTATGTTTGATATTACAGATTGAGGCTATGGGTCAAGAAATACTTGAAGCTATCAAAGACACACCATACGAAAAACACGTAGATCCTGAGATATACATGGTAGATAGCAAATCTCGTAGAGGAATTGAGAAACTCAAAAAAAGAATTGGAGTTTTCATGAATGAGATGAAAAGAAAGATTCCAATCAAATGGGTTGATTTCCAGACCAAGATTCAAGAACTTGGTAAAACAAAGCTGTTGTTGTCCTTAAATGAGGTAAATTGTAATTTAAAGTTAAATAATCGTCGCAATGTTTTTCTTTCAATCAAGTTATGTTTTTAAAATTTTAGTAATTTAATATCTGGAAAGAGATTTAAATTGTTTGTATTTATGACCCGGAAGTGTGACAGATTGTCTCCTTCACTTCTAAAATGCGAATGCAATTTATATGCTTTTTGCTTGTTGCTCATTCCTGTGTTCCAGTGTTGAACGCGCAACACGAGACGTATAGGATGTTTAGTTCGAAAATCAATATGTAGTTTATTTATCAAAAATCATTTATTGAAAGTGTTCTATTACCACCTTCTTCTAGATAACCAAAATCGCAAATGAATGTGAAATTGCTGATACAGAACTAACTATGGTTCTGGACTACCTGAATGACACAGGTAATATCCTGTACTCTAAGAATGAAGAGAAATTAAAGCATGTAGTGCTAATAAATTTACAAACGATGGTTGAAATGGTGACAGAAATCTTCACTGACAAAATACCAGACAGCATCGGCGGAAAGGTAAGTTGCCATCTTGTCAACCTTGTTTAGAATGAGATGTGAAAAAAAAATGGAATTATCATAACGTTAAAAAGCCATTTATTGTGGTGACGTCTCTGTTACTGCATGCCTTTATTAAGACTGTCTAAGCATAAACATGAATCCAAAAAATAGTATATTTTGATCAAAATACAATGAACTAATGCTAGTACTGTATGCATTGTATGTATATAATATTGTAATTTATACATGGGTTTTATGATTTATATTAATTATCTATTAATTTTTGTAGTATGTTATTTTTTATAGTGGTCAAGATTAAATCAATTATGGGAAAGGTTTAGTGTTCAGGGAATTCTGGAAGAGGAATTAGTACGTCATTTATGGCGGAAATTGATTGAATTAGATGAAAGTTACTTGGATATCTTCTTAGATATATTGAAGATGTTTCAACTTGTATTCGAAACGCAAACTGTGACGGTGAGCTTTTGTTGCTTCTTAACCATTTATGAATTTACACTGGGAGTTATAAATAAAATATGAACAAAGTGAATAGCCAGTTTGCTGCTTTCAATATGGATACTTCTAATTCTTACTGACATTCTGCAATTTCTACAACATTTTAGTCACATAAATTATCTTACAATAGGCCTCAATGGCGGAAGCAACGGGAGACAATTTTTTTATTCAATAATAAGTAGTGAACAAAATCTCTTTTATAGGAAGAGGAACGAGAAAATGACAGCGACCGAGTGTTCCTGGTTCCTTCTCGGATACAAATTAATGACGATGCTTTGGAAGTAAAGGAAGATTCGAGTAACATGGTGTCGATCTATTTGACTACCCCCAAACCTATGGACTTTCTTCCTGACGCCGTCTACCACATGTTGATTGTTGAGTTCTTACACCTCTCGAAGATTCAAGGGAGGAGAAGTGATGATTTTCAATTATACCAAAATCGTAGTGATTTTGGATTTGATAATCACGTTGTCAGTTTTGGTGCCGTTGAACATAAAGATGATAACGAGCAAAGAAAACGACAAGTTAACGCATTGAAGGTGCGTATTTATTTTTGGCCATCATCACCACACCAAAGTTCTAAGTCAAAATCTGAGCACATACGTACAAAGAATGTTTCTAACACACACTAAACAGCAATCATTTGCAAATTACATGATGATTAGCCTCAATTAAGATATAATTTTACTCATCCTGTAATTGGCAAGATGTGCATAATATTAACACAAATGATGGTAAATACACACATACAAACTAAATTGTGTAAGATGTTACAATTGCTCAGGCTTAGCAGTCCCATTTGATCATATTGGCAGCCAGGCATATTATTAGCAATCATTAGCAAAGCGACAGTGACAGTGTTAACACTATACCTCGTTATTTGCACTCCTCGAATGTGCCGCAGTTTAACATATTGCCTCGTTGGTTACAAAAGTAAACCTACCTATGAGAGTAATGGAGTCCAATATTATTTATCTCTTCTGACCATTTGTTTCTGTTAGTAAATCACATTTATAATATAGAAAATTCCATAATTTATTCATTTAAAACAAACTATTTATGTATAATTTCTTTCGCCTATTTTAGGAACTTTCTAATTTATAAATATAGCAAATTTTAAACGTTAATAATAACCACAATAATTCCTGATGATTGACTATTGTATTTTTCAACAGTTTCAAATAACACGCAGAGATGAAATGAGCAAAGATGAGAGAGGTATTACCAGGCTGATAGATAGACCACAGCCAGCTTTTTGCAAAGAGGTAAGGCAAGCCAAACCTACATCGTTCAATGTATGATTGATGTACATGATGTTGACCTGAATTGACTTAAGAGTGAAATTAAAATAATTTGTCATATTTCGAACTATGAGAAATAGAATTTATAAAATGATACACAACATCGGTAACAAAAAACCCATTCATATTATCACGTAGGTTTTAGACTTTCTACAGAAGCATTTGGCATCCAAGTGTACAGTCGGCTACAAACTGTCCGTACTCTGCATAGCGTGTGAATCTTCCAAGCTACATTTCCATGATCTACAACGATGCTTAGACAACCCGACTGTTCCATGTGGAAAAATCGCAATGGTTACTGAAGGCTTCAGAAAACTGTTTTTAACAGGTGATTATCAAAAAAAATGTACTATTATTTGGCTTTTTATGTAACGAATTTTACTGTACGTCTACCTTATGTAATATTAATGCTTATATTGAATGGAACAATATTTTTTTAGGTACAGAACGGCCCGACGCAGAACCATTTACACAGTCGAGTCAAAACCCAGGTAATTTACAATGACTTTTTTAATAATAAAAATTAGCCATCGTCAATATCAAAAGTGAATTCGGCCTATAAACAACTTAATAAATATATGTGTTTATATAATACAGGATCATTCGAAACAGAATTTCAGCAAATGTTGGTAAAAACGTCACGCTGTTATGATGAATACGGTTCACTTGACCAGCTGAAGATGTTGTGCAAAGACCTGATAAGACCTTTCAACGATCTACAGAATGCTGAAAGCACAATGGAGGTGTTTGAGTTAATGGAACGCGCCGGTTATCTTACTGCTACCAACTTTGACGTTCTCATCGACGTAGTCAATGTGACTGATATCAAGGTTGTTCTTGATGTTAACAAACTGCTAAAGGATAGACACGATCAAGCCGACCATCAGGTAAAATCGTTCTCACCGTATCGACAAAAACTGATTAACTTCGGTAACGCACTATCAAAAGAAAATTTAACAACACTGGTCCACCTAGAGAGGGTTTCTAAGAAACAATGCAGCAATCAGTGGACTGTGATATTGGATCTTGAACAAAGGGGTATCCTAAATAAACACAAATTGGAACCATTTATCGAAAAGTTGAAGAAGAATGAGTTAACATTAGCCGCTGAAGAATTAGAAGATAGTGACAAGTGTTGAGTGAATGCAACATGGTTTACCGGTAGGCCTACTTAAAAATAGGAAAGAGAAGAGTCGGTCTTACATGATATGTTAGTACCAGGCTAGTTAAGGAATAATGTGTAGAATATACATCTAGCCTTATGACTTGGTTGCTGAATTACTAGCTTTACGCTGAGTAGTCTTCTGACTGCTCCGCTGGGCTGCTCCGCTGGGCTGCTTTGTTTCATGATGTAGAAGTCAAAATGATACGATTCCTACTCAGTATACTGGTCTAAATCCAATAATCAAAGGTTCAACAGTAAATTTCACAAGGAATATTGGTACACCCCAGAGAGACAGCTTAAGTCCATTGCTATTTGTCACCGACCTCGAACATGCCAACACCTATCAACTCAGTATATCCTGATGACATTGATTTCATCTCTCGACATCAACTACCGCAGCATCTATGACATAGAACGGCTTTTCGCTAAATTCAATCTTGTTGTCAACAACCAAATTCACCTGTATCAGGAAACAGACAGCAGAGTCCGAACGAGAATGACGGTAGGTAAAGAAAGTTGGCTCATTGATTGGGAACAAAGAGGATAAGAAGCTTTTTTCAGCGGCCTTCAAAAAACTAAACAAAATATGGACAAGTAATAAAAAGGTTAAGGAAAAAAAGTCTGAATATCTACAGCTTTCTCGTGAAACCGATCTTACTCTATAACTGGGAAGTGGGGTGCAACTAAGATTGATGTAACAACACTTTTCACAGTAAATTTATTCTATAATTTAATCATTTTCATTTTGCATAAATAGGCCTATACTGTACGATTCATTGATATTAGTAGTAACTTTGATTAAGAAATGTATTACAATGTAAATTACTATGGTTTGATACAACATTTTAGTGGTGAGTATTTAAGGTTTGTCGTTAAAGGTAATACGGTGTTATGTTTATATATTTATTTTTTTATTTCAATTAATTAATTTACAATGTTCCCTTTGCGTAAATATTATAATTACGATACATTGATATTACGTTAGTTTTATTTAGAAATGTATGACAACGTAATTACCTGGCTTGCTCAGCATGTTGGTAATTGGTCATTTAAAATGTGTTGTTAAAGGTAGTGCAATACTATGTGTAGTATAGGCCTATTAGCTTATTTTCTTGACTATACGTTTTATTTTTATTAGTTATTTTCCCATGTTCATTTTGCATAAATATATAATATTCAGTAATATTAGTAGTAAATTAGATGTAATTTGATGTAAAATGTAATTACTATGGTTTGGTGATGGATAATTTAAGGTTTATCGTTAAAGGTAATGCTTTGGTATATTGGTTTTTTACTATATTTTTCATTTCAATTAGTTATTTTACCATGTTTCTTTCATATTCATTGAAATTATATGTTGCTTTGATTTAGAAATGTAAGACAATGTCTTAGGCTTTGTTTGATTCAGGATGTCGATGTTGGGCCATTTAAGGTAAAGTGTACTATATATTTGGTGAATTGGTTAACTTTTTTTGACTATATTTTTCATTTTAATTAGTTATTTTACCATGTCCATTTTCATAAATTGTCATTATGTTAGTTTGATTTAGAAATTAGCTGTGATTTATTTAGTGATTGATCAGCTTTGTGATTAAGGTAACGTGTAAGCTACGGATTATTAGCGCCACTGTGTACATTAGCACCAATTAAAAAATGTCTGGTTTATTTGAAAATAATAAAAAAATAGTATTGTAGATTAATTGAAATGCACCAAATGTACACTCTAAATTCGGTTTGGGTCAAATATGTAACTAAACATTTGGGTCAAACATTTGTTTTTTTACCTAGATCTGGTTCACGAGAATCATGTTCTTGGTCAATTTTAAACAAAACATGGGTTGCCGAAACGGATAAGCATTTGGGTTAATTCGACTGAGCAGTTTAGGTGTTTCCGTTCTTATTGGATGATGTAGATCACCTGACCCTTCTCGCCTGTTTTTCCTCTATGAACAAATTGTCTCCATAACGGTCTATTAGTGGCCGTTCTGTAAGTTTCTGGAACAGTAAAGATTTGATGACGAGGCTTTCCTTCTTTATTCTCTCCACCAATGTTCACCATCAAGCTCTCTTCCCATTCTGACAATATACATACTACTGTATGTTAATCTTGTTATAATAAACTATTGATTGTCTTTTGTTTGATATATAGGCCACATTTAACTGTCGTACGACCATAATCATGTACCATCATATAATATTTCACCGGCATTTGACCTTGTTTAGCATACTTTTTTATTTTGATCGATTGATCGATTTACCAATTGATCGATATTAGTGTTCTCTATCTATAATTTCAGTTATTAGCTGTAGTAGTAGCAGCAGGTTTCATATTGAGTGTTTCCTTCATTACTTATATTATATGCCTTCAATTCAGAATAAAGAAATAAAATTGGCTAACTTCACAGACAATACATAATAGTAGTACTGTAATACGAGATAGCAGAGGAAGTACGGCCTTCCTGTACAGTTTCCTATTGGGTGTCATTACCTGTATATTATATGCCTTCAGTTTAGAATAAACAAATAGAAATGGCTAACTTCACAGACAATACATAATACAGGTATGTTGTTCTTTGTAAAATAGTTAATCGTTCAATCACATTGTTGTATTACATTATTTAACATTATTATATTAATTACTTGAGAGTTTGGCGCATCTTTTGATTACTATATAGTACATACTATGCGTGTGAGCTGCACTGACTAAGATCTTTGTTTCAGATATCACACCTCTCTTCATTATCAATTCGATATCCTTTTTTACTGTGCCTGAACACTCTTAATATATATATGTATGTAGTTAATTCAATATAGTATTTTAAATCGCTTTCCAATCTTTGTCAACCTGATGATAACCTCAAATGTTGTAAATTGGGTATAGAATTGTATGCAATAGATTTATTTTACCAAAATGTTTACTCTTCATTGATGAACTAAACTCTCCACAAAATAATGTTTATTTGTTATCATGAAACACTACCGGTGGTCCAGGCTTAGATAAGTGTGACCGTCACAAACAAGTTGTATATATCCCAGCTTAGGAAGAGTCTAAATCTCGTCGTCAGAGGACACCTATTTAGGTTGCACATGCGCACTTAATTTATGAGATAGATGGACCGTATTTTACCATTTGCACAATTCGTCCATACAGTATGTAGTGTAATTTGCAACACGATGGTGAAGCTGAGTTGTTGTCGTTTTATCTGTCATTTTCATGCAATTCCACTACAAAACCATGAATCATATGACTTTTATCTTACGCAAAATGTTAATTTTTTAATAATAATAATTTGGTTATCTTTAGTAATTTTATTGCGTCACGGGCACGGCACCTAGTTAACACTTAGTTAGCATACGTCGTTGTTATCTTATACCTCACGGTTATAAATAATTCACTATGAAGTTGGGAGTGCCCTGACGGATGATAATTATTAAGTGTCATCCGTCAGAGCACCTATAGTTAACATATTATTGTTAATTCACTGTGAATCTGGTAATGGCCCCTGACGGATGATATTTAATGTATCATCCGTCAGGGCACATAGTTAAAAAACGTTGTTAATTCACTATGAATCTGGTAGTGCCCTGACGGATGAATGTATCATCCGTCAGTTCACCTTAAGTTAACATTATTATACAGATATTGACTGCTTACAGCTTAGTTTAGAGGTTAAATATAAGATTTGACATCCCAGAGGGAATGATATTAGGCCTATGTTCTCGAGAAATATATTTCTCGAGAGCATAATATAATTCCCAAGGGGTTGTAAAATCTTATATTTTACCGCTATAAAAGGCGATATTGTTATATATTACATAGCCAACAACAAGTTGAATATCTACTGCTGGGTCGGGTGTAGCTATCTAGGCCTCCTTTCTAATAGGCCTGCCTAGTTAGGCGTTACATTCACCTTACCTTGCGAAGAATAATATACATATGATTACTAATTAATGATTCCTTGGCAATAATGTATTCACTTAGGCTTAGGTCGTTTAAATTAACTGAAGAATTTCCATCCATAAGCCTACATTAATACTACTAATAATAATATTATCAGGTAGGCCGAATAAATAATAATTCGTCTTCTTCGAGGTGCCGAATCACCGGATATTCAGCCCGCCGCGCGTACCAGGTTACTACCGTGAGTATTAACCAATCACAACCGGTCTTTCAATTTGCTTTTAGGTTTTGTTATTATTTGATAAATTTAGTTAACGAGTATAATCCTCATTTTAAAATAACTAAAGCACTGTTCAAACTTCTCAATACTATCCTATGAATAATTCGTTCTAAGAATTAAAATATTCGTTCAAATTGTTGATGTCGTAACGTACGAAATAGATATATTAGGCCTATAGTGTTTATTATCTTCGCTAACAAAAAATTTCGAATTAGCCGTAAAAGATAATAAGTGGCTACAGTACAACGTCAAGTAGGAGGTGGCAAATATCATATCCGTTTTACTTGATATGCTGAAGACGCTATACAAAGACAAATGCGATGGTCATCTTAAGGCTGCAGCTGACTAAAGTGGTTTTATTCCTTTCCTTCTTGTCAATAATGTGGCCCGATTTTAAGGGGTGGAAATAATATGTAGATGTTTTAACCATAGCAGAAGTTACAAATTCAAAGAGTATATGTTTACAATATTTCAAACTATTTCTTACAGATTTATTGCCATTGTAGTGGATAGGCTATCTCCATGTAGCTTTTGTAACCGGTAATAAGGTAGCATGGATATAGTTACTTACTACAATTTTGATAATGAATAGCCAAAAGCCAGAAATTCCAATCACATGAGAAAAATTAAATTTAATTTAATCTAAAATAAACGATAACTTATACTTGGTTTGATTCAGCATTTTTGGTGATCGGGCATCATTAAAATGACTTTTATACACCTCAATTAAAATTCTTTGTTACAAATGGCATATAATATTATTTAAGATAAGATAAGATAAATCTTTATTGTCATGAACACAACAAGGCGAACATGAAATTGGTTTTCTTTGATGCTTAAAAACACATACAATATATAAAACATTAAAAATATCAATACAATACATTAAAACTATATACAGCAGTAAACAAGTAAACAAACTATCTTTGGAATGTTGTGTTGGAAACATGAATAGAGTTGTGGACAAATGATTTCCTACATCGAGTGGTATTGCACATTAAAGGACGAATTCTACCTGATTTATTAACAACATATTTATCATTCAATGGGTGTGAGTTATCTTCCATTATTTTCTTAACTTGGCTAATAACATCGCGCCTGTAAACTGCGTCGATAACATTGACATTCTTTCCTATTATTTTACTAGCAGTTTTCATAGTACGGTCAAGTTTCTTTTTATCATTAGCACTCAGACTATTGTACCAAACAACACAGTTGAAAGTTACAACACTAAGAATAACACTCTGGTGAAACATAAAAAGTACATCATTATTGACTCTGAAAGAGTTCAGCTTTCTGAAGGTACAGCCGTTGATTAGATTTTTTAACAATATTTACAGTATTTGCATTCCAATTTAATTCACAATCTACCATTGTTCATAAATATTTATGTTCTTTTACAGTTTCTATCTTTTGGTCGTTTAATACAATATTACCAATAACACTTTTCTTCTTTCTGAAATCAAAAATTAATTCTTTGGTCTTATCCGCGTTTAATATAAGAAAAATTTTCTTACACCACGACTCAAACAACTTAAGTGTATTTCTATACTCATCTTCACAGTTATGCTGAATTATACCCGTAACAACAGAATCATCTGCATACTTAACTATACTAACATTATTACTTTCAATTTTGAAGTCATTTGTGTAAAGAGAGAAAAGAACAGGAGAAAGAACACATCCCTGAGGGACACCAGTGTTAGTGAAAAGAGTACTAGAAGAATGTCCACCTATCCTAACCACCTGTGGTCTGTTTGATAGAAAATCACCAATCCACAAGATTATGTGTGAATTAATATTCATATCACGGAGTTTATTTAATCATTTTCTTGACTACTTTTAGTTTTATTTAGTTATTTTACCATGTTCATTTTATAAACGTTGTAATAATATAGGCCTACAATCTTTTGAAGATATCTCATTTAAAAAACACTCTTATAATGCAATACTATTGGCTATTTTTTCAACCACATCTATATACTTTTTGGAAAAGAATGATAATCGACTTAAACATAATGTAGAGTATATACAATAATAACAATCGTTACAATTAAGGTATAACAGAGATTATTTTGATTTAAATTCTATTTTCTATAAGGTAATAACTCCTTCATTCTTTCTTAATTCTCGGATAGTGATTATTTTTATTACATAGAAATTAAAGTTTATTGTTTTTGAATGATAATAATATAATATGTAAATATGGGTAAATATAATAAGTAATTAAAAGTGAAAAACAAAACACTTTAGCCAGTTTTGATCTCTGTTTCAGTTGCGTACATTCTAAAACTTATGCTTTTCAACTAAAGTGGTATATAATAATAGGGAGGCTATATTATCAAGTAGCAGCCACTTTTGGTCACTTTCTTCAATGCTTTATTTGTTGAACACTTTACAATACTAAAAAAAGGGGGTGGGGTGGGATAGAGAATTGGGTTGCGAATTAATTGGGAGTGTGTCCAGGAGTTTTTTCCCTAGCAAACACAAGATGTGATTTCATTTTGTTTTGTTCTACCACATGCATGAAGGTGAGGACCAAGTGAGTGGGCTGGGTATAATCCACCATGATTGATTTTGAAAACAAAAAATCAGATGACATAAAGAAACGATAGTTGCTGAATTGTAAAGAAAATCAAGAAATATAGCTAATTTTAGGAAGCTTGTTTGCCATCGTCGCTCGATGGACGAGGTTTTACAGAAACTTCTGTAACATTTAAAATAGTTGGCATGGATGATGACATTTTACAAAACTTTCAATGAAATTGTTAATTATCTTTACAATTTTTGTTTTGGATCTCAAGATTGCCTTGACATAATATTTATGTCAAGTTCTTCAGGTATAAACATATTATTCGTCCACCTTCATCGTGTGTTTCGTATTACCAATGATTCACTTATAATTTCACTCTTCCCTGGTTGCATCATAAACGTTTCCAAATGACTTGGGTGTTACTTTTTTTTGTTAGAGGCCCCCACTAGAACCTTTATAACAAATAAGAACACTTGTCATTTTTTGTTAAACCTTTCCTCGTCGGTAATTCCAACGGATTGGTATCACGGATGACTTCATGAACTTCATACAAAGTTTATTTTGTTATGAATGAACTTTTTAGAAGGCCCCCAACATACACAGTATAGGTCTATAGAACCTTTGTAACCAAAAAACAAGAACACTTCTTGTCATTGTTGTTAAACCTTTCCTCGTTGGTGCTTTCAACGGATGGGCATCACGGAAGGCTTCTCAACTTCACAAACAATTTATTTAATTCTGAATGTTTTTTATTATCAATAATAAGTCGTGTTATTTATACATATTTTTATGGTTAATTTCAGAGTTCTCTTTAAAACATAATACTGAATGAAGTCATCATTTTGATTAGGGTTGGCTGTTGTATATTAATATTTACCTTGAATTTACCTTAAACTGTACGACTGTGAGAACTACTAAGTGTTTCCCTGCTACCAGTTAACCTAGGTAAAATCTGTTTGAAGAGCGTATTAAAAATGCCTATGTATACAAGTAGGCCTACAGTAATAATTTTATCCAGCAATTCAATCTGAATCAAGGTGCGTGTTGGAATGTGTCACGGTTCACTGGTCTTTTTGTATGCAGTTGACAAATACCACTAACTTATTATACTGTATTTATAGTATTAACATTATTTTGTCATATATATTCTCAGTTAACTATTTATTTTATAAATTCTATTTATTCTTGTTTGATAAATTAAAGATTGTTTGGAATATCACAGGGAAATTCTATAATACTATACAATTTAAAGACAAAATACCAATGAATTTTTAGACCTAGGCCCATTGTTGACAAATGAGAAATATACTAAATAAAAGTTAAACCTACTGTATTAACCATAACCATGCATTTACTATCATAATATCAATACAGTATTCAATAACATACCAAACAAGAAATACAAAATGCTTGGCAGGGGCAGCTTAAGCAAAATGCATGGCTGTAATTCAAATAAGCCAGCTATTCATAACATTGTATGATGTTCTGTTCAAACAAACATGGCACTTTCATTCTTTACTCAACAACTACAAGTAAACTGAGTGCTTACGTTATTGTATATTGTTATTATAATAACTCACTCCCTATACAGAATGTACCTAAGATTAGATCTGAAAAGAATAACAAGTTTTGATTAGTTATGTACCACTCATTTTTAGAGTCACAGTTGTGTAGCATTCCGTCGTGCTCATTTGTTCGTTAAATAATTTACCAGAATAGAATCTGAATGTCGATTTTCCATGGACCTTACCAACAACGCTAACGATGGAGTGGGTTCTTTATAAGCACATTAAATTAAAATAATGCAGATTTGTTGACACATTTTATGAAACCAACAACAAAAATGGACAGTATTCCTGCTAGTGAGTAAGTACACGATTCGTTGTTCATAATCTTTCATTTTGATCATCATTCATTATAATCACTTTTCATTATGATCACCTTTCATTATGATCTCCTTTCACTATGGCCACCTTTCATTATGATCACCTTTCATTATGACCACCTTTCATTATGATCACCTTTCATTATGACCACTTTCATCATAATCACAGTTCATTATGGTTACCTTTCTTTATGATCACCAGCTTTCACTATAGCCACCTTTCATTATGATCACCTTTCATTTTGATCACCTTTCATTATGGCCACCTTTCATTATGATCACCTTTCATTATGATCACTTTTAATTATGAACACCTTTTCATTATGAACACCTTTCATTATGAACACCTTTCATTATGATCACCTTTCATTATGATCACCTTTCATTATGATCACCTTTCATTATGATCACCTTTCATTATGATCACCTTTCATTATGATCACCTTTCATATAATTATGTATGATCTTTATTTATTTATTCTTTATATTGAGTTGCCTCTTCAGTCTAAGACTGTTGCCTCCTCTGCCTTCAGTTCACATTTATCATGCAGTACACACCAATCGTCATGCAGTACACACCAATCGCCATGCAGTACACACCAATGGTCATGCAGTACACACCAATGGTCATGCAGTACACACCAATGGTCATGCAGTACACACCAATGGTCATGCAGTACACACCAAACATCATGCAGTACACACCAATCGTCATGCAGTTTACACCAAACATCATGCAGTACACACCAATCGTCATGCAGTACACACCAATCATCATGCAGTACACACCAATGGTCATGCAGTACACACCAATGGTCATGCAATACACACCAATCGCCATGCAGTACACACCAATGGTCATGCAGTACACACCAATGGTCATGCAGTACACACCAATGGTCATGCAGTACACACCAATCATCATGCAGTACACACCAATGGTCATGCAGTACACACCAATCGTCATGCAGTACACACCAATCTTCATGCAGTCAAATATTGCGTAAATTATACCGTCACCTATCGACAAAATCGAATATCACGTGACGTTTATTAGACGGCTGTAAAACTAAGACTATTTAACCTTCTTTTATGGAATTCAATAATTGCAATGGCCTCCTAGTCGCGCCTATGTCTCGCATAATAAATTATTGTATATATAAATAACAGAGCATTCACAGAGATGTGTAGCGGTTAAAATAAGTACAGTATGTCAAGCATAAAAGAAATCTTAGAGTCGATGGCCTTAGTTTTACAGCCGTCTAATAAACGTCACGTGATATTCGAATTTGTCGATAGGTGGCGGTATAAATTACGCAGTATTTGACTGCATGACGATTGGTGTGTACTGCATGACGATTGGTGTGTACTGCATGACGATTGGTGTGTACTGCATGACGATTGGTGTGTACTGCATGACGATTGGTGTGTACTGCATGACGATTGGTGTGTACTGCATGACCATTGGTGTGTACTGCATGACCATTGGTGTGTACTGCATGACGATTGGTGTGTACTGCATGATGATTGGTGTGTACTGAATGATGTTTGGTGTGTACTGAATGATGTTTGGTGTGTACTGCATGACGATTGGTGTGTACTGCATGACGATTGGTGTGTACTGCATGACGATTGGTGTGTACTGCATGATAAATGTGAACTGAAGGCAGAGGAGGCGTTCCATATACTGAATGATGTTTGGTGTGTACCGGACGATTGGTGTGTACTGCATGACGATTGGTGTGTACTGCGTGACGATTGGTGTGTACTGCATGACGATTGGTGTGTACTGCATGATAAATGTGAACTGAAGGCAGAGGAGGCGTTCCATACTCCAAGAGGGCCCAGTGTATTTTATGATGAGTGACGTGGCTGTGTGTGAACTAGTACACCGGGGTAACCCCATACTCGTTTCGAAAGATGTACTAGGTTATTTAAGTGCACATGAGCTAGATGTGTACATTGGACATATAGTTTAATAGTCCTTATCCGAGAAGACTTGTTCTACCACCAAAACCCTGGAGCGAGTGAGCCTCGAACCCTTGCCGATGTTATGGCTACGTATTACGGTCCCACTGTCTTAATAACCGCTCGGTCACTCACTCGCTCGAGCTATGTCATTTTCATTGATAATAACTATAATAATACAACAAACAGGTGCTTAATGATCACCTTTATATTCATCCTTTTCTGACAAGCTTTATGTTTTGTTTACACTTTATTTAACAGCAACAAATTGTGGCAAGCTATTGTTTCAAAGAAATGGCCAGAAGTTGAACGACTGTGTGCATCCAAACCACACCTTGTAAATACTATGTCAGACTGGGTAGGTTGTTTTATATCAAATGATTAGCCTAAAAAATGTTTTGATTTATACAAATGAAAAAATGTACGTTATTAGGAACAAGGCAATCAAGATTGCCTTGTTTGGATTCAACTCATTCACGAATGTTTTGTATTATAACTCTTATGGCAGGCCTGTCTCTGCTGACCGTACATATAGAACGTTAAATAATGACAAATTGTGAAATGAATTCCGTGAATTAAAATTAAACTCTAATGAAATTTGATTTATATTGATGTATCAGTACAGCTAAAAATTACTGCAACGTAACCCACGCTCCAGCTTCGTGGCCACGCGTGGCTACGAGGTATAATTGTTTTTGATCACGATCCTACGAACTGCATTGTTTTTTGATCGCGATCCTACGAGAGGCATTGTTTTGCCACGCGTCTATTGTTATGTGTTGTTACAATGATTGAAAATACAGCAGTTACGCCCGATATTTTTTTATTTAGCTTAGCTAGCTAGGCCCAGAGTCTAGCGATTAATGTTTAAAAAAATCAACGAAGTACGACACATCCTATACGCTATTAAATTCGTACAGAGTACCAATCTAGCATGCCTAAAGCGTGGTTCCCACTAGCGACGCAACGCAAGGACGTAACGCAACGCAAGTGAATTGACCAATCACAAGCGATGGCTTATTCGCTTGTGATTGCTAACTGTCTATAACTTCGCTTGTCATTGGTTAAAACGCTTGCGTTGCGTTTACGTCCTTGCGTTACGTTCTAGTGGGAACCAAGCTTAATTACCTGTAGGCCTACCGTAAATGAAACCTATGAAATACGTCAGAATGTTGCCTTAGGTCTAAATGCAATAAAAATATTATACGGCCAAACTGTGACTTAATAGAATTAAACATCGTATCGCTATGTTTTAAATTCGACGACATATTATAATTAACAAGGACTAGTGCTGTTCCGCGTACCACGCCGAGAATGTTAAAGAGTCGTTATCCAATCGAGTTCGAACAATACCATGAAAGCCCCAGTGGTCTAATGGTTAGGACATCTGCATATCAAGCAGGCGGTCCGAGTTCGAGTCTCGGTTGGGGGGACTTTTTCTCATTCTCGCAGATTTCCTCATCTTTATTGTTTCAAATTTATTAATTAAATTTCAGTATATCACCGGGCGGTTTAGAATTAATGTTCATTGCCTGATGAGTTTATAATTAACAAAATAGAAATGTTCTCACTACTAGGCCTAACTAACGTGCGGTGAACAAATGATTAGCCTTAAAAAATGTTTTAATTTATGCAAATGAAACATGTACGTTATTTGGAACAAAGCTATCAAGATTGCCTTGTTTGGATTCAACCTTCACGAATGTTTTGTATATAAATAGTATGGCAGGCCTCTCTGCTGACCGTACATGTAGAACGTTAAATAATGACACTTTTTGTCTAAATTCCGTGAATTAAAATTAAACTCTAATGAAATTTGATTTATATTGATGTATCAGTACAGCTAAAAATTACTGCAACGTAACCCACGTTCCAGCTTCGTGCCTCTTCGTGTTGTTTTTAATCGCGATCCTACGAACTGCATTGTTTTTTGATGCGATCCTACGAGAGGCATTGTTTTGCCACGCGTCTATTGTTATGTGTTGTTACAAAGTAAACAACATTGTTTATCAATGAATCAAAAGGGCAACAGTGATTGAAAATACAGCAGTTACGCCCGATATTTGTATTGCTAGCTAGGCCCAGAGTCTAGAGATTAATGTTTTAAAAAACGAAGTTAGTACCACACACCCTATGCTATTGAGTTCGTACAGAGTACCAATCTAGCATGCCATGCAGTATTATAGTACTAGGCCTATATTAGGCCTACCGTAAATGAAACCTATAAAATACGTCAGAATGTTGCCTTAAATGCAATAAAAATATAGTATACGACGGCCACATTGTGAATTAATCAAATTAAACATCGTATCGCTATGTTTTAAATTCGACGACATATTATTATTAACAAAATAGAAATTTTCCCACTACTAGGCCTAACGGCACTCATGCGGCCGGTGAACCTCAGTGAAGTGGGCCACGGCCAACTTTGTTTCAACATGTTTGATTTGCGTTGTTTTTATCACATGTGATAATGAAATTCGCTCGACCACCGATGTTTCGCGTGTTTTTTTTCGCTCCCAGTCCGTGCACTCTTTAATGTGGGTCATAGGTTATTTGATTTTATTCAAAGAATATAATTATTATTTTAGCGGTGTTGGCTGATTCGTTCGTATAGGATAACATAATTACTTTTTACGCAATCGTAGTATTATTTTGTGATAATTTAACATGGAATATATTGATTTAAATCAATTTTTCTAGAGAAACTCTCGTACAACGAAATTTTTATCAATATTTAATATCAACAATCGCTAGGCTCTGGGCCTAGTCAACAAGGCCTGCCTGTCTCTGTAGCTAGGCAGGCCTACTCGGGCCTTGCTGTAAGGGGTAAAATTCGTCGATCCAAGGTGGGTTATTATATTGGCATTGCTCTCTTTTGATAGCTGGTAACAATGGTGTATATTCAAGACCTTCCATCGTAGGCATAGCAAAACAAAGCCGCTCGTATTATCGCGATCCAAAAACAATACCTTCCCGTCGTATCGCATGGGAACGCGTAGGAACGCGTGGCAACGCGATAAAAAAAAATACTTCGTGGAAGCGCGTGGGATCGCGATCAAAAGACAATACTTCGTGGGTTTGGCGATCATAAAACAATGCCCCACGCGTAGGCTAGGTTACGCGTGGGAACGAAGCAGTAATTAATAGCTGTACTGAAATAGTAATACATACTATAATCCTCAGTTGAGATATAATTAACTGTTATTTTCCATACAATAATAATGATTTACACAATAGATAGGTAGGCATATGTATTATCAACATGGAATTTTAAAAGTAAATTATGCATACAATATCATATTCAAATATAAAACAATTTTTATTCACAACAGTACACTTTTTTCTTAATAAAATATTTAAGAATAAGGAAAAAGAAAATTATAATTCAAAGGATATTCATAATTCAATAATGATGATTATGGTATATATTTTATGCATAATTATTTATTTTTAATGTCTCTCTTCAAAACAAATTAAAACCTGTACATAATCCATATACGCAATGAGTCACTTTAATGTAGTACTATGTATGTTTTTTCTTGTTAGGGTTATGAAACGTTATTAATGAGGAGTGTGTGGTGGTATGATATTCCAGAAAACTTAGTAATTCAGCTGATTGCTCAAGCATCAGATGTTTGCCTGGAATACACCAACTCGTCAACTGTAAGGACAATCATATAGAAAAGTACACAACTATTGCGTATACATTGATTTACCTTGATCTTGGACATCCTCCTTAATCTTGCAAATCATATATGTTTAGTTCCCTTCGTTGTTGGGTCTTTTATTAATGGAAAAGAAGTAACATACTCTTTCCCAGTGTAGGTTGAACTTCAGAAACAGTAAAAATTCTGTCCTTCCTATCTACAGTGCACAGACCTGAAGACAGTTAATTAAAACAAATATGTTGAGTATCGTTATACGTTATGTTATTTTATATGTGACGATTGTTTTATGTAATTTTGTTGTTTGTTCACAGTCTCCTACTATCGTTCATTGCTTATCACAAAGTGGGTACTCGATCGCATTGAAACATGTTTTAGAACGAAACAGACAACACGTGAATACAGTAGGACGGGTGAGTAGAGTACACATTAATAAAACAACTTGCTTTAAAATACATTTAAAAGGTAGACGATCCACGTTAAATGCTATATGTTTATATAAGATAAGAGAATGTGTTAATGTCATGGTCACAAACATATGTTCTATGTAAATGCACTTCTCTAACCAAACTAACATAATAATGTAAATCAGATTGCCTATTATTGTATGTAGTTTAAAGACTGCTTACACACTAGGACGATAACGATCGACAATATAAGAAAAATATAGCCCTTTTTTACATAAAAAAATTAAATAAAAAAAAGAGCCTTCTAGAACTATAAAATAACCATTTATTATTGATCAAATGACGTCTTGATCAATAAGAACAATAACATCGTTGTATCGGTACGATATTATCGCTCTTACTAATTGTGACGTCATTTGATTGGACATGAGAAATATTTTTGTCATCAAAGACAGCATAAATGGTTATTTTATATACAGAATAAAAAAATCTTCTAATTTCTTTTGTTTTATGTTTATCTTTTATCATCGATTTTTATCGTCCTAGTGTAAATGGACATTTAAGCGATTAAAAATAAATGCAATCGTTTTTATTTAGGTCTTCCTCTCTTCCATCTACTCTCAACTGTTATAAAAGAGTGCTATTGATACTGTTCCTCAATCCACTGTACAATACCGATGTATCAGATTAATCTCTGCCCGTTCGTACAATAGAGAACTAGTGCCGAAAATATTAAAATTATAGGGCTATGTTTTCTTGTGAATAGTTATAGAACACGTTACTGACATTGATTAACTTACTATTTTGCTATTTTATTACAGTGGAGTAGCCGAACACCACTGCATCGTTGTCTCGTTTCACCGGCTTTAACTTACAAGCAACATCATGATACTGCCATCTGCCTGATGACGTATGGAGCATCGTGTTCAACAAAAAATTCTGTAATCATGAAATCTAATTATATTATTAAATTAAGGATTAGATTTACTCAAATTAAAATCAGATTTTTAATAAATTAATGTTTTTACGAGTAAACACTTTTTGACGCAATAAGCAGTAGACATTTAATGATTAGATTGCACAATTTAAATGTTGTTATAAATCAGTAGTTAGACCTCAATTTGGGTACAGAAGGTACAGTATGGTGAGCGTGTGAGTCATTAACGTGAGATTTACAGATAGAAACATTTCAAATAAAATCACACAGTGATGTAATATAGCCTGTTTCTCCGTAAGCATTAACATCCGATTATTAAAAATTAATGGGTTCAGTCAAATTCAAACTTTATTCGAACAACGTTTTTGGATCAGAGGCACACACTTATAAAACGGTGCGTTCTAACATTAACAATGCAGTTACAAACATAAATTACATAACAATTAAAACATTAATAAAAACGATCAGTAGGTAAATTTAAATAAATAAATTTAGATTGCAGCCACAAAATACTTAAATCAATGTAGATAATTTTTCAAAACTATCAAATATTGAAACTATTAGAAAAAGTATTTATTAATAATGTAGATAAAATAAATAAATAATACTTAAAGTTATTAATTTACGTGATGGGCGGTCACTCTTAGTATAGTATTTCTATACCTCTATGCAGTAGTTAAGTATTGTTTACAAGGAAATAATATAAAAAGGTCATCAGGTAGTACATAATGTTGCTTTTCAATATTACCATTAGAAAAAAATTCCCAAAAAGTATCATACCCAAAATATACAAGATCATTTACGTGAATTAAAATGTAAGTCTGTTATAATTATAAGTATTACTGTATGCTATTAATTAACACTATTTGGTGTTTTAACTATTATCAGTAGGCTAGCCCTATAATGAATAATTCATTTCATATGATTGATTACTTTTAATTGATTACGAAATGGTTTTGTAAACATGTTTGCATTTATTATTTGTTTAGGATAACAAAACACCGATTGATCTGTATAATGAAAATGAGTGTTCAGAGTATGATAAAGAAACTAAAAAGGAAAAGAAAGGAGAGCTCATACAATTTATGGAAGGCAAGTAGATTTTTTACACCTGACATTGTTATGTATTGTTAATTTACGGTATTGTTGGAAAATATAAAGTAGGTGTGTGAATACATCAGGTTCAATGAAACGTAACAAACAAAGCATAATCTTATAATGCAATCCATTTTATCATTATTTTACCGAATCTCAATTTTTAATATTGATTATCAATGTTTATATCGTTTTAGCTCTGTAATATAAATTTTCTCTGTATACTTATTTGTTTTATCATATTTAGATTTCAACAAAATATCAAAATATTTTCTATTATCTTTTAACCTCAGACTGTGTAATATCACTTAAATATTCATTGATAGATAGATAGATAGATAGATTGTTTATCATTGCAATAAAAGTGGGCTGCTCCCACAAAAGAGAAAAACAAGCGTAACTGTCCATGATAGGTTTGTTATTACCTATTAAACCGATGGTAATTCAAATCCTGTTGAAACGTTTACTGAATCATGAAAACTTCAAGATAAGCTGGTTTATCAATGTGGTATTGTGCCATTTTGCTGGAAAAAATAAGAATTAAAACGTTTTTAAACTTGAAAAGTTTTATACAATTAAAAAAGTATTGGATCCAAAAAGGACACTAAATAACTACAGTCATTGAATCATAGCAAACAACAAGATAAGTTGTTAGTGATGATATGGATAGTATAACGACGTGCTTGAGGCATTTATTTATTACTGATTATTCTATGTTTGATTCTAAGCTTTAACATGATTTAAAGACGCATCCTAATAAATTAAACATTTGATATACAATTGCTTCTTACATAGTAATCATACCACTGGTCCAAATGCTTACAGTCTGAACAATTAATTTAATATAACAGTTTGTTATTTTCGGAAAAAATGATCTTTTTCTTTGATAATATAAATACATGGCACCATTAATTTATTATCCAAATATTTGTGTCTTAGAGTTTTCAATTCCAGCTGAAGTAATTGCTAGAGGTAAGGAAGCAACTGCAGTTTTCAAAGAGGCTCTACAAAATGGTACAGTTACAATAGTCAATTCAAGAAGTATGTTCCTTGGGAAAGAAGGAGCTGGCAAAACAAGTTGCGTGAAAGCTATTCTTGGAAAAAGGTATGTTTGTTTATGATAATATGTAGATTATTCTACTGAATTATTCTATTGCGTATAGAACTGTCGGCGAATTTTAATCCAAGATCTAACAGAAGATTAACACAATATTCCCAATGTTGTATTATTATAATGTACACATTGTTGGTGGTCGTCAATTTTAGTGAAGACAACTTGAGGAATCCTATACTTAAAGTTCATGTTTCATAGTGTAGAAATGTCCAAAAACGTCTCAAAACAGCAGTTTGATGAAGCTTTGCCTAGTAAAGCACACGGACAACATGCTTCGACACAGTTAATTTCAATAATAATTACGTAAACATTATATTATGTTTATTATTGTTTAGATTCGATCCCAAGGAACAGTCTACCGACGGAATAGTTGTCGCAAACACACTGGTTGAAGCATCAGGAGACGATTACCAAAAGTGGCAGGAACACAATATTGACGGTATTGAAAAAGTATAGTGTTATTGTAAAACAAAAGCTTCTTGGTTGGTTTTTTTTTCTTCAAAATTAGTTCTTTATTGGGAACTAGAACTAATGAGACAGATTTGTCCAAAAATATTTCTCATTACTACTATAGCATGACCTATTGCATCGATGGAAGATCGCAACAATGTTTATGTTGACCATTATCAGAATGTATTGGTAGCTTTAACATATACTGTATACATACAAAACACATACATATTTCGGTAGTCACATCTCCTTCAGTGTGAGGAATTGATTGAACAAAAACAAATATATACCGATTACCACCTGGAAGAATGTAATGATGATGGTAAAATACCATATATAAAATACCAATATATACCAAGCTTGAATAAACATCAATGAAGTGGAAAAGTTCGAGTAAAACAAGGGATTTAATTGGCTAACCGGCCGTAGATTGGTATTATAAACCTGTTTGTTTCCTTGATATTACGTTGTTGTAATGTAACGTTATTATGTATTTTATAGTAATTCAATTATCGAATGAGATACGAGAAGAAGCAGTGACAGAATATGTGGCAAAACAATTACTACAGAGACAAACTAACACATCATCCATTGAATCTGATCAGATAGAGAAACCGGCTGAAGTTATGGTACTTTTTTCTTCTACTACAAATTAGTAGAGTATTATTTGTTGAAGAATTTGACGAAATTTTAACTTATTTTTTTATTATTTGTAGGATGTTTTAAAAGAAGATACAAAGGAATTGAATCTAGATGAAAAGGGTATAATTATTATTGTCTGTTTTGTATTTTTATTATGATTAGAATTATCATGTATTGGAACAACTATTTGTTTGTATTTTGAATTATAAAATAGAAATAAACAAATAATAATGTATTTGCTTTAGATGACAGAGGAAATACACTGGCAAAACAATCTGAAAAATTTCACAAATTACTTGTTAAAAAAATCAGTGACAAACGTGACACTACGGCAAACACTAGTGGGACAGTTGGTGTGCTTGGTAAATTAAAATTTTGGGCATCCGGAGACAAGCAGCAGACATCAAGCCAAACTACTAAACCTCAGAATATTAGTAGCATTTGGGATTATGCAGGGCAGATGACATATTATATAACACACCGAGTGAGTAGCATACAATACATGGTCAAAGTTTTAACAATATTTAATCTTTTGTATGATTTATCTTTTAGGCATATAGATAACAAGTTTAGGTCGAAGGTAGAAGCAGGAGGTATCAGTGTTATTTGTGTGGTTTTCCGTTCAATTACTTTATTACAGTACACTTTATTCCGTTTAGTTGTTCCTGACAAGAGGCGTTACGTACATTGTAGTGTTCAGTGCAGTAGATGGACTCCATGAGATGGTAAAAATAAGGGATGTAAATCAAAGTACAAACAAGAAGAAAGCTCTAACAGATTGTGTAAATTTATATATTATGATTTGTTTTCTTTTGAATTATAAGGGAAAGTTGTTACTCCAAGCCATTGTGCCCCAGTTAGTCGGTTGACATTAGCTTAACAAGCCGAAGTTTCCTCTTCTTACCGTTTGAAAAGTAATTATAAATTAATTTGCGGTAATATATGACTGGCTGTTTAGAATGTCTTGTGCCTGTAAATTATAGCTATTGTACAGTTATTTATTGTTTTCAGGGATTTTTGGGAATGACGAATTTGGGAATGACTGTTTTCTGGATAAGGTCCATTTATGAATACGCCGTGGTGCGATATGGTACGCCTAGCATAGAGAGAAGCTTAAACGGTGTAGTTTTACCGCCCATTATACTAGTCGCTACTCACAAAGACAAAGTTAAAGGAAGAAACAAAGCTGCGAAAATTGCCAAGGTAAGTGACGTAAGCTTGATAACATTTATTTAAAAGATAAGTTATGTATATTTAGATTTGATAGGATTAGCTTTTTTACCTTCACTTTCTCTACCCTAAAAGAGAGATGAATGAAAATAATAAGAATACGAGAATACTATTAAAAGATCGCCAAAATATAATGCCGGTTTGAAATACATTTTAAGATTAGAAATACATTTTACACCAATAGATGCAACATATTTTTAGAATCAACGCTGTAATGAATTTTAATTCACAACATAATATTTCTATCAGTAATACATTTAATAATGGTGCCATCAATAGGAAGAAACTGTATTCTCTCATCGACTATATTATAGTATAATATATATTGTACTGTCTATGTTAATACATGTTTAATTATGTTTGATATTACAGATTGAGGCTATGGGTCAAGAAATACTTGAAGCTATCAAAGACACACCATACGAAAAACACGTAGATCCTGAGATATACATGGTAGATAGCAAATCTCGTAGAGGAATTGAGAAACTCAAAAAAAGAATTGGAGTTTTCATGAATGAGATGAAAAGAAAGATTCCAATCAAATGGGTTGATTTCCAGACCAAGATTCAAGAACTTGGTAAAACAAAGCTGTTGTTGTCCTTAAATGAGGTAATTTAAAGTCAAATAATTGCAATGTTTTTCTTTCAATCAAAGATTTTAGTAATTTAATATCGGGAAAAATGTAGGCGTAATTACTGCTGATAAAAATAACCACTTTGAAGGAAAATATTATTGTGAAACTGAAAAAAGATTCAAATTGTTTATATTTATGACCCGGAAGTGTGACAAATTGTCTCCTTCACTTCTAAAAAAATGCGAATACAATTTAGGCCTATATATGCCGTTCATTCCTGTTACACAGTGGTCAACGCGCAACACGAGACGTATAGGCTGTTTAGTTGACTACGCGTTCGAAAATCAATATTTACGCCCTAGTTTATGTATCAAAAATAATTTATTGAAAGTGTTCCATTACCTCCTTCTTCTAGATAACCAAAATCGCAAATGAATGTGAAATTGGTGATTCAGAACTGACTATGGTTCTGGACTACCTGAATGACACAGGGAATATTCTGTACTCTAAGAATGAAGAGAAATTAAAGCATGTAGTGCTAATAAATTTACAAACGATGGTTGAAATGGTGACAGAAATCTTCACTGACAAAATACCAGACAGCATCGGCGGAAAGGTAAGTTGACATCTTGCCCAGCTTGTTTAGAATGAGATGTGAAAGATAAACTAATGAAATTATCATAATTCGAACATTAAAAAGCATTTTATTGTTTTGACATCTCTGTTACTGCCTAACTTCTGTTTCTGAAAAAGTTTGTTATAAATAAAGTGATTGTTTGGCATAAATACGAATCCAAAAAATAATAGCTGTGATAAAAATAAAATAAATTAATGCTAGTATGTACTGTATGTCTATTACAGGCAATTGATACATGTGTTTTTATGATTCATAGTTATCTATTAATTTTTGTAGTGTATGTTGTTTTTTATAGTGGTCTAGATTAAATCAATTATGGGAAAGATTTAATGTCGAGGGAATTCTGGAAGAGGAATTAGTACGTCATTTATGGCGGAAACTGATTGAATTAGATGAAAGCTATTTGGATATCTTCTTAGATGTATTGAAGATGTTTCAACTTGTATTCGAAACGCAAACTGTGACGGTGAGCTTTTGTTGTTTCTTAACCATTTATGAATTTACACTGGGTAAAAAGCCATTTAAAAATGGTTTCAATATGGACACTTCTAATTCTTACTGTCATTTTACAATTTCTACAACATTTCTTAACATAAATTATCTTACAATTGACCTCGAAGATGGCGGGAAACAATGGGAGACATATTTTAATTTAATAAAAAGTAGTGAACAAAATCTCTTTTATAGGATGAGGAAAATGACAGTGACCGAGTGTTCCTGGTTCCTTCTCGGATACAAATTAGAGACGATGCATTGGAAGTAAAGGAAGATTCGAGTAACATGGTGTCGATCTATTTGACTACCCCCAAACCTATGGACTTTCTTCCTGACGCCGTCTACCACATGTTGATTGTTGAGTTCCTACACCTCTCGAAGATTAAAGGACGGAGAAGTGATGATTTTCAATTATACCAAGATCGTAGTGATTTTGGATTTGATAATCACGTTGTCAGTTTTGGTGCCGTTGAACATAAAGAGGATAACAAGCAAAGAAGACGACAAGTTAACGCATTGAAGGTGCGTATTTATTTTTGGCTACCATCACCACACCAAAGTTCTAAGTCAAAATCTGAGCACATCGTTCACATTAGTCCTACGAACAGAGAATTTTTCTATTTGTTAACACCCACTAAACAGCAATCATTTGCAAATTACACGATGAAGGTTTGTGGAGCCTCAGCTGGTGGTTAACGTGCTTTCGTTTTTAGTTTCTGCCTCAACCTAATAGGAAAAAAATAATGCTCCCTCCATAAGCCTCAATTAAGCCCGATATAATTCTACTCATCCTGTAATTAGCAAGATGTGCATAATATTAACACAAATGATGGCAAATACACACATACAAACTACTGTAAATTATGTACGATGTTACAATTGCTCAGGCTTAGCAGTCTCATTTGATCATTGGCAGCCAGGCATATTAGCAATCATTAGCAAAGTGTCAGTGTCAATTGTTAACACTATACCTCGTTCTTTTGCACTCCGCGAATGCGCCGCAGTTTAACATATTGCCTTGTTACTGTTACAAAAGTAAGCCTACCTATGAAAGTTATAGAGTCCAATATTATTTATCTCTTCTGACCATTTGTTTCTATCAGTAAATCACATTTATAATATCGAAATTTCCATAATTTATTCATTTAAAACAAACTATTTATGTATAATTTCTTTCGTCTAACTACGAACATTTTATGAACTTTCTAATTTATAAATATAGCAAATTTTAAACGTGAATAATAACAACAATAATTCATGATGATTGACTATTGTGTTTTTCAACAGTTTCAAATAACACGCAGAGATGAAATTAGCAAAGATGAGAGAGGTACTACCAGGCTGATAGATAGACCACAACCAGCTTTTTGCAAAGAGGTAAGGCAAGCCAAACCTACATCGTTCTATGTATGATGATGTACATGATGTTGACCTAATTAAGATTGAAATTGAAATAATTTGTCATATTTCGCACTATGAGAAATAGAAATTCTAAATGATATACAACATCGGTAATACAAATAAACATTTATATTATCACGTAGGTTTTAGACTTTCTACAGAAGCATTTGGAATCCAAGTGTACAGTCGGCTACAAACTGTCCGTGCTCTGCATAGCGTGTGAATCTTCCAAGCTACATTTCCATGATCTACAACGATGTTTAGACAACCCGACTGTTCCATGTGGAAAAATCGCAATGGTTACTGAAGGCTTCAGAAAACTGTTTTTAACAGGTGATTATCAAAAAAAATGTACTATTATTTTGCTTTTTATGTAACGAATTTTACTGTACGTCTACCTTATGTAATATTAATGCTTATATTGAATGGAACAATATTTTTTTAGGTACAGAACGGCCCGACGCAGAACCATTTACACAGTCGCGTCAAAACCCAGGTAATTTACAATGACTTTTTTAATAATAAAAATTAGCCATCGTCAATATCAAAAGTGAATTCGGCCTATAAACAACTTAATAAATATATGTGTTTATATAATACAGGATCATTCGAAACAGAATTTCAGCAAATGCTGGTAAATACGTCAGACTGGTATGATGAATACGGTTCACTTGACCAGCTGAAGATGTTGTGCAAAGACCTGATACGACCTTTCAACGATCTACAGAAGGCTAAAAGCACAATGGAGGTGTTTAAGTTAATGCAATCCGCCGGTTATCTTACTGCTACTAACTTTGAAGTTGTCATCGACGTAATCAATGTCACTGGTAAACAGGGTGTTCTGGAGGAAAACAAACTGCTGAAGGACACTTACGAAAAAGCCGACCATCAGGTAAAATCGTTCACACCGTATCGACAAAAACTGATTAACTTCGGTAACAAACTTTCAGAAGGCAATGTAACAACACTGGTTAACCTAGAGAAGGTTTCCAAGAAATACAAAGGCAATCAGTGGACTGTGATATTGGATCTTGAACAAAGGGGTATCCTAAATAAACACAAATTGGAACCATTTATCGAAAAGTTGAAGAAGAATGAGTTAACATTAGCCGCTGAAGAATTAGAAGATAGTGACGAGCCTTATGACTTGGTTGCTGACTTACTGGCTTTGCGCTGAGTAGTCTTCTGACTGCGCCACTGGGCTGCTTTGTTTCATGATGTAGAAGTCTCAATCCAATAATCAAAGGCAGATTTCACAAGGAATATTGGTACACCTCAGAGAGACAGGTTAAGCCCATTATTATTTGTCACCTACCTACTATTAACTCAGTGTAATATCTTGATGACATTGATTTCACCTCTCGACATCAACTAGCGCAGCATCGATGACATCGAACGGCTTCTCGCTAAATTCAATTTTGTTGTCAACAAAGATAAAAACCAAATTCACCTGTATCAGGAGACAGACAGCAGAGTCCGAACGAGAATGGCGGCAGGTAAAGCAAGTTGGCTTTTTTTATTGGGAAGAAAGATGATAAGAAGCTGTCAGCAGAACCCTTCAGAAAACTAAACTAAACTAATTAAAATGTTAAGGGAAAAAATATCTGAATCTCTACAACTCACTCGTGAAACCGATCTTACTCTATAAAATATCTGAATCTCTACAACTCACTCGTGAAACCGATCTTACTCTATAAAATATCTGAATCTCTACAACTCACTCGTGAAACCGATCTTACTCTATAAAATATCTGAATCTCTACAACTCACTCGTGAAACCGATCTTACTCTATAAAATATCTGAATCTCTACAACTCACTCGTGAAACCGATCTTACTCTATAAAATATCTGAATCTCTACAACTCACTCGTGAAACCGATCTTACTCTATAACTGGGAAGTTTGGTCCAACTAAGATTGACGTAACAAAGCACACCTTTCAGTTTGCATAAACACACTGTATAATTGTCATTAATATTAGTAGTAAATTTGATGGATGGCAATGGATGGCAATGTAATTATGGTTTGATATACAACATTTTAGTGGTGGATAATTTAAGGTGTGTCGTTAAAGGTAATGTTAATGGTAATTAGTTTTTGACTATATTTTTTTTTAAATTTTTTGCATAAATAGTATAATCATCGATACATTGGCATTATGTTTTATTTAGAAATGTATGACAAGTAATTACTTTGATTCAGCATGTTGGGGATTGGTCATTTAAAGTTTGTTTTTATAGGTAATGCGATACTATGTGTAGTATATTAGCTTATTTTCTTGACTATACATTTTATTTGATTAGTTATTTTTCCATGTTCATTTTACATAACTATATAATATTCATTAATATTATTAGTAAGTTTGATTAAAAAATGTATGAAAATTTTATTACTATGCTTTGAAACAAAATGTTGGTGATGGATAATATAATGTTTGTCGTTAAAGGTAATTCGGTGGTATATTCGTTTTTTATTATATTTTTCATTTGAATTAGTTATTTTACCATGTTTCTTTGCATATATTCATTGAAATTATATGTTGGTTTGATTTAAAAATGTATGACAATGTCATTGCTTTGTTTCAGTCAGCATGTCGATGTTGGGCCATTTAAGGGGTAAAGTGTACTATATATTTGGTGAATTGGTTTATTTTTTTGACTATATTTTTCATTTTAATTAGTTATTTTACCATGTCCATTTGCATAAATTGTCATTATGTTAGTTTGATTTAGAAATTGGTTGTGATTTATTTAGTGATTGATCAGCTTTGTGTTTAAGGTAACGTATGTAGACCTCCGTAATTGTATATATTGTCTTTATTATACTTGTTATTATAACATATTCATTTTGAATAAAATATATATTGGAATGTATACACACTTGTTATCCATATTTTTGTTTCTTTTTAAAAAACTATTATAATGTATTAACATTACAGTTTGCATACTTTTAGAAAAGTGTGTATGTATTCCCTGTTACAATTAAGGTACAATAATATTGATTACCTTACAGTACTTAATATAACAATGAATAAACTAGTATTTTGTGTTTCTCTGTCTACAGCAAATCATCTGCTATTCTTTCTTAACCCATATAACGGAATTTATAAGTAAAAATGGTTCTATGCAATGATCGTTAAATTCAGCACTATTTACCGAAATACTAAAACATGAAAAGCATACGTTTTAAACAGAGCAGGTTAATCTTCTGTTAAGGTAAAAAGCAACAGTCCTATAGTTGAATAATAAAATTAATTGGATATAGTATACATTTGCGTGAAGCTATTATGCTAAACTAAGTAATATAATACAAAACGTATAATTCATTACAATGGATACATAATAATAAAAAATGATATAAACATACTATATTTCGAATACTTCAGACAGCTGAGGCTTGCTACATATTTCCTACGTTTGTTGATTTATTATTGCTAAAGCTTATCATTGTGTATTATAACTTTATAAATCAGCTATCTACAGTTTTACACTTCCCAAGTAAATATAATCAAATAATGTATGTTTTATCTATGTTCCTGATTCGTACATTCGAGAACTTCTGAACTTATCTACGGTTTTACACTTCCCAAGTAAATATAATCAAATAATGTATGTTTTATCTATGTTCCTGATTCGTACATTCGAGAACTTCTGAACTTATCTACGATTTTACACTTCCCAAGTAAATATAATCAAATAATGTATGTTTTATCTATGTTCCTGATTCGTACATTCGAGAACTTCTGAACTTATCTACGGTTTTACACTTCCCAAGTAAATATAATCAAATAATGTATGTTTTATCTATGTTCCTGATTCGTACATTCGAGAACTTCTGAACTTATCTACGGTTTTACACTTCCCAAGTAAATATAATCAAATAATGTATGTTTTATCTCTGTTCCTGATTCGTACATTCGAGAACTTCTGAACTTATCTACGGTTTTACACTTCCCAAGTAAATATAATCAAATAATGTCTGTTTTATCTATGTTCCTGATTCGTACATTCGAGAACTTCTGAACTTATCTACGGTTTTACACTTCCCAAGTAAATATAATCAAATAATGTATGTTTTATCTCTGTTCCTGATTCGTACATTCGAGAACTTCTGAACTTATCTACGGTTTTACACTTCCCAAGTAAATATAATCAAATAATGTATGTTTTATCTCTGTTCCTGATTCGTACATTCGAGACTTATGATGCTGTTACATCGTACAGCATTCAGGGTTAAGATAATTCACGATAAAGTGATCTCTGCAGTGAATATTCTATTGGTGGGTCAACTCAATTTAAGGTAGTCGTCTCGGTCACAATGTTTTATTGTTCTTTTTGTTGTGTAGTTTCTTTGTAAACGGTAAAACAAACCAAAACCCCTTTTAAAACCGACTAAATGATGTGATATATAATGCGAGGGTAAGAGTCTACATAACCAAAATGTAGATTTGTGTTATTCTTGTTTCTATTATATGAATTAAGGTGGTAGAGTCAAGTAAGAAAGGGAATTGGCTGGACTTTTTTACTTCTGTGAGTGAGCATAAGGAGGATTGTGCTCAAATACTCGTTAAATAGAAATCAGTTGAAGTGAAAGTGAAAAACATGTTTATACCAAATAAATATAATTTTAGGTTTTGTTTTATTTGATAAATTTAGTCAACGAGTATATTTTATTTTAAACAATACACTTCTGCCAAGTTTGATCCCTGTTTCGGTTGCGTACATTCGAGAACTAATGCTTCTCAACTAACGTGGTATATATAATAATCGGGAGGCTACTCTTAGTAGTAGCCACTCTTGGTCACTTTCGTCAATGCTTTATCTTGCTGGTTTGTTGTAAAGCATTTCTTTGTGTAAATGCCTTTGCATTATAAAAAGAAAATGTGGAAATAGAATTGGGTTGCAAAGTGGTTGGGAGTGTGTCCAGGAAGGTGAAGGTCGAACGATCGTAATAATTTATGGCGCACCGCCAATGAAATATTAATAATTATTTTTTAATACAACACTAAATTACAAATACAATTGGAACATATTTATGTACATTTTAAATACCTTATATTAAACTGAACATCGTACATACTATACTATACTATGGTTCAGTCCGTTAAAAAAAATGTAATAAATAGAAATAAGCCATATGTACTGTATTTTATTATACTGATTACTTGTTTTATTTTTATTCTTGTATATTGATCGTTTTATTTAAGGACTGTGTTTATTGAAAGTATTTAATCATTTTTATCGTATTAAAGTTTTAATTATTGTAATTTTAAGATTTATCCTTTTCGGCTCTCTGTTTTTTTTTTATTATCATTCATCTAATATAAATCTCATTCCACATAGGAGTTAAATTGCAAATCCATTATTATTTAACAATACAGTAGATGGCTATTGAAGATCCAACACCTATGCTACGTGTGCGTTTGTTCTTTTGTGGCAATGGCGGGCCGGTTACATAATAATGTCGCTTCCTTTATGTATAGCGCGAAGCGCATCATGAATGGCGGCTTCTTTCATGAATTTCCCCCCTAAATCTAAGCGGTGGAAATCGCGCTTATTTGGGAGTGGTGACTACAAACTAGTTTATAAGGGGTAACACAGATTGTTTTCTCTAACACTTACCATTTGGTTAAGATATACTGTACTTGATATTACATTGCTGACAAACTTAATTCGTATTTTATAATGGATGGACCAACTGTTGTTAAGAAGGGTAGAGGCGTTAATTTAATATACCGAGGGTTTCAACATTCCAAAGATAAGACGGCAAGAGACGGAAAACAGTATTGGAAATGTATAAAAAGGACATGTTCTGGAAGAGTCCACACCATGGGTGAAAGGGACGCACTTTTTGTTAGTATGGCTACTCCACATAGCCATGAAGTGGACGAAGAGTCTGTTAGCAGAGACGTAGTAAAGGCTGGATTATGTCAACGTGCTGCCGACAACCCAACACAACCACTCCGTCAATTTAACTTATTTTCAAAATGTTCTTAGCCTAATTAGTTAGCGTATTTAATTTAATCTATGTTCATACAATGTTCTTAGCCCAATTAGTTAGCATATTTAATTTAATCTATGTTCATACAATGTTCTTAACCCAACTCAATTAGCGTATTTAATTTAATCTATGTTCATACAATGTTCTTAGCCCAATTAGTTAGCATATTTAATTTAATCTATGTTCATACAATGTTCTTAGCCCAATTAATTAGCGTAAGCAAAATACATCGCTGTAACTCAAATAACCCAGCTAATCCATAACATTGTATGATATTCTGTTCTTAATCAAACAAACATGGCAGTTTCGTTCTTTACTCAACAACTACTTCAACCTGAGTTCTTATCAGTAATATTGTACTATTGGACTCACTCCCTGTAATACAGAATGCACATGGGATCTGAAAAGAATAATACTTTGATTATATGCGCCACTCATTGTTAGGGTCACAAGCTACTTTGTTTATTGAATAATGTATCAGATAATAGAATCTGAATGTCAATTTTCCATGGACTTTACCCCCAACAACACTAACGATGGAGCGGGTTCTCTATAACAACATTACATTGAAATAATGTAGATTAATATCCTATTTTATTGACTTATTTTACGAATCCAATAATAATGGAGAGTATTCCTGCTAGGAAGTAAGTACACGATTCGTTGTTCATGTTCATCTTTCATTATGATCACCTTTCATTATGATCACCTTTAATTATGTTCACCTTTCATTATGATTACATTTCATTATGTTCACTTTTCATTATGATCACCTTTCATTATGATCCTCTTTCATTATGATCACCTTTCATTATGTTCACCTTTCATTATGTTCACCTTTCATTATGTTCACCTTTCATTATGATTACATTTTATTATGACCACCTTCATTACGATGACCTTTCATTATGATTACCTTTCATTATGATCACCATTCATTATGATTACATTTTATTATGACCACCTTCATTATGATGACCTTTCACTATGATTACCTTTCATTATGATCACCATTCATTATGACCACCTTTCATTGATCACCTTTCATTTTGATCACCTTTCATTATGATTACCTTTCATTATGACCACCTTTCATTATGATCACCTTTCATTATGATCACCATTCATTATGACCACCTTTCATTGATCACCTTTCATTTTGATCACCTTTCATTATGATCACCATTCATTATGACCACCTTTCACTGATCACCTTTCATTTTGATCACCTTTCATTATGGTCACCATTCATTATGATTACATTTTATTATGACCACCTTCATTACGATGACCTTTCATTATGATTACCTTTCATTATGATCACCATTCATTATGATTACATTTTATTATGACCACCTTCATTATGATGACCTTTCACTATGATTACCTTTCATTATGATCACCATTCATTATGACCACCTTTCATTGACCACCTTTCATTTTGATCACCTTTCATTATGATCACCTTTCATTATGACCACCTTTCATTATGATCACCTTTCATTATGATCACCATTCATTATGACCACCTTTCATTATGATTACATTTCATTATGTTCACTTTTCATTATGATCACCTTTCATTATGATCCTCTTTCATTATGATCACCTTTCATTATGTTCACCTTTCATTATGTTCACCTTTCATTATGTTCACCTTTCATTATGATTACATTTTATTATGACCACCTTCCTTACGATGACCTTTCATTATGATTACCTTTCATTATGATCACCATTCATTATGATTACATTTTATTATGACCACCTTCATTATGATGACCTTTCACTATGATTACCTTTCATTATGATCACCATTCATTATGACCACCTTTCATTTTGATCACCTTTCATTATGATCACCTTTCATTATGACCACCTTTCATTATGATCACCTTTCATTATGATCACCATTCATTATGACCACCTTTCATTGATCACCTTTCATTTTGATCACCTTTCATTATGATCACCATTCATTATGACCACCTTTCATTGATCACCTTTCATTTTGATCACCTTTCATTATGATCACCATTCATTATGATTACATTTTATTATGACCACCTTCATTACGATGACCTTTCATTATGATTACCTTTCATTATGATCACCATTCATTATGATTACATTTTATTATGACCACCTTCATTATGATGACCTTTCACTATGATTACCTTTCATTATGATCACCATTCATTATGACCACCTTTCATTGACCACCTTTCATTTTGATCACCTTTCATTATGATCACCTTTCATTATGACCACCTTTCATTATGATCACCTTTCATTATGATCACCATTCATTATGACCACCTTTCATTGATCACCTTTCATTTTGATCACCTTTCATTATGATCACCATTCATTATGACCACCTTTCATTATGATCACCTTTTATTGTGTTCAACTTGCACTATGACCACATTTCATTGTCCATCTTTTATTATGTTCTATATGTTCACCTTTCGTTGTTCACATCACAAGCTTCATGTTTGCCTTCCATTATTATCATCTATATGTATGATCTTTATTTATTTATTTATTCTTTATACTGGGTTGCCTCTTCAGTCTAAGACTGTTCTCCAAGAGGGCCCAGTGTATTATGATGAGTTTGTGACAGTGGCTGTGTGTGAACTAGTACACCGAGGAAACCCCCACTCGTCTCGAAAGATGTACTAGGTTCATTAAGTGCACATGAGCCAGATGTGTACACTGGACCTACGTTATAGTCCTTATCCGAGATGACTTTTTCTACCACCAGAACCATGGAGCGAGTGAGACTCGAAACCTTGCCGATGTTATGGACGTACGTACGTGTTACGGTTCCACTGTCTTAACCGCTCGGCCACTCACTCGCTCGAGCTATGTTATCCTTTCATTGATAATAACAATAACAACTAGAATTTAATTCGTCACTTTGACGAATTATAGGTGATCATTTTTATAATTTTATTGATCTTCAATTTAAAAAAAAACATGCACATACGTTAAATATGACCGCAAAATATTGATATATGCAATCCTATTACCTGATGCATACAGTATATGCTATTAATGGTGCTGATTGGTGCCATAGAATATATACTCTATACGATAATAACAATAATAATAAAACCAACAAGTGCTCAATGATCACCTCACCTTCATATTCATTCTTTTCTGACAAGCTTTATGTTTTTTTTACACGTTATTTAACAGGAACAAATTGTGGCAAGCTATTGTTTCACAGGAATGGCCAGAAGTTGAACGACTGTGTGCATCCGAACCACACCTTGTAAATACTATGTCAGACATGGTAGGTTGTTGTTTTATATCAAATGATTAGCCTTAAAAAATGTTTTAATTTATACAAATGAAACATGTATGTTATTTGGAACAAAGCTATCAAGATTGCCTTGTTTGGATTCAACCTTAATGTTTTGTATATAAATCGTATGGCAGGCCTGTCTCTGCTGACCATACATGTAGAACGTTAAATAATGACACTTTTTGTCTAAATTACGTGAATTAAAATTAAACTCTAATGAAATTTGATTTATATTGATGTATCAGTACAGCTAAAAATTACTGCAACGTAACCCACGTTCCAGCTTCGTGCCTACTTCGTGGTCACGATTTATAATTGTTTTTAATCGCGATCCTACGAACTGCATTGTTTTTTGATGCGATCGTACGAGAGGCATTGTTTTGCCACGCGTCTATTGTTATGTGTTGTTACAAAGTAAACAACATTGTTATCAATGAATCAAAAGGGCAACAGTGATTGAAAATACAGCAGTTACGCCCGATATTTGTATTGCTAGCTAGGCCCAGAGTCTAGAGATTAATGTTTTAAAAAACAAGTTAGTACCACACACCCTATGCTATTGAGTTCGTACAGAGTACCAATCTAGCATGCCATGCAGTATAACTACTAGTACTAGGTCTATATTAGGCCTACCGTAAATGAAACCTATAAAATACGTCAGAATGTTGCCTTAAATGCAATAAAAATATAGTATACGGCCACATTGTGAATTAATCAAATTAAACATCGTATCGCTATGTTTTAAATTCGACGACATTATTTTTTTAACAAAATACTAATGTTCCCACTACTACTAGGCCTAACGACACTCATGCGGCCGGTGAACCTCAGTGAAGTGGGCCACGGCCAACTTTGTTTCAACATGTTTGATTTGCGTTGTTTTTATCACATCTGATAATGAAATTCGCTCGACCACCGATGTTTCGCGTGTTTTTTTTTTCGCTACCAGTTGGTGCACTCTTTAATGTGGGTCATAGGTTATTAGATTTTATTCAAAGAATATATTATTATTTTAGCGGTGTTGGCTGATTCCTTCGTATAGGGTCATATTTATAATTACTTTTTACGCAATCGTAGTATTATTTTGGGATATATTGTTTTAAATCAATTTTTCTAGACAAACTCTCGTACGACGAAATGAAACGAAGCATTTTTATCAATATTTAAATATCAACAATCGCTAGGCTCTGGGCCTAGCCAACAAGGCCTGTAGTAGCTAGGGAAGGCAGGCCTACTCGGGCGTAGCTGTAGGGGTAGAATTCGTCGATCCAAGGTGGGTTATTATATTGGCATTGTTCTCTTTTGATAGCTGGTAACAATGGTGTATATTCAAGACCTTCCATCGTAGGCATAGCAAAACAAAGCCGCTCGTATTATCGCGATCCAAAAACAATACCTTCCCGTCGTATCGCATGGAAACGCGTAGGAACGCGATAAAAAAATAATACCTTTCGTGGAAGCGCGTGGGATCGCGATCAAAAGACAATACTTCGTGGGTTTGCGATCATAAAACAATGCCCCATGCGTAGGCTAGGTTACGCGTGAGAACGAAGCAGTAATTAATAGCTGTACTGAAATAGTAATACATACTATAATCCTCAGTTGAGATATAATTAACTGTTATTTTCCATACAATAATAATGATTTACACAATAGATAGGTAGGCATATGTATTATCAACATCAACATACAATATCATAATATCAAATATAAAACAATTTTTATTCACAACAGTACGCTTTTTTCTGACTGAAATTTTTAAGAATAAGGAAAAAGAAAATTATAATTCAAAGGATATTCATAATTCAATAATGATGATGATAGTATATATTTTATGCATAATTATTTATTTTTAATGTCTCTCTTCAAAACAAATTAAAACCTGTACATAATCCATATACGCAATGAGTCACTTTAATGTAATACTATGTATGTTTTTTCTTGTTAGGATGATCACACGTTATTAATGACTGGTGTGTGGTGGTATGATATTCCAGAAAACGTAGTAATTCAGCTGATTGCTCAAGCATCAGATGTTTGCCTGGAATACACCAACTCGTCAATTTCTGTAAGGACAATCATATAGAAAAGTACACAACTATTGCGTATACATTGATTTACCTTGATCTTGGACATCCTACCTTGATCTTGCAAATCATTCATGTTTAGTTCCCTTCGTTGTTGGGTCTTTTATTAATGGAAAAGAAGTAACATACTCTTTCCCAGTGTAGGTTGAACTTCAGAAACAGTAAAAATTCTGTCCTTCCTATCTACAGTGCACAGACCTGAAGACAGTTAATTAAAACAAATATGTTGAGTATCGTTATACGTTATGTTATTTTATATGTGACGATTGTTTTATGTAATTTTGTGTTCACAGTTTTTTTCTACGTTTTCTACTATTGTTCATAGCTTATCATACAGAGGGTACTCGATCGCATTGAAACTTGTCTTAGAACGAAACAGACAACACGTGAATACAGTAGACACGGTGAGTAGAGTACACATTAATAAAACAATTTGCTTTAAAATAGATTTAAAAGGTAGACGATCGACGTTAAATGCTATATGGTTATATAAGATAAGATAATGTGTTAATGTCATGGTCACAAACATATGTTCTATGTAAATGCACTTCTATAAGCAAACTAACATAATAATGTAAATCAGATTTCCTATTATTGTATGTAGTTTAAAGACTGCTTACACACTAGGACGATAACAATCGACGATAAAAAATGAACATAACCCTTTCCTTACATAAAACAAAGGAAACTAAGTTTTCATTCTAGAACTATAAAATAACCATTTATGATTGATCAAATGACGTCATGATCAATAAGAACAATAACATCGTTGTATCGGTACGATATTATTGCTTTTACTAATTAAGACGTCATTTGATTGGACAGCATAAATGGTTATTTTATATACAGAATGAAAAATCTTCTAATTTCTTTTGTTTTATGTTTATCTTTTTATCGTCGATCGTTATCGTTCTAGTGTAAATTGACCTTTAGGCAATTAGGATTAAATAAAAATGCAATCGTTTTCATGTACGCCTTCCTCTCTTCCATCTACTCTCAACCCTTATAAGAGTGTTATTGATCCCTAACTGTTCCACAATCCACTGTACAACACTAATTTATCAGATTAATCTCTGCCCGTACGTACAATAGAGAACTAGTGCCGAAAATATTAAAATTATAGGGGTATGTTTTCTTGTAAATAGTTATAGAACACGTTATTGACATTGATTTACTTACTATTTTGCTATTTAATTACAGCTATTTAGCGATACACCATTGCATGTTTGTCTCGATTCATCGCATTTAACTTACAAGCAACATCATGATACTGCCATCTGCCTGATGACGTATGGAGCATCGTGTTCAATAACAAATCATGTAATCATCAATATTATATAATTATAATAAATTAATGATTATTTTTATTTTATTTAATGATTACAGTAGATTGCACAATTTAAATGTTGTGATAAAACATTAGCTATACTTCAATTTGGGTACAGAAGGTACAGTATGGTGAGGGTGAACGTCATTAACGTGATATTTACATTTCAAATAAAATCACACAGTGATGTATTATAGCCTGTTTCTCCGTAAGCATTAACATCCGATTATTAAAAATTAATGGTTTCAGTCAAACTCAAACTTTATTCGAACAACGCTTTTGGATCAGAGGCACACGCTTATGAAACGGTGCGTTCTAACATTAACAATGCAGTTACAAAAATAAATTACATAACAATTAAAAATTAATAAAAACGATCAGTAGGTAAATTTAAATAAATACAATTAGTATTGCAGCCAAAAAATACTTAAATCAAAGTGGAGAATTTTAAAAGACTATCAAATATTGAAAGTATTAGAAAAAGTATTTATTATAATGTAGATAAAATAAATAAATAATATTTAAAGTTATTAATTTACGTGATGGGCGGTCACTCTTAGTATAATAGTTAAGTATTGTTTACAAGGAAATAATGTAAAAGGTCATCAAGTAGTACATGAACGTTGCTTTTCAATATTACCATTGGAAAAAATGTCCCAAAAAGTATCATACCCAAAATATACAAGATCATCATAAGTGGGACTTGAACCAGCGATCTCAACTGTGAGAGGCTGGATACATAACCATTACACCACACTATCATCCACAACTTTGTAGTGTGCAGTTAACATATTTAGACTTAGAACTAATAAAAAAAAATGTAAAAAAAAAATATTCAGGGGGAATTTTATGTAGGGGAATTTTACAGTAGGCGGAGGTTTGTACTCTCGGAGTACCCTCTAGTTATAAGTATTACTGTATGCTATTAATTAACACTATTTGGTGTTTTAACTGTTATCAGTAGGCTAGCCCTATAATGAATAATTATAATTGATTACGAAATGGTTTTGTAAACATGTTTGCATTTATTATTTGTTTAGGATAACAAAACACCGATTGATGTGTATAATGAAAATGAGTGTTCAGAGTATGATAAAGAAACTAAAAAGGAAAAGAAAGGAGAGCTCATACAATTTATGGAAGGCAAGTAGATTTTTTACACCTGACATTGTTCTGTATTGTTAATTTACGGTATTGTTGGAAAATATAAAGTAGGTGTGTGAATACATGAGGTTCAATGAAACGTAACAAACAAAGCACAATCTTATAACGCAATCCATTTTATCATTATTTTACCGAATCTCAATTTTTAATACTGAATATCAATGTTTATATCGTTTTAGCTCTGTAATATAAATTCTCTCTGTATACTTATTTGTTTTATCATATTTAGATTTCAACAAAATATCAAAATATTTTCTATTATCTTTTAACCTCAGACTGTGTAATATCACTTAAATATTCATTGATAGATAGATAGATAGATAGATAGATAGACAGACAGATATAACCTTTATCGTATTGTTTATCATTGCAATAAAAGTGGGCTGCTCCCACAAAAAAGAAAAACAAGCGTAACTGTCCATGATAGGTTTGTTATTACCTATTAAACCGATGGTAATTCAAAACCTGTTGATGGATAAAAATAAACAGAAATTTGTTTAAGCTTCTAAAAGACAAAAGGACAACTTATTGATCAATAAAATTGTGACTATAAACGTTTAAGATAAGCTGGTTTATCAATGTGGTATTGTGCCATTTTGCTGGAAAAAATAAGAATTAAAACGTTTTTAAACTTGAAAAGTTCTATACAATTAAAAAATCTGGATCCAAAAACGACACTAAATAACTACAGTCATTGAATCATAGCAAACAACAAGATAAGTTGTTAGTGATGATATGGATAGTATAACGACGTGCTTGAGGCATTTATTTATTACTGATTATTCTATGTTTGATTCTAAGCTTTAACATGATTTAAAGACTCATTCTAATAAATTAAACATTTGATATACAATTGCTAATTCTTACATAGTAATCATACCACTGGTCCAAATGCTTACAGTCTGAACAATTAATTTAATATAACAGTTTGTTATTTCCGGAAAAATGATCTTTTACTTTTATAATATAAATGCATCACCAATAATTTATTATCAATATTTGTGTCTTAGAGAGTCCAGTTCCAGCTGAAATAATAGCAAGAGGTAAGGAAGCAACTGCAGTTTTCAAAGAGGCTCTAGAAAATGGTACAGTTACAATAGTCAATTCAAGAAGTATGTTCCTTGGGAAAGAAGGAGCTGGCAAAACAAGTTGCGTGAAAGCTATTCTTGGAAAAAGGTATGTTTGTTTATGATATGTATAGATTATTCTACTGAATAGGTAAAATATGTTAATAATTCAGAATTTATTGCGTATAGAATCATTCTTTCAATCGTTAATAGTACAGATTTTATAGCGAATTTTAATCCAAGATCTAACATAAGAACAAGTTAGTAATTTTAGTGAATTATGTGTAAGACAATTGAAAGCCTATACTTGAGTTTCATAGTATAGACATGTACCAAAAATGTCTCTAAACTGTTTAACAGGATTCTACTTTGTCAAGATCACTCGCGGTAATTTTGGATTCTGGCCAATCAACGACATGATTGATGTGACGTCATCTATCAATAACTTTTTTGTGTTAGTCCGTCGAGTCCAAGAAGACAATAAATAGGCTACCAGTGCCGTAGCAGGCTTAGCCTAGTATTGGAGCTTCTTATTATTCATACAAACAAATACGACGTGAATGATTGTTTGCATAAAAATAAGACATTAGGCCTATTAGGCAACACCTCCCTCTAAAATATAGGTCTGTGTGTGGTAGGCTACTGCTCTAGGCATACTGAGTCATATTAGTCTAGTCCGGGCCGTGTTAGCAACATGCAGTAGCCTCGAGGCCTACAAGCACCTACTTTCCCCCACACCGCTCACGAATTCCGCGCGCTGTGTAAATGGGACAACCTACGCGGTTTTCCGCTTACCATACCACTTACCGTTTACCTCTCGTCTGTGTAAATTGGCCTTGCCATTGTAAAGCACACAGTCAACATGCTTGACACAGTTAATTTCAATAATAATTACGTAAACATTATATTATGACTGTTTAGTAATGTTTATTATCGTTTAGATTCGATCCCAAGGAAAAGTCTACCGACGGAATAGTTGTCGCAAACACACTGGTTGAAGCGTCAGGGGACGATTACCAAAAGTGGCAGGAACACAATATTGACGGTATTGAAAAAGTATAGTGTTATTGTAAAACAAAAGCTTCTTGGTTGGTTATTTTCAAAATTAGTTCTTTATTGCGAATAGAACTAATGAAACAGATTTGTCCAAAATTATTCATTACTACTATATAGCATGACATTGCATCGATGGAAGACCATTATCAGAATGTATTGGTAGCTTTAACATATACTGTATACATACAAAACACATACATATTTCGGTAGTCATATCTCCTTCAGTGTGAGGAATTAATGGTACACAAACAAATATATACCGATTACCACCTGGAATAATGTAATGATAATGGTAAAATACCATCTAAAATGTACCAAGCTTGAATAAACATCAATGAAGCGGAAAAGTTTGAGTAAAACAAGGGATTTAATTGGCTAACCGTAGATTGGTATTATAAACCTGATTGTTGAAAGAAGGTTACTCCTTGATATTACGTTAATGTAACGTTATTATGTCTTTTATAGTAATTCAATTATCAAATAAGATACGAGAAGAAGCAGTGACAGACTATGTGGCAAAGCAATTACTACAGAGACAAACTAGCACACCTTCGACATCAACCAGTGTAATTGATCAGATAGAGAAACCGGTTGAAGTTATGGTACTTTTTTTCTTCTACTTTTTTTCTTCTACTACAAATTATTAGAGTATTATTTGTTAAAAAATTACACGAAATTTTAACTTATCTTTCTGATTATTCGTAGGATGTTTTAAAAGAAGAGGAGGAATTGAATCTAGAGGAAAAGGGTATAACTATTATTGTCCGTTTTGTATTTTTATTACGATCAGAATTATCATCAGTATCGTTTGTATTTTTAATGATGAAATAGAAATAAACAAATAATGTTGTATTTGCCTTAGATGACAGAGGAAATACACTGGCAAAGAAGTTTCCTGAACCAATTCACAAATTACTTGTTACTAAAATCAGCGATAAACTTGACACTACGGCACATACCGGTAGAACACAGAATGTTGGTGTGCTGGATAAATTTAAATTTTGGGCATCAGGAGACAAGCAGCAGACATCGAGCCGAACTACTAAACCTCAGAATATTAGCAGCATTTGGGATTATGCAGGGCAGATGACATATTATATAACACACCGAGTGAGTAGCATACAATACATGGTCAAAGTTTTAAAAATATTTAATCTTTTGCATGACTTATCTTTTAGGCATATAGATAACAAGTTTAGGTCGAAGGTAGAAGCGGGAGGTATCAGTGTTATTTGTGTGGTTTGCCGTTCAATTACTTGATTAAAGTACACTTTATTCCGTTTAGTTGTTCCTGACAGGAGGCGTTACGTACATTGTAGTGTTCAGTGCAGTAGATGGACTCCATGAGATGGTAAAAATAAGGGATGTAAATCAAAGTACCAACAAGAAGAAAGCTCCAAAAGATTGTGTAAATTTATATATTATGATTTGTCTTCTTTTGAATTATAAGGGAAAGTTGTTACTCCAAGCCATTGTGCCCCAGCAGTCAAGCCGAAGTTTCCTCTTCTTACCGTTTCAAAAGTAATTTAATTTGCGGTAATGACTGGCTGTTTAGAATGTATTGTGCCTGTAAATTATAGTTATTGTACAGTTATTTATTGTTTTCAGGGATTTTTGGGAATGACGAATTTGGGAATGACTGTTTTCTGGATAAGGTCCATTTATGAATACGCCGTGGTGCGGTATTGGCCTAGCATAGAGAGAAGCTTAAACGGTGTAGTTTTACCGCCCATTATACTAGTCGCTACTCACAAAGACAAAGTTAAAGGAAGAAACGAAGCTGAGAAAATTGCCAAGGTAAGCTTGATTACATTTATTTTAAAGATAAGTTATGTATATTTAGATTTGAGAGGATTGGCTTTTTTACCTTCACTTTCTCTACCCTAAAAGAGAAATGAATGAAAATAATAAGAATACTATTAAAAGATCACCAAAAGATAATGCTGTTTGAAATACATTTTAAGATTAGAAATACATTTTACACCAATAGATGCAACATATTTTTAGAATCAACGCTGTAATGAATTTTAATTCACAACATAATATTTCTATCAGTAATACATTTAATAATGGTGCCATCAATAAGAAGAAACTGTATTCTCTCATCGACTATATTGGACTTATAGTATAATTTATATATACAGTATATTGTACTGGTTATGTGAATACATGTTTAATTATGTTTGATATTACAGATTGAGGCTATGGGTCAAGAAATACTTGAAGCTATCAAAGACACACCATACGAAAAACACGTAGATCCTGAGATATACATGGTAGATAGCAAATCTCGTAGAGGAATTGAGAAACTCAAAAAAAGAATTGGAGTTTTCATGAATGAGATGAAAAGAAAGATTCCAATCAAATGGGTTGATTTCCAGACCAAGATTCAAGAACTTGGTAAAATAAAGCTGTTGTTGTCCTTAAATGAGGTAAATTGTAACTAAAAGTTAAATCGTCGCAATGTTTTTCTTTCAATCAAGTTATGTTTTTAAAATTTTAGTAATTTAATATCTGAAAAGAGATTTAAATTGTTTGTATTTATGACCCGGAAGTGTGATAGATTGTCTCCTTCACTTCTAAAATGCGAATGCAGTGTTGAACGCGCAACAAGAGAGGTATAGGATGTTTAGTTGATTGCGCGTTCGAAAATCAATATGTAGTTTATTTATCAAATATCATTTATTGAAAGTGTTCTATTACCACCTTCTTCTAGATAACCAAAATCGCAAATGAATGTGAAATTGCTGATACAGAACTAACTCTGGTTCTGGACTACCTGAATGACACAGGTAATATCCTGTACTCTAAGAATGAAGAGAAATTAAAGCATGTAGTGCTAATAAATTTACAAACGATGGTTGAAATGGTGACAGAAATCTTCACTGACAAAATACCAGACGGCATCGGCGTAAAGGTAAGTTACCATCTTGTCAACTTTGTTTAGAATGAGATGTGAAAAAAAAAATGGAATTATCATAACGTTAAAAAGCCATTTATTGTGTTGACGTCTCTGTTACTGCATGCCTTTATTAAGACTGTCTAAGCATAAACATGAATCCAAAAAATAGTATATTTTGATCAAAATACAATGAACTAATGCTAGTACTGTATGTACTGTATGTATATAATATTGTAATTTATACATGGGTTTTATGATTTATATTAATTATCTATTAATTTTTGTAGTATGTTATTTTTTATAGTGGTCAAGATTAAATCAATTATGGGAAAGGTTTAGTGTTCAGGGAATTCTGGAAGAGGAATTAGTACGTCATTTATGGAGGAAATTGATTGAATTAGATGAAAGTTACTTGAATATCTTCTTAGATATATTGAAAATGTTTCAACTTGTATTCGAAACGCAAACTGTGACGGTGAGCTTTTGTTGCTTCTTAACCATTTATGAATTTACACTGGGGGTTATAAATAAAACATGAACAAATTGAATAGCCAGTTTAAATTGCTTTCAATATGGATACTTCTAATTCTTAATGACATTCTGCAATTTCTACAACATTTTAGTCACATAAATTATCTTACAACAGGCCTCAATGGCGGAAGCATCGGGAGACATTTTTTTATTCAATAATAAGTAGTGAACAAAATCTCTTTTATAGGAAGAGGAACGAGAAAATGACAGCGACCGAGTGTTCCTGGTTCCTTCTCGGATACAAATTAATGACGATGCTTTGGAAGTAAAGGAAGATTCGAGTAACATGGTGTCGATCTATTTGACTACCCCCAAACCTATGGACTTTCTTCCTGACGCCGTCTACCACATGTTGATTGTTGAGTTCTTACACCTCTCGAAGATTCAAGGGAGGAGAAGTGATGATTTTCAATTATACCAAAATCGTAGTGATTTTGGATTTGATAATCACGTTGTCAGTTTTGGTGCCGTTGAACATAAAGAGGATAGCAAGCAAAGAAGACGACAAGTTAATGCATTGAAGGTGCGTATTTATTTTTGGCCATCATCACCACACCAAAGTTCTAAGTCAAAATCTGAGCACATACGTACAAAGAATGTTTCTAACACACACTAAACAGCAATCATTTGCAAATTACATGATGATTAGCCTCAATTAAGATATAATTTTACTCATCCTGTAATTGGCAAGATGTGCATAATATTAACACAAATGATGGTAAATACACACATACAAACTAAATTGTGTAAGATGTTACAATTGCTCAGGCTTAGCAGTCCCATTTGATCATATTGGCAGCCAGGCATATTATTAGCAATCATTAGCAAAGCGACAGTGACAGTGTTAACACTATACCTCGTTATTTGCACTCCTCGAATGTGCCGCAGTTTAACATATTGCCTCGTTGGTTACAAAAGTAAACCTACCTATGAGAGTAATGGAGTCCAATATTATTTATCTCTTCTGACCATTTGTTTCTGTTAGTAAATCACATTTATAATATAGAAAATTCCATAATTTATTCATTTAAAACAAACTATTTATGTATAATTTCTTTCGCCTATTTTAGGAACTTTCTAATTTATAAATATAGCAAATTTTAAACGTTAATAATAACCACAATAATTCCTGATGATTGACTATTGTATTTTTCAACAGTTTCAAATAACACGCAGAGATGAAATGAGCAAAGATGAGAGAGGTATTACCAGGCTGATAGATAGACCACAGCCAGCTTTTTGCAAAGAGGTAAGGCAAGCCAAACCTACACCGTTCAATGTATGATTGATGTACATGATGTTGACCTGAATTGACTTAAGAGTGAAATTAAAATAATTTGTCATATTTCGAACTATGAGAAATAGAATTTATAAAATGATACACAACATCGGTAACAAAAAACCCATTCATATTATCACGTAGGTTTTAGACTTTCTACAGAAGCATTTGGAATCCAAGTGTACAGTCGGCTACAAACTGTCCGTACTCTGCATAGCGTGTGAATCTTCCAAGCTACATTTCCATGATCTACAACGATGCTTAGACAACCCGACTGTTCCATGTGGAAAAATCGCAATGGTTACTGAAGGCTTCAGAAAACTGTTTTTAACAGGTGATTATCAACAAAAATGTAAAATTATTCGGCTTTTTATGTAACGAATTTTACTGTACGTCTACCTTATGTAATATTAATGCTTATTTTGAATGGAACAATATTTTTTTAGGTACAGAACGGCCCGACGCAGAACCATTTACACAGTCGAGTCAAAACCCAGGTAATTTACAATGACTTTTTTAATAATAAAAATTAGCCATCGTCAATATCAAAAGTGAATTCGGCCTATAAACAACTTAATAAATATATGTGTTTATATAATACAGGATCATTCGAAACAGAATTTCAGCAAATGTTGGTAAAAACGTCACGCTGGTATGATGAATACGGTTCACTTGACCAGCTGAAGATGTTGTGCAAAGACCTGATAAGACCTTTCAATGATCTACAGAAGGCTGAAAGCACAATGGATGTGTTTGAGTTAATGGAATCCGCCGGTAAACTTTCTGCTACCAACTTTGAAGTTCTCTTCGACGTAGTCGATGTCACTGGTAAACAGGGTGTTCTTGAGGTTAACAAACTGCTGAAGGACACTTACGAAAAAGCCGACCATCAGGTAAAATCGTTCTTATCGTATCGACAAAAACTGATTAAATTCGGTAACGCACTTTCAGAAGACAATGTAACAACGCTGATCCACCTAGAGAGGGTTTCTAAGAAACAATGCAGCAATCAGTGGACTGTGATATTGGATCTTGAACAAAGGGGTATCCTAAATAAACACAAATTGGAACCATTTATCGAAAAGTTGAAGAAGAATGAGTTAACATTAGCCGCTGAAGAATTAGAAGATAGTGACGAGTGTTGAGTAAATACAACATGGTTTACCGGTACCTAAAAATAGGAAAGAGGAGAGTCGGTATTACCAGATATGTTAGTATCAGGCTAGTTAAAGAATAATGTGTAGAATATACATCGAGCCTTATGACTTGGTTGCTGACTTACTGGCTTTACGCTCAGTAGTCTTCTGACTGCTCAGCTGGTCTGCTTTGTTTCATGATGTAGAAGTCTCAATCCAATAATCAAAGGCAGATTTCACAAGGAATATTGGTACACCCCCGAGAGACAGCTTAAGCCCATTGTTATTTGTCACCTACCTCGAACATGCCAACAACTATCAACTCAGTATATCCTGATGACATTGATTTCATCTCTCGGCATCAACTAGCGCAGCATCGATTACATCGAACGGCTTCTCGCTAAATGCAATCTTGTTGTCAACAAAGATAAAACCGACTTCACCTGTATCAGGAGACAGACAGCAGAGTCCGAACGAGAATGACGGCAGGTAAAGACAGTTGGCTCATTGATTGGGAACAAAGAGGATAAACAGCCTTCTGCAGCAGCCTTCAGAAAACTAAACAAAATATGGACAAGTAATAAAAAGGTTAAGAAAAAAATTAACTGAATCTCTACAACTTACTCGTGAAACCGATCTTACTCTATAACTGTGTGGTCCATCTAAGATTGATGTAGCAAAGCAACCCTTTCAGTTTGCATAAACACACTGTATAATTGTCATTAATATTAGTAGTTAGTTTGATTATCAAATGGATGGCAATGTAATTATGGTTTGATAGAACCTAAACGAACATTAGTTGCAACCATTTATCGATAATTTAAAAGATAATGAATTAACATCAGCGGCTAAAATATTAGAAGAAGCTACTCAGTGTTGACAAAATATGTGCTTTGGATGTTGTTTGGACAGACAAAATCGCCTAAATACATTGCATAATCAACACGTAGACTATTGTAAACTACGGATTATTTCGCGCCACTGTGTACATTAGCATCAATTCAAAAATCTGGTTTATTTGAAAATAATAAAAGTATTGTAGATTAAATTGAAATGCACCAAATGTACTTTATACACTTTATATACATTTATGTATTTATCAAATTTCCTCTATGAACAAATTGTCTCCATAACGGTCTGCCAGTGGCCGTTCAATAAGTTTCTGGAAAAGTAAAAATTGGAAGACGAGGCTTTCCTTCTTTATTCTCTCCACCAATTTTCAAAACCAAGCTCTCTTCCCATTCTGACAATATACTACTGTATGTTAATCTTGTTATAATAAACTATTGATTGTCTTTTGTTTGATATAGGGGCCACATTTAACTGTCGTACGATCATAATCATGTACCATCATATATGTCACCGGCATTTGACCTTGTTTAGCATACTTTTTTATTTTGATCGATTGATCGATTTACCAATTGATCGATATTAGTGTTCTCTATCTATAGTTTCAGTTATTAGTAAGTAGCAGCAGCTGACTAATCAGATTATTAATACCAACATTGATAAATGTGGTTTTATTCCTTTCCTTCTTGTCAATAATGTTGCCTGATTTTAAGTGGTGGAAATATGTATATGACTTAACCATAGCAGAAGTTACAAATTCAAAGAGTATACGTTTACAATATTTCAAACTATTTCTTATAGATTTATTGCCATTGTAGTGGATAGGCTATCTTCATGTAGGTTTTGTAAACGGTAATAAGGTAGCATGGATGTATTTACTTACTTCAATTTTAATAATGAATAGCTTAAAGCCAGAAATGCCAATCACATGAGAAAAATATCAATTTAATCTAAACTAAACGATAACGTATATTGGTTTGATTCAGCATTATTTGTGATGGGGCATCTAAGTTTTATCGTTAAAGTGACTGTTATACACCTTGACTACTTTTAGTTTTATTTAGTTATTTTACCATGTTCATTTATAAAAATTGTACTAATTATAGGCCTACAATTTGACGATATTTCATTTAAAAACGCTCTCATAATGCGATACTATATCACATCTATATACTTTTGGAAAATAATGATAGTCGACTTAAACCTAATCTAGAGTATATACAATAATAACAACAAACGTTACAATTAAGGTATAACAATGATTGTTTTGATTTAAATACTATTTTCTATAAGGTAATTCCTCCATTCTTTTTTAATTATCGGATACTGATTATATTTATTACATAGAAATTAAAGTTTATTGTTTTTGAATGATATAATAATATGTAAATATGGGTAAATATAAGTAATTAAAAGTGAAAAACTAAACATTTCAGCCAGTTTTGATCTCTGTTTCAGTTGCGTACATCCTAAAACGTTTCAACTAAAGTGGTATATAGAGGAGGCTACATTATCAAGTAGAAGCCACTCTTGGTCACTTTCTTCAATGCTTTATTTGTTGTAAAACATTTCTTATAAAAAAAAGTGGGGGGGGGGGGGGGGGATAGAGAATTGGGTTGCGAAGTAAATTGGGAGTGTGTCCATAGAGATTTTTTCCCTAGTAAACACAAGATGTGATATTTTTTGTTTTGTGAGTGGGCTGGGTATAATCCACCATGATTGATTTTGAAAACAAAAAAATTCAGATGAAATAAAAAAAACGATAGTTGCTGAATTGGAAAGAAAATCAAGAAATATAGCTAATGTTATGAAGCATATTGTTTGCCATCGTCGCTCGATGGACAAGGTTTTACAGAAACTTCTGTAACATTAAAATTGTTGGCATGAAAGACATTTTACAAAACTTTCAGTGAAATTGTTAATTATCTTTACAATTTTTGTTTTGGATCTCAAGATTGCCGTGAAGACATAATATTTATGTCAAGTTCTTCAGATATAAACATATTCTTCCACCTTCATCGTGTGTTTCGTGTATTACCAATGATTCACTTATAATTTCACTCTTCCCTGGTTGCATCATAAACGTTTCCAAATGACTTGGGTGTTACTTTTGTTTGTTAGAGGCCCCCACTAGTACGGGGCGCCGTTTGGGACATTGCTAATTTTGTCGAAATATTACAATTTTGTCTACACATAATTAATTTTGTCAATACAAAATTCATTTTGTCAACACAAAATTCATTTTGTATTGACAAAATTCATTTTGTGTTGACAAAATTTATTCTGTGTGGACAAAATTCATTTTGTCTCGACAAAATTAATTCTGTGTAAACAAAATTCATTCTGTGTAGACAAAATTAATTCTGTGTTGACAAAATTAATTCTGTGTAGACAAAATTCATTCTGTAACGAAAAAATTCATTTTGTGGCGACAAAATTCATTCTGTAACGACAAAATTCATTTTGTGTAGACAAAATTAATTCTGTGTGGACAAAATTAATTCTGTGTAGACAAAATTCATTCTGTAACGACAAAATTCATTTTGTGGCGACAAAATTTATTCTGTGTAGACAAAATTTATTCTGTGTAGACAAAATTCATTCTGTGTAGACAAAATTCATTCTGTGTAGACAAAATTCATTTTGTCGCGACAAAATTCATTTTGTTAGCCTAGCCTACTCAAGCGTGGGACAAAACGTTTTTTAAAACATTTTGTCCCACGCTTGAGTAGGCTCGGTTTTAGCATTTAAATTAGAAGGTGAAAAGGGCAAGACAGGGTGAAGCTATAAATGATGACAGCGCGCGAATCTTTGACATTTGTTATTGGTTCAGTTATTATGGCTGAGCATGCCTCCGTCTCTATTGCTCAATGCTATCATATTAATCTATTTTATATTATCAGGGACCCCTGAAAATATCAGATATGATCAGTAATAATTATTATTATTATAATGTATTCTATATTAAAAAATCGGAAAATGGTTTTCATTAGAGCCCTGCTTATTACTTAAGTAAAATGGTAGTAATGGGGCTATTTAATATTTTGTCGTTTAAAATATTATTTATTAATCTTATAAAATGTATATACTTTATTTTAAAATTAAAGATGTATTGTCTCCCAAAATCATGAAAAATAAAGATTTTTCAAATCGGACTTTGAATAGGCCATTATGCAGTTTTAATGAAGTTGTTCACTTCCATAAGAAAAAAGAACGGGGAAAAAAAATTATTTCACCTATAAAAAGACAAAATAAACAGTTAAATTACCCAAAAACTCATTGGCTTTCAGACAATTTGACCATTTTTTGCTTTAAATTACAGTTTTTTCAGGTAAATAATTTTTTTCCAGACCCAATTTTTTGTGAAAGTGAATAACTATTATGTGACATTAAAATAACATATTCAACAAAAAGATTTAAAAAAACATTTTTTCAGGGGACAATATATCTTTAAGATAATAATAATCATTGCAGAAATAATGATGCTGAAAGCTGTCCGTTATTTGAAGAAAAAAAAACATTTAAAGAACTGACTACAAAAGATTGCTCACGTTAGTTTTATTATAACAATCATCCACCCTGCGAAACCTAATAACCTCTAACCTACAGTAGTAAGTAGGCCAGGTAGCCTACGTTGGCTAGGTTCAGGACTGATTGCCCATAAAACATTCGATGTATAAATATCAACACCCCAGACAGTGTAATAATGACCTTTCCAGACCGAAAACCATTCTGCCCGAAATTACGATACTCTCTCGATACAATTCCATATTTTATTAGTGGAAAATGCATTTTTATTTAACATCAATCTTATTAAGCCAGCCAAAGACTGAATACGTACATCAAAAGTACAAAGAACAATGTAAACCTATAAACAATTATTTGCAATTAGCAATGTATAATAAATAAAATCAACCATGAAGTTGTAAAATAAGCATAGAAACATAACATTTATATCTAGCATTTTTAACATTATTATATTCAAACAACAGCATCGGACTCTGTTTTCAATTTAAATCGTTTGATTCGTGAGTCGAGGTAAAGAAAGTGCTTTACCATTTTTCTTTCAAAAGCATATAGCAAACAAGGCCAACAGCCACTGTAAGTCGCGTGCAGTTCAAAGAGTACAGAAAACGCGATAAAACGCAAAGTGATACCGGACCGACCGACCGACATAGTGAACTATAGAGTCGCTTTCACGCGACTAAAAACAAAAGTAAATATAAAACCTAACTAGATAGAAAAACTAAAAACAGTTAATTTAAATATAGAATCATAATTATAAACATATACAGAAACAAAATTTACATATTTGTAACAAAACATATTTTAAATTTAATACAGACCACATAAATAAATCGAGATAGAATTTGTAGAAGGTAAGTTTGCGTTTGCTGGTTTTTACAAAATAATGCTAATACACGCGTCCACACAAATGGTGCACCTATTAACAATTTGTTGGCACCGGTGTAGAGGAGGTCGTAAAACGATATTCGCGCGCTGTTTGATCGTACGCCTATAACTGTCAATCTTCGAGTTTCCAATAACAACCCCGCCTTCTAATTTAAATGTTAAAACGTTTTGTCCCACGCTTGAGTAGGCTCGGCTAACAAAATTAATTTTGTCGCGACAAAATGAATTTTGTTGCAACAAAATGAATTTTGTCTACACAGAATGAATTTTGTCTACACAGAATGAATTTTGTCTACACAGAATGAATTTTGTCTACACAGAATAAATTTTGTCTACACAGAATACATTTTGTCGCCACAAAATGAATTTTGTCGTTACAGAATAAATTTTGTCTACACAGAATTAATTTTGTCTACACAGAATTAATTTTGTCCACACAGAATTAATTTTGTCTACACAAAATGAATTTTGTCGTTACAGAATGAATTTTGTCGCCACAAAATGAATTTTGTCGTTACAGAATTAATTTTGTCAACACAGAATTAATTTTGTCTACACAGAATGAATTTTGTTTACACAGAATTAAATTTGTCGAGACAAAATGAATTTTGTCAAGACAAAATTAATTTTGTCCACACAGAATAAATTTTGTCAACACAAAATGAATTTTGTCAATACAAAATGAATTTTGTGTTGACAAAATGAATTTTGTATTGACAAAATTAATTATGTGTAGACAAAATTGTAATATTTCGACAAAATTAGCAATGTTCCATACGGCGCCCCGTACACTAGAACCTTTATAACAAATAAGAACACTTGTCATTGTTAAACCTTTCTTCGTTGGTAATTCCAACGAATTGGTATCACGGATGACTTCATGAACTTCATACAAAGTTTATTTTGTTATGAATGAACTTTTTAGAAGGCCCCCAACATACACAGTATAGGTCTATAGAACCTATATAACTAAACAAGAACTTCACATTGTTGTTAAACCTTTCCTTGTTGGTGCTTTCAACGGATGAGCATCACGGAAGGCTTCTCAACTTCACAAACAATTTATTTAATTCTGAATGTTTTTTATTATCAATAATAAGTCGTGTTATTTATAAATATTTTTATGGTTAATTTCAGAGTTCTCTTTAAAACATAATACTGAATGAAGTCATCATTTTGATTAGGGTTGGCTGTTGTATATTAATATTTACCTTGAATTTACCTTAAACTGTACGACTGTGAGAACTACTAAGTGTTTCCCTGCTACCAGTTAACCTAGGTAAAATCTGTTTGAAGAGCGTATTAAAAATGCCTATGTATACAAGTAAGCCTACAGTAATAATTTTATCCAGAAATTCAATCTGAATCAAGGTGCGTGTTGGAATGTGTCACGGTTCACTGGTCTTTTTGTACGCAGTTGACAAATACCACTAACTTATTATACTGTATTTATAGTATTAACATTATTTTGTCATATATATTCTCAGTTAACTATTTATTTTATAAATTCTATTTATTCTTGTTTGATAAATTAAAGATTGAGAAAAGAAGAAAATACAAAATGCTTGGCAGGGGCAGCTTAAGCAAAATGCACTGTAACTCAAATAAGCCAGCTATTCATAACATTGTATGATGTTCTGTTCAAACAAACATGGCACTTTCATTCTTTACTCAACAACTACAAGTAAACTGTAAGTTATTGTATATTGTTATTATAATAACTCACTCCCTATACAGGAAGCACCTGAGATTATATTTGAAAAGAATAAAAAGTTGATTAGTTATGCACCACTCATTTTTAGGGTAACAATTGTGTTGCATTCCGTCGAGCTCATTTGTTCGTTAAATAATTTACCAGAATAGAATCTGAATGTCGATTTTCCATGGACCTTACCAACAACGCTAACGATGGAGCGGGTTCTTTATAAGCACATTAAATTAAAATAATGCAGATTTGTTGACACATTTTATGAAACCAACAACAAAAATAATGGAGAGTATTCCTGCTAGTGAGTAAGTACACGATTCGTTGTTCATAATCTTTCATTTTGATCATCATTCATTATGATCACTTTTCATTATGATCACCTTTCATTATGATCTCCTTTCACTATGGCCACCTTTCATTATGATCACCTTTCATTATGACCACCTTTCATTATGATCACCTTTCAGTATGACCACTTTCATCATAATCACAGTTCATTATGGTTACCTTTCTTTATGATCACCTTTCACTATAGCCACCTTTCATTATGATCACCTTTCATTTTGATCACCTTTCATTATGGCCACCTTTCATTATGACCACCTTTCATTATGATCACTTTTAATTATGAACACCTTTTCATTATGAACACCTTTCATTATGAACACCTTTCATTATGATCACCTTTCATTATGATCACCTTTCATTATGATCACCTTTCATTATGATCACCTTTCATTATAATCACCTTTCATTATAATCACCTTTCATTATGATCACCTTTCATTATGATCACCTTTCATTATGATCACCTTTCATATAATTATGTATGATCTTTATTTATTTATTCTTTATATTGAGTTGCCTCTTCAGTCTAAGACTGTTCTCCCCTCCCAGAGGGCCCAGTGTATTTTATGATGAGTGATGAGTGACAGTGGCTGTGTGTGAACTAGTACACCGGGGTAACCCCATACTCGTCTCGAAAGATGTACTAGGTTATTTAAGTGCACATGAGCTAGATGTGTACATTGGACATATAGTTTAATAGTCCTTATCCGAGAAGACTTGTTCTACCACCAAAACCCTGGAGCGAGTGAGCCTCGAACCCTTGCCATGTTATGGCTACGTATTACGGTCCCACTGTCTTAATAACCGCTCGGTCACTCACTCGCTCGAGCTGTCATCCTTTCATTGATAATAACTATAATAATACAACCAACACGTGCTTAATGATCACCTTTATATTCATCCTTTTCTGACAAGCTTTATGTTTTGTTTACACTTTATTTACCAGCAACAAATTGTGGCAAGCTATTGTTTCAGAGAAATGGCCAGAAGTTGAACGACTGTGTGCATCCGAACCACACCTTGTAAATACTATGTCAGACGATGTAGGTTGTTATTTTATATCAAATGATTAGCCTAAAAAATGTTTTGATTTATACAAATGAAAAAATGTACGTTATTAGGAATTGGATTCAACTTTCACGAATGTTTTGTATTATAACTCTTATGGCAGGCCTGTCTCTGCTGACCGTACATATAGAACGTTAAATAATGACAATTTGTGTTATAAATTCCGTGAATTAAAATTAAACTCTAATGAAATTTGATAGTATATTGATGTATCAGTACAGCTAAAAATTACTGCAACGTAACCCACGCTCCAGCTTCGTGGCCACGCGTGGCTACGAGGTATAATTGTTTTTGATCACGATCCTACGAACTGCATTGTTTTTTGATCGCGATCCTACGAGAGGCATTGTTTTGCCACGCGTCTATTGTTATGTGTTGTTACAATGATTGAAAATACAGCAGTTACGCCCGATATTTTTTTATTTAGCTTAGCTAGCTATAGGCCCAGAAAAAAAAAAATCAACGAAGTACCACACATCCGCTATACGCTATTAAATTCGTACAGAGTACCAATCTAGCATGCCATGCAGTATAACTACTTGGCCTATATTACCTGTAAACGGCCCCTTTTTTTTTGATTTGATTATTTGGGTTAACGATGACCACTCCACTGAGCAAACCTTACCCGCCGCTGAAAAAGAGGCCGTTTTGACCTGGTTTGCCATGTTTATGATATTTCGTGTGCTAATCGAGTCGAATGCAGTTTTAATGATGCACTCTTGGCGTTCCATATCTGTTCGTTTGTTCGTGTCGACACATTCAGTATCAAATGGCGATATTTCTGTATTTTTTCAATCAATTGCTTGCTTGCGAGTATTATATAAGGTATGGTTTAAAGATATTTGGCTATGTTCGGCTTCGGGATGTTATACCACACTTAGGCTAGGCTAGGCTGTAGGGATCGTCGGTTTCGTGTTATGGGTCGTCCAATTCTAGGTCGTCCAATTCGAGGTCGCCCAGGTCGTTGGGGTCGTCCAATTCGAGGTCGTCGCTTTCTACACACCCCGTCACAGCACGCGGAGACCTGTGTAGGGGAAGGTAACGGGACGATTCGGCCCTGAGACGATTCGGCCCGGGACGATTCGGCCCTGGGACGATTCGGCCCTGGGACGATTCGGCCCTGGGACTATTCGGCCCGGGACGATTCGGCCCTGAGACAATTCTGCACACTTACATTTATCGGCTTTGATATGCATTTTATAAGCATAAAATAAGCTTTTTCCCCAAACTTTATTTTCAGAGAGACTATGGGGTAATACTACTAGTGTAACACTCTGACCATCAGGTCAATAACCCTTTTTCACTATTTGTCCCTACTCCAGCTATTAACATTCCTAGTGGTTTCTTCCTATCCCTAGTAGTCCGGTGGCAGGAGGGGGGAATCACCACCCGAAAGGGGACAAATTGCCATCCAACTTTTCTAGACCAGAATTTTCCGTAGATTACGAATATGGAAGGTAATCGATCAGGATAGGAAGCGTTTTCGAGATATAAGGGGTCAAAGTTCAAAATTGACCAATTACAACAATGTATTATGTATATGTATTATAACAAATTTATTGAAGCACAATTTGGTCTTTTATTACATTTTTATGATTATAAGTGTCTATTCAATCACCTTGTGAAAAAAAATCCTTTGTAATTAAGGGTCAAATGTCAATATTGACCAATCATAGAACGTACCTATAAAACCAAATAAAAACTTATATTTAATAAAAATTGGATGTTTTCTTATCCTGTTAATCAATCATACGCAATGTAAAAGAGCGAATACATCATTTCATCAGTTGACATAAGGTCAATTTCATCAGTTGACATAAGGTCAAAAGTCAACATTTTAATACACGTATTAGTTAACAAATAAATGCAAAGTTGTCCAAACTATGATATTGATGGTTTTTATGTTTTATCATTCTGTTAAGACATCTATCAATCATACACAATCAAAAGAGCACATTTATCATTACACAAGTTGACATAGGTCAAAGGTCAACATTTGAACAAGTGATATACTAAATAATGCAAAGTTATTCAAACTATGAGATCGATGTTCATAAATGTAATCACGTTATTTGATCAGTGAAGTTATGGTATTTTTATATTTTTTCTAGTGCGCATTATTTTAAATGTATTAAAATAATACTGTAAAATAAATAATAAAATTATTAATATTATTAATATTATGACGGTTAAAATGTTATGATGTTAAAATGTTACGCTGACCTTCAATGATTTGCCACTATACAGTTGCATTTATTAGAGCTACAATATTCGTTTTTGGAAAATAAACTACTATTCATCAGAACCAGAGAATACCAATATGTCCACAGGATAGGACATAGGCAGATCCAGGTGGCCAAACTCAATCCACAACAACAATTTTTATATAGCCACAGATAGTTTGGCCCATACAGGAAAGAGTTTCCGGTACACAAAAGATTCTAAAATAACCCATATGGATTTGCCCGAATGAACCCTCTAAGGACCCTTTTGGGATCTATATGTGGTGTGCTACACAAGGCCCTGTATTAGAAATTAATATGGGGTAAATAGTTCATAGATGAACTATGAAATAAAACTAAAATGTTCACCCTCAATCTTGAAATAACATTTATGGATTTGCCCAAATGAACCCAAGGGCCGATCCTTCATGGACCTTTCCGGGTTCTCTATGTGGGTCTACAAGAGACCCTATATTGGAAATAATGTATGTGTGGTGAAAATGTGGGTTCATAGAGATATAATAAATATCCCTGTGCACCCTCGATCATCCATAAGGAACATTTTATGGATTTGCCCAAATTAACCCAAGGGCCGGTCGTCCTCCATGGATGGACATTAAGCCCCATAATGGAAATATAAGGGGTGACACTGTGATTTCATATAGACAGGCGCGGCCCATGGAATAAAGCTGCCTGTGCACTCTCGATCCTTAAGGAACACTTATGGATTTGCCCAAATTAACCCAAGGGCCGGTCCTCCATGGATGGACATTAAGTCCCATAATGGAAATATAATGGGTGACACTGTGGGTTCATATAGACAGGCGGGGCCCATGGAATAAAGCTGCCTGTGCACTCTCGATCCTTAAGGAACACTTATGGATTTGCCAAAATTAACCCCTCAAAAGCCGGTCCTCCATGGATGGACATTAAGCCCCATAATGGAAATATAAGGGGTGACAATGTGGGTTTATATAGACAGGCACATGGAATAAAGCTGCCTGTGCACTCTCGATCCTTAAGGAACCGATTTGGATTTTGCCTAAAATGAAACAACAGCAGGTCATCTATTTAGACCCTTCTGTGTTTCTCTACTGTATGTTCAGTTCTACATTTGGCCCCTGTATCGGATCAATGCATTTGGCTACATAAGTTACTGTGTAAGAAATATATCAGGTAACTAAAACTGTAGGTTCCAATATTAAGCCATGGGAAAAGCCTGTCTGTGCACCCTCAATCCTTTTAAAAGGAACCCATATGGATTTGCCAAAATGAACCAAGGGTAACTTCTGAATTCTCTATGAACCGTACATTCCGTTTATTGGAGATACATGGATACCTGATTGAAATTGCTCAAATGTTTCTGAAAGACATTGTACTGTATAGTAGTAGTATTCCCCGATAGGCTCTTATGTACAGGATTTCAAAGCAATAATAACACTTGTATTTTTCAAGCAGTATAATCTATTAGATTGAATAAAAATATCTATTATAAACAATTTGCCGTTAGAAATCTCTATGCCATGTCGTTATTTAGATGAGAAAAACAGGTCAAAGGTTAAAATTACAGAAAAATAGTGTTTCAGTCACATTTTGAAAAAAATGTTGCATTATGGCAAGTATAAACATATATATTGTGAACAATTTGATACCAAAATTGGCTCCTTACGACAAATATTTATTAATTTATGTTTTTATAACCTTATTCAATTATGTCAAAGGTTAATAACCACACTTCCGGTCATTTTTCAAGCAATATCATCTGTTACACTGAATATAAATGTATATCTTGGGAACAATTTGCTCCTATTTTTAATTCTCTCCGACCTGCCGTTACTTAGATATAGCAAAAAGAGGTCAAAGGTCAAAATTGCTAAAAATGGGGTTTCCGGTCAATTTTACAAAGAAAGTTCTGTTAGAGCTAATATATACATATACATTGTGAACAATTTGACACCAAAATTATCTCACTAGGTCCAGAATTTCCAGAGATATAGCATGTTTTTATATTGGTCAATTTTGAACTTTGACCCCTTATATCTCAAAAACGCTTCCTATCCTGATCGATTACCTTCCATATTCGTAATCTACGGAAAATTCTGGTCTAGAAAAGTTGGATGGCAATTTGTCCCCTTTCGGGTGGTGATATCCCCCCTCCTGCCACCGGACTATAGGTACTCTTTGTTCAATATCCTATAACCCACATCCTTAATCAATTACTGTTTCCTCATCATCATGGAATGTTCCCTTTACTAAATAGTCCCCTCCCAGTACATGCATATTAATTAGGACCGTTCCTTAAAATATGGATGTACTGGTAAGAGGAGAGAAGAGAAGGAAAAGAGCTTGGTAGAATAAAACATAGAATAGAGAGAAGAAAACGTATGTAATATAGCCAGAACAGACTGTATTACATTGCATATTTAAATAAAACTGTATCTGACCATAAACCATATTTGCTGTTGGTACATTTTGTGACTGTGTGAAATCCTGCCGCTGAGACTATATGACATAGTAACGGATACAGTAAAATACCACCGTTACAACTGGTTCCCACACCAATTTGGACCCACAGAAGCCAATAAAACAAACAGAAAAAAGAAGAAAAAAAAAAAGAAGATAAAACATGGATCAGATTTGGAGTTAATTTGCAGAGTTTGTGAAGCAGCAGATGCTGATGGATGAATGAACACAGACAAAGAAGAGCAAAAGAAGAAGAAAAGAAGATTATTGGATGCCAACAATATTGCCGGACCAACCCCAGAAATAGAAAACGGAAGACAGAAGAGAAAACACCGAGGCCAAGAGACGAAGAAAGAAGACCGAAAAGAAGATGGATTTTTATTTTTGATCATTAACTGTTTTTGCGACCTTTTGTTTAACTTTCTTTTGACATTTTTTATTTTGAACGCTTTATACGAACTTTGATACGTATAAAATTTGTTTAATACTTTTGAGTCGCAGATGGAACTTTTTATAAACATTTTGTTTGTGGATGGCTTGGCTGATTTATTTTTGAACATTATTTTGGACGTTAGCCCATAGTATATTCAACTTGATTTCCACAATATTAACGAAGTGGTAAGTGATCCATCATTTCTAGTTCTTTTCTATGACCTCCTCTTTCTTCGGGTGATATATTATAGATATAGATATAATAATATTGTAACATGTTTTTACGTTTGGGAAATACGGCTGTTAATACTCCAATTTCAACACACAGTCTTATACCTGGTAAAGATACCAGCCCGATTACCCCATCACCCACCTCAATAACACAACTGGATTTAGCCCTTTTGTTCTAGTTCATAGACGAAATGTCCGCTTACACTAAAATATCCCCTTAGATGGTGAAACCCCTATAGCTCATCACTCGCAGTTTATGTTGACGATCTCGCTAAGCGAATACAAGATGCACACCAAATGGCCCTAGACAATACTTTACGACAAAAGGAAAGGCAGAAATTTACATATGATTTAGCCGCACGTTTTACCCCTTACAATGTTGGCGACAAAGTTTGGCTAGATGACCCAGCAAATTCTAGAAAGAAGTTAACACCGAATTGGATTGGACCCTACCTCATAACTAAAGTAGATGAGGGAGGCAGAACGTATCTACTTCAAAATTCCAACACCCTTAAACCCCTATCCCGACGCATACATCACGACCGACTGAAACCCTTTGTCGAACAATCCGTCAGAACAAGGTATGGCCGAAAAATTAATCCTCCTGCTAGATATGACAATTAATTCAATGTGATCGATTTGTCATTCCGTTGTTTTTAAAGTTTTTACTTTAATTTGCATTTTCCTTAATAGGCTTAGAATTTAACTTTGTGAAGAAGTTTGTTTTCAAATATTTTTTTTGGTTAAATTGATTTTTATTTAAATCTCATTGTAAATATCATAATATAGTACATTTAGTTTTTTAGATTGTATAACCTTGTTTACCAGATTTACTCACTGCCGAGAACAGAGTAAATGTGAGAGGTTTACTTGTTCAATGCCGATCATTAATTCTATTCTTTTTTTTATTTACTCCGACTACGGTATGTGTTAAGCAATCACTTTTTCTTGAGTTTAATATTATTTTGTCTTTTACTTTGTGATTTATGTTATGGTGTCTTGATTAGATTATACACTTCATTGTGTTCTGATCATCATGCCGACTATTGGCACTCGATTAAGTTCCATTTAGTGTCGTTCCTGAACATGATATATATTTATCTAGGGATTAAATGACCTGCGACCAGGCAAATTCGAATAGCCACATCGATAGTCAAAATTTGTCATTGTTCTTGTGACGTTAGATTTATTATCCATAGAACTGTTTATTCCGACATTAGATCGTACCTGATCTTAACTTTCGCGTTTATGGGTTTTAAACAATCGGCGACGAATGGAAATAAACCTTTTGGATTTTATTAATTACATGTATGTTTTGTTCTATATTTGGTAATTTTTTCCTCTTGTTAAAATTTGTTTGCTTAATTATTACCTTGTGTACTAACTCCGCCGTACTTGCCGACAACGTTATACAAATATTTGAAAACATGTTACGATGTATACTATATCACCATTCTTTTTACTCTCCTTCACTTGTGTTTTTCAATCTATACTTTCTATTTCTCAATGATGGTTCACTTTTGCATAAACTTATTTTAATTAATTGCATGTTTTAAAACTTATAATATTTTATATTTTGTTATATATGTGATGACGAATTTTCATTACTTGTTTATTTTTAATTACTAGTAGAAGTAGTAATGTATTATATCATTATATTTTGATTTTGGAATGATAGTTCATTCCCTTTACTTGATATTACTTGATTTTGTTTTTAAATTTATTAAGCTTACAGTTTTAATAATTTTCACATTTACTTAATTACTTAATTTCTTTTATATTACAATTGTTTTATTTTAAATATACGAAGTGGGACACTTCTTTGGTAGAGAGGGAATAATGTAACACTCTGACCATCAGGTCAACAACCCTTTTTCACTATTTCTCCCTACTCCAGCTATTAACATTCCTAGTGGTTTCTTCCTATCCCTAGGTACTCTTTGTTCAATATCCTATAACCCACATCCTTAATCAATTACTGTTTCCTCATCATCATGGAATGTTCCCTTTACTAAATAGTCCCCTCCCAGTACATGCATATTAATTAGGACCGTTCCTTAAAATATGGATGTACTGGTAAGAGGAGAGAAGAGAAGGAAAAGAGCTTGGTAGAATAAAACATAGAATAGAGAGAAGAAAACGTATGTAATATAGCCAGAACAGACTGTATTACATTGCATATTTAAATAAAACTGTATCTGACCATAAACCATATTTGCTGTTGGTACATTTTGTGACTGTGTGAAATCCTGCCGCTGAGACTATATGACATAGTAACGGATACAGTAAAATACCACCGTTACACTAGGGATAAAGATGCAATAAAGCAAACATTTTGAAAACATTTTTAGTCACGCTAACGATGTTGGCCGCTTGGTGAATGCACGAAATAATCAAGGTTTTCGAAGTAATAAATTGAATATAAAATTAGGTTTTTTTAGTAATTTATTATATATATTATATCAACATTGTCAATATCAATAAAATGCGGATTGTTAAACACCTTTAAAAACTTGATAAATACCCAAAACAATGAATATGAATTTGGTCTAAAGTGAGACGTTTCGGCCCACAAAGTGGGATGTTTCGGCCCAAAAGTGGGCCGAATCGTCCCACCAAAAGCGGGCCGAATAGGGGGGAGGGGGGGGGAGTCGTACGATCCCCCGATCCCCCCCCCCCCTGGTTACGGGCCTGCTTAACGGCACTCGTGCGGCCGGTGAACCTTAGTGAAGTGGGCCACGGCCAACTTTTTGTATCAACATGTTTGATTTGCGTTGTTTTTATCACATGTGATAATGAAATTCGCTCGACCACCGATGTTTCGCGTGTTGTTTTTTTTCGCTACCAGTTGGTGCACTCTTTAATGTGGGTCATAGGTTATTTGATTTTATTCAAAGAATATATTTATATTATTATTTTAGCGGTGTTGGTTGATTCCTTCGTATAGGGTCATATTTATAATTACTTTTTACGCAATCGTAGTATTATTTTGGGAGATATTGTTTTAAATCAATTTTTCTAGACAAACTCTCGTACGACGAAATGAAACGAAGCATTTTTATCAATATTTTAAATATCAACAATCGCTATAGGCTCTGGGCCTAGCCAACAAGGCCTGTAGTAGCTAGGGAAGGCAGGCCTACTCGGGCTTAGCTGTAGGTGTAAAATTCGTCGATCCAAGGTGGGTTATTATATTGGCATTATTCTCTTTTGATAGCTGGTAATAATGGTGTATATTCAAGACCTTCCATCGTAGGCATAGCAAAACAAAGCCGATCGTATTATCGCGATCCAAATGAATACCTTCCCGTCGTATCGCATGGGAACGCGTAGGAACGCGTGGCAACGCGATAAAACAAAAATACTTCGTGGAAGCGCGTGGGATCGCGATCAAAAGACAATACTTCGTGGGTTTGGCGATCATAAAACAATGCCCCACGCGTAGGCTAGGTTACGCGTGGGAACGAAGCAGTAATTAATAGCTGTACTGAAATAGTATATAATAATAATAGTATACACATACTATAATCCTCAGTTGAGATATAATTAACTGTTATTTTCCATACAATAATAATGATTTACACAATAGATAGGTAGGCATATGTATTATCAACATCAACATACAATATCATAATATCAAATATAAAACAATTTTTATTCACAACAGTACGCTTTTTTCTGAATGAAATATTTAAGAATAAGGAAAAAGAAAATTATAATTCAAAGGATATTCATAATTCAATAATGATGATTATGGTATATATTTTATGCATAATTATTTTTTGTAATGTCTCTCTTCAAAACAAATTAAAACCTGTACATAATCCATATACGCATTGAGTCACTTTAATGTAATACTATGTATGTTTTTTCTTGTTAGGATAATGAAACGTTATTAATGAGGGGTGTGTGGTGTCCAGAAAACTTAGTAATTCAGCTGATTGCTCAAGCATCAGATGTTTGCCTAGATTTCTACGCACCACGTGTAAGGACAATCAGATAGAAAACACAACTATTGCGTATACCTTGATTTACCTTGATCTTGGACATCCTACCTTAATCTTGCAAATCATATTTATGTTTAGTTCCCTTCGTTGTTGGGTCTTTTTTTAATGGAAAAGAAGTAACATACTCTTTCCCAGTGTAGGTTGAACTTCAGAAACAGTAGGAATTCCCTCCTTCCTATCTACAGTGCACAGACATGAAGGCAGTTAATTAAAACAAATATGTTGAGTATCGTTATACGTTATGTTATTTTATATGTGACGATTGTTTTATGTAATTTTGTTGTTTGTTCACAGTTTTTTCCTACTATCGTTCATTGCTTATCACACAGAGGGTACTCGATCGCATTGAAACATGTTTTAGAACGAAACAGAAAACACGTGAATACAGGAGGGGTGAGTAGAGTACACATTAATAAAACAACTTGCTTTAAAATACATTTAAAAGGTAGACGATCGACGTTCAATGCTATATGGTTATATAAGATAAGATAATGTGTTAATGTCATGGTCACAAACATATGTTCTATGTAAATGCATTTCTATAAGCAAACCAACGTAATAATGTAAATCAGATTTCCTATTATTGTATGTAGTTTAAAGACTGCTTACACACTAGGACGATAACAATCGACGATAAAAAATGAACATAACCCTTTCCTTACATAAAACAAAGGAAACTAAGTTTTCATTCTAGAACTATAAAATAACCATTTATGATTGATCAAATGACGTCATGATCAATAAGAACAATAACATCGTTGTATCGGTACGATATTATTGCTCTTACTAATTAAGACGTCATTTGATTGGACATGATAAATATCATTTTCATCAAAGACAGCATAAATGGTTATTTTATATACAGAACGAAAAATCTTCTAATTTCTTTTGTTTTATGTTTATCTTTTTATCGTCGATCGTTATCGTCCTAGTGTAAATGGACATTTAAGCGATTAAAACTGGATTAATTAAAAATGCAATCGTTTTCATGTACGCCTTCCACTCTTCCATCTACTCTCAACCGTTATAAGAGTTTTAAGAGTTCCACAATCGACTGTACAACACCGATGTATCTGATTAATCTCTGCCCGTACCTACAATAGAGACTTTGTACCGAAAAGATTAAAATTATAGGGGTATGTTTTCTTGCGAATAGTTATAGAACACGTTATTGACATTGATTTACTTACTATTTTGCTATTTAATTACAGATATTAAGGTATACACCATTGCATGTTTGTCTCGATTCATCGCATTTAACTTACAAGCAACATCATGATACTGCCATCTGCCTGATGACGTATGGAGCATCGTGTTCAGCAAGACGTTATGTAATCATCATATATAATAATATAATTAAATTAATGATTAATTTTTACTCAAATTAAAATCAGATTTTTAATAAAATAATATTTTTACGAGTAAACACTTTTTGACACAATAAGCAGTAGACTTAATGATTAGATTGCACAATTTAAATGTTGTGATAAAACAGTAGCTATACTTCAATTTGGGTACAGAAGGTACAGTATGCATGTTGAGCGTGTCATTAACGAGATATTTACAGATAGAAACATTTCAAATAAAATCACACAGTGATGTAATATTAGTCCAGTAAAAATATGGTTGAACCTAGAACAAATTGCAACAGAATTTTGTTTTGTTTTATATGGTTTATATGGTGAACATAAACATCATATCCAAAGTTTACCAAAATCGGACATCGGGAAGTGGGTTAATTAGCGAAAATTCAAAATGGCTGCCATTTGCTATTTGAAAGCCCCATATCTCCTTAACGGTTGGATTTAGACCACCTAAGTGCATTACGAGTGGATATAAATGTGATATTAAACATTCTAATTAGCATATTTAAATTCCCATATTACGTACCTATGACGTCATATGGTAGTTGTGACGTCATATATTATGTTATAAATGCTTAAATGACATTATACTATGCGAACAATTTAGAAACTGCAGAAAAACAAGTTTCTTAACATTCTCCTTGTTGAAATGAACATAATTTCCAAAGTTTACCAAAATCGGACGTCAGGAAGTGTGTTAATTAGCATAAATTCAAAATGGCCGCTATTTACTATATCATTTTGAAGCACCATTAATGGTGCATTGCGAGTAGATATAAATGTGACATTAAACTTCCCAATTAGCACATTTAAATTACCATATGACGTAAATATGACGTCATAAGTTAGTTGTGACGTCATATATTATGTTATAACTGCTTAAATTACATTATCCTATGCTAAAAAATGTAGAAACTGCAGGAAAACAATTTTCTAACAATTTCCTGTTGAAATGAACATGATATCCAAAGTTTACCAAAATCAGACTTCAAGAAGGGGGTCAATTAGCATAAATTCGAAATGGCTGCTATTTACTATACCATTTTGAAACCCTGTATCTCCTTAACGGTTGGGTTTAGACAGCCTATGTGCATTATGAGTAGATATATATGTAAAAACCGTTGACATTTATCATTAAAATTCCATTTACAAACTCTTATGAAACGGATTTGTACTCACGCGCACATCTTGTTTTATGTTTCCTAAAACTACATCTTTTAGAACTTCATCTCTTTAAATTGGTATTTAATTTGGTAAACTTTGGAAATAATGTTTATTTCAACAAGGAGAATGTTAAAAAAACATGTTTTCTTGCAGTTCCTAAATTGTTCGCATAGTATAATGTCATTTAAACTACCATATGACGTCATAGGTACGTCATATGGGAATATATGCTAATTAGAATGTTTATTATCACATTTATATCTACTCGTAATGCACTTAGGTGGTCTAAATCCAACCGTTAAGGAGATATGGGGCTTTCAAATAGCAAATGGCGGCCATTTTGAATTTATGCTAATTAACCCACTTCCCGATGTCCGATTTTGGTAAACTTTGGATATGATATTCATTTCAACCATATTTACCAGAAAAAACAAAAAAAAATTCTGTTGCAATTTGTTCTAGGTTCACCCTATTTTTGACTTATCTTTACTGGACTATATAGCCTGTTTCTCCGTAAGCATTAACATCCGATTATTAAAAATTAATGGGTTCAGTCAAATTCAAACTTTATTCGAACAACGCTTTTGGATCAGAGGCACACGCTTATAAAACGGTGCGTTCTAACATTAACAATGCAGTTACAAAAATAAATTACATAACAATTAAAACATTAATAAAAACGATCAGTAGGTAAATTTAAATAAATAAATTTAGTATTGCAGCCACAAAATACTTAAATCAATGTAGATAATTTTTCAAGACTATCAAATATTGAAACTATTAGAAAAAGTATTTATTAATAATGTAGATAAAATAAATACACTAATTTTAAAGTTATTAATTTACGTGATGGGCGGTCACTCTTAGTATAGTCTTTCTATACCTCTATGCAGTAGTTAAGTATTGTTTACAAGGAAATAATATAAAAAGGTCATCAAGTAGTACATAATGTTGCTTTTCAATATTACCATTAGAAAAAATGTCCAAAAATGATCATACCCAAAATATACAAGATCATATACATGAATTAAAATGTAAGTCTGTCATAGTAGCACGTTTTGCACATTAATATAAAAAGTGGTCTGTATTTTCTACTTTATGATTGTTAGGCTTACATAATTTGCAGAAACCAAACTGTGTATTCCTCGACCAGACCATGTGTTCATTAAATTGAATCGGTCTTATATTTATAAGTATTACTGTATGCTATTAATTAACACTATTTGGTGTTTTAACTATTATAAGTAGGCTAGCCCTATAACGAATAATTTATTTTACTTGATTGATTACTTTAATTGATTACGAAATAGTTTTGTAAACATGTTTGCATTTATTATTTGTTTAGGATAACAAAACACCGATTGATATGTATAATGAAAATGAGTTTTCAAAGTATGATAAAAAAACTAAAAAGGAAAAAAAACGAGAGCTCATACAACTGATAGAAGGCAAGTAGATTTTTCACACCTGACATTGTTATGTATTGTTAATTTATTGTTGGAAAATATAAATTAGGTGTGTGAATAAATGAGATTCAATGAAACGTAACAATCGTCCATGACTGTCCATGATAGGTTTGTTATTATCTATCAAATCATGGAGATTATTCCATGATCAAATCCTGTTGATGGATAAAAATAAACAGAAATTCGTTTAAGCTTCTGAACAGACAAAAGGGAAAGTTATTATTGGCCATGTGACTATAAAGGTTCACTGAATCATGAAAAACCTAAAGATAAGCTGGTTTATCAATGTAGTATTGCGGCATTTTGCTGGAAACAGTTTACTAAACTGATATGAATAGTATAACGACATGCTTGAGGCATTTACGTATTAGTGATTATTCTTTCTGTTTTAGCTTTAGCATGATTAAAAAACGCATCTTAATAAATTAAAAATTTACTATAAAATTGCGTCTTACATAGTAATCATACCACTGGTCCAGATACTTGCAGTCTGAACAATTCATTTATTTTAACAGTTTGTTTTTCCAGAAAAAAAAGATCTTTCACTTTGATAATATAAATGCATGGTACCAATAATTTATTATCCATATTTGTGTCTTAGAGTTTTCAGTTCCAGCTGAAATAATAGCTAGAGGTAAGGAAGCAACTGCAGTTTTCAAAGAGGCTCTACAAAATGGTACAGTTACAATAGTCAATTCAAGAAGTATGTTCCTTGGGAAAGAAGGAGCTGGCAAAACAAGTTGCGTGAAAGCTATTCTTGGAAAAAGGTATGTTTGTTTATGATAATATGTAGATTATTCTACTGAATTATTCTATTGCGTATAGAATTGTCGGCGAATTTTAATCCAAGACCTAACAGAAGATTAACACAATATTCCGAATGTTGTATTATTATAATTTAAACATTATTGGTGGTCGTCAATTTTAGTGAAGACAACTTGAGGAATCCTATACTTAAAGTTCATGTTTCATAGTGTAGAGATGTCCAAAAACGTCTCAAAACAGCAGTTTGATGAAGCTTTGCCTAGGTAAAGCACAAAGTCAACATGCTTCAAAACAGTTAATTTCAATAATAATTATGTAAACATTATATTATGACTGTTTAGTAATGTATATTATCGTTTAGATTCGATCCCAAGGAACAGTCTACCGACGGAATAGTTGTCGCAAACACACTGGTTGAAGCGTCAGGAGACGGTTACCAAAAGTGGCAGGAACACAATATTGACGGTATTGAAAAAGTATAGTGTTAAAGGTTCTTGGTTGGTGATTTTCAAAATTAGTTATTTATTGGGAACTAGATCTAATGAAACAGATTTTTTCCAATTATTCATTTCTAATATAGCATGATCTATTGCATCGATGAAAGATCGCAATAATGTTTAAATGCCGACCATTATAAGATTGTTGGTATCTTTAACATACTATATACAGAAAAAAACACATACATTCAGTGTGAGGAATTAATGGTACAAAAACAATTAATATTTACTGAATTAGCACCTGAAAGAATGTAATGATGGTGGTAAATACCTTCTAAAATTTACTAAGCCTGAATAAACATCAGTTCGAGTAAAACAAGGAATTTAATTGTTTAATTAAGGGTAAATTGGTATTATAAACCTGTTTGTTGGAAGAAGGTTTATCCCACATAATCTATAATGCCTCCTTGATATTACGTAGTTGTAATATAACGTTATTATGTATTTTATAGTAATTCAATTATCGAATGAGATTCGAGAAGAAGCAGTGACAGAATATGTGGCAAAACAATTACTACAAAGAAAATCTAGCACGACTTCGACATCATCCATCGAATCTGATCAGAAAGAGAAACCGGCTGAAGTTATGGTACTTTTTTCTCTTCTACTACAAATTATTAGAGTATTATTTGTTGAAGAATTAGACGAAATTTTAACTTATCTTTCTGATTATTCGTAGGATGTTTTAAAAGAAGAGGAGGAATTGAATCTAGAGGAAAAGGGTATAATTATTATTGTCCGTTTTGTATTTTTATTACGATCAGAATTATCATCAGTATCGTTTGTATTTTTAATGATGAAATAGAAATAAACAAATAATGTTATATTTGCCTTAGATGACAGAGGAAATACACTGGCAAAGAAGTTTCCTGAACCAATTCACAAATTACTTGTTACTAAAATCAGCGATAAACTTGACACTACAGCACATACCGGTAGAACACAGAAAGTTGGTGTGCTGGATAAATTTAAATTTTGGGCATCAGGAGACAAGCAGCAGACATCGAGCCGAACTACTAAACCTCAGAATATTAGCAGCATTTGGGATTATGCAGGGCAGCTGACATATTATATAACACACCGAGTGAGTAGCATACAATACATGGTCAAAGTTTTAACAATATTTAATCTTTTGCATGACTTATCTTTTAGGCATATAGATAACAAGTTTAGGTCGAAGGTAGAAGCGGGATGTATCAGTGTTATTTGTGTGGTTTGCCGTTCAATTACTTTATTAAAGTACACTTTATTCCGTTTAGTTGTTCCTGACAGGAGGCGTTACGTACATTGTAGTGTTCAGTGCAGTAGATGGACTCCATGAGATGGTAAAAATAAGGGATGTAAATCAAAGTACCAGCAAGAAGAAAGCTCCAAAAGATTGTGTAAATTTATATATTATGATTTGTCTTCTTTTGAATTATAAGGGAAAGTTGTTACTCCAAGCCATTGTGCCCCAGCAGTCAAGCCGAAGTTTCCTCTTCTTACCGTTTCAAAAGTAATTTAATTTGCGGTAATATATGACTGGCTGTTTAGAATGTCTTGTGCCTGTAAATTATAGTTATTGTACAGTTATTTATTGTTTTCAGGGATTTTTGGGAATGACGAATTTGGGAATGACTGTTTTCTGGATAAGGTCTATTTATGAATACGCCGTGGTGCGATATGGTACGCCTAGCATAGAGAGAAGCTTAAACGGTGTAGTTTTACCGCCTATTATACTAGTCGCCACTCACAAAGACAAAGTTAAAGGAAGAAACGAAGCTGAGAAAATTGCCAAGGTAAGTGACGTAAGCTTGATTTAAAAGATAAGTTATATATATATATATTTAGATTTGATAGGATTAGCTTTTTTACCTTCACTTTCTCTACACTAAAAGAGAGATGAATGAAAATAATAAGAATACTATTAAAAGATCACCAAAACATAATGCTGTTTGAAATACATTTTAAGATTAGAAATACATTTTACACCAATAGATGCAATACATTTTTAGAATCAACGCTGTAATGAATTTTAATTCACAACATAATATTTCTATCAATAACACATTTAATAATGGTGCCATCAATATGAAGAAACTGTATTCTCTTATCGATTATATTGGACTTATAGTGTAATATATATTGTACTGTCTATGTGAATACATGTTTAATTATGTTTGATATTACAGATTAAGGCTATGGGGCAAGAAATACTTGAAGCTATCAAAGACACACCGTACGAAAAACACGTAGATCCTGAGATATACATGGTAGATAGCAAATCTGGTAGAGGAATTGAGAAACTCAAAAAAAGAATTGGAATTTTCATGAATGAAATGAAACGAAAGATTCCAATCAAATGGGTTGATTTCCAGACAAAGATACAAGAACTTGGTAAAACAAAGCTGTTGTTGTCCTTAAATGAGGTAAATTGTAACTTAAAGTTAAATAATCGTCGCAATGTTTTTCTTTCAATCAAGTTATGTTTTTAAAATTTTAGTAATTTAATATCTGGAAAGAGATTTAAATTGTTTGTATTTATGACCCGGAAGTGTGACAGATTGTCTCCTTCACTTCTAAAATGCGAATGCAAATTATATTATATGTGGTTCATTCCTGTGTTCCAGTGTTGAACGCGCAAAACGAGACTAGACGTATAGGCTGTTTAGTTGACTGCGCGTTCGAAAATCAATATGTACGCCCTAGTTTATGTATCAAAAATCATTTATTGAAAGTGTTCTATTACCTCCTTCTTCTAGATAACCAAAATCGCAAATAAATGTGAAATTGCTGATGCAGAACTGACTATGGTTTTGGACTACCTGAATGACACAGGGAATATTCTGTACTCTAAGAATGACGAAAAATTAAAGCATGTAGTGGTAATCAATTTACAAAAGATGGTTGAAATGGTGACAGAAATCTTCACTGACAAAATACCAGATAGTATCGAAAAGGTAAGTTGCCATCTTGCCCACCTTGATTAGAATGAGATGTGATACATACAATAATGGAATTATCATAATTCGAACAATAAAAAGCATTTATTGTTTTGACATCTCTGTTACTGCCTAACTTCTGCTTCTGAAAAAGTGTGTTATAAATAAATTGATTGTTGGGCATAAACATGAATCCAAAAAATAGTAGCTGTGATCAAAATAAAATGAACTAATGCTAGTATGTACTGTATGTCTATTACAGGCAATTGATACATGTGTTTTTATGATTCATAGTTATCTATTAATTTTTGAAATATGTTGTTTTCTATAGTGGTCTAGGTTAAATCAATTATGGAAAAGATTTAGTGTCGAGGGAATACTGGAAGAGAAATTAGTACGTCATTTATGGCGGAAACTGATTAAATTAGATGAAAGCTACTTGGATATCTTCTTAGATGTATTGAAGATGTTTCAACTTGTATTCGAAACGCAAAATGTGACGGTGAGTTGTATTGCTTTTTAAACATTTTATGAATTTACATTGCGGGAGTATAAATAAAACAGGAAAGCAACGAGAGACGTATTTTTAATTCAATTATAAGTAGTGAACAAATCTGTTTTATAGGAAGAGGAACGAGAAAATGACAGTGACCGAGTGTTCCTGGTTCCTTCTCGGATACAAATTAAAGACGATCCATTGGAAGTAAAGGAAGATTCGAGTAACATGGTGTCGATCTATTTGACTACCCCAAAACCTATGGACTTTCTTCCTGACGCCGTCTACCACATGCTGATTGTTGAGTTCTTACACCTCTCGAAGATTAAAGGGAGGAGAAGTGATGATTTTCAATTATACCAAAATCGTAGTGATTTTGGATTTGATAATCACGTTGTCAGTTTTGGTGCCGTTGAACATGATGAGGATGACAAGCAAAGAAAACGACAAGTTAACGCATTGAAGGTACGTATTTATTTTTGGCTACCATCACCACACCAAAGTTCTAAGTCCAAATCTGAGCACATCATTCACATTAGTCCTACGTACATAGAATGTTTCTATTTGTTAACACACACTAAACAGAAATCATTTGCAAATTGCATGATGTAGGTTAGTGCAGCTTCAGCTGGTGGTTAACGTGCTTTCTTTTTAAGTTTCTGCCTCCACCTAATAGAAAAAAAATAATGCTCCCGCGATAAGCCTCAATTAAGCCCGATATATTTTTACTCATCCTGTAATTGGCAAGATGGGCATAATATTAACACAAATGATGGCAAAGACACACATACAAACTACTGTAAATTGTGTAAGATGTTACAATTGCTCAGGCTTAGCAGTCCCATTTGATCATTGGCAGCCAGGCATATTAGCAATCATTAGCAAAGTGTCAGTGTCAATTGTTAACACTATACCTCGTTCTTTTGCACTCCGCGAATGCGCCGCAGTTTAACATATTGCCTTGTTACTGTTACAAAAGTAAGCCTACCTATGAACGTAATAGAGTCCAGTATTATTTATCTCTTCTGACCATTTGTTTCTATCAGTAAATCACATTTATAATATCGAAAATTCCATAATTTATTCATTTAAAACAAACTATTTATGTAAAATTTCTTTCGTCTAACTACGAACATTTTATGAACTTTCTAATTTATAAATATAGCAAATTTTAAACGTGAATAATAACAACAATAATTCATGATGATTGACTATTGTGTTTTTCAACAGTTTCAAATAACACACAGAGATGAAATTAGCAAAGATGAGAGAGGTACTACCAGGCTGATAGATAGACCACAACCAGCTTTTTGCAAAGAGGTAAGGCAAGCCAAACCTACATCGTTCAATGTATGATTGATGTACATGATGTTGACCTAATTAAGATTGAAATTGAAATAATTTGTCATATTTCGCACTATGAGAAATAGAAATTCTAAATGATATACAACATCGGTAACACAAATAAACATTCATATTATCACGTAGGTTTTAGACTTTCTACAGAAGCATTTGGAATCCAAGTGTACAGTCGGCTACAAACTGTCCGTACTCTGCATAGCGTGTGAATCTTCCAAGCTACATTTTCATGATCTACAACGATGCTTAGACAACCCGACTGTTCCATGTGGACAAATCGCAATGGTTACTGAAGGCTTCAGAAAACTGTTTTTAACAGGTGAATAAAAAAAAATGTACAATTATTTGGCTTTTTATGTAACGAGTTTTACTGTACGTCTACCTTATGTAATATTAATGCCTATATTGAATGGAACATTACTTTTTAGGTACAGAACGGCCCGACGCAGAACCAATTAAACAATCGAGTCAAAGCCCAGGTAACTTACAATGACTTTTTTAATAATAAAAATTAGCCATCGTCAATATCAAAAATGAATTCGGCTTATAAACAACTTAATAAATGTATGTATTTATACAATACAGGATCATTCGAAACAGAATTTCAGCAAATGTTGGTAAATACGTCAGACTGGTATGATGAATACGGTTCATGTGGAAAAAACGCAATGGTTACACAAGGCTTCAGAAAACTGTTTTTAACAGGTGATTATCAAAAAAAATGTACAATTATTTGGCTTTTTATGTAACGAATTGTCTAGATCATCTGTAACACATATTGAAGCCAGATAGGATAATCCAGGTGTGTGGGTGTGTGTATATGTTATCAATGGTAATTGAATGGATTCTATATACAGAACGGCCATTAAAAGGGTTATCCACAAATGTTCGAAGCCAGGTAACAAACGAATGATTTTATAATAATATTTTTAATTAACTCTTCTCAATATTACTTTACCAATTGACATAAAACATCAGAAAATATCAATATCTTTTAAAACGTCTAAAGACTCACTTGTACCCTGAAGCATTTCCTGTTCAAGCGGCTCTGAACATTATATGAATAACGGCGCCAAGTTCGATTGATTGATTGATTGATTGATTGATTGAAAGATAATACTGACACTGGCGATTTACTGTACGTCTACCTTATGTAATATTAATACTTATATTTAATGGAACAATATTTTTTTAGGTACAGAACGGCCCGACGCAGAACCATTAATTAAACAATCGAGTCAAAGCCCAGGTAACTTACAATGACTTTTTTAATAATAAAAATTAGCCATCGTCAATATCAAAAGTGAATTCAGCTTATAAACAACTTAAATATATGTATTTATATAATATAGGATCATTCGAAACAGAATTTCAGCAAATGTTGGTAAAAACGTCACGCTGTTATGATGAATACGGTTCACTTGACCAGCTGAAGATGTTGTGCAAAGACCTGATAAGACCTTTCAACGATCTACAGAAGGCTGAAAGCACAATGGAGGTGTTTAAGTTAATGCAATCCACCGGTTATCTTACTGCTACTAACTTTGAAGTTATCATCGACGTAGTCAATGTGACTGGTAAAAAAGGTGTTCTGGAGGAAAACAAACTGCTGAAGGACACTTACGAAAAAGCCGACCATCAGGTAAAATCGTTCTCACCGTATCGACAAAAACTGATTAAATTCGGTAATGCACTTTCAGAAGAAAATGTAACAACGCTGGTCCACCTAGAGAGGGTTTCTAAGAAACAATGCAGCAATCAGTGGACTGTGATATTGGATCTTGAACAAAGGGGTATCCTAAATAAACACAAATTGGAACCATTTATCGAAAAGTTGAAGAAGAATGAGTTAATGTTAGCAGCTGAAGAATTAGAAGATAGTGACGAGTGTTGCGGGAATACAACATGGTTTACCGGTACCTAAATATAGGAAAGAGAAGAGTCGGTCTTACCAGATATGTTAGTACCAGGCTAGTTAAAGAATAAAGTGTAGAATATACATCTAGCCTTGTGGCTTGGTTGCTGACTTACTGGCTTTACGCTGAGCAGTCTTCTGAATGCTCCACTGTGCTGCTTTGTTTTATAATGTAGAAGTCTCAATCCAATAATCAAAGGCAGATTTCACAAGGAATATTGGTACACCCCAGAGAGACAGCTTAAGCCCATTGTTATTTGCCACTTACCTCGAACATGCCAAAACCTATCAACTCAGTATATCCTGATGACATTGATTTCATCTCTCGACATCAACTACTGCAGCATCTATGACATAGAACGGCTTTTCGCTAAATTCAATATTGTTGTCAACAACCAAATTCACCTGTATCAGGAAACAGACAGCAGAGTCCGAACGAGAATGACGGTAGGTAAAGAAAGTTGGCTCATTGATTGGGAACAAAGAGGATAAGAAGCTTTCTTCAGCGGCCTTCAAAAAACTAAACAAAATATGGACAAGTAATAAAAAGGTTAAGGAAAAAAAGTCTGAATATCTACAGCTTTCTCGTGAAACCGATCTTACTCTATAACTGGTAAGTGGGGTGCAACTAAGATTGATGTAACAACACTTTTCACAGTAAATTTATTCTATAATTTAACCATTTTCATTTTGCATAAATATACTGTACGATTCATTGATATTAGTAGTAACTTTGATTAAGAAATGTATTACAATGTAAATTACTATGGTTTGATACAACATTTTAGTGGTGAGTATTTAAGGTTTGTTGTTAAAGGTAATACGGTGTTATGTTTATATATTTATTTTTTTATTTCAATTAATTAATTTACAATGTTCCCTTTGCGTAAATATTATAATTACGATACATTGATATTACGTTAGTTTTATTTAGAAATGTATGACAACGTAATTACCTGGCTTGCTCAGCATGTTGGTAATTGGTCATTTAAAATGTGTTGTTAAAGGTAGTGCAATACTATGTGTAGTATAGGCCTATTAGCTTATTTTCTTGACTATACTTTTTATTTTTATTAGTTATTTTCCCATGTTCATTTTGCATAAATATATAATATTCATTAATATTAGTAGTAAATTAGATGTAATTTGATGTAAAATGTAATTACTATGGTTTGATACAAAGTGGATAATTTAAGGTAATGCTTTGGTATATTGGTTTTTTACTATATTTTTCATTTCAATTAGTTATTTTACCATGTTTCTTTGCATAGGCTGCGCCTATATTCATTGAAATTATATGTTGCTTTGATTTAGAAATGTAAGACAATGTCTTTGTTTGATTCAGGATGTCGATGTTGGGCCATTTAAGGTAAAGTGTACTATATATTTGGTGAATTGGTTAACTTTTTTTGACTATATTTTTCATTTTAATTAGTTATTTTACCATGTCCATTTGCATAAATTGTCATTATGTTAGTTTGATTTAGAAATTAGCTGTGATTTATTTAGTGATTGATCAGCTTTGTGATTAAGGTAACGTGTAAGCTACGGATTATTTAGCGCCACTGTGTACATTAGCACCAATTAAAAAATGTCTGGTTTATTTGAAAATAATAAAAAAATAGTATTGTAGATTAATTGAAATGCACCAAATGTACACTCTAAATTCGGTTTGGGTCAAATATGTAACTAAACATTTGGGTCAAACATTTGTTTTTTTACCTAGATCTGGTTCACGAGAATCATGTTCTTGGTCAATTTTAAACAAAACATGGGTTGCCGAAACGGATAAACATTTGGGTTAATTCGACTGAGCAGTTTAGGTGTTTCCGTTCTTATTTGATGATGTAGATCACCTGACCCTTCTCGCCTGTTTTTCCTCTATGAACAAATTGTCTCCATAACGGTCTATTAGTGGCCGTTCTGTAAGTTTCTGGAACAGTAAAGATTTGATGACGAGGCTTTCCTTCTTTATTCTCTCCACCAATGTTCACCATCAAGCTCTCTTCCCATTCTGACAATATACTACTGTGTGTTAATCTTGTTATAATAAACTATTGATTGTCTTTTATTTGATATATAGGCCACATTTAACTGTCGTACGACCTTAATCATGTACCATCATATAATATTTCACCGGCATTTGATCTTGTTTAGCATACCTTTTTATTTTGATCGATTGATCGATTTACCAAATGATCAATATTAGTGTTCTCTATCTATAGTTTCAGTTATTAGTAAGTAGCAGCAGCTGACTAATCAGATTATTAATACCAACATTGATAAATGTGGTTGTATTCCTTTTCCTTTTTGTTAATAATGTGGCCTGATTTTAAGTGGTGGAAATATGTAGATGACTTAACCATAGCAGAAGTTACAAATTCAAAGAGTATACGTTTACAATATTTCAAACTATTTCTTATAGATTTATTGCCATTGTAGTGGATAGGCTATCTTCATGTAGCTTTTGTAAACGGTAATAAGGTAGCATGGATGTATTTACTTACTTCAATTTTAATAATGAATAGCTTAAAGCCAGAAATGCCAATCACATGAGAAAAATATCAATTCAATCTAAACTACACGATAACGTATATTGGTTTGATTCAGCATTATTTGTGATGGGGCATCTAAGTTTTATCGTTAAAGTGACTGTTATACACCTTGACTACTTTTAGTTTTATTTAGTTATTTTACCATGTTCATTTATAAAAATTGTACTAATTATAGGCCTACAATTTGACGATATTTCATTTAAAAACGCTCTCATAATGCGATACTATATCACATCTATATACTTTTGGAAAATAATGATAGTCGACTTAAACCTAATCTAGAGTATATACAATAATAACAACAACCGTTACAATTAAGGTATAACAATGATTGTTTTGATTTAAATACTATTTTCTATAAGGTAATAATTCCTCCATTCTTTTTTAATTATCGGATACTGATTATATTTATTACATTGAAATTAAAGTTTATTGTTTTTGAATGATACAATAATATGTAAATATGGGTAAATATAAGTAATTAAAAGTGAAAAACAAAACAATTCAGCCAGTTTTGATCTCTGTTTCAGTTGCGTACATCCTAAAACATTTCAACTAAAGTGGTATATAGGGGAGGCTACATTATCAAGTAGAAGCCACTCTTGGTCACTTTCTTCAATGCTTTATTTGTTGTAAAACATTTCTTATTAAAAAAAAGTGGGGTGGGGGGGGGGGGGGGGGTGGGGGAATAGAGAATTGGGTTGTGAAGTAATTGGGAGTGTGTCCATAGAGATTTTTTCCCTAGTAAACACAAGATGTGATATTTTTTGTTTTGTGAGTGGGCTGGGTATAATCCACCATGATTGATTTTGAAAACAAAAAAATTCAGATGAAATAAAAAAAACGATAGTTGCTGAATTGTAAAGAAAATCAAGAAATATAGCTAATTTTATGAAGCCTAATTTTAGTTTGCCATCGTCGCTCGATGGACAAGGTTTTACAGAAACTTCTGTAACATTAAAATAGTTGGCATGGATGATGACATTCTACAAAACATTTAATGAAATTGTTAATTATCTTTACAATTTTTGTTTTGGATCTCAAGATTGCCTTGACATAATATTTATGTCAAGTTCTTCAGGTATAAACATATTATTTGTCCACCTTCATCCAGTGTTTCGTATTACCAATGATTCACTTATAATTTCGCTCTTCCCTGGTTGCATCATTAACGTTTCCAGATGACTTGGGTGTTACTAGGAAATACAACAAACTCAACAAAACCTTTTTTTAGAAGGCCCCAACATACAACATAGTAGGTCTAGAACCTTTATAACAAACAAGAACACTTGTCATTGTTAAACCTTTCCTCGTTGGTGCTTTCAACGGATAGGTATCACGGATGGCTTCATCAACTTCATACAAAATGTATTTTGTTATGAATACATTTTTTAGAATGCCCCCAACATACAGAGTATAGGTCTATAGAACCTTTATAAAGAACACTTGTCATTGTTAAACCTTTCCTCGTTGGTGCTTATAACTTGTTTGATAAATTAAAGATTGTTTGGAATATCACAGGGAAATACTAACAAAATACCAATGAATTTTTAGACGTAGGCCCATTGTTGACAAATGAGAAATATACTAAATAAAAGTTAAACCTACTGTATTAACCATAACCATGCATTTACTATCATAATATCAATACAGTATTCAATAACATACCAAACAAGAAATACAAAATGCTTAGCAGGGGCAGCTTAAGCAAAATGCATGGCTGTAATTCAAATAAGCCAGCTATTCATAACATTGTATGATGTTCTGTTCAAACAAACATGGCACTTTCATTCTTTACTCAACAACTACAAGTAAACTGAGTGCTTACGTTATTGTATATTGTTATTATAATAACTAACTCCCTATACAGAATGTACCTAAGATTAGATCTGAAAAGAATAACAAGTTTTGATTAGTTATGCACCACTCATTTTTAGAGTCACAATTGTGTTGCATTCCGTCGTGCTCATTTGTTCGTTAAATAATTTACCAGAATAGAATCTGAATGTCGATTTTCCATGGACCTTACCAACAACGCTAACGACGGAGCGGGTTCTTTATAAGCACATTGAATTAAAATAATGTAGATTTGTCGAAACCAACAATAATAATGGAGAGTATTCCGGCTAGTGAGTAAGTTCACGATTCGTTGTTCATGTTAATCTTTCATTTTGATCACCTTTAATTTTGATCACCAGTTTTCATTATGATCACCTTTCATTTTGATCACCTTTCATATAATTATGTATGATCTTTATTTATTTATTTATTCTTTATACTGGGTAGCCTCTTCAGTCTAAGACTGTTCTCCCAGAGGGCCCAGTGTATTATATGATGAGTTTGTGACAGTGACTGTGTGTGAACTAGTACACCGGGGTAACCCCCTACTCGTCTCGAAAGATGTACTAGGTTCTTTAAGTGCACATGAGCCAGATGTGTACGCTGGACCTACGTTATAGTCCTTATCCGAGATGACTTTTTCTACCACCAGAACCATGGAGCGAGTGAGACTCGAAACCTTGCCGATGTTATGGACGTACGTGTTACGGTTCCACTGTCTTAACCGCTCGGCCACTCACTCGCTCGAGCTATGTTATCCTTTCATTGATAATAACAATAATAACTAGAATTTAATTCGTCACTTTGACGAATTATAGGTGATCATTTTTATAATTTTATTGATATTCAATTTTAAAAAAAACATGCACATACGTTAAATATGACCGCAAAATATTGATATATGCAATCCTATCACCTGATGCATACAGTATATGCTAATGGTGCTGATTGGTGCCATAGAATATATACTCTATACGATAATAACAATAATAATAAAACCAACAAGTGCTCAATGATCACCTTTATATTCATTCTTTTCTGACAAGCTTTATGTTTTGTTTACACGTTATTTAACAGGAACAAATTGTGGAAAGCTATTGTTTTAAAGAAATGGCCAGAAGTTGAACGACTGTGTGCATCCGAACCACACCTTGTAAATACTATGTCAGACGATGTAGGTTGTTGTTTTATATCAAATGATTAGCCTTAAAAAATGTTTTAATTTATACAAATGAAACATGTATGTTATTTGGAACAAAGCTATCAAGATTGCCTTGTTTGGATTCAACCTTAATGTTTTGTATATAAATCATATGGCAGGCCTGTCTCTGCTGACCATACATGTAGAACGTTAAATAATGACACTTTTTGTCTAAATTCCGTGAATTAAAATTAAACTCTAATGAAATTTGATTTATATTGATGTATCAGTACAGCTAAAAATTACTGCAACGTAACCCACGCCCCAGCTTCGTGGCCACGCGTGGCTACGAGGTATAATTGTTTTTGATCACGATCCTACGAACTGCATTGTTTTTTGATCGCGATCCTACGAGAGGCATTGTTTTGCCACGCGTCTATTGTTATGTGTTGTTACAATGATTGAAAATACAGCAGTTACGCCCGATATTTTTTTATTTAGCTTAGCTAGCTATAGGCCCAGAAAAAAAAAAAAATCAACGAAGTACCACACATCCGCTATACGCTATTAAATTCGTACAGAGTACCAATCTAGCATGCCATGCAGTATAATTACTTGGCCTATATTACCTGTAAACGGCCCCTTTTTCAGCGGCGGGTAAGGTGATTTGATTTGATTTGATTATTTGGGTTAACGATGACATGACCACTCCACTGAGCAAACCTTACCCGCCCCTGAAAAAGGGGCCGTTTTGACCTGGTTTGCCATGTTTATGATATTTCGTGTGCTAATCGAGTCGAATGCAGTTTTAATGATGCACTCTTGGCGTTCCATATCTGTTCGTTTGTTCGTGTCGACACATTCAGTATCAAATGGCGATATTTCTGTATTTTTTCAATCAATTGCTTGCTTGCGAGTATTATATAAGGTATGGTTTAAAGATATTTGGCTATGTTCGGCTTCGGGATGTTATACCACACTTAGGCCTAGGCTAGGCTAGGCTGTAGGGGTCGTCGGTTTCGTGTTATCGGTCGTCCAATTCTAGGTCGTACGATCCCCGAACCCCCCCCCCCCACCCCTGGTTGGATGCTAGTCAAGTCGCCCCATCGCAAAGTCGCCCCATCGCAAAGTCGCCCCATACAAAGTCGCCCCTTACACAGTCGCCCCATCGCAAAGTCGCCCCAAAACAAAGTCGCCCCGACACAGTCGCCCCATCGCAAAGTCGCCCCAACGCAAAGTCGCCCCAACGCAAAGTCGCCCCATCGCAAAGTCGCCCCATCACAAAGTCGCCCTATCGCAAAGTCGCCCCAAAACGTTAAAAAATAGTTTACAAGTGCGTAAAATGTCGCAATGATACACAAAATAACACGGAACGTGTATGCATAAAAGGGGAAGTCCCGCCATGTAGTCTCAGGTTACACGATCGTCACGCACCCCGATCATCAGAGAGGAAACCCCGACTAATCACTCCGCGGTCGCACTAACGTGCTAGCTTACCAGAGGGAAACCCCCGTAATTACTCCGCCGTTGTCGCACTACAACGCATCATCTGAAGATGGGGAAACCCCGCCGGAGTTTTACGATGATATCAGTCGCGTTCGAAATCGGTCGCGTTTAATTTTGGTCGCGATAAAATGATGTTATACTATCTAGATTATTTTTACTTTGGTCGATGAATATTTATTATTATTAGGCCTATATTAATAATTGATTTTTGTTTTTATTTTACAGGTCAGTATGATGAGAAAGATGTGTGCCTTAAAAAATGACAATTTGTAAACATAGTTTAAGATTATAGTATTATCCAGCATAATGTAATGTCATTTAACAGTACATAATTATTTAAATGTGAAATATTTTATAGGAAACGTAGGCTGCGTCTGTGTCTTTTATTTTATATGCAACAAATTACGTAAAACAATTTATTTATAAACATTCAGTTTACTATTATATACATAGTATTACAATGAACATTGATTGTAAGCCTTGAAAGGCAATCCCATCATTATATCCATTATAAAATTGCATCATATCACCACTATATGTCGTAAATGATGACGTGCGTGTGTGTATTCGTCGTACGTCCGTGTACGTATTACTCCGTGTCTCTGTCTTGTTTAAATTAAAATTAAATAAACACCCGATATGAGGATATTTATTAGGCATGATAATTAGAATGTTCTATAACCAAAAGGGTTGAAAAGAATTTCTTCAGTAAAATGATCATTGTGCTGTTGAATAAAAGGCGACTCGCCATCTGAAACTCTGAAACCAATCGGAGCTGCGCCTTCTGGTATCTGTTTCCTCACAGCTGCTACGTCTTTCTGCTGACCGTCGGGGATTCCCCTTTTTAAAAAACACGCACACGATACTGTACGATGGTTTTTCCATGGTCAATATGTAGCGTTTTAAATTTTACTAAAATACCTGCATGTAAAACAATCATATCGGCGATGAAATTTTTTTTTTTTCTTCATTTTGAAAAGTCATAAAATTAAGACACATAACTTGTCAATAAATGCAAAATGATCAAGTAGCCTATAACACTCATTGTCTTACAACACTGTTATTGTTTTAACTACTGTAAATCTATACGAAGGCCTACTACACATTTATACATTTATTATATTATCCTAAAAATTGAGCTGGTATCCACGCGTAGGTTGAAGAAAGATTCGTAATTGTGGCTCTGGTAACTAATTTTAAAATCATATTAAATTAACATTTTCGAAACTATAAATCAGGGATAATCTTTTTAGAACTTTCAAACAAGGGAGTATTTTTTTAATGATTTTTAAAAAGCACATCACTCCATTAAAACCTGTAAAATAAAAATTAAAACACAAATTATGTATATAATAGGATAAACATTATAATGTATGCGACATTTAGCGCGACCAAAGTAACAACGCAATCGATATCAAACGCAACCGATATGATTAAAACAGCGTACTACTAGCGGCGGCGCTTCATAATCATACAGAAATAAAACCGTGGGCGACTTTGCGATGGGGCGACTTTGCGATGGGGCGACTTTGCGATGGGGCGACTTTGCGTTGGGGCGACTTTGTAATGGGGCGACTTTGCGATGGGGCGACTGTGCCGGGGCGACTTTGTTTTGGGGCGACTTTGCGATGGGGCGACTTTGTATTGGGCGACTTTGTATGAGGCGACTTTGCGATGGGGCGACTTGACTGGATCCCCCCTGGTTACGGGCCTGCCTAACGGCACTCGTGCGGCCGGTGAACCTCAGTGAAGTGGGCCACGGCCAACTTTTTGTATTAACATGTTTGATTTGCGTTGTTTTTATCACATGTGATAATGAAATTCGCTCGACCACCGATGTTTCGCGTGTTTGTTTTTTTCGCTACCAGTTGGTGCACTCTTTAATGTGGGTCATAGGTTATTTGATTTTATTCAAAGAATATTATTATATTATTATTTTAGCGGTGTTGGCTGATTCCTTCGTATAGGGTCATATTTATAATTACTTTTTACGCAATCGTAGTATTATTTTGGGAGATATTGTTTTAAATCAATTTTTCTAGACAAACTCTCGTACGACGAAATGAAACGAAGCATTTTTATCAATATTTAAATATTAACAATCGCTATAGGCTCTGGGCCTAGCCAACAAGGCCTGTAGTAGCTAGGGAAGGCAGGCCTACTCGGGCTTAGCTGTAGGTGTAAAATTCGTCGATCCAAGGTGGGTTATTATATTGGCATTATTCTCTTTTGATAGCTGGTAATAATGGTGTATATTCAAGACCTTCCATCGTAGGCATAGCAAAACAAAGCCGATCGTATTATCGCGATCCAAAAACAATACCTTCCCGTCGTATCGCATGGGAACGCGTAGGAACGCGTGGCAACGCGATAAAAAAAAAATGCTTCGTGGAAGCGCGTGGGATCGCGATCAAAAGACAATACTTCGTGGGTTTGGCGATCATAAAACAATGCCCCATGCGTAGGCTAGGTTACGCGTGAGAACGAAGCAGTAATTAATAGCTGTACTGAAATAGTAATACATACTATAATCCTCAGTTGAGATATAATTAACTGTTATATTCCATACAATAATAATGATTTACACAATAGATAGGTAGGTATATGTATTATCAACATCAACATACAATATCATAATATCAAATATAAAACAATTTTTATTCACAACAGTACGCTTTTTTCTTAATAAAATATTTAAGAATAAGGAAAAAGAAAATTATAATTCAAAGGATATTCATAATTCAATAATGATGATGATAGTATATATTTTATGCATAATTATTTATTTTTAATGTCTCTCTTCAAAACAAATTAAAACCTGTACATAATCCATATACGCAATGAGTCACTTTAATGTAATACTATGTATGTTTTTTCTTGTTAGTATAATCAAACGTTATTAATGAGGAGTGTGTGGTGGTATTATATTCCAGAAAACTTAGTAATTCAGCTGATTGCTCAAGCATCAGATGTTTGCCTGGAATACACCAACTCGTCAACTGTAAGGACAATCATATAGAAAAGTACACAACTATTGCGTATACATTGATTTACCTTGATCTTGGACATCCTCCTTAATCTTGCAAATCATATATGTTTAGTTCCCTTCGTTGTTGGGTCTTTTATTAATGGAAAAGAAGTACATACTCTTTCCCAGTGTAGGTTGAACTTCAGAAACAGTAAAAATTCTGTCCTTCCTATCTACAGTGCACAGACCTGAAGACAGTTAATTAAAACAAATATGTTGAGTATCGTTATACGTTATGTTATTTTATATGTGACGATTGTTTTATGTAATCTTGTTGTTCACAGTGGTTATCTACTATTGTTCATTGCTTATCAGACAGAGGGTACTCGATCGCATTGAAACTTGTCTTAGAACGAAACAGAAAACACGTGAATACAGTAGGAACGGTGAGTAGAGTACACATTAATAAAACAACTTGCTTTGAAATACATTTAAAAGGTAGACGATCGACGTTCAATGCTATATGGTTATATAAGATAAGATAATGTGTTAATGTCATGGTCACAAACATATGTTCTATGTAAATGCATTTCTATAAGCAAACCAACGTAATAATGTAAATCAGATTTCCTATTATTGTATGTAGTTTAAAGACTGCTTACACACTAGGACGATAACAATCGACGATAAAAAATGAACATAACCCTTTCCTTACATAAAACAAAGGAAACTAAGTTTTCATTCTAGAACTATAAAATAACCATTTATGATTGATCAAATGACGTCATGATCAATAAGAACAATAACATCGTTGTATCGGTACGATATTATTGCTCTTACTAATTAAGACGTCATTTGATTGGACATGATAAATATCATTTTCATCAAAGACAGCATAAATGGTTATTTTATATACAGAATGAAAAATCTTCTAATTTCTTTTGTTTTATGTTTATCTTTTTATCGTCGATCGTTATCGTCCTAGTGTAAATGGACATTTAAGCGATTAAAACTGGATTAATTAAAAATGCAATCATTTTCATGTACGCCTTCCACTCTTCCATCTACTCTCAACCGTTATAAGAGTTTTAAGAGTTCCACAATCGACTGTACAACACCGATGTATCTGATTAAACTCTGCCCGTACCTACAATAGAGACTTTGTACCGAAAAGATTAAAATTATAGGGGTATGTTTTCTTGCGAATAGTTATAGAACACGTTATTGACATTGATTTACTTACTATTTTGCTATTTAATTACAGATATTTAGCGATACACCATTGCATGTTTGACTCTATTCATCGTATTTAACGTACAAGTACGTTGTATCGGTACGATATTATTGCTCTTACTAATCATGACGTCATTTGATTGGACATGAGCAATATTATTTTCGTCAAAGACAGCATAAATGGTTATTTTATATACAGAATGAAAAATCTTCTAATTTCTTTTGTTTATGTTTATCTTTTTATCGTCGATCGTCATCGTTCTAGTGTAAATTGACCTTTAGGCAATTAGGATTAAATAACAATGCAATCGTTTTCATGTACGCCTTCCTCTCTTCCATCTACTCTCAACCCTTATAAGAGTGTTATTGATCCCTAACTGTTCCACAATCCACTGTACAACACTAATTTATCAGATTAATCTCTGCCCGTACGTACAATAGAGAACTAGTGCCGAAAATATTAAAATTATAGGGGTATGTTTTCTTGTGAATAGTTATAGAACACGTTATTGACATTGATTAACTTACTATTTTGCTATTTAATTACAGACTAGCTACACACCATTGCATGTTTGTCTCGAATCATGGGCTTTAACTTACAAGCAACATCATGATACTGCCATCTGCCTGATGACGTATGGAGCATCGTGTTCAATTGGAACACACTATGTAATCATCAATATTATAGAATTATAATAAATTAATGATTTTTTATTTTATTTAATGATTACAGTAGATTGCATAATTTAAATGTTGTATTTAAATGTTGTGTAGCTAGCTAGACTTCAATTTGAGTACAGAAGCTACAGTATGATGAGGATGAAAGTCATTAACGTGAGATTCACAGATAGAAAGATTTAAAATAAAATTACACGGTGATTGAATATAACCTGTTTCTCCGTTAGCATTAACATCCGATTATTAAAAATAATGGTTTCAGTCAAACTTTATTCGAACACTACGTTTTTGGATCAGAGGCATACGCTTATGCAACGGTGCGTTCTAACATTAACAATGCAGTTACAAAAATAAATTACATAACAATTAAAAAATTAATAAAAACGATCAGTAGGTAAATTTAAATAAATAAATTTAGTATTGCAGCCACAAAATACTTAAATCAATGTAGATAATTTTTCAAGACTATCAAATATTGAAACTATTAGAAAAAGTATTTATTAATAATGTAGATAAAATAAATAAATAGTACTTAAAGTTATTAATTTACGTGATGGGCGGTCACTCTTAGTATAGTATTTCTATACCTCTATGCAGTAGTTAAGTATTGTTTACAAGGAAATAATATTAAAAGGTCATCAAGTAGTACATAATGTTGCTTTTCAATAGTACCATTAGAAAAAATGTCCAAAAATGATCATACCCAAAATATACAAGACCATATACGTGAATTAAAATGTAAGTCTGTCATAGTAGCACGTTTTGCACATTAATATAAAAAGTGGTCTGTATTTTCTACTTTATGATTGTTAGGCTTACATAATTTGCAGAAACCAAACTGTGTATTCCTATTAAATTGAATCGGTCTTATATTTATAAGTATTACTGTATGCTATTAATTAACACTATTTGGTGTTTTAACTATTATAAGTAGGCTAGCCCTATAACGAATAATTTATTTTACTTGATTGATTACTTTAATTGATTACGAAATAGTTTTGTAAACATGTTTGCATTTATTATTTGTTTAGGGTAACAAAACACCGATTGATCTGTATAATGAAAATAAGTGTTCAAAGTATGATGAAAAAACTAAAAATGAAAAGAAAGGAGAGCTCATACAACTTATGGAAGGCAAGTAGATTTTTTACACCTGACATTGTTATGTATTGTTAATTTACGGTATTGTTGGAAAATATAAAGTAGGTGTGTGAATACATGAGGTTCAATGAAACGTAACAAACAAAGCATAATCTTATAATGCAATCCATTTTATCATTATTTTACCGAATCTCAATTTTTAATATTGAATATCAATGTTTATATCGTTTTAGCTCTGTAATATAAATTTTCTCTGTATACTTATTTGTTTTATCATATTTAGATTTCAACAAAATATCAAAATATTTTCTATTATCTTTTAACCTCAGACTGTGTAATATCACTTAAATATTCATTGATAGATAGATAGATAGATAGATAGACAGATATAACCTTTATCGTATTGTTTATCATTGCAATAAAAGTGGGCTGCTCCCACAAAAGAGAAAAACAAGCGTAACTGTCCATGATAGGTTTGTTATTACCTATTAAACCGATGGTAATTCAAATCCTGTTGAAACGTTTACTGAATCATGAAAACTTCAAGATAAGCTGGTTTATCAATGTGGTATTGTGCCATTTTGCTGGAAAAAATAAGAATTAAAACGTTTTTAAACTTGAAAAGTTCTATACAATTAAAAAATCTGGATCCAAAAACGACACTAAATAACTACAGTCATTGAATCATAGCAAACAACAAGATAAGTTGTTAGTGATGATATGGATAGTATAATGACGTGCTTGAGGCATTTATTTATTACTGATTATTCTATGTTTGATTCTAAGCTTTAACATGATTTAAAGACGCATCCTAATAAATTAAACATTTGATATACAATTGCTAATTCTTACATAGTAATCATACCACTGGTCCAAATGCTTACAGTCTGAACAATTAATTTAATATAACAGTTTGTTATTTCCGGAAAAATGATCTTTTACTTTTATAATATAAATGCATCACCAATAATTTATTATCAATATTTGTGTCTTAGAGAGTCCAGTTCCAGCTGAAATAATAGCAAGAGGTAAGGAAGCAACTGCAGTTTTCAAAGAGGCTCTACAAAATGGTACAGTTACAATAGTCAATTCAAGAAGTATGTTCCTTGGGAAAGAAGGAGCTGGCAAAACAAGTTGCGTGAAAGCTATTCTTGGAAAAAGGTATGTTTGTTTATGATATGTATAGATTATTCTACTGAATAGGTAAAATATGTTAATAATTCAGAATTTATTGCGTATAGAATCATTCTTTCAATCGTTAATAGTACAGATTTTATAGCGAATTTTAATCCAAGATCTAACATAAGAACAAGTTAGTAATTTTAGTGAATTATGTGTAAGACAATTGAAAGCCTATACTTGAGTTTCATAGTATAGACATGTACCAAAAATGTCTCTAAACTGTTTAACAGGATTCTACTTTGTCAAGATCACTCGCGGTAATTTTGGATTCTGGCCAATCAACGACATGATTGATGTGACGTCATCTATCAATAACTTTTTTGTGTTAGTCCGTCGAGTCCAAGAAGACAATAAATAGGCTACCAGTGCCGTAGCAGGCTTAGCCTAGTATTGGAGCTTCTTATTATTCATACAAACAAATACGACGTGAATGATTGTTTGCATAAAAATAAGACATTAGGCCTATTAGGCAACACGTCCCTCTAAAATATAGGTCTGTGTGTGGTAGGCTACTGCTCTAGGCATACTGAGTCATATTATTCTAGTCCGGGCCGTGTTAGCAACATGCAGTAGCCTCGAGGCCTACAAGCACCTACTTTCCCCCACACCGCTCACGAATTCCGCGCGCTGTGTAAATGGGACAACCTACGCGGTTTTCCGCTTACCATACCACTTACCGTTTACCTCTCGTCTGTGTAAATTGGCCTTGCCATTGTAAAGCACACAGTCAACATGCTTGACACAGTTAATTTCAATAATAATTACGTAAACATTATATTATGACTGTTTAGTAATGTTTATTATCGTTTAGATTCGATCCCAAGGAAAAGTCTACCGACGGAATAGTTGTCGCAAACACACTGGTTGAAGCGTCAGGGGACGATTACCAAAAGTGGCAGGAACACAATATTGACGGTATTGAAAAAGTATATTGTTATTGTAAAACAACAGCTTCTTGGTTGGTTATTTTCAAAATTAGTTCTTTATTGCGAACTAGAACTAATGAAACAGATTTGTCCAAAATTATTCATTACTACTATATAGCATGACATTGCATCGATGGAAGACCATTATCAGAATGTATTGGTGGCTTTAACATATACTGTATACATACAAAACACATACATATTTCGGTAGTCATATCTCCTTCAGTGTGAGGAATTAATGGTACACAAACAAAATATACCGATTACCACCTGGAATAATATAATGATAATGGTAAAATACCATCTAAAATGTACCAAGCTTGAATAAACATCAATGAAGTGGAAAAGTTTGAGTAAAACAAGGGATTTAATTGACTAACCGTAGATTGGTATTATAAACCTGATTGTTGAAAGAAGGTTCCTCCTTGATATTACGTTGTTGTAATGTAACGTTATTATGTCTTTTATAGTAATTCAATTATCGAATAAGATACGAGAAGAAGCAGTGACAGACTATGTGGCAAAGCAATTACTACAGAGACAAACTAGCACACCTTCGACATCAACCAGCGAAATTGATCAGATAGAGAAACCGACTGAAGTTATGGTACTTTTTTTCTTCTACTACAAATTATTAGAGTATTATTTGTGGAAGAATTACACGAAATTTTAACTTATCTTTTTTTGATTATTCGTAGGATGTTTTAAAAGAAGATACAAAGGAATTGAATCTAGATGAAAATGGTATAATTATTATTGTCAGTTTTATCTTTTTATTACGATCAGAATTATCATGTATTGTTGAACAATTTGTTAGCTGTACTAGTATTATTATTATCATTTGTATTTTTAATGATCAAATAGAAATAAACAAATAATGTTGTATTTGCCTTAGATGACAGAGGAAATACACTGGAAAAGAAGTTACCTGAACAATTTCACAAATTACTTGTTAATAAAATCAGTGATGAACTTGACACTAAGGCAAACACCGGTGAGACAGTTGGTGTGCTTGGTAAATTCATTCATTGGGCATTCGGAGACAAGCAGCAGACATCAAGCCGAACTACTAACCCTCAGAATATTAGTAGCATTTGGGATTATGCAGGGCAGCTTACATATTATATAACACACCGAGTGAGTAGCATACAATACATGGTCAAAGTTAAATAAATATTTAGTCTTTTATATGACTTATCTTTTAGGCATATTATAGATAACAAGTTTAGGTAAAAGCGGGAGGTATCAGTGTTGTTTGTGTGGTTTTCCGTTTAAGTACTTTATTACAGTACACTTTATTCCGTTTAGTTGTTCCTGACAGGAGGCGTTACCTACATTGTAGTGTTCAGTGCAGTAGATGGACTCCATGAGATGGTAAAAATAAGGGATGTAAATCAAAGTACCAACAAGAAGAAAGCTCCAAAAGATTGTGTAAATTTTTATATTACGATTTGTTTTCTTTTTGAATTATAAAAGAAAGTTGTTACTCCCAGCCATTGTGCCCCAGTTAGTCGGTTGACATTAGCTTATCAAGCCGAAGTTTCCTCTTCTTACCGTTTGAAAAGTAATTATAAATTAATTTGTGGTAATATATGACTAGCTGTTTAGAATGTCTTGTGCCTGTAGATTATAGTTATTGTACAGTTATTTATTGTTTTCAGGGATTTTGGGGAATGACGAATTTGGGAATGACTGTTTTCTGGATAAGGTCCATTTATGAATACGCCGTGGTGCGGTATAGGCCTAGCATAGAGAGAAGCTTAAACGGTGTAGTTTTACCGCCCATTATACTAGTCGCTACTCACAAAGACGAAGTTAAAGGAAGAAACGAAGCTGAGAAAATTGACAAGGTAAGTGACGTAGGCTTGATAACATTTATTTTAAAGGTAAGTTATGTATATTTAGATTTGAGAGGATTAGCTTTTTTACCTTCACTTTCTCTACCCTAAAAGAGAGATGAATGAAAATAATAAGAATACTATTAAAAGATCACCAAAAGATAATGCTGTTTGAAATACATTTTAAGATTAGAAATACATTTTACACCAATAGATGCAACATATTTTTAGAATCAACGCTGTAATGAATTTTAATTCAAAACATAGTATTTCTATCAGTAATACATTTAATAATGGTGCCATCAATATGAAGAAACTGCATTCTCTCATCGACCATATTGGACTTATAGTATAATTTATATATACAGTATATTGTACTGGTTATGTGAATACATGTTTAATTATGTTTGATATTACAGATTGAGGCTATGGGTCAAGAAATACTTGAAGCTATCAAAGACACACCATACGAAAAACACGTAGATCCTGAGATATACATGGTAGATAGCAAATCTCGTAGAGGAATTGAGAAACTCAAAAAAAGAATTGGAGTTTTCATGAATGAGATGAAAAGAAAGATTCCAATCAAATGGGTTGATTTCCAGACCAAGATTCAAGAACTTGGTAAAACAAAGCTGTTTTTGTCCTTAAATGAGGTAAATTGTAATTTAAAGTTAAATAATCGTCGCAATGTTTTTCTTTCAATCAAGTTATGTTTTTAAAATTTTAGTAATTTAATATCTGGAAAGAGATTTAAATTGTTTGTATTTATGACCCGGAAGTGTGACAGATTGTCTCCTTCACTTCTAAAATGCGAATGCAATTTATATATGTGGTTGTTCATTCCTGTGTCCAGTGTTGAACGCGCAACACGAGACGTATAGGATGTTTAGTTGATTGCGCGTTCGAAAATCAATATGTAGTTTATTTATCAAAAATCATTTATTGAAAGTGTTCTATTACCACCTTCTTCTAGATAACCAAAATCGCAAATGAATGTGAAATTGCTGATACAGAACTAACTATGGTTCTGGACTACCTGAATGACACAGGTAATATCCTGTACTCTAAGAATGAAGAGAAATTAAAGCATGTAGTGCTAATAAATTTACAAACGATGGTTGAAATGGTGACAGAAATCTTCACTGACAAAATACCAGACAGCATCGGCGGAAAGGTAAGTTGCCATCTTGTCAACCTTGTTTAGAATGAGATGTGAAAAAAAAATGGAATTATCATAACGTTAAAAAGCCATTTATTGTGTTGACGTCTCTGTTACTGCATGCCTTTATTAAGACTGTCTAAGCATAAACATGAATCCAAAAAATAGTATATTTTGATCAAAATACAATGAACTAATGCTAGTACTGTATGCATTGTATGTATATAATATTGTAATTTATACATGGGTTTTATGATTTATATTAATTATCTATTAATTTTTGTAGTATGTTATTTTTTATAGTGGTCAAGATTAAATCAATTATGGGAAAGGTTTAGTGTTCAGGGAATTCTGGAAGAGGAATTAGTACGTCATTTATGGCGGAAATTGATTGAATTAGATGAAAGTTACTTGGATATCTTCTTAGATATATTGAAGATGTTTCAACTTGTATTCGAAACGCAAACTGTGACGGTGAGCTTTTGTTGCTTCTTAACCATTTATGAATTTACACTGGGAGTTATAAATAAAATATGAACAAAGTGAATAGCCAGTTTGCTGCTTTCAATATGGATACTTCTAATTCTTACTGACATTCTGCAATTTCTACAACATTTTAGTCACATAAATTATCTTACAATAGGCCTCAATGGCGGAAGCAACGGGAGACAATTTTTTTATTCAATAATAAGTAGTGAACAAAATCTCTTTTATAGGAAGAGGAACGAGAAAATGACAGCGACCGAGTGTTCCTGGTTCCTTCTCGGATACAAATTAATGACGATGCTTTGGAAGTAAAGGAAGATTCGAGTAACATGGTGTCGATCTATTTGACTACTCCAAAACCTATGGACTTTCTTCCTGACGCCGTCTACCACATGTTGATTGTTGAGTTCTTACACCTCTCGAAGATTCAAGGGAGGAGAAGTGATGATTTTCAATTATACCAAAATCGTAGTGATTTTGGATTTGATAATCACGTTGTCAGTTTTGGTGCCGTTGAACATAAAGAGGATAGCAAGCAAAGAAGACGACAAGTTAATGCATTGAAGGTGCCTATTTATTTTTGGCTATCATCACCACACCAAAGTTCTAAGTCAAAATCTGAGCACATACGTACAAAGAATGTTTCTAACACACACTAAACAGCAATCATTTGCCAATTACATGATGATAAACCTCAATTAAGATATAATTTTACTCATCCTGTAATTGGCAAGATGTGCATAATATTAACACAAATGATGGTAAATACACACATACAAACTAAATTGTGTAAGATGTTATAATTGCTCAGGCTTAACATACTTTTCTAATTTACAAATATAGCAAATTTGATATAATTATTAATAATTCATGATGATTGACTATTGTGTTTTTCAATAGTTTCAAATAACACGCAGAGTTGAAATTAGCAAAGATGAGAGAGGTACTACCAGGCTGATAGATAGCCCGCAACCAAATTTTTGCAAAGAGGTAAGGCAATCGTTCAATGGATTGATGTTAATGCTGTTGACCTAATTAAGATTAAAATGATACACAACATCGGTAACACAAATTAAAAAAACATTCATATTATCACGTAGGTTTTAGACTTTCTACAGAAGCATTTGGAATCCAAGTGTACAGTCGGCTACAAACTGTCCGTGCTCTGCATAGCGTGTGAATCTTCCAAGCTACATTTCCATGATCTACAACGATGTTTAGACAACCCGACTGTTCCATGTGGAAAAAACGCAATGGTTACACAAGGCTTCAGAAAACTGTTTTTAACAGGTGATTATCAAAAAAAATGTACAATTATTCGGCTTTTTATGTAACGAATTTTACGTCCACCTTATGTAATATTAATGCTTATTTTGAATGGAACAATATTTTTTTAGGTACAGAACGGCCCGACGCAGAACCATTTACACAGTCGAGTCAAAACCCAGGTAATTTACAATGACTTTTTTAATAATAAAAATTAGCCATCGTCAATATCAAAAGTGAATTCGGCCTATAAACAACTTAATAAATATATGTGTTTATATAATACAGGATCATTCGAAACAGAATTTCAGCAAATGCTGGTAAATACGTCAGACTGGTATGATGAATACGGTTCACTTGACCAGCTGAAGATGTTGTGCAAAGACCTGATACGACCTTTCAACGATCTACAGAAGGCTAAAAGCACAATGGAGGTGTTTAAGTTAATGCAATCCGCCGGTTATCTTACTGCTACTAACTTTGAAGTTGTCATCGACGTAATCAATGTCACTGGTAAACAGGGTGTTCTGGAGGAAAACAAACTGCTGAAGGACACTTACGAAAAAGCCGACGATCAGGTAAAATCGTTCACACCGTATCGACAAAAACTGATTAACTTCGGTAACAAACTTTCAGAAGGCAATGTAACAACACTGGTTAACCTAGAGAAGGTTTCCAAGAAATACAACGGCAATCAGTGGACTGTGATATTGGATCTTGAACAAAGGGGTATCCTAAATAAACACAAATTGGAACCATTTATCGAAAAGTTGAAGAAGAATGAGTTAACATTAGCCGCTGAAGAATTAGAAGATAGTGACGAGTGTTAATTGTGTGAATACAAAATGGTTTACCGGTACCTAAATATAGGAAAGTCTTAAGATATGTTAGTACATAGACTGTACCATGTGGTTTCTGTTCTGATTTAAGTAGCAAGGTTTTAGACAAAATTATTTAAATTTAATTTAGAAATATATGATAGTTGCTCGCTTGATACAGGCTAGGTAAAGAATAATGTGTAGAATATACATCTAGCCTTGTGGCTTGGTTGCTGACTTACTGGCTTTACGATGAGTAGTCTTCTGACTGCTCCACTGGGCTGCTTTGTTTCATGATGTAGAAGTCTCAATCCAATAATCAAAGGCAGATTTCACAAGGAATATTGGTACACCTCAGAGAGACAGGTTAAGCCCATTATTATTTGTCACCTACCTACTATTAACTCAGTGTAATATCTTGATGACATTGATTTCACCTCTCGACATCAACTAGCGCAGCATCGATGACATCGAACGGCTTCTCGCTAAATTCAATTTTGTTGTCAACAAAGATAAAAACCAAATTCACCTGTATCAGGAGACAGACAGCAGAGTCCGAACGAGAATGGCGGCAGGTAAAGCAAGTTGGCTTTTTTTATTGGGAAGAAAGAGGATAAGAAGCTGTCAGCAGAACCCTTCAGAAAACTAAACTAAACTAATTAAAATGTTAAGGGAAAAAATATGAAACCGATCTTACTCTATAACTGGGAAGTTTGGTCCAACTAAGATTGACGTAACAAAGCACACCTTTCAGTTTGCATAAACACACTGTATAATTGTCATTAATATTAGTAGTAAATTTGATGGATGGCAATGGATGGCAATGTAATTATGGTTTGATATACAACATTTTAGTGGTGGATAATTTAAGGTGTGTCGTTAAAGGTAATGCGGTGGTATATTAGTTTTTTACCATATTTTCATTCTAATTTTTCATAAACAGTATAATCATCGATACATTGGTATTATGTTTTATATAGAAATATATGACAAGTAATTACTTTGATTCAGCATGTTGGGGATTGGTCATTTAAAGTTTGTTTTTAAAGGTAATGCGATACTATGTGTAGTATCTTAGCTTATTTTCTTGAATATACTTTATATTTTGATTAGTTATTTTTTCATGTTCATTTTACATAACTATATAATATTCATTAATATTAGTAGTAAGTTTGATTAAAAAATGTATGAAAATTTCATTACTATGCTTTGAAACAAAATGTTGGTGATGGATAATATAATGCGGTGGTATATTCGTTTTTTATTATATTTTTCATTTGAATTAGTTATTTTACCATGTTTCTTTGCATATATTCATTGAAATTATATGTTTCTTTGATTTAGAAATGTAGGACAATGTCTTTGTTTGATTCAGCATTTGGTGTTGGGCCATTTAAGGTAAAGCGTACTACATTATATTTGGTGAATTAGTGTATTTTTTTGACTATATTTTTCAGTTTAGTTTGTTATTTTGCCATGTTCCTTTGCATATGTAGTATAATCATTGACATTATATATGTTAGTTAGGTGATCATTTAGAATAAAATGATCACCTATTGTTATTGTACAAAATCTTTATTATTATTGTTATTATTATTATTATTCTTCTTCTTTCTGTACACTTTTGTTTAACAATTATCTCAAAAAGTTGAATAACAATGATCACAAAAATTTCACAATGTCTTTCAAATACTTTAACTTAGCCATAATAAGCTTTTCAGCGTGATCACTCAACCGTGACGTCATTAATACGCGATTTTGTGAAATCACACTATCAATCATATCTCCATAACTCTTTATCACATATCAATAAAATTCACTATACGTAAACTTCAGGTGAAGGATAAAAATATTAACAAATAAAAACTTACATTTTTCAAGGTCATGCACGTGAAATTGCGCGTTAAAAATTTAAAAAGCTCCAAATTAAGTTTTGATCAATTTAGAGCATGAGTTAGGCCATTTGCGTGTTTCAAAAAATTACTGCGCAAAAATGCGTTTTTGCGTGCGCAATTCTTAAAATGCGTAAAAAATATGAATTTTGTTTACAAATCGTATTCTACTCACCATCCTTAGTACATTCACCAAATTTGAGTCTGTTCCGACCTAAAATAACGCTATACGAGCAGGTTAAAAATGACAAAATGCGCACATTAATTGTACAAAAGTGCTAAAAATAGTAAAAAATAAGGCCTTTTTAAAATTAATATAACTCTTCAGAATGCACGATGACCCCCAATTTTTTTAACTTATTCTGGAAGCCAATGAGTTGTAGATATAAATGTATATACACATTAGACGTACAAAATGATATGACGTCATCATTTGGCCACATGCATTTTTAAAATAGGGTTTTTTCCCCTTTTGTAATGGACCACCATATTCAACAGAGCGCAACTCGCTTATCTGTGATCGATTTTCTTTAAATTTTTAATATATTCTACCTCAACCAATTATGTTACTTATGAGTTGCCAATATTTTCATTTGGATGATGTCATCACGTCTTAAAATTTAAATAACGGTGGTTACGTAATTTCACCTACAAGGTATACTTGAATACCTTACAGCTCTTCTGAATTAAAGTTGACCTTGATGTTTATAACTTATTATGAGAGCTGGTGAAATGTAGATATGAATTATTATAAAAATTAAGCCTATCGGATGTTGTGACGTTATCATATGGCCAGTTGAAGTTAAAAAGTAGTTTTTTCATCTCTTTCGTCAAAGTTATACAATTTTTAAAGAGCGTGCACCGCCCTTCTACGTGCCAAATTTTCTTCCAATTGTTATATTTTATTGCTCAATTCATTATCTTTCGATATTGTTATCCACAAGTTTATTTTGATAATGTCATCAGTGCCGAAAAATTAGAACATGATGTGTGTCCGTAATGTCACCAATGCTACACTGTATATAGATATACAGTATATACTGTACATAATGTATATGGCATATAATAGGCACAGCACTATAGTATAACCGTATAATAGGATGGCATACATCAACATTTTCTGATTGTATTTTAACATACGTGCATGTTTAAAAAATATTAATGTCAATAAAATGATAAAAATGATCACCTATAATTCGTCAAAGTGACGAATTAAATTCTAGTTTGATTTAGAAATTAGTTGTGATTTAGTGATTGATCAGCTTTGTGTTTAAGGTAACGTATGTAGACCTCCATAATTGTATATATTGTCTTTATTATACTTGTTCTATTAACATATTCATTTTGAATAAAATATATATTAGAATGTATACACACTTGTTATACATATTTTTGTTTCTTTTTAAAAAAACTATTATAATGTATTAACATTACAGTTTGCATACTTTTAGAAAAGTGTGTATGTATTCCCTGTTACAATTAAGGTACAATAATATTGATTACCTTACAGTACTTAATATAACAATGAATAAACTAGTATTTTGTGTTTCTCTGTCTACAGCAAATCATCTGCTATTCTTTCTTAACCCATATAACGGAATTTATAAGTAAAAATGGTTCTATGCAATGATCGTTAAATTCAGCACTATTTACCGAAATACTAAAACATGAAAAGCATACGTTTTAAACAGAGCAGGTTAATCTTCTGTTAAGGTAAATAGCAACAGTCCTACATTTGAATAATAAAACTAACCGGATATAGTATACATTTGCGTGAAGCTATTATGCTAAAACCAAGTAATATAATACAAAACGTATAATTCATTACAATGGATACATAATAATAAAAAATGATATAATGATACTATATTTCGAATACTTCAGACAGCTGAGGCTTGCTATATATTTTCTATGTTTGTTGATTTATTATTGCTTAAGCTTATCATTGTGTATTATAACTTTATAAATCAGCTATCTACAGTTTTACACTTCCCAAGTAAATAAAATAAAATAATGTATGTTTTATCTCTGTTCCTGATTCGTACATTCGAGAACTTCTGAACTTATCTACGGTTTTACACTTCCCAAGTAAATATAATCAAATAATGTATGTTTTATCTATGTTCCTGATTCGTACATTCGAGAACTTCTGAACTTATCTACGGTTTTACACTTCCCAAGTAAATATAATCAAATAATGTATGTTTTATCTATGGTCCTGATTCGTACATTCGAGAACTTCTGAACTTATCTACGGTTTTACACTTCCCAAGTAAATAAAATAAAATAATGTATGTTTTATCTCTGTTCCTGATTCGTACATTCGAGAACTTCTGAACTTATCTACGGTTTTACACTTCCCAAGTAAATATAATCAAATAATGTATGTTTTATCTATGTTCCTGATTCGTACATTCGAGAACTTCTGAACTTATCTACGGTTTTACACTTCCCAAGTAAATATAATCAAATAATGTATGTTTTATCTTTGTTCCTGATTCGTACATTCGAGACTCGTGATGCTGTCACATCGTACAACGTTCAGGGTTAAGATAATTCACGATAAAGTGATCTCTACAGTGAATATTCTATTGGTGGGTCAACTCAATTTAAGGTAGTCGTCTCGGTCACAATATGTTTTATTGTTCTTTTTGCTGTCTAGTTTCTTTGTAAACGGTAAAACAAACCAAAACCCCTTTTAAAACCGACTAAATGATGTGATATATAATGCGAGGGTAAGAGTCTACATAACCAAAATGTAGATTTGTGTTATTCTTGTTTCTATTATATGAATTAAGGTGGTAGAGTCAAGTAAGACAGGGAATTGGCTGGACTTTTTTACTTCTGTGAGTGAGCATAAGGAGGATTGTGTTCAAATACTCGTTAAATAGAAATCAGTTGAAGTGAAAGTGAAAAACATGTTTATACCAAATAAATATAATTTTAGGTTTTGTTTTATTTGATAAATTTAGTCAACGAGTAAATTTTATTTTAAACAATACACTTCTGTCAAGTTTGATCTCTGTTTCGGTTGCGTACATTCGAGAACTAATGCTTCTCAACTAACGTGGTATATATAATAATCAGGAGGCTACTACAAGTAGTAGCCACTCTTGGTAGTAGCCACTCTTGGTCACTTTCGTCAATGCTTTATTTTGCTGGTTTGTTGTAAAGCATTTCTTTGTGTAAATGCCTTTGCATTATAAAAAGAAAATGTGGAAATAGAATTGGGTTGCAAAGTGGTTGGGAGTGTGTCCAGGAGATTTTTAATCTAGTAAACACAATTATTATGCTATTTCATTTTGTTTTGTTCTACTACATCCATGAAGGTGACGTCCAAGTGAGTTGGCTGGGTATTCCGCCATGATGTTGATTTTGAAAAAAAAATCAGATGACATAAAGAAACGATAAACTAGTTGCTGAAATGTAAAGAAAGTCAGGAAGGCATGCTAGGCTTATCTATGTAAATTGAATCGCATCGGTATTCATTAAATCAATTCAATGACCTGTGAAGAAAATGTAAACATAATAAAACATAATTTTGTTAATCATATTTTTATAAAAAATATTAAATAAATATTATATTGAAGCCTATTTGGTTTACATCGAGTCTGAAATGCTAACTATCATGAAGTATTTGTTTATTTATTTTACCATCATAATATCAATACAGTATTCATCCTACAAAACAAGACATTAAAAATGCTTGGCAGAGCAGATTAAGCAAAATGCATCGCTGTAACTCAAATAAGCCAGCTATCCATAACATTGTATAATGTTCTGTTCTTAATCAAACAAACATGGCAGTTTCGTTCTTTACTCAACAACTACTTCAACCTGAGTGCTTATCAGCTATTGTACTATTGGACTCACTCCCTGTAATACAGAATGCACCTGAGATCTGAAAAGAATAACTATTTGAAAATTATATGCACCACTCATTGTTAGGGTCATTGTTAGGTCTAATTTGTTTGTTGAATAATGTATCAGATAATAGAATCTGAATGTCAATTTGCCATGGACTTTACCCCCAACAACACTAACGATGGAGCGGGTTCTCTATAAGAACATTACATTGAAATAATGTAGATTAATATCCTATTTTATTGACTTATTTTACGAAACCAATAATAATGGAGAGTATTCCTTATTGGAAGTAAGTACACGATTCGTTGCTCATGGTAATCTTTCATTATGATCACCTTTCATTATGATCACCTTTCATTATGATCACCTTTCATTATGTTCAAATTATATTATGACCAAATTTCATTATCCATCTTTTATTACGGTTGAACTTTCTATATGTTCACCTTTCATTGTTCACATATTATCATAAGCTTCATTTTTGCCTTTCATTATGATCATCTTTCTATATGTATGATCTTTATTTATTTATTCTTTATACTGGGTTGCCTCTTCAGTCTAAGACTGTTCTCCCAGAGGGCCCAGTGTATTATGATGAGTTTGTGACAGTGGCTGTGTGTGAACTATTACACCGAGGAAACCCCCACTCGTCTCGAAAGATGTACTAGGTTCATTAAGTGCACATGAGCCAGATGTGTACACTGGACCTACGTTATAGTCCTTATTATCCGAGATAACTTTTTCTACCACCAGAACCATGGAGCGAGTGAGACTCGAAACCTTGCCGATGTTATGGCTACGTGTTACGGCTCCACTGTCTTAACCGCTCGGCCAATCACTCGCTCGAGCTATGTTATCCTTTCATTGATAATAACAATAATAACTAGAATTTAATTCGTCACTTTGACGAATTATAGGTGATCATTTTTATAATTTTATTGATATTCAATTTTAAAAAAAACATGCACATACGTTAAATATGACCGCAAAATATTGATATATGCAATCCTATTACCTGATGCATACAGTGTATGCTAATGGTGCTGATTGGTGCCATAGAATATATACTCTATACGATAATAACAATAATAATAAAACCAACAAGTGCTCAATGATCACCTTTATATTCATTCTTTTCTGACAAGCTTTATGTTTTGTTACACGTTATTTAACAGGAACAAATTGTGGAAAGCTATTGTTTTAAAGAAATGGCCAGAAGTTGAACGACTGTGTGCATCCGAACCACACCTTGTAAATACTATGTCAGAGAGGGTAGGTTGTTTTATATCAAATGTTTAGCCTTAAAAAATGTTTTAATTTATACAAATGAAACATGTACGTTATTTGGAACAAAGCTATCAATATTGCCTTGTTTGGATTCAACCTTCACGAATGTTTTGTATATAAATCGTATGGCAGGCCTGTCTCTGCTGACCATACATGTAGAACGTTAAATAATGACACTTTTTGTCTAAATTCCGTGAATTAAAATTAAACTCTAATGAAATTTGATTTATATTGATGTATCAGTACAGCTAAAAATTACTGCAACGTAACCCACGTTCCAGCTTCGTGCCTACTTCGTGGCCACGATTTATAATTGTTTTTAATCGCGATCCTACGAACTGCATTGTTTTTTATGCGATCCTACGAGACGAGAGGCATTGTTTTGCCAGGCGTCTATTGTTATGTGTTGTTACAAAGTAAACAACATTGTTATCAATAAATCAAAAGGGCAACATAACAGTGATTGAAAATACAGCAGTTACGCCCGTTATTTGTATTGCTAGCTAGGCCCAGAGTCTAGAGATTAATGTTTTAAAAAACAAGTTAGTACCACACACCCTATGCTATTGAGTTCGTACAGAGTACCAATCTAGCATGCCATGCAGTATAACTACTAGTACTAGGCCTATATTAGGCCTACCGTAAATGAAACCTATAAAATACGTCAGAATGTTGCCTTAAATGCAATAAAAATATAGTATACGACGGCCACATTGTGAATTAATCAAATTAAACATCGTATCGCTATGTTTTAAATTCGACGACATATTATTATTAACAAAATAGAAATTTTCCCACTACTAGGCCTAACGGCACTCATGCGGCCGGTGAACCTCAGTGAAGTGGGCCACGGCCAACTTTGTTTCAACATGTTTGATTTGCGTTGTTTTTATCACATGTGATAATGAAATTCGCTCGACCACCGATGTTTCGCGTGTTTTTTTTCGCTCCCAGTCCGTGCACTCTTTAATGTGGGTCATAGGTTATTTGATTTTATTCAAAGAATTATTATTTTAGCGGTGTTGGCTGATTCGTTCGTATAGGATAACATAATTACTTTTTACGCAATCGTAGTATTATTTTGTGATAATTTAACATGGAATATATTGATTTAAATCAATTTTTCTAGAGAAACTCTCGTACGACGAAATGAAACGAAGCATTTTTATTAATATTTAATATCAACAATCGCTAGGCTCTGGGCCTAGCCAACAAGGCCTGCCTGTCTCTGTAGCTAGGCAGGCCTACTCGGGCCTTGCTGTAAGGGGTAGAATTCGTCGATACAAGGTGGGTTATTATATTGGCATTGTTCTCTTTTGATAGCTGGTAATAATGGTGTATATTCAACCCTTCCATCGAAAGCATAGCAAAACAAAGCCTCTTGTAATATCGCGATCCAAAAACAATACCTTCCCGTCGTATCACATGGGAACGCGTGGTAACGCGATGAAAAAACAATAACCTTTCGTGGAAGCGCGTGGGATCGCGATCAAAAGACAATACAACATCAACATAGGCCTACAATATCATAATATCAAATATAAAACAATTTTTATTCACAACAGTACGATTTTTTCTGAATAAAATATTTAAGAATAAGGAAAAAGAAAATTATAATTCAAAGGATATTCATAATTCAATAATGATGCTTATGATGGTATATAATTTATGCATAATTATTTTTTTTAATATCTCTCTTGAAAACAAATTAAAACCTGTACATAATCCATATACGCATTGAGTCACTTTAATGTAATACTATGTATGTTTTTTCTTGTTAGGATGGTGAAACGTTATTAATGAGTGGTGTGTTGTGGTATGGTATTCCAGAAAACGTAGTAATTCAGCTGATTGCTCAAGCATCAGATGTTTGCCTTGAATACAGCTCGTCATTTGTAAGGACAATCAGATAGAAATCACAACTATTGCGTATACCTTGATTTACATTGATCTTGGACATCCTACCTTGATCTTGCAAATCATATTTATGTTTAGTTCCCTTCGTTGTTGGGTCTTTTATTAATGGAAAAGAAGTAACACACTCTTTCCCAGTGTAGGTTGAACTTCAGAAACAGTAAAAATTCTGTCCTTCCTATCTACAGTGCACAGACATGAAGACAGTTAATTAAAACAAATATGTTGAGTATCGTTATACGTTATGTTATTTTATATGTGACGATTGTTTTATGTAATTTTGTTGTTTGTTCACAGTGGTTATCTACTATTGTTCATTGCTTATCACACAAAGGGTACTCGATCGCATTGAAACATGTTTTAGAACGAAACAGAAAACACGTGAATACAGTAGATCGGGTGAGTAGAGTACACATTAATAAAACAATTTGCTTTAAAATACATTTAAAAGGTAGACGATCGACGTTCAATGCTATATGGTTATATAAGATAAGATAATGTGTTAATGTCATGGTCACAAACATATATTCTATGTAAATGCATTTCTATAAGCAAACCAACGTAATAATGTAAATCAGATTTCCTATTATTGTATGTAGTTTAAAGACTGCTTACACACTAGGACGATAACAATCGACGATAAAAAATGAACATAACCCTTTCCTTACATAAAACAAAGGAAACTAAGTTTTCATTCTAGAACTATAAAATAACCATTTATGATTGATCAAATGACGTCATGATCAATAAGAACAATAACATCGTTGTATCGGTACGATATTATTGCTTTTACTAATTAAGACGTCATTTGATTGGACATGATAAATATCATTTTCATCAAAGACAGCATAAATGGTTATTTTATATACAGAATGAAAAATCTTCTAATTTCTTTTGTTTTATGTTTATCTTTTTATCGACGATCGTCATCGTTCTAGTGTAAATGGACCTTTACGCGATTAAAACTGGATTAAATAAAAATGCAATCATTTTCATGTACGCCTTCCTCTCTTCCATCTATTCTCAACAGTTATAAGAGTGTTATTGATCCCTAACTGTTCCACAATCCACTGTACAACATCAATGTATCAGATTAATCTCTGCCCGTACGTACAATAGAGAACTAGTGCCGAAAATATTAAAATTATAGGGCTATGTTTTCTTTTGAATAGTTATAGAACACGTATTGACATTGATTAACTTAATATTTTGCTATTTAATTACAGTATTCCGGTACACCATTGCATCGTTGTCTCAAATCATCGTTTTTAACTTACAAGCAACATCATGATACTGCCATCTGCCTGATGACGTATGGAGCATCGTGTTCAAATAATTATGTAATCATCAATATTATATTTATAATAAATTAATGATTATTTTTATTTTATTTAATGATTTTAGTAGATTGCCCAATTTAAATGTTGTGATAAAACAGTAGCTATACTTCAATTTGGGTACAGAAGGTACAGTATGGTGAGGGTCAACGTCATTAACGTGATATTTACATTTCAAATAAAATCACACAGTGATGTAATATAACCTGTTTCTCCATAAGCATTAACATCCGATTAGTAAAAATTATTTCAGTCAAACTCAAACTTTATTCGAACAACGCTTTTGGATCAGAGGCATACGCTTATGCAACGGTGCGTTCTAACATTAACAATGCAGTTACAAAAATAAATTACATAACAATTAAACAATTAATAAAAAACGATCAGTAGGTAAATTTAAATAAATAAATTTAGTATTGCAGCCACAAAATACTTAAATCAATGTAGGCCTAGATAATTTTTCAAGACTATCAAATATTGAAACTATTAGAAAAAGTATTTATTATAATGTAGATAAAATAAATAAATAATACTTAAAGTTATTAATTTACGTGATGGGCGGTAAATCATAGTATAGTCTTCTATACCTCTATGCAGTAGTTAAGTATTGTTTACAAGGAAATAATATAAAAAGGTCATCAAGTAGTACATAATGTTGCTTTTCAATATTACCATTAGAAAAAATGTCCAAAAATGATCATACCCAAAATATACAAGATCATATACGTGAATTAAAATGTAAGTCTGTCATAGTAGCACGTTTTGCACATTAATATAAAAAGTGGTCTGTATTTTCTACGTTATGATTGTTAGGCTTACATAATTTGCAGAAACCAAACTGTGTATTCTTCGACCATGTATTCATTAAATTGAATCGGTCTTATATTTATAAGTATTACTGTATGCTATTAATTAACACTATTTGGTGTTTTAACTATTATAAGTAGGCTAGCCCTATAACGAATAATTTATTTTACTTGATTGATTACTTTAATTGATTACGAAATAGTTTTGTAAAATGTTTGCATTTATTATTTGTTTAGGATAGCAAAACACCGATTGATCTGTATAATGAAAATGAGTGTTCAAAGTATGATAAAAAAACTAAAAAGGAAAAAAAACGAGAGCTCATACAACTGATAGAAGGCAAGTAGATTTTTCACACCTGACATTGTTATGTATTGTTAATTTATTGTTGGAAAATATAAATTAGGTGTGTGAATAAATGAGATTCAATGAAACGTAACAATCGTAACTGTCCATGATAGGTTTGTTATTATCTATTAAACCGATGGTAATAATTCAAATCCTGTTGATGGATAAAAATAAACAGAAATTCGATTAAGCTTCTGAACAGACAAAAGTGGAACTTATTAATGACCATGTGACTATAAAGGTTCACTGAATCAGGAAACACGTAAAGATAAGCTGGTTTATCAATGTAGTATTGTGACATTTTGCTGGAAACAGTTTACTAAACTAATATGAATAGTATAACGACGTGCTTGAATGTGGCATTTATTTATTAGTGATTACTATTTTTCTGTTTAGCTTTAACATGATTAAAAAACGCATCCTAATAAATTGAAAATTTACTATAAAATTGCGTCTTACATGGTAATCATACCACTGGTCCAAATACTTACAATCTGAACAATTCATTTAATATAACAGTTTGTTATTTCACTTTGATAATATAAATGCATGGCACCAACAATTTATTATCCATATTTGTGTCTTAGAGTTTTCAATTCCAGCTGAAATAATAGCAAGAGGTAAGGAAGCAACTGCAGTTTTCAAAGAGGCTCTAGAAAATGGTACAGTTACAATAGTCAATACAAGAAGTATGTTCCTTGGGAAAGAAGGAGCTGGCAAAACAAGTTGCGTGAAAGCTATTCTTGGAAAAAGGTATGTTTGTTTATGATATGTATAGATTATTCTACTGAATAGGTAAAATATGTTAATAATTCAGAATTTATTGCGTATAGAATCGTTCTTTCAATCGTTAATAGTACAGATTTTATAGCGAATTTTAATCCAAGATCTAACATAAGAACAAGTTAGTAATTTTAGTGAATTAAGTGTAAGACAATTGAAAGCCTATACTTGAGTTTCAAGGAGTTCATGTTTCATAGTATAGACATGTACCAAAAATGTCTCTAAACTGTTTAACAGGATTCTACTTTGTCAAGATCACTCGCGGTAATTTTGGATTCTGGCCAATCAACGACATGATTGATGTGACGTCATCTATCAATAACTTTTTTGTGTTAGTCCGTCGAGTCCAAGAAGACAATAAATAGGCTACCAGTGCCGTAGCAGGCTTAGCCTAGTATTGGAGCTTCTTATTATTCATACAAACAAATACGACGTGAATGATTGTTTGCATAAAAATAAGACATTAGGCCTATTAGGCAACGAGTCCATCTAAAATATAGGTCTGTGTGTGGTAGGCTACTGCTCTAGGCATACTGAGTCATATTAGTCTAGTCCGGGCCGTGTTAGCAACATGCAGTAGCCTCGAGGCCTACAAGTACAAGCACCTACTTTCCACCACACCACTCACGAATTCCGCGCGCTGTGTAAATGGGACAACCTACGCGGTTCCACTTACCGTTTACCTCTCGTCTGTGTAAATTGGCCTTGCCATAGTAAAGCACACAGTCAACATGCTTGACACAGTTAATTTCAATAATAATTACGTAAACATTATATTATGACTGTTTAGTAATGTTTATTATCGTTTAGATTCGATCCCAAGGAACAGTCTACCGACGGAATAGTTGTCGCAAACACACTGGTTGAAGCGTCAGGAGACGATTACCAAAAGTGGCAGGAACACAATATTGACGGTATTGAAAAAGTATAGTGTTATTGTAAAACAAAAGCTTCTTGGTTGATTATTTTCAAAATTAGTTCTTTATTGCGAACTAGAACTAATGAAACAGATTTGTCCAAAATTATTCATTACTACTATATAGCATGACATTGCATCGATGGAAGACCATTATCAGAATGTATTGGTAGCTTTAACATATACTGTATACATACAAAACACATACATATTTCGGTAGTCATATCTCCTTCAGTGTGAGGAATTAATGGTACACAAACAAATATATACCGATTACCACCTGGAATAATGTAATGATAATGGTAAAATACCATCTAAAATGTACCAAGCTTGAATAAACATCAATGAAGCGGAAAAGTTTGAGTAAAACAAGGGATTTAATTGGCTAACCGTAGATTGGTATTATAACCCTGATTGTTGAAAGAAGGTTACTCCTTGATATTACGTTAATGTAACGTTATTATGTCTTTTATAGTAATTCAATTATCAAATAAGATACGAGAAGAAGCAGTGACAGACTATGTGGCAAAGCAATTACTACAGAGACAAACTAGCACACCTTCGACATCAACCAGTGTAATTGATCAGATAGAGAAACCGGTTGAAGTTATGGTACTTTTTTTCTTCTACTACAAATTATTAGAGTATTATTTGTTAAAAAATTACACGAAATTTTAACTTATCTTTCTGTTTATTCGTAGGATGTTTTAAAAGAAGAGGAGGAATTGAATCTAGAGGAAAAGGGTATAACTATTATTGTCCGTTTTGTATTTTTATTACGATCAGAATTATCATCAGTATCGTTTGTATTTTTAATGATGAAATAGAAATAAACAAATAATGTTGTATTTGCCTTAGATGACAGAGGAAATACACTGGCAAAGAAGTTTCCTGAACCAATTCACAAATTACTTGTTACTAAAATCAGCGATAAACTTGACACTACGGCACATACCGGTAGAACACAGAATGTTGGTGTGCTGGATAAATTTAAATTTTGGGCATCAGGAGACAAGCAGCAGACATCGAGCCGAACTACTAAACCTCAGAATATTAGCAGCATTTGGGATTATGCAGGGCAGATGACATATTATATAACACACCGAGTGAGTAGCATACAATACATGGTCAAAGTTTTAACAATATTTAATCTTTTGCATGACTTATCTTTTAGGCATATAGATAACAAGTTTAGGTCGAAGGTAGAAGCGGGAGGTATCAGTGTTATTTGTGTGGTTTGCCGTTCAATTACTTGATTAAAGTACACTTTATTCCGTTTAGTTGTTCCTGACAGGAGGCGTTACGTACATTGTAGTGTTCAGTGCAGTAGATGGACTCCATGAGATGGTAAAAATAAGGGATGTAAATCAAAGTACCAACAAGAAGAAAGCTCCAAAAGATTGTGTAAATTTATATATTATGATTTGTCTTCTTTTGAATTATAAGGGAAAGTTGTTACTCCAAGCCATTGTGCCCCAGCAGTCAAGCCGAAGTTTCCTCTTCTTACCGTTTCAAAAGTAATTTAATTTGCGGTAATGACTGGCTGTTTAGAATGTATTGTGCCTGTAAATTATAGTTATTGTACAGTTATTTATTGTTTTCAGGGATTTTTGGGAATGACGAATTTGGGAATGACTGTTTTCTGGATAAGGTCCATTTATGAATACGCCGTGGTGCGGTATTGGCCTAGCATAGAGAGAAGCTTAAACGGTGTAGTTTTACCGCCCATTATACTAGTCGCTACTCACAAAGACAAAGTTAAAGGAAGAAACGAAGCTGAGAAAATTGCCAAGGTAAGCTTGATAACATTTATTTTAAAGATAAGTTATGTATATTTAGATTTGAGAGGATTAGCTTTTTTACCTTCACTTTCTCTACCCTAAAAGAGAAATGAATGAAAATAATAAGAATACTATTAAAAGATCACCAAAAGATAATGCTGTTTGAAATACATTTTAAGATTAGAAATACATTTTACACCAATAGATGCAACATATTTTTAGAATCAACGCTGTAATGAATTTTAATTCACAACATAATATTTCTATCAGTAATACATTTAATAATGGTGCCATCAATAAGAAGAAACTGTATTCTCTCATCGACTATATTGGACTTATAGTATAATTTATATATACAGTATATTGTACTGGTTATGTGAATACATGTTTAATTATGTTTGATATTACAGATTGAGGCTATGGGTCAAGAAATACTTGAAGCTATCAAAGACACACCATACGAAAAACACGTAGATCCTGAGATATACATGGTAGATAGCAAATCTCGTAGAGGAATTGAGAAACTCAAAAAAAGAATTGGAGTTTTCATGAATGAGATGAAAAGAAAGATTCCAATCAAATGGGTTGATTTCCAGACCAAGATTCAAGAACTTGGTAAAATAAAGCTGTTGTTGTCCTTAAATGAGGTAAATTGTAACTAAAAGTTAAATCGTCGCAATGTTTTTCTTTCAATCAAGTTATGTTTTTAAAATTTTAGTAATTTAATATCTGAAAAGAGATTTAAATTGTTTGTATTTATGACCCGGAAGTGTGATAGATTGTCTCCTTCACTTCTAAAATGCGAATGCAGTGTTGAACGCGCAACAAGAGAGGTATAGGATGTTTAGTTGATTGCGCGTTCGAAAATCAATATGTAGTTTATTTATCAAATATCATTTATTGAAAGTGTTCTATTACCACCTTCTTCTAGATAACCAAAATCGCAAATGAATGTGAAATTGCTGATACAGAACTAACTCTGGTTCTGGACTACCTGAATGACACAGGTAATATCCTGTACTCTAAGAATGAAGAGAAATTAAAGCATGTAGTGCTAATAAATTTACAAACGATGGTTGAAATGGTGACAGAAATCTTCACTGACAAAATACCAGACGGCATCGGCGTAAAGGTAAGTTACCATCTTGTCAACTTTGTTTAGAATGAGATGTGAAAAAAAAAATGGAATTATCATAACGTTAAAAAGCCATTTATTGTGTTGACGTCTCTGTTACTGCATGCCTTTATTAAGACTGTCTAAGCATAAACATGAATCCAAAAAATAGTATATTTTGATCAAAATACAATGAACTAATGCTAGTACTGTATGTACTGTATGTATATAATATTGTAATTTATACATGGGTTTTATGATTTATATTAATTATCTATTAATTTTTGTAGTATGTTATTTTTTATAGTGGTCAAGATTAAATGAATTATGGGAAAGGTTTAGTGTTCAGGGAATTCTGGAAGAGGAATTAGTACGTCATTTATGGAGGAAATTGATTGAATTAGATGAAAGTTACTTGAATATCTTCTTAGATATATTGAAAATGTTTCAACTTGTATTCGAAACGCAAACTGTGACGGTGAGCTTTTGTTGCTTCTTAACCATTTATGAATTTACACTGGGGGTTATAAATAAAACATGAACAAATTGAATAGCCAGTTTAAATTGCTTTCAATATGGATACTTCTAATTCTTAATGACATTCTGCAATTTCTACAACATTTTAGTCACATAAATTATCTTACAACAGGCCTCAATGGCGGAAGCATCGGGAGACATTTTTTTATTCAATAATAAGTAGTGAACAAAATCTCTTTTATAGGAAGAGGAACGAGAAAATGACAGCGACCGAGTGTTCCTGGTTCCTTCTCGGATACAAATTAATGACGATGCTTTGGAAGTAAAGGAAGATTCGAGTAACATGGTGTCGATCTATTTGACTACCCCCAAACCTATGGACTTTCTTCCTGACGCCGTCTACCACATGTTGATTGTTGAGTTCTTACACCTCTCGAAGATTCAAGGGAGGAGAAGTGATGATTTTCAATTATACCAAAATCGTAGTGATTTTGGATTTGATAACCACGTTGTCAGTTTTGGTGCCGTTGAACATAAAGAGGATAACGAGCAAAGAAAACGACAAGTTAACGCATTGAAGGTGCGTATTTAATTTTAGTATAATAATTTTTATATTATATGGAAATAGTGAGTAGTAATGTCAGACTTCCTGGTATAGCCTGTCTTAATAATGGATTTAATCACTAGTTTTTAAGATATTACAATCAATCTTGAATTGGCAAAATGTGCATAATAATTAGTTACACAAATGATGGCAAATACAAACACGCAAACTACTGTAAATCGTGTAAGATGTTACAATTGCTCAGGTTTAGCAGTCAGAATTTGAAGCTATTTGATCCTATTGACAAGCATGTTAGCAATCAAGTGACAGCGTCAATTGTTAACAACAATATACACAGTTTTTTGTAATCCTCGAATGTGCCGCAGTTTAACATATTGCCTTGTTACTGTTACAAATAGTAGGCCTACATACGACAGTACTGGAGTCCAGTATTATTTATCTCTTCTGACCATTTGTTTCTGTTAGTAAATCACATTTATAATATAGAAATTGTCATAATGTATTTATTCAAAACAAACCATTTATGTATAATTTTTTTCTACGAACATACTTTTCCAATTTTTAAATAAAGCAAATTGTAATGTGTGACGAAGTGTCAATAAGTAACAACAATAATTGATGAGAAAACATAAACTGTAATCTAATAGCAATGAATGACTTCTCAATTCTCAATTGACTATTGTGTTTTTCAATAGTTTCAAATAACACGCAGAGTTGATATTAGCAAAGATGAGAGAGGTACTACCAGACTGAAAGATAGCCCGCAACCAGCTTTTTGCAAAGAGGTAAGGCAAGCCAAACCTACATCGTTCAATGTATGATTGATGTACATGATGTTGACCTAATTAAGATTGAAATTTAAATAATTTGAGAAATAGAAATTCTAAATGATATACAACATCGGTAATACAAATAAACATTTATATTATCACGTAGGTTTTAGACTTTCTACAGAAGCATTTGGAATCCAAGTGTACAGTCGGCTACAAACTGTCCGTGCTCTGCATAGCGTGTGAATCTTCCAAGCTACATTTCCATGATCTACAACGATGTTTAGACAACCCGACTGTTCCATGTGGGAAAAACGCAATGGTTACACAAGGCTTCAGAAAACTGTTTTTAACAGGTGATTATCAACAAAAATGTACAATTATTCGGCTTTTTATGTAACGAATTTTACTGTACGTCTACCTTATGTAATATTAATGCTTATTTTGAATGGAACAATATTTTTTTAGGTACAGAACGGCCCGACGCAGAACCATTTACACAGTCGAGTCAAAACCCAGGTAATTTACAATGACTTTTTTAATAATAAAAATTAGCCATCGTCAATATCAAAAGTGAATTCGGCCTATAAACAACTTAATAAATATATGTGTTTATATAATACAGGATCATTCGAAACAGAATTTCAGCAAATGTTGGTAAAAACGTCACGCTGGTATGATGAATACGGTTCACTTGACCAGCTGAAGATGTTGTGCAAAGACCTGATAAGACCTTTCAATGATCTACAGAAGGCTGAAAGCACAATGGAGGTGTTTGAGTTAATGGAATCCGCCGGTAAACTTTCTGCTACCAACTTTGAAGTTCTCTTCGACGTAGTCGATGTCACTGGTAAACAGGGTGTTCTTGAGGTTAACAAACTGCTGAAGGACACTTACGAAAAAGCCGACCATCAGGTAAAATCGTTCTTATCGTATCGACAAAAACTGATTAAATTCGGTAACGCACTTTCAGAAGACAATGTAACAACGCTGATCCACCTAGAGAGGGTTTCTAAGAAACAATGCAGCAATCAGTGGACTGTGATATTGGATCTTGAACAAAGGGGTATCCTAAATAAACACAAATTGGAACCATTTATCGAAAAGTTGAAGAAGAATGAGTTAACATTAGCCGCTGAAGAATTAGAAGATAGTGACGAGTGTTGAGTGAATACAACATGGTTTACCGGTACCTAAAAATAGGAAAGAGGAGAGTCGGTATTACCAGATATGTTAGTATCAGGCTAGTTAAAGAATAATGTGTAGAATATACATCGAGCCTTATGACTTGGTTGCTGACTTACTGGCTTTACGCTGAGTAGTCTTCTGACTGCTCCACTGGGCTGCTTTGTTTCATGATGTAGAAGTCTCAATCCAATAATCAAAGGCAGATTTCACAAGGAATATTGGTACACCCCCGAGAGACAGCTTAAGCCCATTGTTATTTGTCACCTACCTCGAACATGCCAGCAACTATCAACTCAGTATATCCTGATGACATTGATTTCATCTCTCGACATCAACTAGCGCAGCATCGATGACATCGAACGGCTTCTCGCTAAATGCAATCTTGTTGTCAACAAAGATAAAACCGACTTCACCTGTATCAGGAGACAGACAGCAGAGTCCGAACGAGAATGACGGCAGGTAAAGACAGTTGGCTCATTGATTGGGAACAAAGAGGATAAACAGCTTTCTGCAGCAGCCTTCAGAAAACTAAACAAAATATGGACAAGTAATAAAAAGGTTAAGAAAGAGAACTGTTCTACGGTCTATCAGTGGCCGTTCAGCGGCTAAAATATTAGAAGAAGCTACTCAGTGTTGACAAAATATGTGCTTTGGATGTTGTTTGGACAGACAAAATCGCCTAAATACATTGCATAATCAACACGTAGACTATTGTAAACTACGGATTATTTCGCGCCACTGTGTACATTAGCATCAATTCAAAAATCTGGTTTATTTGAAAATAATAAAAGTATTGTAGATTAAATTGAAATGCACCAAATGTACTTTATACACTTTATATACATTTATGTATTTATCAAATTTCCTCTATGAACAAATTGTCTCCATAACGGTCTATCAGTGGCCGTTCTGTAAGTTTCTGGAAAAGTAAAGATTTGAAGACGAGGCTTCTTTATTCTCTCCACCAAAAGCTCTCTTCCCATTCTGACAATATACATACTACTGTATGTTAATCTTGTTATAATAAACTATTGATTGTCTTTTATTTGATATAGAGGCCACATTTAACTGTCGTACGACCATAATCATGTACCATCATATATGTCACCGACATTTGACCTTGTTTAGCATACTTTTTTATTTTGATCGATTGATCGATTTACCAATTGATCGATATTAGTGTTCTCTATCTATAGTTTCAGTTATTAGTAAGTAGCAGAAGCTGACTAATCAGATTATTAATACCAACATTGATAAATGTGGTTGTATTCCTTTTCCTTTTTGTTAATAATGTGGCCTGATTTTAAGTGGTGGAAATATGTAGATGACTTAACCATAACAGAAGTTACAAATTCAAAGAGTATACGTTTAGAATATTTCAAACTATTAGTACTTATAGATTTATTGCCATTGTAGTGGATAGGCTATCTTCATGTAGCTTTTGTAAACGGTAATAAGGTAGCATGGATGTATTTACTTACTTCAATTTTAATAATGAATAGCTTAAAGGCAGATATGCCAATCACATGAGAAAAATATCAATTTAATCTATTCCTAAACGATATTCGTAAATTGGTTTGATTCAGCATTATTTGTGATGGGGCATCTAAGTTTTATCGTTAAAGTGACTGTTATACACCTTGACTACTTTTAGTTTTATTTAGTTATTTTACCATGTTCATTTATAACAATTGTACTAATTATAGGCCTACAATTTGACGATATTTCATTTAAAAACGCTCTCATAATGCGATACTATATCACATCTATATACTTTTGGAAAATAATGATAGCCGACTTAAACCTAATCTAGAGTATATACAATAATAACAACAACCGTTACAATTAAGGTATAACAATGATTGTTTTGATTTAAATGCTATTTTCTATAAGGTAATTCCTCCATTCTTTTTTAATTATCAGATACTGATTATATTTATTACATTGAAATTAAAGTTTATTGTTTTTGAATGATACAATAATATGTAAATATGGGTAAATATAAATAATTAAAAGTGAAAAACAAAACACTTCAGCCAGTTTTGATCTCTGTTTCAGTTGCGTACATCCTAAAACGTTTCAACTAAAGTGGTATATAGGGGAGGCTACATTATCAAGTAGAAGCCACTCCAAAGAATTGGGTTGCGAAGTAATTGGGAATGTGTCCATAGAGATTTTTTCCCTAGTAAACACAAGATGTGATATTTTATTTTGTTTTGTGAGTGGGCTGGGTATAATCCACCATGATTGATTTTGAAAACAAAAAAATTCAGATGAAATAAAAAAACGATAGTTGCTGAATTGTAAAGAAAATCAAGAAATATAGCTAATTTTATGAAGCTTACTGTTTGCCATCATCGCTCCATGGACAATGTTTTACAGAAACTTCTGTAACATTAAAATAGTTGGCATGGATGATGACATTCTACAAAACTTTCAATGAAATTGTTAATTATCTTTACAATTTTTGTTTTGGATCTCAAGGTTGCCGTGAAGACATAATATTATAATAATAATAATAATATAATAATATAAGTTCTTCAGGTATAAACATAATTCTTCCACCTTCATCCAGTGTTTCGTATTATCAATGATTCACTTATAATTTCACTCTTCCCTGGTTGCATTATAAACGTTTCCAGATGACTTGGGTGTTACTTTTTTTTGTTAGAGGCCCCCAACATACATAGTAGGTCTAGAACCTTTAAAACAAACAAGAACACTTGTCATTGTTTGTTAAACCTTTCCTCGTCGGTAATTCCTACGGATAGGTATCACGGATGACTTCATGAACTTCATACAAAATTTATTTTGTTATGAATGAACTTTTTAGAAGGCCCCCAACATTCTCAACTTCACAAACAATTTATTTAATTCTGAATGTTTTTTATTATCAATAATAAGTCGTGTTATTTATACATATTTTTATGGTTAATTTCAGAGTTCTCTTTAAAACATAATACTGAATGAAGTCATCATTTTGATTAGGGTTGGCTGTTGTATATTAATATTTACCTTGAATTTACCTTAAACTGTAGGCCTATGACTGTGAGAACTACTAAGTGTTTCCCTGCTACCAGTTAACCTAGGTAAAATCGGTTTGAAGAGCGTATTAAAAATGCCTATGTATACAAGTAGGCCTACAGTAATAATTTTATCCAGCAATTCAATCTGAATCAAGGTGCGTGTTGGAATGTGTCACGGTTCACTGGTCTTTTTGTACGCAGTTGACAAATACCACTAACTTATTATACTGTATTTATAGTATTAACATTATTTTGTCATATATATTCTCAGTTAACTATTTATTTTATAAATTCTATTTATTCTTGTTTGATAAATTAAAGATTGTTTGGAATATCACAGGGAAATTCTATAATACTATACAATTTAAAGACAAAATACCAATGAATTTTTAGACCTAGGCCCATTGTTGACAAATGAGAAATATACTAAATAAAAGTTAAACCTACTGTATTAACCATAACCATGCATTTACTAGCATAATATCAATACACTACAGTATTCAATAACATACCAAACAAGAAATACAAAATGCTTGGTAGGGGCAGCTTAAGCAAAATGCATGGCTGTAATTCAAATAAGCCAGCTATTCATAACATTGTATGATGTTCTGTTCAAACAAACATGGCACTTTCATTCTTTACTCAACAACTACAAGTAAACTGAGTGTTAAGTTATTGTATATTGTTATTATAATAACTAACTCCCTATACAGGAAGCACCTGAGATTATATCTGAAAAGAATAACAAGTTGATTAGTTATGCACCACTCATTTTTAGGGTAACAATTGTGTTGCATTCCGTCGTGCTCATTTGTTCGTTGAATAGTTTACCAGAATAGAATCTGAATGTCGATTTTCCATGGACCTTACCAACAACGCTAACGATGGAGTGGGTTCTTTATAAGCACATTAAATTAAAATAATGCAGATTTGTTGACACATTTTATGAAACCAACAACAAAAATGGAGAGTATTCTTGCTAGTGAGTAAGTACACGATTCGTTGTTCATAATCTTTCATTTTGATCATCATTCATTATAATCACTTTTCATTATGATCACCTTTCATTATGATCTCCTTTCACTATGGCCACCTTTCATTATGATCACCTTTCATTATGACCACCTTTCATTATGATCACCTTTCATTATGACCACTTTCATCATAATCACAGTTCATTATGGTTACCTTTCTTTATGATCACCTTTCACTATAGCCACCTTTCATGATCACCTTTCATTTTGATCACCTTTCATTATGGCCACCTTTCATTATGATCACCTTTCATTATGATCACTTTTAATTATGAACACCTTTTCATTATGAACACCTTTCATTATGAACACCTTTCATTATGATCACCTTTCATTATGATCACCTTTCATTATGATCACCTTTCATATAATTATGTATGATCTTTATTTATTTATTCTTTATATTGAGTTGCCTCTTCAGTCTAAGACTGTTCTCCCATATGGAACGCCTCCTCTGCCTTCAGTTCACATTTATCATGCAGTACACACCAATCGTCATGCAGTACACACCAATCGCCATGCAGTACACACCAATGGTCATGCAGTACACACCAATGGTCATGCAGTACACACCAATGGTCATGCAGTACACACCAATAGTCATGCAGTACACACCAAACATCATGCAGTACACACCAATCGTCATGCAGTACACACCAAACATCATGCAGTACACACCAATCGTCATGCAGTACACACCAATCATCATGCAGTACACACCAATGGTCATGCAGTACACACCAATGGTCATTCAGTACATACCAATCGTCATGCAGTACACACCAATCTTCATGCAGTCAAATATTGCGTAAATTATACCGTCACCTATCGACAAAATCGAATATCACGTGACGTTTATTAGGCTGTAAAACTAAGACTATTTAACCTTCTTTTATGGAATTCAATAATTGCAATGGCCTCCTAGTCGCGCCTATGTCTCGCATAATAAATTATTGTATATATAAATAACAGAGCATTCACAGAGATGTGTAGCGGTTAAAATAAGTACAGACGTATGTCAAGCATAAAAGAAATCTTAGAGTCGATGGCCTTAGTTTTACAGCCGTCTAATAAACGTCACGTGATATTCGAATTTGTCGATAGGTGGCGGTATAAATTACGCAGTATTTGACTGCATGACGATTGGTGTGTACTGCATGACGATTGGTGTGTACTGCATGACCATTGGTGTGTACTGCATGACCATTGGTGTGTACTGCATGACCATTGGTGTGTACTGCATGACGATTGGTGTGTACTGCATGACGATTGGTGTGTACTGAATGATGTTTGGTGTGTAGTGAATGATGTTTGGTGTGTACTGCATGACGATTGGTGTGTACTGCATGACGATTGGTGTGTACTGCATGACGATTGGTGTGTACTGCATGACGATTGGTGTGTACTGCATGATAAATGTGAACTGAAGGCAGAGGAGGCATTCCATACTCCCAGAGGGCCCAGTGTATTTTATGATGAGTGATGAGTGACAGTGGCTGTGTGTGAACTAGTACACCGGGGTAACCCCATACTCGTCTCGAAAGATGTACTAGGTTATTTAAGTGCACATGAGCTAGATGTGTACATTGGACATATAGTTGAATAGTCCTTATCCGAGAAGACTTGTTCTACCACCCAAACCCTGGAGCGAGTGAGCCTCGAACCCTTGCCGATGTTATGGCTACGTATTACGGTCCCACTGTCTTAATAACCGCTCGGTCACTCACTCGCTCGAGCTATGTCATCCTTTCATTGATAATAACTATAATAATACAACCAACAGGTGCTTAATGATCACCTTTATATATTCATCCTTTTCTGACAAGCTTTATGTTTTGTTTACACTTTATTTAACAGCAACAAATTGTGGCAAGCTATAATTGATTCACAGAAATGGCCAGAAGTTGAACGACTGTGTGCATCCGAACCACAACTTGTAAATACTATGTCAGACGAGGTAGGTTGTTATTTTATATCAAATGATTAGCCTAAAAATGTTTTGATTTATACAAATTAAAACATGTACGTTATTTGGAACAAGGCAATCAAGATTGCCTTGTTTGGATTTAACCTTCACGAATGTTTTGTATATAAATCGTATGGTAGGCTTGTCTCATGATGCTGACTGTACATGTAGATCGTTAAATAATGACACTTTTTGTCTAAATTACGTGAATTAAAATTAAACTCTAAATTTAATTTATATTGATGTATCAGTACAGCTAAAAATTACTGCAACGTAACCCAAGTACGTTCCAGCTTCGTGCCTACTTCGTGGCCACGATTTATAATTGTTTTTAATCGCGATCCTACGAGAGGCATTGTTTTGCCCCACGCGTCTATTGTTATGTGTTGTTACAAAGTAAACAACATTGTTATCAATGAATCAAAAGGGCAACAGTGATTGAAAATACAGCAGTTACGCCCGATATTTGTATTGCTAGCTAGGCCCAGAGTCTAGAGATTATAGTTTTAAAAAACGAAGTTAGTACCACACACCCTATGCTATTGAGTTCGTACAGAGTACCAATCTAGCATGCCATGCAGTATAACTACTAGTACTAGGCCTATTATATTAGGCCTACCGTAAATGAAACCTATAAAATACGTCAGAATGTTGCCTTAAATGCAATAAAAATATAGTATACGGCCACATTGTGAATTAATCAAATTAAACATCGTATCGCTATGTTTTAAATTCGACGACATTATTATTAACAAAATAGGAATGTTCCCACTACTAGGCCTAACGGCACTCATGCGGCCGGTGAACCTCAGTGAAGTGGGCCACGGCCAACTTTGTTTCAACATGTTTGATTTGCGTATCCGGATATTCACCCCCTGGACATTTACCCCCCGGAAAACTACCCCCCGGACAACCACCACCTGGACAACTACCCCCTTAGGACAACTACCCCTTTAGGACAACTACCCCCCGGACAAATACCCCCCCGGACAACAACCCCCTTAGGACAACTACCCCCTGGACAACTACCCCCCGGACAATTACCCCCGGACAATAACCCCCTAGGAACAACCTGACTCTGCAACAGTGTATAATAGGTTGTTGACCGGGGGGTAGTTATCCTAAGGGGGTAGTTGTCCTAAGGGGGTAGTTGTCCGGGGGGTAGTTGTCCGGGGGGTTGTTATCCTAAGGGGGTAGTTGTCCTAAGGGGGTAGTTGTCCGGGGAGTAGTTGTCCGGGGGGTAGTTGTCCTAAGGGGGTAGTTGTCCGGGTGGTAAACATCCGGGGGGTAACTGTCTAGGGGGGTAGGTGTCCTAGAACCGTTTGATTTGCGTTGTTCGCTCGACCACCGATGTTTCGCGTGTTTTTTTTTTCGCTACCAGTTGGTGCACTCTTTAATTAGATTTTATTCAAAGAATATATTATTATTATTTTAGCGGTGTTGACTGATTCCTTCGTATAGGGTCATATTTATAATTACTTTTTACGCAATCGTAGTATTATTTTGGGATATATTGTTTTAAATCAATTTTTCTAGACAAACTCTCGTACGACGAAATGAAACGAAGCATTTTTATCAATATTTAAATATCAACAATCGCTAGGCTCTGGGCCTAGCCAACAAGGCCTGTAGTAGCTAGGGAAGGCAGGCCTACTCGGGCGTAGCTGTAGGGGTAGAATTCGTCGATCCAAGGTGGGTTATTATATTGGCATTGTTCTCTTTTGATAGCTGGTAACAATGGTGTATATTCAAGACCTTCCATCGTAGGCATAGCAAAACAAAGCCGATCGTATTATCGCGATCCAAAAACAATACCTTCCCGTCGTATCGCATGGGAACGCGTAGGAACGCGTGGCAACGCGATAAAAAAAAAAATACTTCGTGGAAGCGCGTGGGATCGCGATCAAAAGACAATACTTCGTGGGTTTGGCGATCATAAAACAATGCCCCACGCGTAGGCTAGGTTACGCGTGGGAACGAAGCAGTAATTAATAGCTGTACTGAAATAGTAATACATACTATAATCCTCAGTTGAGATATAATTAACTGTTATTTTCCATACAATAATAATGATTTACACAATAGATAGGTAGGCATATGTATTATCAACATCAACATAGGCTTACAATATCATAATATTAAATATAAAACAATTTTTATTCACAACAGTACGCTTTTTTCTGAATAAAATATTTAAGAATAAGGAAAAAGAAAATTATAATTCAAAGGATATTCATAATTCAATAATGATGATGATAGTATATATTTTATGCATAATTATTTATTTTTAATGTCTCTCTTCAAAACAAATTAAAACCTGTACATAATCCATATACGCATTGAGTCACTTTAATGTAATACTATGTATGTTTTTTCTTGTTAGTATGGTCAAACGTTATTAACGAAAGGTGTGTGGCGGTATGATATTCCAGAAAACGTAGTAATTCAGCTGATTGCTCAAGCATCAGATGTTTGCCTGGAATACACCAACTCGTCAACTTATGTAAGGACAATCATATAGAAAAGTACACAACTATTGCGTATACATTGATTTACCTTGATCTTGGACATCCTCCTTAATCTTGCAAATCATATATGTTTAGTTCCCACGGTTGTTGGGTCTTTTATTAATGGAAAAGAAGTAACATACTCTTTCCCAGTGTAGGTTGAACTTCAGAAACAGTAAGAATTCTGTCCTTCCTATCTACAGTGCACAGACCTGAAGACAGTTAATTAAAACAAATATGTTGAGTATCGTTATACGTTATGTTATTTTATATGTGACGATTGTTTTATGTAATTTTGTGTTCACAGTTTTTTTCTACGTTTCCTACTATTGTTCATAGCTTATCATACAGAGGGTACTCGATCGCATTGAAACTTGTCTTCGAACGAAACAGACAACACGTGAATACAGTAGACACGGTGAGTAGAGTACACATTAATAAAACAATTTGCTTTAAAATAGATTTAAAAGGTAGACGATCGACGTTAAATGCTATATGGTTATATAAGATAAGATAATGTGTTAATGTCATGGTCACAAACATATGTTCTATGTAAATGCACTTCTATAAGCAAACTAACATAATAATGTAAATCAGATTTCCTATTATTGTATGTAGTTTAAAGACTGCTTACACACTAGGACGATAACAATCGACGATAAAAAATGAACATAACCCTTTCCTTACATAAAACAAAGGAAACTAAGTTTTCATTCTAGAACTATAAAATAACCATTTATGATTGATCAAATGACGTCATGATCAATAAGAACAATAACATCGTTGTATCGGTACGATATTATTGCTTTTACTAATTAAGACGTCATTTGATTGGACATGATAAATATCATTTTCATCAAAGACAGCATAAATGGTTATTTTATATACAGAATGAAAAATCTAATTTCTTTTGTTTTATGTTTATCTTTTTATCGTCGATCGTTATCGTCCTAGTGTAAATGGACATTTAAGCGATTAAAACTGGATTAATTAAAAATTCAATCGTTTTCATGTACGCCTTCCACTCTTCCATCTACTCTCAACCGTTATAAGAGTTTTAAGAGTTCCACAATCGACTGTACAACACCGATGTATCTGATTAATCTCTGCCCGTACCTACTATAGAGACTTTGTACCGAAAAGATTAAAATTATAGGGGTATGTTTTCTTGCGAATAGTTATAGAACACGTTATTGACATTGATTTACTTACTATTTTGCTATTTTATTACAGATATTCAAGTATACACCATTGCATGATTGTCTCAATTCATCGCAGTTAACTTACAAGCAACATCATGATACTGCCATCTGCCTGATGACGTATGGAGCATCGTGTTCAACAAAAAATAATGTAATAATCAAATATAATTATATTATTAAATTAAGGATTAGTTTTTACTCAAATTAAAATCAAGTTTTTTAGTAAATTAATGTTTTTACGAGTAAACACTTTTTGACACAATAAACAGTAGACTTAATGATTAGATTGCACAATTTATATATATGGATTCTTAAGGATCGAGAGTGCACAGGCAGCTTTATTCCATGAACCCACATTGTCATCCATTATATTTCCAATATGGGGCTTTATGTAGCCCCAGCCACATAGTGAACCCAGAAGGTATCCATGAAGGACCTGCCCTTGGGTTAATTTGGGTAAATCCATAAATGTTCCTTTAAGTATCAAGGGTGCACAGGCAGATTTATTCCATGGACATATCTATATGAAACCACATTTTCATCCCACATACAGTATTTCCAATATAGGGCCTCTTGTAGCCCAACATAGAGAATCCAGAAGGGTCCATGGAAGATCGGCCCTTGGGTTTATTTGGGCAAATCCATAATCAAGATCAAGGGTGCATATTTAGTTTTATTATATATGGTCCAATCTATGAACTATTTACCCTATATTAATTACTAATAATACAAGGCCTTATGTAGCGCACCACATAGAGATCCCAAAAGGGTCCTTAGAGGGTTCATTCGGGCAAATCCATATGGGGTAGGTTTTTTTTTTTTAGTTTATCCTGTTATGAGACAGACTATATGGGAAATGTTTGACCCATGTCCATTACAGAGCCGGTATGGCCCATGAATATAGCATGTGAGATTAGGAGGAGACAAAATTAACTTTTGGGATAAGGGTACTTTATTATAAAATAACAAAATATGTGAGGTCAGAAGACATAATTAACTTTTTCGGATAGGGATACGTTATGGGTGTGTGTTTGTTTTGTGTGTGTAATCGCGTTTTGTTTCGAACCTTAGTTAATATATGGCTCCTCCCACTCAGACTTGCCTTTTGGACTTTGCCACCTTCTTTTAATTTCTATTATTTATTACACAGAATTGAAATTTTGACATTCTTTTATTGATTCTCTGATGAAAGTTATGATTTGTATGTTACATTTTATTTTTTTAAACCTTATTATTACGTTTCATTGTTGTTCTTTATTATGTTTCTATTCTGCAATTGAAGGAAATAAATGTTTATTTTGAATTTGAATTTATTATGATAGGAGAATTCAAATATGTAATCTGGCTAAATGTTTTTCAGCATTAAATAAAGCTTTTTTTGAGGAAAATACCATAATAAACAATTTTTGGTAGAATAGGCCTACTTTATTAATATATATGAATATGCCCATAAGAAACATTAAGTCTCTACGACCAATGGTCTTCAGAATACAGCTTCATGACCATCTAAGGTCATGATTTTCCACCATTTCTAATTCATTTTTTATAAAATACTTTATTACAAGTAATATAAATATGCATATAAGAAACATTTTGATGCCAAAAGTAAGTCTCTAGGACCAAGGATCGCCGAGATACATGTGTTATATGCCTTAAAAGGTCAAAGGTTATTTTCCACCATTTCTAATGAATTTTTGAAAAAATACTTCATTATAGTAAATATAAATATGTATATAAGGAACATTTTGGTGCAAAAACTAAATCTCTCGGACCAATGGTTACCGAGATACAGTGTCATATGCCTTGTAAGGTCAAAGGTCAAATTTAACCACTTTCCCCATCCCCTGATGTCTGGAGGAATTTTTTGGTGTATATTGGTATGTGATAGAGTATGAATCTGCAAAAAAACCTTTGTTAATAATTTTTTCACAGAAAAATCAAGATATTCCCTAACTATTAAATGTTGTGATAAAACAGTAGTTAGACCGCAATTTGGGTACAGAAGGTACAGTATGGTGAGCGTGTGAGTCATTACCGTGATAATTACAGATAGAAACATTTCAAATAAAATCACACAGTGATGTAATATAGCCTGTTTCTCCGTAAGCATTAACATCCGATTATTAAAAATTAATGGGTTCAGTCAAACTCAAACTTTATTCGAACAACGCTTTTGGATCAGAGGCACACGCTTATGAAACGGTGCGTTCTAACATTAACAATGCAGTTACAAAAATAAATTACATAACAATTAAACAATTAATAAAAACGATCAGTAGGTAAATTTAAATAAATAAAAATAGTATTGCAGCCAAAAAATACTTAAATCAATGTAGATAATTTTTCAAAACTATCAAATATTGAAACTATTAGAAAAAGTATTTATTAATAATGTAGATAAAATAAATAAATAATACTTAAAGTTATTAATTTACGTGATGGGCGGTCACTCTTAGTATAGTATTTCTATACCTCTATGCAGTAGTTAAGTATTGTTTACAAGGAAATAATATAAAAAGGTCATCAAGTAGTACATAATGTTGCTTTTCAATATTACCATTAGAAAAAATGTCCAAAAATGATCATACCCAAAATATACAAGATCATATACGTGAATTAAAATGTAAGTCTGTCATAGTAGCACGTTTTGCACATTAATATAAAAAGTGGTCTGTATTTTCTACGTTATGATTGTTAGGCTTACATAATTTGCAGAAACCAAACTGTGTATTCTTCGACCATGTATTCATTAAATTGAATCGGTCTTATATTTATAAGTATTACTGTATGCTATTAATTAACACTATTTGGTGTTTTAACTATTATAAGTAGGCTAGCCCTATAACGAATAATTTATTTTACTTGATTGATTACTTTAATTGATTACGAAATAGTTTTGTAAAATGTTTGCATTTATTATTTGTTTAGGATAGCAAAACACCGATTGATCTGTATAATGAAAATGAGTGTTCAAAGTATGATAAAAAAACTAAAAAGGAAAAAAAACGAGAGCTCATACAACTGATAGAAGGCAAGTAGATTTTTCACACCTGACATTGTTATGTATTGTTAATTTATTGTTGGAAAATATAAATTAGGTGTGTGAATAAATGAGATTCAATGAAACGTAACAATCGTAACTGTCCATGATAGGTTTGTTATTATCTATGAAACCGATGGTAATAATTCAAATCCTGTTGATGGATAAAAATAAACAGAAATTCGATTAAGCTTCTGAACAGACAAAAGTGGAACTTATTAATGACCATGTGACTATAAAGGTTCACTGAATCAGGAAACACGTAAAGATAAGCTGGTTTATCAATGTAGTATTGTGACATTTTGCTGGAAACAGTTTACTAAACTAATATGAATAGTATAACGACGTGCTTGAATGTGGCATTTATTTATTAGTGATTACTATTTTTCTGTTTAGCTTTAACATGATTAAAAAACGCATCCTAATAAATTGAAAATTTACTATAAAATTGCGTCTTACATGGTAATCATACCACTGGTCCAAATACTTACAATCTGAACAATTCATTTAATATAACAGTTTGTTATTTCACTTTGATAATATAAATGCATGGCACCAACAATTTATTATCCATATTTGTGTCTTAGAGTTTTCAATTCCAGCTGAAATAATAGCAAGAGGTAAGGAAGCAACTGCAGTTTTCAAAGAGGCTCTAGAAAATGGTACAGTTACAATAGTCAATACAAGAAGTATGTTCCTTGGGAAAGAAGGAGCTGGCAAAACAAGTTGCGTGAAAGCTATTCTTGGAAAAAGGTATGTTTGTTTATGATATGTATAGATTATTCTACTGAATAGGTAAAATATGTTAATAATTCAGAATTTATTGCGTATAGAATCGTTCTTTCAATCGTTAATAGTACAGATTTTATAGCGAATTTTAATCCAAGATCTAACATAAGAACAAGTTAGTAATTTTAGTGAATTAAGTGTAAGACAATTGAAAGCCTATACTTGAGTTTCAAGGAGTTCATGTTTCATAGTATAGACATGTACCAAAAATGTCTCTAAACTGTTTAACAGGATTCTACTTTGTCAAGATCACTCGCGGTAATTTTGGATTCTGGCCAATCAACGACATGATTGATGTGACGTCATCTATCAATAACTTTTTTGTGTTAGTCCGTCGAGTCCAAGAAGACAATAAATAGGCTACCAGTGCCGTAGCAGGCTTAGCCTAGTATTGGAGCTTCTTATTATTCATACAAACAAATACGACGTGAATGATTGTTTGCATAAAAATAAGACATTAGGCCTATTAGGCAACGAGTCCATCTAAAATATAGGTCTGTGTGTGGTAGGCTACTGCTCTAGGCATACTGAGTCATATTAGTCTAGTCCGGGCCGTGTTAGCAACATGCAGTAGCCTCGAGGCCTACAAGTACAAGCACCTACTTTCCACCACACCACTCACGAATTCCGCGCGCTGTGTAAATGGGACAACCTACGCGGTTCCACTTACCGTTTACCTCTCGTCTGTGTAAATTGGCCTTGCCATAGTAAAGCACACAGTCAACATGCTTGACACAGTTAATTTCAATAATAATTACGTAAACATTATATTATGACTGTTTAGTAATGTTTATTATCGTTTAGATTCGATCCCAAGGAACAGTCTACCGACGGAATAGTTGTCGCAAACACACTGGTTGAAGCGTCAGGAGACGATTACCAAAAGTGGCAGGAACACAATATTGACGGTATTGAAAAAGTATAGTGTTATTGTAAAACAAAAGCTTCTTGGTTGATTATTTTCAAAATTAGTTCTTTATTGCGAACTAGAACTAATGAAACAGATTTGTCCAAAATTATTCATTACTACTATATAGCATGACATTGCATCGATGGAAGACCATTATCAGAATGTATTGGTAGCTTTAACATATACTGTATACATACAAAACACATACATATTTCGGTAGTCATATCTCCTTCAGTGTGAGGAATTAATGGTACACAAACAAATATATACCGATTACCACCTGGAATAATGTAATGATAATGGTAAAATACCATCTAAAATGTACCAAACATCAATGAAGCGGAAAAGTTTGAGTAAAACAAGGGATTTAATTGGCTAACCGTAGATTGGTATTATAAACCTGATTGTTGAAAGAAGGTTACTCCTTGATATTACGTTAATGTAACGTTATTATGTCTTTTATAGTAATTCAATTATCAAATAAGATACGAGAAGAAGCAGTGACAGACTATGTGGCAAAGCAATTACTACAGAGACAAACTAGCACACCTTCGACATCAACCAGTGTAATTGATCAGATAGAGAAACCGGTTGAAGTTATGGTACTTTTTTTCTTCTATTACAAATTATTAGAGTATTATTTGTTAAAGAATTACACGAAATTTTAACTTATCTTTCTGATTATTCGTAGGATGTTTTAAAAGAAGAGGAGGAATTAATCTAGAGGAAAAGGGTATAACTATTATTGTCCGTTTTGTATTTTTATTACGATCAGAATTATCATCAGTATCGTTTGTATTTTTAATGATGAAATAGAAATAAACAAATAATGTTGTATTTGCCTTAGATGACAGAGGAAATACACTGGCAAAGAAGTTTCCTGAACCAATTCACAAATTACTTGTTACTAAAATCAGCGATAAACTTGACACTACGGCACATACCGGTAGAACACAGAATGTTGGTGTGCTGGATAAATTTAAATTTTGGGCATCAGGAGACAAGCAGCAGACATCGAGCCGAACTACTAAACCTCAGAATATTAGCAGCATTTGGGATTATGCAGGGCAGATGACATATTATATAACACACCGAGTGAGTAGCATACAATACATGGTCAAAGTTTTAACAATATTTAATCTTTTGCATGACTTATCTTTTAGGCATATAGATAACAAGTTTAGGTCGAAGGTAGAAGCGGGAGGTATCAGTGTTATTTGTGTGGTTTGCCGTTCAATTACTTTATTAAAGTACACTTTATTCCGTTTAGTTGTTCCTGACAGGAGGCGTTACGTACATTGTAGTGTTCAGTGCAGTAGATGGACTCCATGAGATGGTAAAAATAAGGGATGTAAATCAAAGTACCAACAAGAAGAAAGCTCCAAAAGATTGTGTAAATTTATATATTATGATTTGTCTTCTTTTGAATTATAAGGGAAAGTTGTTACTCCAAGCCATTGTGCCCCAGCAGTCAATCCGAAGTTTCCTCTTCTTACCGTTTCAAAGGTAATTTAATTTGCGGTAATATATGACTGGCTGTTTAGAATGTATTGTGCCTGTAAATTATAGTTATTGTACAGTTATTTATTGTTTTCAGGGATTTTGGGGAATGACGAATTTGGGAATGACTGTTTTCTGGATAAGGTCCATTTATGAATACGCCGTGGTGCGGTATAGGCCTAGCATAGAGAGAAGCTTAAACGGTGTAGTTTTACCGCCCATTATACTAGTCGCTACTCACAAAGACAAAGTTAAAGGAAGAAACGAAGCTGAGAAAATTGCCAAGGTAAGCTTGATAACATTTATTTTAAAGATAAGTTATGTATATTTAGATTTGAGAGGATTAGCTTTTTTACCTTCACTTTCTCTACCCTAAAAGAGAGATGAATGAAAATAATAAGAATACTATTAAAAGATCACCAAAAGATAATGCTGTTTGAAATACATTTTAAGATTAGAAATACATTTTACACCAATAGATGCAACATATTGTTAGAATCAACGCTGTAATGAATTTTAATTCACAACATAATATTTCTATCAGTAATACATTTAATAATGGTGCCATCAATATGAAGAAACTGTATTCTCTCATCGACTATATTAGACTTATAGTATAATTTATATATACAGTATATTGTACTGGTTATGTGAATACATGTTTAATTATGTTTGATATTACAGATTGAGGCTATGGGTCAAGAAATACTTGAAGCTATCAAAGACACACCATACAAAAAACACGTAGATCCTGAGATATACATGGTAGATAGCAAATCTCGTAGAGGAATTGAGAAACTCAAAAAAAGAATTGGAGTTTTCATGAATGAGATGAAAAGAAAGATTCCAATCAAATGGGTTGATTTCCAGACCAAGATTCAAGAACTTGGTAAAACAAAGCTGTTGTTGTCCTTAAATGAGGTAAATTGTAACTTAAAGTTAAATAATCGTCGCAATGTTTTCTTTCAATCAAGTTATGTTTTTAAAATTTTAGTAATTTAATATCTGGAAAGAGATTTAAATTGTTTGTATTTATGACCCGGAAGTGTGACAGATTGTCTCCTTCACTTCTAAAATGCGAATGCAATTTTTATATGTGGTTCATTCCTGTGTTCCAGTGTTGAACGCGCAACACGAGACGTATAGGATGTTAAGTTGATTGCGCGTTCGAAAATCAATATGTAGTTTATTTATCAAAACTCATTTATTGAAAGTGTTCTATTACAACCTTCTTCTAGATAACCAAAATCGCAAATGAATGTGAAATTGCTGATACAGAACTAACTATGGTTCTGGACTACCTGAATGACACAGGTAATATCCTGTACTCTAAGAATGAAGAGAAATTAAAGCATGTAGTGCTAATAAATTTACAAACGATGGTTGAAATGGTGACAGAAATCTTCACTGACAAAATACCAAACAGCATCGACGGAAAGGTAAGTTGCTATCTTGCCCAGCTTGATTAGAATGAGATGTGATACATAAAATAATGGAATTATCACAATTCGAACATTAAAAAGCATTTTATTGTTTTAACATCTCTGTTACTGCCTAAGTACTGCTTCTGAAAAAGTGTGTTATAAATAAAGTGATTGTTTGGCATAAACACGAATCCAAAAAATAGTAGCTGTGATCAAAATAAAATGAACTAATGCTAGTATGTACTGTATGTCTATTACAGGCAATTGATACATGTGTTTTTATGATTCATAGTTATCTATTAATTTTTGTAGTATGTTGTTTTTTTTATAGTTGTCTAGGTTATGGAAAAGATTTAGTGTCGAGGGAATTCTGGAAGAGGAATTAGTACGTCATTTATGGTGGAAACTGATTAAATTAGATGAAAGCTACTTGGATATCTTCTTAGATATATTGAAGATGTTTCAACTTGTATTCGAAACGCAAACTGTGACGGTGAGCTTTTGTTGCTTCTTAACTATTTTATGAATTTACACTGAGGGTTATAAATAAATTGCTTTCAATATGGGCGCTTCTAATTCTTACTGACATTTTACAATTTCTACAACATTTAGTCACATGAATTATATTACAATTGACCTCGACGATGATTCAATAATAAGTAGAGAACAAAATCTCTTTTATAGGATGAGGAACGAGAAAATGACAGTGACCGAGTGTTCCTGGTTCCTTCTCGGATACAAATTAGAGACGATGCATTGGAAGTAAGGGAAGATTCCAGTAACACGGTGTCGATCTATTTGACTACCCCCAAACCTATGGACTTTCTTCCTGACGCCGTCTACCACATGTTGATTGTTGAGTTCTTACACCTCTCGAAGATTAAAGGGAGGAGAAGTGATGATTTTCAATTATACCAAAATCGTAGTGATTTTGGATTTGATAATCACGTTGTCAGTTTTGGTGCCGTTGAACATAAAGAGGATAGCAAGCAAAGAAAACGACAAGTTAACGCATTGAAGGTGCGTATTTAATTTTAGTATAATCATTTTTATATTATATGGAAATAGTGAGTAGTAATGTCAGACTTCCCTGGTATCATATATCCTGATATTCCTCGTTTTAATAATGGATTTAATCACTAGTTTTTAAGATGTTACAATCAATCTTGAATTGGCAAAATGTGCATAATAATTATTTCCACAAATGATGGCAAATACAAACATGCATGTAAATCGTGTAAGATGTTACAATTGCGCAGGTTTAGCAGTCAGAATTTGAACCTATTTGATCCTATTGGCAAACATGTTAGCAATCAAGTGACAGTGTCAATTGTTAACAACAATATACACAGTTTTTTGTAATCCTCAAATGTGCCGCAGTTTAACATATTGCCTTGTTACTGTTACAATAGTAGGCCTACATACGACAATACTGGAGTCCAGTATTATTTATCTATTCCGACCATTTGTTTCTGTTAGTAAATCACATTTATAATATAGAAATTGTCATAATTTATTTATTTAAAACAAACCATTTATGTTTAATTTTTTTCTACGAACATACCTTTCCAATTTTTAAATAAAGCAAATTGTAATGTGTGACGAAGTGTCAATAAGTAACAACAATAATTGATGAGAAAACATCAACTGTAAGCTAATAGCAATGAATGACTTCTCAATTCTCAATTGACTATTGTGTTTTTCAATAGTTTCAAATAACACGCAGAGTTGAAATTAGCAAAGATGAGAGAGGTACTACCAGACTGATAGATAGCCCGCAACCATCTTTTTGCAAAGAGGTAAGGCAGGCCAAACCTACATCGTTCAATGTATGATTGATGTACATGATGTTGACCTAATTAAGATTGAAATTGAAATAATTTGTCATATTTCGCACTATGAGAAATAGAAATTCTAAATGATATACAACATCGGTAATACAAATAAACATTTATATTATCACGTAGGTTTTAGACTTTCTACAGAAGCATTTGGAATCCAAGTGTACAGTCGGCTACAAACTGTCCGTGCTCTGCATAGCGTGTGAATCTTCCAAGCTACATTTCCATGATCTACAACGATGTTTAGACAACCCGACTGTTCCATGTGGAAAAAACGCAATGGTTACACAAGGCTTCAGAAAACTGTTTTTAACAGGTGATTATCAACAAAAATGTACAATTATTCGGCTTTTTATGTAACGAATTTTACTGTACGTCTACCTTATGTAATATTAATGCTTATTTTGAATGGAACAATATTTTTTTAGGTACAGAACGGCCCGACGCAGAACCATTTACACAGTCGAGTCAAAACCCAGGTAATTTACAATGACTTTTTTAATAATAAAAATTAGCCATCGTCAATATCAAAAGTGAATTCGGCCTATAAACAACTTAATAAATATATGTGTTTATATAATACAGGATCATTCGAAACAGAATTTCAGCAAATGTTGGTAAAAACGTCACGCTGGTATGATGAATACGGTTCACTTGATAAGCTGAAGATGTTGTGCAAAGACCTGATAAGACCTTTCAATGATCTACAGAAGGCTAAAAGCACAATGGAAGTGTTTGAGTTAATGGAATCCGCCGGTTATCTTACTGCTACCAACTTTGACGTTCTCATCGACGTAATCAATGTCACTGGTAAACAGGGTGTTCTTGAGGTTAACAAACTGCTGAAGGACACTTACGAAAAAGCCGACCATCAGGTAAAATCGTTCTCATCGTATCGACAAAAACTGATTAAATTCGGTAACGCACTTTCAGAAGACAATGTAACAACGCTGATCCACCTAGAGAGGGTTTCTAAGAAACAATGCAGCAATCAGTGGACTGTGATATTGGATCTTGAACAAAGGGGTATCCTAAATAAACACAAATTGGAACCATTTATCGAAAATTTGAAGAAGAATGAGTTAACATTAGCCGCTGAAGAATTAGAAGATAGTGACAAGTGTTGAGTGAATGCAACATGGTTTACCGGTACCTAAAAATAGGAAAGAGGAGAGTCGGTCTTACATGATATGTTAGTATCAGGCTAGTTAAAGAATAATGTGTAGAATATACATCTAGCCTTATGACTTGGTTGCTAAATTACTAGCTTTACGCTGAGTAGTCTTCTGACTGCTCAGCTGGTCTGCTTTGTTTCATGATGTAGAAGTCTCAATCCAATAATCAAAGGCAGATTTCACAAGGAATATTGGTACACCCCCGAGAGACAGCTTAAGCCCATTGTTATTTGTCACCTACCTCGAACATGCCAACAACTATCAACTCAGTATATCCTGATGACATTGATTTCATCTCTCGACATCAACTAGCGCAGCATCGATGACATCGAACGGCTTCTCGCTAAATGCAATCTTGTTGTCAACAAAGATAAAACCGACTTCACCTGTATCAGGAGACAGACAGCAGAGTCCGAACGAGAATGACGGCTGGCTCATTGATTGGGAACAAAGAGGATAAACAGCTTTCTGCAGCAGCCTTCAGAAAACTAAACAAAATATGGACAAGTAATAAAAAGGTTAAGAAAAAAATTAACTGAATCTCTACAACTTACTCGTGAAACCGATCTTACTCTATAACTGTTTGGTCCATCTAAGATTGATGTAGCAAAGCAACCCTTTCAGTTTGCATAAACACACTGTATAATTGTCATTAATATTAGTAGTTAGTTTGATTATCAAATGGATGGCAATGTAATTATGGTTTGATACAAAATAAACGAACATTAGTTGCAACCATGTATCGATAATTTAAAAGATAATGAATTAACATCAGCGGCTAAAATATTAGAAGAAGCTACTCAGTGTCGACAACATATGTGCTTTGGATGTTGTATGGACAGACAAAATCGCCTAAATACATTGCATAATCAACACGTAGACTATTGTAAGCTACGGATTATTTCGCGCCACTGTGTACATTAGCATCAATTCAAAAATCTGGTTTATTTGAAAATAATAAAAGTATTGTAGATTAAATTGAAATGCACCAAATGTACTTTAAACACTTTATATACATTTATGTATTTATCAAATTTCCTCTATGAACAAATTGTCTCCATAACGGTCTGCCAGTGGCCGTTCAATAAGTTTCTGGAAAAGTAAAAATTGGAAGACGAGGCTTTCCTTCTTTATTCTCTCCACCAATTTTCAAAACCAAGCTCTCTTCCCATTCTGACAATATACTACTGTATGTTAATCTTATCTATAGTTTCAGTTATTAGTAAGTAGCAGCAGCTGACTAATCAGATTATTAATACCAACATTGATAAATGTGGTTTTATTCCTTTCCTTCTTGTCATAATGTTGCCTGATTTTAAGTGGTGGAAATATGTATATGACTTAACCATAGCAGAAGTTACAAATTCAAAGAGTATACGTTTACAATATTTCAAACTATTTCTTATAGATTTATTGCCATTGTAGTGGATAGGCTATCTTCATGTAGGTTTTGTAAACGGTAATAAGGTAGCATGGATGTATTTACTTACTTCAATTTTAATAATGAATAGCTTAAAGCCAGAAATGCCAATCACATGAGAAAAATATCAATTTAATCTAAACTAAACGATAACGTATATTGGTTTGATTCAGCATTATTTGTGATGGGGCATCTAAGTTTTATCGTTAAAGTGACTGTTATACACCTTGACTACTTTTAGTTTTATTTAGTTATTTTACCATGTTCATTTATAAAAATTGTACTAATTATAGGCCTACAATTTGACGATATTTCATTTAAAAACGCTCTCATAATGCGATACTATATCACATCTATATACTTTTGGAAAATAATGATAGTCGACTTAAACCTAATCTAGAGTATATACAATAATAACAACAACCATTACAATTAAGGTATAACAATGATTGTTTTGATTTAAATACTATTTTCTATAAGGTAATTCCTCCATTCTTTTTTAATTATCAGATACTGATTATATTTATTACATTGAAATTAAAGTTTATTGTTTTTGAATGATACAATAATATGTAAATATGGGTAAATATAAGTAATTAAAAGTGAAAAACAAAACACTTCAGCCAGTTTTGATCTCTGTTTCAGTTGCGTACATCCTAAAACGTTTCAACTAAAGTGGTATATAGGGGAGGCTACATTGTCAAGTAGAAGCCACTCTTGGTCACTTTCTTCAATGCTTTATTTGTTGTAAAACATTTCTTATTAAAAAAAAGTGTGGTGGGGTGGGGGGTTTTTTGGGGGGGGGGGGGGGGATAGAGAATTGGGTTGTGAAGTAATTGGGAGTGTGTCCATAGAGATTTTTTCCCTAGTAAACACAAGATGTGATATTTTTTGTTTTGTGAGTGGGCTGGGTATAATCCACCATGATTGATTTTGAAAACAAAAAAATTCAGATGAAATAAAAAAAAACGATAGTTGCTGAATTGTAAAGAAAATCAAGAAATATAGCTAATTTTATGAAGCTTAATTTTAGTTTGCCATCGTCGCTCGATGGACAAGGTTTTACAGAAACTTCTGTAACATTAAAATAGTTGGCATGGATGATGACATTCTACAAAACATTTAATGAAATTGTTAATTATCTTTACAATTTTTGTTTTGGATCTCAAGATTGCCGTGAAGACATAATATTATAATAATAATAATATAATAATATAAGTTCTTCAGGTATAAACATAATTCTTCCACCTTCATCCAGTGTTTCGTATTATCAATGATTCACTTATAATTTCACTCTTCCCTGGTTGCATCATAAACGTTTCCAAATGACTTGGGTGTTACTTTTTTTTGTTAGAGGCCCCCACTAGAACCTTTATAACAAATAAGAACACTTGTCATTGTTTGTTAAACCTTTCCTCGTCGGTAATTCCAACGGATTGGTATCACGGATGACTTCATGAACTTCATACAAAATTTATTTTGTTATGATCAATGAACTTTTTAGAAGGCCCCCAACATACACAGTATAGGTCTATAGAACCTATATAACTAAACAAGAACTTCACATTGTTGTTAAACCTTTCCTCGTTGGTGCTTTCAACGGATGGGCATCACGGAAGGCTTCTCAACTTCACAAACAATTTATTTAATTCTGAATGTTTTTTATTATCAATAATAAGTCGTGTTATTTATACATATTTTTATGGTTAATTTCAGAGTTCTCTTTAAAACATAATACTGAATGAAGTCATCATTTTGATTAGGGTTGGCTGTTGTATATTAATATTTACCTTGAATTTACCTTAAACTGTATGACTGTGAGAACTACTAAGTGTTTCCCTGCTACCAGTTAACCTAGGTAAAATCTGTTTGAAGAGCGTATTAAAAATGCCTATGTATACAAGTAGGCCTACAGTCATAATTTTATCCAGAAATTCAATCTGAACCCAAGGTGCGTGTTGGAATGTGTCACGGTTCACTGGTCTTTTTGTACGCAGTTGACAAATACCACTAACTTATTATACTGTATTTATAGTATTAACATTATTTTGTCATATATATTCTCAGTTAACTATTTATTTTATAAATTCTATTTATTCTTGTTTGATAAATTAAAGATTGTTTGGAATATCACAAGTAAATTCTCTATGTGAATACTTTATAGACAAAACCAATGGATTTTTAGACCTAGGCCCATTGTTGATAAATGAGAATTATACAAAAGTTAAACCCTACTGTATTAAACATAACCATGCATTTACCAGCATAATATCAATACAGTATTCAATAACATACCAAACAAGAAATACAAAATGCTTGGCAGGGGCAGCTTAAGCAAAATGCATGGCTGTAACTCAAATAAGCCAGCTATTCATAACATTGTATGATGTTCTGTTCAAACAAACATGGCACTTTCATTCTTTACTTAACAACTACAAGTAAACTGTAAGTTATTGTATATTGTTATTATAATAACTCACTCCCTATACAGAATGTACCTAAGATTAGATCTGAAAAGAATAACAAGTTTTGATTAGTTATGCACCACTCATTTTTAGAGTCACAATTGTGTTGCATTCCGTCGTGCTCATTTGTTCGTTAAATAATTTACCAGAATAGAATCTGAATGTCGATTTTCCATGGACCTTACCAACAACGCTAACGATGGAGCGGGTTCTTTATAAGCACATTAAATTAAAATAATGCAGATTTGTTGACACATTTTATGAAACCAACAACAAAAATGGAGAGTATTCCTGCTAGTGAGTAAGTACACGATTCGTTGTTCATAATCTTTCATTTTGATCATCATTCATTATAATCACTTTTCATTATGATCACCTTTCATTATGATCTCCTTTCACTATGGCCACCTTTCATTATGATCACCTTTCATTATGACCACCTTTCATTATGATCACCTTTCATTATGACCACTTTCATCATAATCACAGTTCATTATGGTTACCTTTCTTTATGATCACCAGCTTTCACTATAGCCACCTTTCATTATGATCACCTTTCATTTTGATCACCTTTCATTATGGCCACCTTTCATTATGATCACCTTTCATTATGATCACTTTTAATTATGAACACCTTTTCATTATGAACACCTTTCATTATGAACACCTTTCATTATGATCACCTTTCATTATGATCACCTTTCATTATGATCACCTTTCATTATGATCACCTTTCATTATGATCACCTTTCATTATGATCACCTTTCATATAATTATGTATGATCTTTATTTATTTATTCTTTATATTGAGTTGCCTCTTCAGTCTAAGACTGTTGCCTCCTCTGCCTTCAGTTCACATTTATCATGCAGTACACACCAATCGTCATGCAGTACACACCAATCGCCATGCAGTACACACCAATGGTCATGCAGTACACACCAATGGTCATGCAGTACACACCAATGGTCATGCAGTACACACCAATGGTCATGCAGTACACACCAAACATCATGCAGTACACACCAATCGTCATGCAGTTTACACCAAACATCATGCAGTACACACCAATCGTCATGCAGTACACACCAATCATCATGCAGTACACACCAATGGTCATGCAGTACACACCAATGGTCATGCAATACACACCAATCGCCATGCAGTACACACCAATGGTCATGCAGTACACACCAATGGTCATGCAGTACACACCAATCGTCATGCAGTACACACCAATCATCATGCAGTACACACCAATGGTCATGCAGTACACACCAATCGTCATGCAGTACACACCAATCTTCATGCAGTCAAATATTGCGTAAATTATACCGTCACCTATCGACAAAATCGAATATCACGTGACGTTTATTAGACGGCTGTAAAACTAAGACTATTTAACCTTCTTTTATGGAATTCAATAATTGCAATGGCCTCCTAGTCGCGCCTATGTCTCGCATAATAAATTATTGTATATATAAATAACAGAGCATTCACAGAGATGTGTAGCGGTTAAAATAAGTACAGTATGTCAAGCATAAAAGAAATCTTAGAGTCGATGGCCTTAGTTTTACAGCCGTCTAATAAACGTCACGTGATATTCGAATTTGTCGATAGGTGGCGGTATAAATTACGCAGTATTTGACTGCATGACGATTGGTGTGTACTGCATGACGATTGGTGTGTACTGCATGACGATTGGTGTGTACTGCATGACGATTGGTGTGTACTGCATGACGATTGGTGTGTACTGCATGACGATTGGTGTGTACTGCATGACCATTGGTGTGTACTGCATGACCATTGGTGTGTACTGCATGACGATTGGTGTGTACTGCATGATGATTGGTGTGTACTGAATGATGTTTGGTGTGTACTGAATGATGTTTGGTGTGTACTGCATGACGATTGGTGTGTACTGCATGACGATTGGTGTGTACTGCATGACGATTGGTGTGTACTGCATGATAAATGTGAACTGAAGGCAGAGGAGGCGTTCCATATACTGAATGATGTTTGGTGTGTACCGGACGATTGGTGTGTACTGCATGACGATTGGTGTGTACTGCGTGACGATTGGTGTGTACTGCATGACGATTGGTGTGTACTGCATGATAAATGTGAACTGAAGGCAGAGGAGGCGTTCCATACTCCAAGAGGGCCCAGTGTATTTTATGATGAGTGACGTGGCTGTGTGTGAACTAGTACACCGGGGTAACCCCATACTCGTTTCGAAAGATGTACTAGGTTATTTAAGTGCACATGAGCTAGATGTGTACATTGGACATATAGTTTAATAGTCCTTATCCGAGAAGACTTGTTCTACCACCAAAACCCTGGAGCGAGTGAGCCTCGAACCCTTGCCGATGTTATGGCTACGTATTACGGTCCCACTGTCTTAATAACCGCTCGGTCACTCACTCGCTCGAGCTATGTCATTTTCATTGATAATAACTATAATAATACAACAAACAGGTGCTTAATGATCACCTTTATATTCATCCTTTTCTGACAAGCTTTATGTTTTGTTTACACTTTATTTAACAGCAACAAATTGTGGCAAGCTATTGTTTCAAAGAAATGGCCAGAAGTTGAACGACTGTGTGCATCCAAACCACACCTTGTAAATACTATGTCAGACTGGGTAGGTTGTTTTATATCAAATGATTAGCCTAAAAAATGTTTTGATTTATACAAATGAAAAAATGTACGTTATTAGGAACAAGGCAATCAAGATTGCCTTGTTTGGATTCAACTTTCACGAATGTTTTGTATTATAACTCTTATGGCAGGCCTGTCTCTGCTGACCGTACATATAGAACGTTAAATAATGACAATTTGTGAAATGAATTCCGTGAATTAAAATTAAACTCTAATGAAATTTGATTTATATTGATGTATCAGTACAGCTAAAAATTACTGCAACGTAACCCACGCTCCAGCTTCGTGGCCACGCGTGGCTACGAGGTATAATTGTTTTTGATCACGATCCTACGAACTGCATTGTTTTTTGATCGCGATCCTACGAGAGGCATTGTTTTGCCACGCGTCTATTGTTATGTGTTGTTACAATGATTGAAAATACAGCAGTTACGCCCGATATTTTTTTATTTAGCTTAGCTAGCTAGGCCCAGAGTCTAGCGATTAATGTTTAAAAAAATCAACGAAGTACGACACATCCTATACGCTATTAAATTCGTACAGAGTACCAATCTAGCATGCCTAAAGCGTGGTTCCCACTAGCGACGCAACGCAAGGACGTAACGCAACGCAAGTGAATTGACCAATCACAAGCGATGGCTTATTCGCTTGTGATTGCTAACTGTCTATAACTTCGCTTGTCATTGGTTAAAACGCTTGCGTTGCGTTTACGTCCTTGCGTTACGTTCTAGTGGGAACCAAGCTTAATTACCTGTAGGCCTACCGTAAATGAAACCTATGAAATACGTCAGAATGTTGCCTTAGGTCTAAATGCAATAAAAATATTATACGGCCAAACTGTGACTTAATAGAATTAAACATCGTATCGCTATGTTTTAAATTCGACGACATATTATAATTAACAAGGACTAGTGCTGTTCCGCCGTACCACGCCGAGAATGTTAAAGAGTCGCTATCCAATCGAGTTTGAACAATACCATGAAAGCCCCAGTGGTCTAATGGTTAGGACATCTGCATATCAAGCAGGCGGTCCGAGTTCGAGTCTCGGTTGGGGGGACTTTTTCTCATTCTCGCAGATTTCCTCATCTTTATTGTTTCAAATTTATTAATTAAATGTCAGTATATCACCGGGCGGTTTAGAATTAATGTTCATTGCCTGATGAGTTTATAATTAACAAAATAGAAATGTTCTCACTACTAGGCCTAACTAACGTGCGGTGAACAAATGATTAGCCTTAAAAAATGTTTTAATTTATGCAAATGAAACATGTACGTTATTTGGAACAAAGCTATCAAGATTGCCTTGTTTGGATTCAACCTTCACGAATGTTTTGTATATAAATAGTATGGCAGGCCTCTCTGCTGACCGTACATGTAGAACGTTAAATAATGACACTTTTTGTCTAAATTCCGTGAATTAAAATTAAACTCCAATGAAATTTGATTTATATTGATGTATCAGTACAGCTAAAAATTACTGCAACGTAACCCACGTTCCAGCTTCGTGCCTCTTCGTGTTGTTTTTAATCGCGATCCTACGAACTGCATTGTTTTTTGATGCGATCCTACGAGAGGCATTGTTTTGCCACGCGTCTATTGTTATGTGTTGTTACAAAGTAAACAACATTGTTTATCAATGAATCAAAAGGGCAACAGTGATTGAAAATACAGCAGTTACGCCCGATATTTGTATTGCTAGCTAGGCCCAGAGTCTAGAGATTAATGTTTTAAAAAACGAAGTTAGTACCACACACCCTATGCTATTGAGTTCGTACAGAGTACCAATCTAGCATGCCATGCAGTATTATAGTACTATACTAGGCCTATATTAGGCCTACCGTAAATGAAACCTATAAAATACGTCAGAATGTTGCCTTAAATGCAATAAAAATATAGTATACGACGGCCACATTGTGAATTAATCAAATTAAACATCGTATCGCTATGTTTTAAATTCGACGACATATTATTATTAACAAAATAGAAATTTTCCCACTACTAGGCCTAACGGCACTCATGCGGCCGGTGAACCTCAGTGAAGTGGGCCACGGCCAACTTTGTTTCAACATGTTTGATTTGCGTTGTTTTTATCACATGTGATAATGAAATTCGCTCGACCACCGATGTTTCGCGTGTTTTTTTTCGCTCCCAGTCCGTGCACTCTTTAATGTGGGTCATAGGTTATTTGATTTTATTCAAAGAATATAATTATTATTTTAGCGGTGTTGGCTGATTCGTTCGTATAGGATAACATAATTACTTTTTACGCAATCGTAGTATTATTTTGTGATAATTTAACATGGAATATATTGATTTAAATCAATTTTTCTAGAGAAACTCTCGTACGACGAAATGAAACGAAGCATTTTTATCAATATTTAATATCAACAATCGCTAGGCTCTGGGCCTAGTCAACAAGGCCTGCCTGTCTCTGTAGCTAGGCAGGCCTACTCGGGCCTTGCTGTAAGGGGTAAAATTCGTCGATCCAAGGTGGGTTATTATATTGGCATTGCTCTCTTTTGATAGCTGGTAACAATGGTGTATATTCAAGACCTTCCATCGTAGGCATAGCAAAACAAAGCCGCTCGTATTATCGCGATCCAAAAACAATACCTTCCCGTCGTATCGCATGGGAACGCGTAGGAACGCGTGGCAACGCGATAAAAAAAAAAATACTTCGTGGAAGCGCGTGGGATCGCGATCAAAAGACAATACTTCGTGGGTTTGGCGATCATAAAACAATGCCCCACGCGTAGGCTAGGTTACGCGTGGGAACGAAGCAGTAATTAATAGCTGTACTGAAATAGTAATACATACTATAATTCTCAGTTGAGATATAATTAACTGTTATATTCCATACAATAATAATGATTTACACAATAGATAGGTAGGCATATGTATTATTAACATCAACATACAATATCATAATATCAAATATAAAACAATTTTTATTCACAACAGTACGCTTTTTTCTGAATGAAATATTTAAGAATAAGGAAAAAGAAAATTATAATTCAAAGGATATTCATAATTCAATAATGATGATGATAGTATATATTTTATGCATAATTATTTATTTTTAATGTCTCTCTTCAAAACAAATTAAAACCTGTACATAATCCATATACGCAATGAGTCACTTTAATGTAATACTATGTATGTTTTTTCTTGTTAGGATAATAAAACGTTATTAATGAGAGGTGTGTGGTTGTATGGTATTCCAGAAAACTTAGTAATTCAGCTGATTGCTCAAGCATCAGATGTTTGCCTGGAATACACCAACTCGTCATCTGTAAGGACAATCATATAGAAAAGTACACAACTATTGCGTATACATTGATTTACCTTGATCTTGGACATCCTCCTTAATCTTGCAAATCATATATGTTTAGTTCCCTTCGTTGTTGGGTCTTTTATTAATGGAAAAGAAGTAACATACTCTTTCCCAGTGTAGGTTGAACTTCAGAAACAGTAAAAATTCTGTCCTTCCTATCTACAGTGCACAGACCTGAAGACAGTTAATTAAAACAAATATGTTGAGTATCGTTATACGTTATGTTATTTTATATGTGACGATTGTTTTATGTAATTTTGTTGTTTGTTCACAGTGGTTATTTACTATCGTTCATTGCTTATCAGAAAGTGGGTACTCGATCGCATTGAAACATGTTTTAGAACGAAACAGACAACACGTGAATACAGTAGGAGAGGTGAGTAGAGTACACATTAATAAAACAATTTGCTTTAAAATACATTTAAAAGGTAGACGATCGACGTTCAATGCTATATGGTTATATAAGATAAGATAATGTGTTAATGTCATGGTCACAAACATATATTCTATGTAAATGCATTTCTATAAGCAAACCAACGTAATAATGTAAATCAGATTTCCTATTATTGTATGTAGTTTAAAGACTGCTTACACACTAGGACGATAACAATCGACGATAAAAAATGAACATAACCCTTTCCTTACATAAAACAAAGGAAACTAAGTTTTCATTCTAGAACTATAAAATAACCATTTATGATTGATCAAATGACGTCATGATCAATAAGAACAATAACATCGTTGTATCGGTACGATATTATTGCTCTTACTAATTAAGACGTCATTTGATTGGACATGATATATATCATTTTCATCAAAGACAGCATAAATGGTTATTTTATATACAGAATGAAAAATCTTCTTATTTCTTTTGTTTTATGTTTATCTTTTTATCGTCGACCGTTATCGTCCTAGTGTAAATGGACATTTAAGCGATTAAAACTGGATTAATTAAAAATGCAATCGTTTTCATGTACGCCTTCCACTCTTCCATCTACTCTCAACCGTTATAAGAGTTTTAAGAGTTCCACAATCGACTGTACAACACCGATGTATCTGATTAATCTCTGCCCGTACCTACAATAGAGACTTTGTACCGAAAAGATTAAAATTATAGGGGTATGTTTTCTTGCGAATAGTTATAGAACACGTTATTGACATTGATTTACTTACTATTTAATTACAGATATTTAACGATACACCATTGCATGTTTGTCTCTATTCATCGTATTAAACGTACAAGTACGTTGTATCGGTACGATATTATTGCTCTTACTAATCATGACGTCAATAGATTGGACATGAGCAATATTATTTTCGTCAAAGACAGCATAAATGGTTATTTTATATACAGAATGAAAAATCTTCTAATTTCTTTTGTTTACGTTTATCTTTTTATCGTCGATCGTCATCGTTCTAGTGTAAATTGACCTTTAGGCAATTGGATTAAATAAAAATGCAATCGTTTTCATGTACGCCTTCCTCTCTTCCATCTACTCTCAACCCTTATAAGAGTGTTATTGATCCCTAACTGTTCCACAATCCACTGTACAACACCAATGTATCAGATTAATCTCTGCCCGTACGTACAATAGAGAACTAGTGCCGAAAATATTAAAATTATAGGGCTATGTTTTCTTGTGAATAGTAATAGAACACGTTATTGACATTGATTAACTTACTATTTTGCTATTTAATTACAGCTTGGCTACACACCATTGCATATTTGTCTCGATTCACGGGCTTTAACTTACAAGCAACATCATGATACTGCCATCTGCCTGATGACGTATGGAGCATCGTGTTCAATTAGATCATACTATGTAATCATCAATATTATATAATTATAATAAATTAATGATTTTTTTTTTTATTTAATGATTACAGTAGATTGCATAATTTAAATGTTGTATTTAAATGTTGTGATAAAACAGTAGCTATTAAAAAATTAATAAAAACGATCAGTTGGTAAATTTAAATAAATAAATTTAGTATTGCAGCCACAAAATACTACAATGTAGATAATTTTTCAAAACTATCAAATATTGAAACTATTAGAAAAAGTATTTATTAATAATGTAGATAAAATAAATAAATAATACTTAAAGTTATTAATTTACGTGATGGGCGGTCACTCTTAGTATAGTATTTCTATACCTCTATGCAGTAGTTAAGTATTGTTTACAAGGAAATAATATAAAAAGGTCATCAAGTAGTACATAATGTTGCTTTTCAATATTACCATTAGAAAAAATGTCCAAAAATGATCATACCCAAAATATACAAGACCATATACGTGAATTAAAATGTAAGTCTGTCATAGTAGCACGTTTTGCACATTAATATAAAAAGTGGTCTGTATTTTCTACTTTATGATTGTTAGGCTTACATAATTTGCAGAAACCAAACTGTGTATTCCTATTAAATTGAATCGGTCTTATATTTATAAGTATTACTGTATGCTATTAATTAACACTATTTGGTGTTTTAACTATTATAAGTAGGCTAGCCCTATAACGAATAATTTATTTTACTTGATTGATTACTTTAATTGATTACAAAATAGTTTTGTAAACATGTTTGCATTTATTATTTGTTTAGGGTAACAAAACACCGATTGATCTGTATAATGAAAATGAGTGTTCAAAGTATGATGAAAAAACTAAAAATGAAAAGAAAGGAGAGCTCATACAATTTATGGAAGGCAAGTAGATTTTTTACACCTGACATTGTTATGTATTGTTAATTTACGGTATTGTTGGAAAATATAAAGTAGGTGTGTGAATACATGAGGTTCAATGAAACGTAACAAACAAAGCATAATCTTATAATGCAATCCATTTTATCATTATTTTACCGAATCTCAATTTTTAATATTGAATATCAATGTTTATATCGTTTTAGCTCTGTAATATAAATTTTCTCTGTATACTTATTTGTTTTATCATATTTAGATTTCAACAAAATATCAAAATATTTTCTATTATCTTTTAACCTCAGACTGTGTAATATCACTTAAATATTCATTGATAGATAGATAGATAGATAGACAGATATAACCTTTATCGTATTGTTTATCATTGCAATAAAAGTGGGCTGCTCCCACAAAAGAGAAAAACAAGCGTAACTGTCCATGATAGGTTTGTTATTACCTATTAAACCGATGGTAATTCAAATCCTGTTGAAACGTTTACTGAATCATGAAAACTTCAAGATAAGCTGGTTTATCAATGTGGTATTGTGCCATTTTGCTGGAAAAAATAAGAATTAAAACGTTTTTAAACTTGAAAAGTTCTATACAATTAAAAAATCTGGATCCAAAAACGACACTAAATAACTACAGTCATTGAATCATAGCAAACAACAAGATAAGTTGTTAGTGATGATATGGATAGTATAATGACGTGCTTGAGGCATTTATTTATTACTGATTATTCTATGTTTGATTCTAAGCTTTAACATGATTTAAAGACGCATCCTAATAAATTAAACATTTGATATACAATTGCTAATTCTTACATAGTAATCATACCACTGGTCCAAATGCTTACAGTCTGAACAATTAATTTAATATAACAGTTTGTTATTTCCGGAAAAATGATCTTTTACTTTTATAATATAAATGCATCACCAATAATTTATTATCAATATTTGTGTCTTAGAGAGTCCAGTTCCAGCTGAAATAATAGCAAGAGGTAAGGAAGCAACTGCAGTTTTCAAAGAGGCTCTAGAAAATGGTACAGTTACAATAGTCAATTCAAGAAGTATGTTCCTTGGGAAAGAAGGAGCTGGCAAAACAAGTTGCGTGAAAGCTATTCTTGGAAAAAGGTATGTTTGTTTATGATATGTATAGATTATTCTACTGAATAGGTAAAATATGTTAATAATTCAGAATTTATTGCGTATAGAATCATTCTTTCAATCGTTAATAGTACTGATTTTATAGCGAATTTTAATCCAAGATCTAACATAAGAACAAGTTAGTAATTTTAGTGAATTATGTGTAAGACAATTGAAAGCCTATACTTGAGTTTCATAGTATAGACATGTACCAAAAATGTCTCTAAACTGTTTAACAGGATTCTACTTTGTCAAGATCACTCGCGGTAATTTTGGATTCTGGCTAATCAACGACATGATTGATGTGACGTCATCTATCAATAACTTTTTTGTGTTAGTCCGTCGAGTCCAAGAAGACAATAAATAGGCTACCAGTGCCGTAGCAGGCTTAGCCTAGTATTGGAGCTTCTTATTATTCATACAAACAAATACGACGTGAATGATTGTTTGCATAAAAATAAGACATTAGGCCTATTAGGCAACACGTCCCTCTAAAATATAGGTCTGTGTGTGGTAGGCTACTGCTCTAGGCATACTGAGTCATATTATTCTAGTCCGGGCCGTGTTAGCAACATGCAGTAGCCTCGAGGCCTACAAGCACCTACTTTCCCCCACACCGCTCACGAATTCCGCGCGCTGTGTAAATGGGACAACCTACGCGGTTTTCCGCTTACCATACCACTTACCGTTTACCTCTCGTCTGTGTAAATTGGCCTTGCCATTGTAAAGCACACAGTCAACATGCTTGACACAGTTAATTTCAATAATAATTACGTAAACATTATATTATGACTGTTTAGTAATGTTTATTATCGTTTAGATTCGATCCCAAGGAAAAGTCTACCGACGGAATAGTTGTCGCAAACACACTGGTTGAAGCGTCAGGGGACGATTACCAAAAGTGGCAGGAACACAATATTGACGGTATTGAAAAAGTATATTGTTATTGTAAAACAACAGCTTCTTGGTTGGTTATTTTCAAAATTAGTTCTTTATTGCGAACTAGAACTAATGAAACAGATTTGTCCAAAATTATTCATTACTACTATATAGCATGACATTGCATCGATGGAAGACCATTATCAGAATGTATTGGTGGCTTTAACATATACTGTATACATACAAAACACATACATATTTCGGTAGTCATATCTCTTTCAGTGTGAGGAATTAATGGTACACAAACAAAATATACCGATTACCACCTGGAATAATATAATGATAATGGTAAAATACTATACCATCTAAAATGTACCAAGCTTGAATAAACATCAATGAAGTGGAAAAGATTGAGTAAAACAAGGGATTTAATTGACTAACCGTAGATTGGTATTATAAACCTGATTGTTGAAAGAAGGTTCCTCCTTGATATTACGTTGTTGTAATGTAACGTTATTATGTATTTTATAGTAATTCAATTATCGAATGAGATACGAGAAGAAGCAGTGACAGACTATGTGGCAAAGCAATTACTACAGAGACAAACTAGCACACCTTCGACATCAACCAGCGAAATTGATCAGATAGAGAAACCGACTGAAGTTATGGTACTTTTTTTCTTCTACTACAAATTATTAGAGTATTATTTGTGGAAGAATTACACGAAATTTTAACTTATCTTTTTTTGATTATTCGTAGGATGTTTTAAAAGAAGATACAAAGGAATTGAATCTAGATGAAAATGGTATAATTATTATTGTCAGTTTTATCTTTTTATTACGATCAAAATTATCATGTATTGTTGAACAATTTGTTAGCTGTACTAGTATTATTATTATCATTTGTATTTTTAATGATCAAATAGAAATAAACAAATAATGTTGTATTTGCCTTAGATGACAGAGGAAATACACTGGAAAAGAAGTTACCTGAACAATTTCACAAATTACTTGTTAATAAAATCAGTGATGAACTTGACACTAAGGCAAACACCGGTGGGACAGTTGGTGTGCTTGGTAAATTCATTCATTGGGCATTCGGAGACAAGCAGCAGACATCAAGCCGAACTACTAACCCTCAGAATATTAGTAGCATTTGGGATTATGCAGGGCAGATGACATATTATATAACACACCGAGTGAGTAGCATACAATACATGGTCAAAGTTTTAATAATATTTAATCTTTTGTATGATTTATCTTTTAGGCATATAGATAACAAGTTTAGGTCGAAGGTAGAAGCGGGAGGTATCAGTGTTATTTGTGTGGTTTTCCGTTCAATTACTTTATTACAGTAAACTTTATTCCGTTTAGTTGTTCCTGACAGGAGGCGTTACGTACATTGTAGTGTTCAGTGCAGTAGATGAACTCCATGAGATGGTAAAAATAAGGGATGTAAATCAAAGTACAAACAAGAAGAAAGCTCCAACAGATTGTGTAAATTTATATATTATGATTTGTCTTATTTTGAATTATAAGGGAAAGTTGTTACTCCAAGCCATTGTTCCCCAGTTAGTCGGTTGACAGCTTATCAAGCCGAAGTTTCCTCTTCTTACCGTTTCAAAAGTAATTATAAATTAAGTTGCGGTAATATAATAACTGGCTGTTTAGAATGTCTTGTGCCTGTAAAGTATAGTTACTGTACAGTTATTTATTGTTTTCAGGGATTTTGGGGAATGACGAATTTGGGAATGACTGTTTTCTGGATAAGGTCTATTTATGAATACGCCGTTGTGCGATATGGTACGCCTAGCATAGAGAGAAGCTTAAACGGTGTAGTTTTACCGCCCATTATACTAGTCGCTACTCACAAAGACGAAGTTAAAGGAAGAAACAAAGCTGAGAAAATTGCCAAGGTAAGTGACGTAGGCTTGATAACATTTATTTAAAAGATAAGTTATTTATATTTAGATTTGATAGGATTAGCTTTTTTACCTTCACTTTCTCTACCCTAAAAGAGAGAGCAGTGAAAATAATAAGAATACGAGAATACTATTAAAAGATCACCAAAAGATAATGCCGGTTTCAAATACATTTCACACAAATGGACGCAATATATTTTTAGAATCAACGCTGTAATGAATTTTAATTCGCAACATAATATTTCTATCAATAACACATTTAATAATGGTGCCATCAATATGAAGAAAATGTATTCTCTCATCGACTATATTGTACTGTCTATGTGAGTACATGTTTAATTATGTTTGATATTACAGATTGAGGCTATGGGTCAAGAAATACTTGAAGCTATCAAAGACACACCGTACGAAAAACATGTAGATCCTGAGATATACATGGTAGATAGCAAATCTCGTAGAGGAATTGAGAAACTCAAAAAAAGAATTGGAGTTTTCATGAATGAAATGAAAAGAAAGATTCCAATCAAGTGGGTTGATTTCCAGACCAAGATACAAGAACTTGGTAAAACAAAGCTGTTGTTGTCCTTAAATGAGGTAAATTGTAATTTAAAGTTAAATAATGCCAATGTTTTTCTTTCAATCAAAGATTTTAGTAATTTAATATCGGGAAAAATGTAGGCGTAATTACTGCTGATAAAAATAACCACCTTGAAGGAAAATATTATTGTGACACTGAAAAAAGATTCAAATTGTTTATATTTATGACCCGGAAGTGTGACAAATTGTCTCCTTCACTTCTAAAAAAATGCGAATGCAATTTAGTCCTCTATATGCCGTTCATTCCTGTTACACAGTGGTCAACGCGTAACACGAGACGTATAGGCTGTTTAGTTGACTGCGCGTTCGAAAATCAATATGTAGGCCCTAGTTTATGTATCAAAAATAATTTATTGAAAGTGCTCTATTACCTCCTTCTTCTAGATAACCAAAATCGCAAATGAATGTGAAATTGCTGATGCAGAACTGACTATGGCTTTGGACTACCTGAATGACACAGGGAATATTCTGTACTCTAAGAATGAAGAGAAATTAAAGCACGTAGTGCTAATAAATTTACAAACGATGGTTGAAATGGTGACAGAAATATTCACTGACAAAATACCAGACAGCATCGGAAAAGTAAGTTGACATCTTGCCCACCTTGATTAGAATGAGATGTGATATATAAAATAATGGAATTATTGTAATTCGAACATTAAAAAGCATTTTATTGTTTTGACATCTCTATTACTGCCTAACTTCTGCTTCTGAAAAAGTGTGTTAGAAATAAAGTGATTGTTTGGCATAAACACGAATCCAAAAAATAGTAGCTGTGATCAAAATAAAATGAACTAATGCTAGTATGTACTGTATGTCTATTACAGGCAATTGATACATGTGTTTTTATGATTCATAGTTATCTATTAATTTTTGAAATATGTTGTTTTCTATAGTGGTCTAGGTTAAATCAATTATGGAAAAGATTTAGTGTCGAGGGAATACTGGAAGAGGAATTAGTACGTCATTTATGGCGGAAACTGATTGAATTAGATGAAAGCTACTTGGATATCTTCTTAGATGTATTGAAGATGTTTCAACTTGTATTCGAAACGCAAACTGTGACGGTGAGCTTTTGTTGCTTCTTAACCATTTATGAATTTACACTGGGGGTTATAAATAAAACATCAACAAAGTAAATAGCCAGTTTAAATTGTTTTCAATATGGACACTTCTAATTCTTACTGACATTCTGCAATTTCTACGACATTTTAGTCAAAAAAATTATCTTACAATAGGCCTCAATGGCGGGAAGCAACGGGAGACATATTTTTGAGTGAATAAAAAGTAGTGAACAAAATCTATTTTATAGGAAGAGGAACGAGAAAATGACAGCGACCGAGTGTTCCTGGTTCCTTCCCGGATACAAATTAAAGACGATGCATTGGAAGTAGAGGAAGATTCGAGTAACATGGTGTCGATCTATTTGACTACCCCAAAACCTATGGACTTTCTTCCTGACGCCGTCTACCACATGCTGATTGTTGAGTTCTTACACCTCTCGAAGATTAAAGGACGGAAAAGTGATGATTTTCAATTGTACCAAAATCGTAGTGATTTTGGATTTGATAATCACGTTGTCAGTTTTGGTGCTGTTGAACCTAAAGAGGATGACAAGCAAAGAAAACGACAAGTTAACGCATTGAAGGTGCGTATTTATTTTTGGCTACCATCACCACACCAAAGTTCTAAGTCCAAATCTGAGCACATCATTCACATTTAGTCCTACGTACATAGAATGTTTCTATTTGTTAACACACACTAAACAGAAATCATTTGCAAATTGCATGATGTAGGTTAGTGCAGCTTCAGCTGGTGGTTAACGTGCTTTCTTTTTAAGTTTCTGCCTCAACCTAATAGGAAAAAAATAATGCTCCCGCGATAAGCCTCAATTAAGCCCGATATATTTTTACTCATCCTGTAATTGGCAAGATGGGCATAATATTAACACAATCGATGGCAAAGACACACATACAAACTACTGTAAATTGTGTAAGATGTTACAATTGCTCAGGCTTAGCAGTCCCATTTGATCATTGGCAGCCAGGCATATTAGCAATCATTAGCAATGTGTCTGTCAATTGTTAACACTATACCTCGTTCTTTTGCACTCCGCGAATGCGCCGCAGTTTAACATATTGCCTTGTTACTGTTACAAAAGTAAGCCTACCTATGAAAGTAATAGAGTCCAGTATTATTTATCTCTTCTAACCATTTGTTTCTATCAGTAAATCACATTTATAATATCGAAAATTCCATAATTTATTCTTTTAAAACAAACTATTTATGTATAATTTATTTCGTCTAACTACGAACATTTTATGAACTTTCTAATTTATAAATATAGCAAATTTTAAACGTGAATAATAACAACAATAATTCATGATGATTGACTATTGTGTTTTTCAACAGTTTCAAATAACACGCAGAGATGAAATTAGCAAAGATGAGAGAGGTACTACCAGGCTGATAGATAGACCACAACCAGCTTTTTGCAAAGAGGTAAGGCAAGCCAAACCTACATCGTTCTATGTATGATGATGTACATGATGTTGACCTAATTAAGATTGAAATTGAAATAATTTGTCATATTTCGCACTATGAGAAATAGAAATTCTAAATGATATACAACATCGGTAATACAAATAAACATTTATATTATCACGTAGGTTTTAGACTTTCTACAGAAGCATTTGGAATCCAAGTGTACAGTCGGCTACAAACTGTCCGTGCTCTGCATAGCGTGTGAATCTTCCAAGCTACATTTCCATGATCTACAACGATGTTTAGACAACCCGACTGTTCCATGTGGAAAAAACGCAATGGTTACACAAGGCTTCAGAAAACTGTTTTTAACAGGTGATTATCAAAAAAAATGTACAATTATTCGGCTTTTTATGTAACGAATTTTACGTCCACCTTATGTAATATTAATGCTTATTTTGAATGGAACAATATTTTTTTAGGTACAGAACGGCCCGACGCAGAACCATTTACACAGTCGAGTCAAAACCCAGGTAATTTACAATGACTTTTTTAATAATAAAAATTAGCCATCGTCAATATCAAAAGTGAATTCGGCCTATAAACAACTTAATAAATATATGTGTTTATATAATACAGGATCATTCGAAACAGAATTTCAGCAAATGCTGGTAAATACGTCAGACTGGTATGATGAATACGGTTCACTTGACCAGCTGAAGATGTTGTGCAAAGACCTGATACGACCTTTCAACGATCTACAGAAGGCTAAAAGCACAATGGAGGTGTTTAAGTTAATGCAATCCGCCGGTTATCTTACTGCTACTAACTTTGAAGTTGTCATCGACGTAATCAATGTCACTGGTAAACAGGGTGTTCTGGAGGAAAACAAACTGCTGAAGGACACTTACGAAAAAGCCGACGATCAGGTAAAATCGTTCACACCGTATCGACAAAAACTGATTAACTTCGGTAACAAACTTTCAGAAGGCAATGTAACAACACTGGTTAACCTAGAGAAGGTTTCCAAGAAATACAACGGCAATCAGTGGACTGTGATATTGGATCTTGAACAAAGGGGTATCCTAAATAAACACAAATTGGAACCATTTATCGAAAAGTTGAAGAAGAATGAGTTAACATTAGCCGCTGAAGAATTAGAAGATAGTGACGAGTGTTAATTGTGTGAATACAAAATGGTTTACCGGTACCTAAATATAGGAAAGTCTTAAGATATGTTAGTACATAGACTGTACCATGTGGTTTCTGTTCTGATTTAAGTAGCAAGGTTTTAGACAAAATTATTTAAATTTAATTTAGAAATATATGATAGTTGCTCGCTTGATACAGGCTAGGTAAAGAATAATGTGTAGAATATACATCTAGCCTAATGACTTGGTTGCTGACTTACTGGCTTTACGCTGAGTAGTCTTCTGACTGCTCCGCTGGGCTGCTTTGTTTCATGATGTAGAAGTCTCAATCCAATAATCAAAGGCAGATTTCACAAGGAATATTGGTACACCTCAGAGAGACAGGTTAAGCCCATTATTATTTGTCACCTACCTACTATTAACTCAGTGTAATATCTTGATGACATTGATTTCACCTCTCGACATCAACTAGCGCAGCATCGATGACATCGAACGGCTTCTCGCTAAATTCAATTTTGTTGTCAACAAAGATAAAAACCAAATTCACCTGTATCAGGAGACAGACAGCAGAGTCCGAACGAGAATGGCGGCAGGTAAAGCAAGTTGGCTTTTTTTATTGGGAAGAAAGATAAGAAGCTGTCAGCAGAACCCTTCAGAAAACTAAACTAAACTAATTAAAATGTTAAGGGAAAAAATATGAAACCGATCTTACTCTATAACTGGGAAGTTTGGTCCAACTAAGATTGACGTAACAAAGCACACCTTTCAGTTTGCATAAACACACTGTATAATTGTCATTAATATTAGTAGTAAACTTGATGGATGGCAATGGATGGCAATGTAATTATGGTTTGATATACAACATTTTAGTGGTGGATAATTTAAGGTGTGTCGTTAAAGGTAATGTTAATGGTAATTAGTTTTTGACTATATTTTTTTTTTAATTTTTTGCATAAATAGTATAATCATCGATACATTGGCATTATGTTTTATTTAGAAATGTATGACAAGTAATTACTTTGATTCAGCATGTTGGGGATTGGTCATTTAAAGTTTGTTTTTATAGGTAATGCGATACTATGTGTAGTATATTAGCTTATTTTCTTGACTATACATTTTATTTGATTAGTTATTTTTCCATGTTCATTTTACATAACTATATAATATTCATTAATATTAGTAGTAAGTTTGATTAAAAAATGTATGAAAATTTCATTACTATGCTTTGAAACAAAATGTTGGTGATGGATAATATAATGTTTGTCGTTAAAGGTAATTCGGTGGTATATTCGTTTTTTATTATATTTTTCATTTGAATTAGTTATTTTACCATGTTTCTTTGCATATATTCATTGAAATTATATGTTGGTTTGATTTAAAAATGTATGACAATGTCATTGCTTTGTTTCAGTCAGCATGTCGATGTTGGGCCATTTAAGGGGTAAAGTGTACTATATATTTGGTGAATTGGTTTATTTTTTTGACTATATTTTTCATTTTAATTAGTTATTTTACCATGTCCATTTGCATAAATTGTCATTATGTTAGTTTGATTTAGAAATTGGTTGTGATTTATTTAGTGATTGATCAGCTTTGTGTTTAAGGTAACGTATGTAGACCTCCGTAATTGTATATATTGTCTTTATTATACTTGTTATTATAACATATTCATTTTGAATAAAATATATATTGGAATGTATACACACTTGTTATCCATATTTTTGTTTCTTTTTAAAAAACTATTATAATGTATTAACATTACAGTTTGCATACTTTTGGAAAAGTGTGTATGTATTCTCTGTTACAATTAAGGTACAATAATATTGATTACCTTACAGTACTTAATATAACAATGACTAAACTAGTAGTTTGTGTTTCTCTGTCTACAGCAACTCATCTGCTATTCTTTCTTAATCCTTAGAATGGAATTTATAAGTAAAAAATGGTTCTATGCCATGATAGTTTACTAAATTCAGCACTATTTACCGAAATACTAAAACATGAAAAGCATACGTTTTAAACAGAGCAGGTTAATCTTCTGTTAAGGTAAATACCAACAGTCCTATAGTTGAATAATAAAACTAACTTGATATAGTATACATTTGCGTGAAGCTATTATGCTAAAACCAAGCAATATAATACAAAACGTATAATTCATTACAAGGGATACATAATATAATAAAAATTGAGATAATAATACTATATTTCCGAATACTTCAGACATCTGAGGCTTGCTATATATTTCCTATGTTTGTTTGTTTATTAATTATTACTAAAGCTTATCATTTTGTATAACTTTATAAATCAGCTATCTACGGTTTTACACTTCCCAAGTAAATACAATGTAATATAATGTATATTTTATCTCTGTTCCTGATTCGTACATTCGAGACTCATGATGCTGTTACATCGTACAACGTTCAGGGTTAAGATAATCCAAGATAAAATGATCTCTACAGTGAATATTCTATTGGTGGGTCAACTCAATTTAAGGTAGTCGTCTCGGTCACAATGTTTTATTGTTCTTTTTGTTGTGTAGTTTCTTTGTAAACGGTAAAACAAACCAAAACCCCTTTTAAAACCGACTAAATGGATGTGATATATAATGCGAGTGTAAGAGTGTTCATAACCAAAGTGTAGATTTGTATTATTCTTGTTTCTATTGTAAGCATCAAGGTGGTACGTGAGACAGGGAATGGGCTGGACTTTTTTACTTCTTTCTTTTTCGAACAATAACAGAATGATGTGTATGCCCATCGTTTACTATGCCTACACGTTGTTTTAAGTTCAGGCCTCGCGTGAACATACTGGGTATTGATTCGCCAAGGCAATCATTTGGAATCCATCCTTCTTTGTTGTCTTTAAGATTTACAGCTCGTACCCAACCTATTGAAATGATAAAAATGTAGAATTAAGTAAAAAACGTATATGTTACTTTATTTTAGGTCAATTATATTACAATCGATTGATCGATATATTTATGCTTTCAAGTATATGCCACCGTTGACTACGCTGTCGTACTTACTCTACCTATTTTGCTGTTATGCTTATTTTACGATATACGAACTGTTTCAGAATTATGTATTTTACAAATAAAACGACATACTGAGAATTCAACGTGACAGCAAGTAATACATTTTAGGCCAATATCCAAGATCGTTTGATATGCGAAATAATTAGGTTACCCTACTGTAGGCTATATTATATCTGTTATGATATGACGATAAATGAAGCATCATTATATACGTACCAGATGTTTTATCAGTCAATTCTACCTCGTCGCCAGCATCCACTTTCAATTCACCTCTGTCACTTCCAAGAAAATGTTTAGCAATCTTGTACTTGGGTCTACCTGCAACATAAGTTTGAGAGGCTTTAGTACGCTGAACTATGGGCGTCAACATAACCATTACCATCCTTTACCTTACTATCCTCAATATACTGCAAACGATATTATAATTTTGAGAATGGTTCTTTAAGAAGAATGCTTACTCCATGTTGCATATTGTTCTCCGTCGTCACCAGAGGGTCCGGATAAGGTTTTCCGCCAGAATTCGAAACTTCTGCAATATTAAAATAGTTGAAGTCTATCAGTGACAAATACTTTAATGACATCTAAAGCAGATTGGCATGACGTTATCATCAATTCATCAGCATATTCTCCCGGTACTTTTAGAGACGATGACCTTCGGGGAAGCTTGGTGTCAAGCGACATCTGGCTTCCTGAGAAGTTGAAAGCCAGGAGCTAAGAAACTATAGGCTATGTTTATTGTCTATAGACATGGAAATCGGGCCCGTTCCAACATGAAGAGTTTTCAGTAGCATTTAGACTTTTATCTATTCACTTTTAATAACATGTTTTAATAGAAAACACGTTTACAGATGACTTCAATGTTGCTAGTATAAGTATTTATCGTACATGACCAAAAAACAACAAACCTGTCTTGCGAAGATTCCCAACAAATATAATACTTCATTCTCTCACATGTATCCTTGTGCATAACAATCAAGAACACATTCATTGGCAAACCGTTCTTCTTTGGTACTTTAAACGGATATGTTTCGCTGGATGGCTTCTCAACTTCAACAAAATTCTTGTTGGCACAATCGATGAGCTTATACTTAACACTAAATATAGGAAATGGTTTTTATGTATAATTTATTATTCTTTGAATAAAATGTAAAACAGTGTTTGCTATATAGTCGTTTGTTTTAAATCAAATAAAACATAACTTCATTCCGTTCCAATGGCAAAATTAAAACACGAATAACTAAATTTTGTCAACCACTTCAACCCAACAGTGGAAGACTCAGCTGATAAAATTTCTTTTCTTATAATAATGTTGCCACTTTTGCTATATTTGAATTGCATTTAACCACGCACATAACCGTACAGCAGACATGACCTACCTTAAAACTGCTAAACGACTGTGTACAATTTAATTCTGTGTGCTTACCAAATTTTTCTGTCTTTCTTGTATTGTTTTTCGTTGATAAGCATCATCACTCGTTCGAATGTTACCAACTTTACATTTGATTCTAACTTTTTCCAGTCTTTGCCACCTTTTTTCTTGCATGAATACACTATGACGTCATTCCAACTTTCAAACCAGCTCTCATTACTAATAAGTTTCTCTGCCTATAGATAGCATCATTTATCATTTTACTAATGAATTTTGAAGCATAATAACCTCATAAAGTATATTGCTTAAATAAAAAGACATGATGTTTCTACAACTTTACCTCAGATAAAGTTACACCTTCAGTTGCTTCAAACTCCATTTTATGAAGAATATTTGAGACGTGTTTATGTTCTTTCTCTTGCAATTTACTATCTTGTTCTTCATATTTATTGATAATGACTTTCATTTGTTGAACAAGATCAAGAGCCCATCTTACCACTTTTTCATCTGGGTTACAATATTTCTCAATTGCTTCTTAAAGACTCTTACCACAAAAGTAACAATAACAGCAATACAATAAAGTGAACATAAGGTGGATTGTGCTCAAATACTCGTTAAATAGAAATCAGTTTGCGAAAAGTGAAAAACATGTTTATACCATATAAATATTATTTAATTTTAGGTTTTGTTTTTATTTGATAAATTTAGTCAACGAGTAAATTTTATTTTAAACAATACACTTCTGTCAAGTTTGATCTCTGTTTCGGTTGCGTACATTCGAGAACTAATGCTTCTCCTCAACTAACGTGGTATATATAATATTCGGGAGGCTACTCTTGGTAGTAGCCACTCTTGGTCACTTTCTTCAATGCTTTATCTTGCTGGTTTGTTGTAAAGCATTTCTTTGTGTAAATGCCTTTGCATTATAAAAAGAAAATGTGGAAATAGAATTGGGTTGCAAAGTGGTTGGGAGTGTGTCCAGGAGATTTTTAATCTAGTAAACACAATTATTATGCTATTTCATTTTGTTTTGTTCTACTACATCCATGAAGGTGACGTCCAAGTGAGTTGGCTGGGTATTCCGCCATGATGTTGATTTTGAAAAAAAAATCAGATGACATAAAGAAACGATAAACTAGTTGCTGAAATGTAAAGAAAGTCAGGAAGGCATGCTAGGCTTATCTATGTAAATTGAATCGCATCGGTATTCATTAAATCAAGTCAATGACCTGTGAAGAAAATGTAAACATAATAAAACATAATTTTGTTAATCGTATTTTTATAAAAATATTAAATATTATATTTAAGCCTATTTGGTTTATATCGAGTCTGAAATGCTAACTATCATGAAGTATTGTTACGTGTTGTTCATTTATTTGACCATCATAATATCAATACAGTATTCATCCTACAAAACAAGACATTAAAAATGCTTGGCAGAGCAGATTAAGCAAAATGCATCGCTGTAACTCAAATAAGCCAGCTAATCCATAACATTGTATGAAGTTCTGTTCTTAATCAAACAAACATGGCAGTTTCGTTCTTTACTCAACAACTACTTCAACCTGAGTGCTTATCAGTTATTGTACTATTGGACTCACTCCCTATAATACAGAATGCACATGGGATCTGAAAAGAATAATAATTTGATTATATGCGCCAATCATTGTTAGGGTCACAAGCTACTTTGTTTGTTGAATAATGTATCAGATAATAGAATCTGAATGTCAATTTTCCATGGACTTTACCCCCAACAACACTAACGATGGAGCGGGTTCTCTATAAGAACATTACATTGAAATAATGTAGATTAATATCCTATTTTATTGACTTACTTTACGAAACCAATAATAATGGAGAGTATTCATGCTAGTGAGTAAGTACACGATTCGTTGTTCATGTTCATCTTTCATTATGATCACCTTTCATTATGATCACCTTTAATTATGTTCACCTTTCATTATGATCACCTTTCATTATGATCACATTTCATTATGTTCACCTTTCATTATGATCACCTTTCATTATGTTCACCTTTCATTATGTTCATCCTTCATTATGATCACCTTTCATTATGATTACCTTTCATTATGATCACCATTCATTATGATTACATTTTATTATGACCACCTTCATTATGATGACCTTTCACTATGATTACCTTTCATTATGATCACCATTCATTATGACCACCTTTCATTGATCACCTTTCATTTTGATCACCTTTCATTATGATCACCATTCATTATGACCACCTTTCATTATGATCACCTTTCATTATGATCACCATTCATTATGACCACCTTTCATTGATCACCTTTCATTTTGATCACCTTTCATTATGATCACCATTCATTATGACCACCTTTCATTATGATCACCTTTCATTATGTTCAACTTGCACTATGACCACATTTCATTGTCCATCTTTTATTATGTTCTATATGTTCACCTTTCATTGTTCACATCACAAGCTTCATGTTTGCCTTCCATTATTATCATCAATATGTATGATCTTTATTTATTTGTTTATTCTTTATACTGGGTTGCCTCTTCAGTCTAAGACTGTTCTCCCAGAGGGCCCAGTGTATTATGATGAGTTTGTGACAGTGGCTGTGTGTGAACTAGTACACCGAGGTAACCCAGTGGGCAAAAATTGGTTGAATTAACGTTAATTCAACGTTATCTGCAAACGTTGAAAAAGTGGTTGAAAATTTGCCTCAACGTAAATGTCAACGTTGAATCAACATAGAAATTATCAACGTTGAAACAACGTTAAAATAGGTAACATTGAAATAACGTTGAAAAACTGGTTGAAAATGAAAGTTTGCCTCAACGTAAATGTCAACGTTGAATCAACATAGAAATTATCAACGTTGAAACAATGTTAAAATAAGTAACGTTGAAATAACGTTGAAAAAATGGTTGAAAATGAAAGTTTGCCTCAACTTAAATGTCAACGTTGAATCAACATAGAAATTATCAACGTTGAAACAACGTTAAAATAGGTAACGTTGAAATAACGTTGAAAAAATGGTTGAAAATGAAAGTTTGCCTCAACGTAAATGTCAACGTTGAATCAACATAGAAATTATCAACGTTGAAACAACGTTAAAATAGGTAACGTTGAAATAACGTTGAAAAAATGGTTGAAAATGAAAGTTTGCCTCAACGTAAATGTCAACGTTGAATCAACATAGAAATTATCAACGTTGAAACAACGTTAAAATATGTAACGTTGAAATAACGTTGAAAAAATGGTTGAAAATGAAGTTTGCCTCAACAAAAATGTCAACGTTGATTCAACATAGATTATCAACGTTGAAACAACGTCAAAATGTCTACGTTGAAATTATCAATGTTGATTCAATGTTGAAATTATTAACGTTGAAACAACGTAATAATTAAGTTGAAATGAAAATTTGCATCAACGTAAATTTCAACATAGATTTAACGTTGAAATTATCAACGTTGATTCAATGTTGAAATATTAAAGTTAATTCAACATTATCCGCAAACGTTGAAATAACGCTGAAAAACTGTTGAATTAAAGTTTAAATTTAAAAAAATATCAACGTTGATCCATTGTAGAGTAATCAACCAAATTCAAGGTAGAAAAAATAACGTTTAATCAACGTATACAGATCAACGTTGGTTCAGTGTAAACACATTTTTACCATTGATTCAACATAGAAATTATCAACAATAATTTAACATAGCAATGGTTTAGTTAATAGAAGAACAGCTTATAGTAACAGCTGAAATCTGGCATATTTTCAATGGTAATTGATTTGTTGAATTACTATATCCAATTTGAATCAACGGTTTTAAAGTAGTTGGTAGTAAAGTATACTGTTACGTCCCAAAATCCATCAATAGAGACATTTTGTAAATACTGTATATCTTACTAATCTTTAATTTCTATAAAAACATAAAATAACATTTAATCAGGTGTTATCAAATCATCAGGCAAAATCCAAGCAACAATCAAATAATGTACATCCTCACTGACAGTTCTCAGGTACTAATAACCAGTTTGTAATATGTTTTCCAACTAACATGATTGAATAACTATAAATATTGGCTGATTACAGTAAAACACAATAAATACAACACACGTCACAGGTGCCTTGTGCTAATGTTGCAGAAGTCCAAATGAAATGGCAATAATACAATACTGTAATTGCATTGTTCCGATTAGTCAATAAACAGTTTTCTGTGTTGACATTGTCCTATGCTTTCCAAAAGTGTATAATATCATTTTTCCAAACCTGAAACAAATTCAATCAAGTTACTGTAGTTTTAAACAAAAATAATACAGTAAAAAATTAATTGAAAGATTTATTGTCCCCAAAAAACATGAACAATGAAGATTAATACAATCATACTTTGAATACCTTTCCATTTTTCAATTTTAACAAAGATATTCACTTGCCGTAGAAAATAAACAAAAACAATAAAGATTTCACTTAATAAAAAAAAAATTGTTCAGTTCAATTATATCTTTAACACATTGTTCAAAAATCATACTGTACATAAACAAAAATTCAATTCAGAACATCATTTCACACTTACACGTAAAATATGCAATCAATTCAATTTATGTAAATAATATTGGAACACTGTATTAATATTTATTCAATATTAAAGTTAAGAACTATAAATACCAACCTTTTGTATATAAAAATATTGATCATCCATTAGATTTTTCTCGTTTGATTCACATAGAAAAGATTATACATGTACTTCATTATTTTGTACTCTAGCTAGGCATAGGCCTTAGCTAGGCCTACAATCTGAAATAAAGAAAGCGAGTGAGTTTAAACAAATAGCCGTCCTAGGCTAGCATGTGTTTGTATACTATTAATACTAATAATAGCATTAGCAGCTACTGTAGACAGCCTAGCAAAAAGCTAGCTAGGCCAACTAGGCCCTAATTATATATTATAATGTTATATTTATGTATACTTTTGGATAAATAAAGAAAGAATTGAACTAAAGGCCTAATACATACCATTTTATAACCATAATAAGTACAGTACTGTAGTTATCCTTGGCAAGGCAAATGTTTGCCCTTGACATGCATGATACTAAATGCTTTTACTAGGCCTAGGCCTAGGCCTAGTGAGTGAATTCAGTTCATCAGCAGTTTGGCAGCCTGCCTAGCCTACTACTATAGCCTAGCTATGCATGTGTGGCCTACTAGACTAGAGGCTAGCTATTGATAAGGGTAAAATAGTCAAGCTCTAAGCTTATAAATTAGTAGATTACAAATAAAAAAGATTGTTTTCCTACCTGAAAAACATACTTATTTGACAATTTCAATGATGAGCCTTTTTTTTCTAGCCTACGTCGAAGTACAGTAACTGAAATTACTGACTGATGATACTGACACCAGTTTCAAAATTTTATCAAAACGAAACTAACCAATGACAAGCTCGTATCTAATGAAATTTGATCTTGCATGACAGGATCATTCAATTTTCAACACAACTTCTAGCTAGAACATTTTTGTATTATACAGAGACAATAATATTTGCCAATCTAAAATTCCTAAATAATCAAGCTACATCATACATTTATTGTTTTACAATAAAGGATGATAAAAAAAACGCCAACTGAAATCTAATGTTAATTTATCGTTGAAACATCAATGGCAACGCACTTAAACACATATTATTTAATATTAACGTTAAAAACATGTCATTTTAACCAAAGAATTAAATAAAATTTAACTTTAATTTAACGTTTAATTAACATTGAAAAACAAAAATAATAATTGTTTGAAAAAACAACATAATTTCAACAGTTTTCAACGTTGAAATAACGTTGGAATAACATTGAAAAACAAAAATAATAATTGTTTGAAAAAAATTACTAGTTAGAAATACAATGTTATTTCAACGTTTGATCAACATTGATAAATTAACGTAAATTACTAGTTAGAAAGACAATTTTATTATAACGTTGGATCAACATTGATAAATTAACGTAAATTACTAGTTGAAAATACAATGTTATTTCAACGTTGGATCAACATTGATAAATTAACGTAAATTACTAATTAGAAAGACAATGTTATTTCAACGTTGGATCAACATTGATAAATTAACGTAACTTTCTAGTTAAAAATACAATGTTATTTCAACGTTGGATCAACATTGATAAATTAACGTAAATTTCTAGTTAAAAATACAATGTTATTTCAACGTTGGATCAACATTGATAAATTAACGTAAATTACTAGTTAGAAAGACAATTGTATTATAACGTTGGATCAACATTGATAAATTAACGTAAATTACTAGTTGAAAATACAATGTTATTTCAACGTTGGATCAACATTGATAAATTAACGTAAATTACTAATTAGAAAGACAATGTTATTTCAACGTTGGATCAACATTGATAAATTAACGTAAATTTCTAGTTAAAAATACAATGTTATTTCAACGTTGGATCAACATTGATAAATTAACGTAAATTTCTAGTTAAAAATACAATGTTATTTCAACGTTGGATCAACATTGATAAATTAACGTAAATTACTAGTTAGAAAGACAATGTTATTTCAACGTTGGATCAACATTAATAAATTAACGTAAATTTCTAGTTAAAAATACAATGTTATTTCAACGTTGGATCAACATTGATAAATTAACGTAAATTACTAGTTAAAAATACAATGTTATTTCAACGTTGGATCAACATTGATAAATTAAGGCAAATTACTAGTTAAAAACACAATGTTATTTCAACGTAGGATCAACATTGATAAATTAACGTAAATTTCTTGTTAAAAATACAATGTTATTTCAACGTTGGATCAATATTGATATATTAACGTAAATTTAAAGTTATAAAGACAATGTTATTTCAACGTTGTATCAACATTGATAAATTAACGTAAATTACTAGTTAAAAATACAATGTTATTTCAACGTTGGATCAACATTGATAAATTAACGTAAATTACTAGTTAAAAATACAATGTTATTTCAACGTTGGATCAACATTAATAAATTAACGTAAATTTCTAGTTAAAAATACAATGTTATTTCAACGTTGGATCAACATTAATAAATTAACGTAAATTACTAGTTAAAAATACAATGTGATTTCAACATTGGATCAACATTGATAAACATAACGTAAATTACTAGTTAAAAATACAATGTTATTTCAACGTTGGATCAACATTGATAAATTAACGTAAATTACTAGTTAGAAAGACAATGTTATTTCAACGTTGGATCAACATTGATAAATTAAAGTAAATTTCTAGTTAAAAATACAATGTTATTTCAACGTTGGATCAACATTGATAAATTAACGTAAATTACTAGTTAGAAAGACAATGTTATTTTAACGTTGGATCAACATTGATAAATTAACGTATATTTCTTGTTAAAAATACAATGTTATTTCAACGTTGGATCAACATTGATAAATTAACGTAAATTTCTAGTTAAAAATACAATGTTATTTCAACATTGGATCAACATTGATAAATTAACGTAAATTACTAGTTAAAAATACAATGTGATTTTAACGTTGGATCAACATTGATAAATTAACGTAAATTACTAGTTAGAAAGACAATGTGATTTTAACGTTGGATCAACATTGATAAATTAACTTAAATTACTAGTTAGAAAGACAATGTTATTTCAACGTTGGATCAACATTGATAATAAAACGTAAATGACTAGTTAGAAGGACGATGTTATTTCAACGTTGGATCAACATTGATAATAAAACGTAAATTTCTAGTTAAAAATACAATGTTATTTCAACGTTGGATCAACATTGATAAATTAACGTAAATTTCTAGTTTAAAATACAATGTTATTTCAACGTTGGATCAACATTGATAAATTAACGTAAATTTCTAGTTAAAAATACAATGTTATTTCAACGTTGGATCAACATTGATAAATTAACGTAAATTACTAGTTAGAAAGACAATGTTATTTCAATGTTGGATCAACATTGATAAATTAACGTAAATTACTAGTTAAAAATACAATGTGATTTTAACGTTGGATCAACATTGATAAATTAACGTAAATTACTAGTTAGAAAGACAATGTTATATCAACGTTAAATCAACATTGATAAATTAACGTAAATTACTAGTTAGAAGGACAATGTTATTTTAACGTTGGATCAACATTGATAAATTAACGTAAATTTCTAGTTAAAAATACAATGTTATTTCAACGTTGGATCAACATTTATAAATTAACGTAAAACATTTGTTAGAAAAACAATGTTATTTCAACGTTGGATCAACATTGATAAATTAACGTAAAACATTTGTTAGGAAGACGATGTTATTTCAACGTTAAATCAACATTTATAAATTAACGTAAATTACTAGTTAAAAAGACAATGTTATTTCAACGTTTGATTAACATTGATAAATGAACATAAACATTTTATTGAAAAGAAAATGTTATTTCAACGTTGATTCAATGTTTATTAATAAACGTAAAAAAAATAGTTAAGGAAAAAATGTTATTTCAACGTTGATTCAACGTTTGAAATACGCTGACAACATGATTTCAACAAATCAACTATATTTCAACGTTGATTCAACGTTGAAATTATGTTCTGTGCCCACTGGGAACCCCCACTCGTCTCGAAAGATGTACTAGGTTCATTAAGTGCACATGAGCCAGATGTGTACACTGGACCTACGTTATAGTCCTTATCCGAGATGACTTTTTCTACCACCAGAACCATGGAGCGAGTGAGACTCGAAACCTTGCCGATGTTATGGACGTACGTGTTACGGTTCCACTGTCTTATTAACCGCTCGGCCACTCACTCGCTCGAGCTATGTTATCCTTTCATTGATAATAACAATAATAACTAGAATTTAATTCGTCACTTTGACGAATTATAGGTGATCATTTTTATAATTTTATTGATATTCAATTTTTAAAAAAACATGCACATACGTTAAATATGACCGCAAAATATTGATATATGCAATCCTATTACCTGATGCATACAGTATATGCTAATGGTGCTGATTGGTGCCATAGAATATATACTCTATACGATAATAACAATAATAATAAAACTAACAAGTGCTCAATGATCACCTTTATATTCATTCTTTTCTGACAAGATTTATGTTTTGTTTACACGTTATTTAACAGGAACAAATTGTGGAAAGCTATTATTTCAAGGAATTGGCCAGAAGTTGAACGACTGTGTGCATCCGAACCACACCTTGTAAATACTATGTCAGACGATGTAGGTTGTTGTTTTATATCAAATGATTAGCCTTAAAAAATGTTTTAATTTATACAAATGAAACATGTATGTTATTTGGAACAAGATTGCCTTGTTTGGATTCAACCTTAATGTTTTGTATATAAATCGTATGGCAGGCCTGTCTCTGCTGACCGTTGTAGAACGTTAAATAAAGACACTTTTTGTCTAAATTCCGTGAATTAAAATTAAACTCTAATAAAATTTGATTTATATTGATGTATCAGTACAGCTAAAAATTACTGCAACGTAACCCACGTTCCAGCCACGTGGCCACGATTTATAATTGTTTTTAATCGCGATCCTACGAACTGCATTGTTTTTTGATGCGATCGTACGAGGGAGCAGAGGCATTGTTTTGCCACCATTCATTGTGAGGGCGCGCTTCGTGGAAAATGTTGGAATTTTTGCTATTTTAGTACACTTAGAAAATGGTATAATTTTGATATTAAATGAAATCAATAAACGTATTTCAATAGTTGAACTACAAGCGTAAATAATGATAAAAACTGTGATCTAAATTCCACAGATTTTTTGTTTCAAGAAATATCATTATTTTATGTATAAACTTTTTTACTTTAATTTTTTTTTAAATGATGGTAAAAAATCATTAAATTTCATATTTTCTAGATAAGGTTTCAAAGCGAATTTAAAATCCTTTCAAGATAAACTATTACTTGATTTCTAGCCTAGCTAGGCCTAAAAATAGTATTTTCTAGGCCTAGCTAGGCTGAGTAAATTCTGATATAATACTAATATTAGTTAGGTAGGCCTACCCTAGAGTGAGTGTTAATAATACAGTAGTAGCTGGGTATTCTATAGTCTAGGCTGGTGGTAGGTCTATCCCAGCTCTGCTCATATACCAAGCAAGAAGAAGCCTGAAGGAGAAACTAGGCCCAGAACAAATAAAAAACTGTTAAAAAAACAATAAATGGAAAAATAAAAATAAATAACCCATTTTCAATTTATATATGGGGAATGTTTTATAAAATCGGGCATGTTTGTTTCAGAGACTCAAACGTGTATTTTTATATGGTCATGTTTTTAAAAAAGATAATTATGGGCCCAGCTGAAACCAAGATATAAAAATATAAGTCCATCATTTACTTGTATATAAATATTACTTTATTAGATACAACTTGCATTTCACACAAGCAACCAATTTTTTTTTTACGTATACAGAATGTGAAAAAGCAGTTTTTAATACAAATATCTTTCAAACAATACTGATATAAATAGTAAATACTATACTACTGTATATATTATTTAAATAGCACCTTGTTCATCAAACATAACAAACTAGCTAGGCCTATATCATATTAACTTACGTGAGTCTTACGGTTGTACTGATTTTATGATTGTTTTATATGTTTATATTGTATGTATCTGTGTGGCTCTGGTTAATAAAGTAAATCAATCAATCAATTGCAACTTAATTTATATCTTATCATTGACTGATCTGAAACGCTTCTAAAACTTGAATGCGCATGAATGTGTATGTTATACAGTATTATTATTAGCGAATAAAATGAAAAACTATCAGCTGCAGCAATGATATTGAAATCGAGAAAACCATTACAGCTTCCACCGTCCAACCTCATATTGAAGAACGAGACAGAAAATCGTCGAGTCTTGATACCAACAAAAAACCTAAAATGAAAATGAATAGCTGAAATGTAATGAATGAAACTATTTAAATAATTGTCACTATGATATGAACAAAACATTGCATCGTTATACAGTATAATTATTCAACAACCTGAAAACATTTTCAGATATAGGCCTACCATGAAAAAGCAGCAAATACAAAATTTCCTTATGTCTGTTTATTGTAATAATTATTAATATTATAAATAAATTGTACCCCTCAGTTGTCAATAATTTTACTATAAATAAATATTTAACTATATAGAATAGGTAGGCCTATACCTGTATCAGGCTGCGATTTGCTTAATTATCTTTTTAAAACTTCCCAATGCATCTTCAATATAGAGTAGGATTGTAACGATACTTTAATAATACTAAATTGTAACTAAAGTATTTAAATTATTAACAGAACATGTTACTAGGCCTAGGCCGATATAATACGACAACGATCCACCAGGTCGTGCATATACTCACCTACAACAACCACAATCAACACACCATGCACCACACACGACGGAACTAGTGCCGCGAGACGTAACAATATATGACATGAGGACCTTTTTTAAAATGTTCGCTATAGGAAGCTTAAATAGGGTTTCAAGCCAATTTTAACGTAAAACAGACTATTGATACTTACTCTATCCATATACGTCGGTTTTTTGGTAATTCGCTGTATGGGATGCAAATCCCACTAATGGAAAATTTGTAAACAAACACCTGTTAGAAAACTTCAGTTTTGACGGACGCACACGAACTTTGGAAAGAAATTGTCGCTGACAACAAATCCAACAAATTATTCAGAAAATTAGGTGACCTGCGACATCTTAAGCATATAAGGAACTGATCTTACCATATATGGTTAATTTTTCGCCTACTAATGTTTATTAAACAGCTATTAAATGACGTATACTTTATGCTAATGTTTTCGCGCGAAACGTTGATGCTTCTGTGCCGAGAGAGGGCTTCTAAAATTTATGACGTCATGCGAAGTCGAAAATTCAGCGATAACGGTCATATTTCCCAACGCGGCTCTCCGACTGTGTTGTTACAAAGTAAACAACATTGTTATCAATGAATCAAAAGGGCAACAGTGATTGAAAATACAGCAGTTACGCCCGATATTTGTATTGCTAGCTAGGCCCAGAGTCTAGAGATTAATGTTTTAAAAAACGAAGTTAGTACCACACACCCTATGCTATTGAGTTCGTACAGAGTACCAATCTAGCATGCCATGCAGTATAACTACTAGTACTAGGCCTATATTAGGCCTACCGTAAATGAAACCTATAAAATACGTCAGAATGTTGCCTTTGTGAATTGTGAATTAATCAAATTAAACATCGTATCGCTATGTTTTAAATTCGACGACATTATTATTAACAAAATAGAAATGTTCCCACTACTAGGCCTAACGGCACTCATGCGGCCGGTGAACCTCAGTGAAGTGGGCCACGGCCAACTTTGTTTCAACATGTTTGATATTCGTTGTTTTTATCACATGTGATAATGAAATTCGCTCGACCACCGATGTTTCGCGTGTTCTTTTTTTCGCTACCAGTTGGTGCACTCTTTAATGTGGGTCATAGGTTATTAGATTTTATTCAAAGAATATATTATTATTTTAGCGGTGTTGGCTGATTCCTTCGTATAGGGTCATATTTATAATTACTTTTTACGCAATCGTAGTATTATTTTGGGATATATTGTTTTAAATCAATTTTTCTAGACAAACTCTCGTACGACGAAATGAAACGAAGCATTTTTATCAATATTTGAATATCAACAATCGCTAGGCTCTGGGCCTAGCCAACAAGGCCTGTAGTAGCTAGGGAAGGCAGGCCTACTCGGGCGTAGCTGTAGGGGTAGAATTCGTCGATCCAAGGTGGGTTATTATTATTGGCATTGTTCTCTTTTGATAGCTGTTAACAATGGTGTATATTCAAGACCTTCCATCGTAGGCATAGCAAAACAAAGCCGCTCGTATTATCGCGATCCAAAAACAATACCTTCCCGTCGTATCGCATGGGAACGCGTGGCAACGCGATAAAAAAACAATACCTTTCGTGGAAGCGCGTGGGATCGCGATCAAAAGACAATACTTCGAGGGTTTTGCGATCATAAAACAATGCCCCACGCGTAGGCTAGGTTACGCGTGGGAACGAAGCAGTAATTAATAGCTGTACTGAAATAGTAATACATACTATAATCCTCAGTTGAGATATAATTAACTGTTATATTCCATACAATAATAATGATTTACACAATAGATAGGTAGGCATATGTATTATCAACATCAACATACAATATCATAATATCAAATATAAAACAATTTTTATTCACAACAGTACGCTTTTTTTTTAATGAAATATTTAAGAATAAGGAAAAAGAAAATTATAATTCAAAGGATATTCATAATTCAATAATGATGATGATAGTATATATTTTATGCATAATTATTTATTTTTAATGTCTCTCTTCAAAACAAATTAAAACCTACATAATCCATATACGCAATGAGTCACTTTAATGTAGTACTATGTATGTTTTTTCTTGTTAGGTGAATATAACGTTATTAATGAAAGGTGTGTGGTTGTATGGTATTCCAGAAAACTTAGTAATTCAGCTGATTGCTCAAGCATCAGATGTTTGCCTAGAGTTCAACTCGCCACGTGTAAGGACAATCAGATAGAAAACACAACTATTGCGTATACCTTGATTTACATTGATCTTGGACATCCTCCTTAATCTTGCAAATCATTCATGTTTAGTTCCCTTAGTTGTTGGGTCTTTTATTAATGGAAAAGAAGTAACATACTCTTTCCCAGTGTAGGTTGAACTTCAGAAACAGTAAGAATTCTGTCCTTCCTATCTACAGTGCACAGACCTGAAGACAGTTAATTAAAACAAATATGTTGAGTATCGTTATACGTTATGTTATTTTATATGTGACGATTGTTTTATGTAATTTTGTGTTCACAGTTTTTTTCTACGTTTCCTACTATTGTTCATAGCTTATCATACAGAGGGTACTCGATCGCATTGAAACTTGTCTTCGAACGAAACAGACAACACGTGAATACAGTAGACACGGTGAGTAGAGTACACATTAATAAAACAATTTGCTTTAAAATAGATTTAAAAGGTAGACGATCGACGTTAAATGCTATATGGTTATATAAGATAAGATAATGTGTTAATGTCATGGTCACAAACATATGTTCTATGTAAATGCACTTCTATAAGCAAACTAACATAATAATGTAAATCAGATTTCCTATTATTGTATGTAGTTTAAAGACTGCTTACACACTAGGACGATAACAATCGACGATAAAAAATGAACATAACCCTTTCCTTACATAAAACAAAGGAAACTAAGTTTTCATTCTAGAACTATAAAATAACCATTTATGATTGATCAAATGACGTCATGATCAATAAGAACAATAACATCGTTGTATCGGTACGATATTATTGCTTTTACTAATTAAGACGTCATTTGATTGGACATGATAAATATCATTTTCATCAAAGACAGCATAAATGGTTATTTTATATACAGAATGAAAAATCTAATTTCTTTTGTTTTATGTTTATCTTTTTATCGTCGATCGTTATCGTCCTAGTGTAAATGGACATTTAAGCGATTAAAACTGGATTAATTAAAAATTCAATCGTTTTCATGTACGCCTTCCACTCTTCCATCTACTCTCAACCGTTATAAGAGTTTTAAGAGTTCCACAATCGACTGTACAACACCGATGTATCTGATTAATCTCTGCCCGTACCTACTATAGAGACTTTGTACCGAAAAGATTAAAATTATAGGGGTATGTTTTCTTGCGAATAGTTATAGAACACGTTATTGACATTGATTTACTTACTATTTTGCTATTTTATTACAGAAATTCAAGTATACACCATTGCATGATTGTCTCAATTCATCGCAGTTAACTTACAAGCAACATCATGATACTGCCATCTGCCTGATGACGTATGGAGCATCGTGTTCAACAAAAAATAATGTAATAATCAAATATAATTATATTATTAAATTAAGGATTAGTTTTTACTCAAATTAAAATCAAGTTTTTTAGTAAATTAATGTTTTTACAAGTAAACACTTTTTGACACAATAAACAGTAGACTTAATGATTAGATTGCACAATTTAAATGTTGTGATAAAACAGTAGTTAGACCGCGATTTGGGTACAGAAGGTACAGTATGGTGAGCGTGTGAGTCATTACCGTGATAATTACAGATAGAAACATTTCAAATAAAATCACACAGTGATGTAATATAGCCTGTTTCTCCGTAAGCATTAACATCCGATTATTAAAAATTAATGGGTTCAGTCAAACTCAAACTTTATTCGAACAACGCTTTTGGATCAGAGGCACACGCTTATGAAACGGTGCGTTCTAACATTAACAATGCAGTTACAAAAATAAATTACATAACAATTAAACAATTAATAAAAACGATCAGTAGGTAAATTTAAATAAATAAAAATAGTATTGCAGCCAAAAAATACTTAAATCAATGTAGATAATTTTTCAAAACTATCAAATATTGAAACTATTAGAAAAAGTATTTATTAATAATGTAGATAAAATAAATAAATAATACTTAAAGTTATTAATTTACGTGATGGGCGGTCACTCTTAGTATAGTATTTCTATACCTCTATGCAGTAGTTAAGTATTGTTTACAAGGAAATAATATAAAAAGGTCATCAAGTAGTACATAATGTTGCTTTTCAATATTACCATTAGAAAAAATGTCCAAAAATGATCATACCCAAAATATACAAGATCATATACGTGAATTAAAATGTAAGTCTGTCATAGTAGCACGTTTTGCACATTAATATAAAAAGTGGTCTGTATTTTCTACGTTATGATTGTTAGGCTTACATAATTTGCAGAAACCAAACTGTGTATTCTTCGACCATGTATTCATTAAATTGAATCGGTCTTATATTTATAAGTATTACTGTATGCTATTAATTAACACTATTTGGTGTTTTAACTATTATAAGTAGGCTAGCCCTATAACGAATAATTTATTTTACTTGATTGATTACTTTAATTGATTACGAAATAGTTTTGTAAAATGTTTGCATTTATTATTTGTTTAGGATAGCAAAACACCGATTGATCTGTATAATGAAAATGAGTGTTCAAAGTATGATAAAAAAACTAAAAAGGAAAAAAAACGAGAGCTCATACAACTGATAGAAGGCAAGTAGATTTTTCACACCTGACATTGTTATGTATTGTTAATTTATTGTTGGAAAATATAAATTAGGTGTGTGAATAAATGAGATTCAATGAAACGTAACAATCGTAACTGTCCATGATAGGTTTGTTATTATCTATGAAACCGATGGTAATAATTCAAATCCTGTTGATGGATAAAAATAAACAGAAATTCGATTAAGCTTCTGAACAGACAAAAGTGGAACTTATTAATGACCATGTGACTATAAAGGTTCACTGAATCAGGAAACACGTAAAGATAAGCTGGTTTATCAATGTAGTATTGTGACATTTTGCTGGAAACAGTTTACTAAACTAATATGAATAGTATAACGACGTGCTTGAATGTGGCATTATTTATTAGTGATTACTATTTTTCTGTTTAGCTTTAACATGATTAAAAAACGCATCCTAATAAATTGAAAATTTACTATAAAATTGCGTCTTACATGGTAATCATACCACTGGTCCAAATACTTACAATCTGAACAATTCATTTAATATAACAGTTTGTTATTTCACTTTGATAATATAAATGCATGGCACCAACAATTTATTATCCATATTTGTGTCTTAGAGTTTTCAATTCCAGCTGAAGTAATTGCTAGAGGTAAGGAAGCAACTGCAGTTTTCAAAGAGGCTCTAGAAAATGGTACAGTTACAATAGTCAATACAAGAAGTATGTTCCTTGGGAAAGAAGGAGCTGGCAAAACAAGTTGCGTGAAAGCTATTCTTGGAAAAAGGTATGTTTGTTTATGATATGTATAGATTATTCTACTGAATAGGTAAAATATGTTAATAATTCAGAATTTATTGCGTATAGAATCGTTCTTTCAATCGTTAATAGTACAGATTTTATAGCGAATTTTAATCCAAGATCTAACATAAGAACAAGTTAGTAATTTTAGTGAATTAAGTGTAAGACAATTGAAAGCCTATACTTGAGTTTCAAGGAGTTCATGTTTCATAGTATAGACATGTACCAAAAATGTCTCTAAACTGTTTAACAGGATTCTACTTTGTCAAGATCACTCGCGGTAATTTTGGATTCTGGCCAATCAACGACATGATTGATGTGACGTCATCTATCAATAACTTTTTTGTGTTAGTCCGTCGAGTCCAAGAAGACAATAAATAGGCTACCAGTGCCGTAGCAGGCTTAGCCTAGTATTGGAGCTTCTTATTATTCATACAAACAAATACGACGTGAATGATTGTTTGCATAAAAATAAGACATTAGGCCTATTAGGCAACGAGTCCATCTAAAATATAGGTCTGTGTGTGGTAGGCTACTGCTCTAGGCATACTGAGTCATATTAGTCTAGTCCGGGCCGTGTTAGCAACATGCAGTAGCCTCGAGGCCTACAAGTACAAGCACCTACTTTCCACCACACCACTCACGAATTCCGCGCGCTGTGTAAATGGGACAACCTACGCGGTTCCACTTACCGTTTACCTCTCGTCTGTGTAAATTGGCCTTGCCATAGTAAAGCACACAGTCAACATGCTTGACACAGTTAATTTCAATAATAATTACGTAAACATTATATTATGACTGTTTAGTAATGTTTATTATCGTTTAGATTCGATCCCAAGGAACAGTCTACAGACGGAATAGTTGTCGCAAACACACTGGTTGAAGCGTCAGGAGACGATTACCAAAAGTGGCAGGAACACAATATTGACGGTATTGAAAAAGTATAGTGTTATTGTAAAACAAAAGCTTCTTGGTTGATTATTTTCAAAATTAGTTCTTTATTGCGAACTAGAACTAATGAAACAGATTTGTCCAAAATTATTCATTACTACTATATAGCATGACATTGCATCGATGGAAGACCATTATCAGAATGTATTGGTAGCTTTAACATATACTGTATACATACAAAACACATACATATTTCGGTAGTCATATCTCCTTCAGTGTGAGGAATTAATGGTACACAAACAAATATATACCGATTACCACCTGGAATAATGTAATGATAATGGTAAAATACCATCTAAAATGTACCAAGCTTGAATAAACATCAATGAAGCGGAAAAGTTTGAGTAAAACAAGGGATTTAATTGGCTAACCGTAGATTGGTATTATAAACCTGATTGTTGAAAGAAGGTTACTCCTTGATATTACGTTAATGTAACGTTATTATGTCTTTTATAGTAATTCAATTATCAAATAAGATACGAGAAGAAGCAGTGACAGACTATGTGGCAAAGCAATTACTACAGAGACAAACTAGCACACCTTCGACATCAACCAGTGTAATTGATCAGATAGAGAAACCGGTTGAAGTTATGGTACTTTTTTTCTTCTACTACAAATTATTAGAGTATTATTTGTTAAAAAATTACACGAAATTTTAACTTATCTTTCTGATTATTCGTAGGATGTTTTAAAAGAAGAGGAGGAATTGAATCTAGAGGAAAAGGGTATAACTATTATTGTCCGTTTTGTATTTTTATTACGATCAGAATTATCATCAGTATCGTTTGTATTTTTAATGATGAAATAGAAATAAACAAATAATGTTGTATTTGCCTTAGATGACAGAGGAAATACACTGGCAAAGAAGTTTCCTGAACCAATTCACAAATTACTTGTTACTAAAATCAGCGATAAACTTGACACTACGGCACATACCGGTAGAACACAGAATGTTGGTGTGCTGGATAAATTTAAATTTTGGGCATCAGGAGACAAGCAGCAGACATCGAGCCGAACTACTAAACCTCAGAATATTAGCAGCATTTGGGATTATGCAGGGCAGATGACATATTATATAACACACCGAGTGAGTAGCATACAATACATGGTCAAAGTTTTAACAATATTTAATCTTTTGCATGACTTATCTTTTAGGCATATAGATAACAAGTTTAGGTCGAAGGTAGAAGCGGGAGGTATCAGTGTTATTTGTGTGGTTTGCCGTTCAATTACTTGATTAAAGTACACTTTATTCCGTTTAGTTGTTCCTGACAGGAGGCGTTACGTACATTGTAGTGTTCAGTGCAGTAGATGGACTCCATGAGATGGTAAAAATAAGGGATGTAAATCAAAGTACCAACAAGAAGAAAGCTCCAAAAGATTGTGTAAATTTATATATTATGATTTGTCTTCTTTTGAATTATAAGGGAAAGTTGTTACTCCAAGCCATTGTGCCCCAGCAGTCAAGCCGAAGTTTCCTCTTCTTACCGTTTCAAAAGTAATTTAATTTGCGGTAATGACTGGCTGTTTAGAATGTATTGTGCCTGTAAATTATAGTTATTGTACAATTATTTATTGTTTTCAGGGATTTTTGGGAATGACGAATTTGGGAATGACTGTTTTCTGGATAAGGTCCATTTATGAATATGCCGTGGTGCGGTATTGGCCTAGCATAGAGAGAAGCTTAAACGGTGTAGTTTTACCGCCCATTATACTAGTCGCTACTCACAAAGACAAAGTTAAAGGAAGAAACGAAGCTGAGAAAATTGCCAAGGTAAGCTTGATAACATTTATTTTAAAGATAAGTTATGTATATTTAGATTTGAGAGGATTAGCTTTTTTACCTTCACTTTCTCTACCCTAAAAGAGAAATGAATGAAAATAATAAGAATACTATTAAAAGATCACCAAAAGATAATGCTGTTTGAAATACATTTTAAGATTAGAAATACATTTTACACCAATAGATGCAACATATTTTTAGAATCAACGCTGTAATGAATTTTAATTCACAACATAATATTTCTATCAGTAATACATTTAATAATGGTGCCATCAATAAGAAGAAACTGTATTCTCTCATCGACTATATTGGACTTATAGTATAATTTATATATACAGTATATTGTACTGGTTATGTGAATACATGTTTAATTATGTTTGATATTACAGATTGAGGCTATGGGTCAAGAAATACTTGAAGCTATCAAAGACACACCATACGAAAAACACGTAGATCCTGAGATATACATGGTAGATAGCAAATCTCGTAGAGGAATTGAGAAACTCAAAAAAAGAATTGGAGTTTTCATGAATGAGATGAAAAGAAAGATTCCAATCAAATGGGTTGATTTCCAGACCAAGATTCAAGAACTTGGTAAAATAAAGCTGTTGTTGTCCTTAAATGAGGTAAATTGTAACTAAAAGTTAAATCGTCGCAATGTTTTTCTTTCAATCAAGTTATGTTTTTAAAATTTTAGTAATTTAATATCTGAAAAGAGATTTAAATTTATGACCCGGAAGTGTGATAGATTGTCTCCTTCACTTCTAAAATGCGAATGCAGTGTTGAACGCGCAACAAGAGAGGTATAGGATGTTTAGTTGATTGCGCGTTCGAAAATCAATATGTAGTTTATTTATCAAATATCATTTATTGAAAGTGTTCTATTACCACCTTCTTCTAGATAACCAAAATCGCAAATGAATGTGAAATTGCTGATACAGAACTAACTCTGGTTCTGGACTACCTGAATGACACAGGTAATATCCTGTACTCTAAGAATGAAGAGAAATTAAAGCATGTAGTGCTAATAAATTTACAAACGATGGTTGAAATGGTGACAGAAATCTTCACTGACAAAATACCAGACGGCATCGGCGTAAAGGTAAGTTACCATCTTGTCAACTTTGTTTAGAATGAGATGTGAAAAAAAAAATGGAATTATCATAACGTTAAAAAGCCATTTATTGTGTTGACGTCTCTGTTACTGCATGCCTTTATTAAGACTGTCTAAGCATAAACATGAATCCAAAAAATAGTATATTTTGATCAAAATACAATGAACTAATGCTAGTACTGTATGTACTGTATGTATATAATATTGTAATTTATACATGGGTTTTATGATTTATATTAATTATCTATTAATTTTTGTAGTATGTTATTTTTTATAGTGGTCAAGATTAAATCAATTATGGGAAAGGTTTAGTGTTCAGGGAATTCTGGAAGAGGAATTAGTACGTCATTTATGGAGGAAATTGATTGAATTAGATGAAAGTTACTTGAATATCTTCTTAGATATATTGAAAATGTTTCAACTTGTATTCGAAACGCAAACTGTGACGGTGAGCTTTTGGTGCTTCTTAACCATTTATGAATTTACACTGGGGGTTATAAATAAAACATGAACAAATTGAATAGCCAGTTTAAATTGCTTTCAATATGGATACTTCTAATTCTTAATGACATTCTGCAATTTCTACAACATTTTAGTCACATAAATTATCTTACAACAGGCCTCAATGGCGGAAGCATCGGGAGACATTTTTTTATTCAATAATAAGTAGTGAACAAAATCTCTTTTATAGGAAGAGGAACGAGAAAATGACAGCGACCGAGTGTTCCTGGTTCCTTCTCGGATACAAATTAATGACGATGCTTTGGAAGTAAAGGAAGATTCGAGTAACATGGTGTCGATCTATTTGACTACCCCCAAACCTATGGACTTTCTTCCTGACGCCGTCTACCACATGTTGATTGTTGAGTTCTTACACCTCTCGAAGATTCAAGGGAGGAGAAGTGATGATTTTCAATTATACCAAAATCGTAGTGATTTTGGATTTGATAATCACGTTGTCAGTTTTGGTGCCGTTGAACATAAAGAGGATAGCAAGCAAAGAAGACGACAAGTTAATGCATTGAAGGTGCGTATTTATTTTTGGCCATCATCACCACACCAAAGTTCTAAGTCAAAATCTGAGCACATACGTACAAAGAATGTTTCTAACACACACTAAACAGCAATCATTTGCAAATTACATGATGATTAGCCTCAATTAAGATATAATTTTACTCATCCTGTAATTGGTAAGATGTGCATAATATTAACACAAATGATGGTAAATACACACATACAAACTAAATTGTGTAAGATGTTACAATTGCTCAGGCTTAGCAGTCCCATTTGATCATATTGGCAGCCAGGCATATTATTAGCAATCATTAGCAAAGCGACAGTGACAGTGTTAACACTATACCTCGTTATTTGCACTCCTCGAATGTGCCGCAGTTTAACATATTGCCTCGTTGGTTACAAAAGTAAACCTACCTATGAGAGTAATGGAGTCCAATATTATTTATCTCTTCTGACCATTTGTTTCTGTTAGTAAATCACATTTATAATATAGAAAATTCCATAATTTATTCATTTAAAACAAACTATTTATGTATAATTTCTTTCGCCTATTTTAGGAACTTTCTAATTTATAAATATAGCAAATTTTAAACGTTAATAATAACCACAATAATTCCTGATGATTGACTATTGTATTTTTCAACAGTTTCAAATAACACGCAGAGATGAAATGAGCAAAGATGAGAGAGGTATTACCAGGCTGATAGATAGACCACAGCCAGCTTTTTGCAAAGAGGTAAGGCAAGCCAAACCTACATCGTTCAATGTATGATTGATGTACATGATGTTGACCTGAATTGACTTAAGAGTGAAATTAAAATAATTTGTCATATTTCGAACTATGAGAAATAGAATTTATAAAATGATACACAACATCGGTAACAAAAAACCCATTCATATTATCACGTAGGTTTTAGACTTTCTACAGAAGCATTTGGCATCCAAGTGTACAGTCGGCTACAAACTGTCCGTACTCTGCATAGCGTGTGAATCTTCCAAGCTACATTTCCATGATCTACAACGATGCTTAGACAACCCGACTGTTCCATGTGGAAAAATCGCAATGGTTACTGAAGGCTTCAGAAAACTGTTTTTAACAGGTGATTATCAAAAAAAATGTACTATTATTTGGCTTTTTATGTAACGAATTTTACTGTACGTCTACCTTATGTAATATTAATGCTTATATTGAATGGAACAATATTTTTTTAGGTACAGAACGGCCCGACGCAGAACCATTTACACAGTCGAGTCAAAACCCAGGTAATTTACAATGACTTTTTTAATAATAAAAATTAGCCATCGTCAATATCAAAAGTGAATTCGGCCTATAAACAACTTAATAAATATATGTGTTTATATAATACAGGATCATTCGAAACAGAATTTCAGCAAATGTTGGTAAAAACGTCACGCTGTTATGATGAATACGGTTCACTTGACCAGCTGAAGATGTTGTGCAAAGACCTGATAAGACCTTTCAACGATCTACAGAATGCTGAAAGCACAATGGAGGTGTTTGAGTTAATGGAACGCGCCGGTTATCTTACTGCTACCAACTTTGACGTTCTCATCGACGTAGTCAATGTGACTGATATCAAGGTTGTTCTCGATGTTAACAAACTGCTAAAGGATAGACACGATCAAGCCGACCATCAGGTAAAATCGTTCTCACCGTATCGACAAAAACTGATTAACTTCGGTAACGCACTATCAAAAGAAAATTTAACAACACTGGTCCACCTAGAGAGGGTTTCTAAGAAACAATGCAGCAATCAGTGGACTGTGATATTGGATCTTGAACAAAGGGGTATCCTAAATAAACACAAATTAGAACCATTTATCAAAAAGTTGAAGAAGAATGAGTTAACATTAGCCGCTGAAGAATTAGAAGATAGTGACAAGTGTTGAGTGAATGCAACATGGTTTACCGGTACTTAAATATAGGAAAGAGGAGAGTTGGTCTTACATGATATGTTAGTACCAGGCTAGTTAAAGAATAATGTGTAGAATATACATCTAGCCTTATGACTTGGTTGCTGAATTACTGGCTTTACGCTGAGTAGTCTTCTGACTGCTCCGCTGGGCTGCTTTGTTTCATGATGTAGAAGTCAAAATGATACGATTCCTACTCAGTATACTGGTCTAAATCCAATAATCAAAGGTTCAACAGTAAATTTCACAAGGAATATTGGTACACCACAGAGAGACAGCTTAAGCCCATTGCTATTTGTCACCGACCTCGAACATGCCAACACCTATCAACTCAGTATATCCGGATGACATTGATTTCATCTCTCGACATCAACTACCGCAGCATCTATGACATAGAACGGCTTTTCGCTAAATTCAATCTTGTTGTCAACAACCAAATTCACCTGTATCAGGAAACAGACAGCAGAGTCCGAACGAGAATGACGGTAGGTAAAGAAAGTTGGCTCATTGATTGGGAACAAAGAGGATAAGAAGCTTTCTTCAGCGGCCTTCAAAAAACTAAACAAAATATGGACAAGTAATAAAAAGGTTAAGGAAAAAAAGTCTGAATATCTACAGCTTTCTCGTGAAACCGATCTTACTCTATAACTGGGAAGTGGGGTGCAACTAAGATTGATGTAACAACACTTTTCACAGTAAATTTATTCTATAATTTAATCATTTTCATTTTGCATAAATATACTGTACGATTCATTGATATTAGTAGTAACTTTGATTAAGAAATGTATTACAATGTAAATTACTATGGTTTGATACAACATTTTAGTGGTGAGTATTTAAGGTTTGTAGTTAAAGGTAATACGGTGTTATGTTTATATATTTATTTTTTTATTTCAATTAATTAATTTACAATGTTCCTTTTGCGTAAATATTATAATTACGATACATTGATATTACGTTAGTTTTATTTAGAAATGTATGACAACGTAATTACCTGGCTTGCTCAGCATGTTGGTAATTGGTCATTTAAATACTATTTTGTGTAGTATAGGCCTATTAGCTTATTTTCTTGATTATACTTTTTATTTTTATTAGTTATTTTCCCATGTTCATTTTGCATAAATATATAATATTCATTAATATTAGTAGTAAATTAGATGTAATTTGATGTAAAATGTAATTACTATGGTTTGATACAAAGTGGATAATTTAAGGTAATGCTTTGGTATATTGGTTTTTTACTATATTTTTCATTTGAATTAGTTATTTTACCATGTTTCTTTGCATTGAAATTATATGTTGCTTTGATTTAGAAATGTAAGACAATGTCTTTGTTTGATTCAGCATGTCGGTGTTGGGCCATTTAAGGTAAAGCGTACTACATTATATTTGGTGAATTAGTTTATTTTTTTGACTATATTTTTCAGTTTAATTTGTTATTTTGCCATGTTCCTTTGCATATGTAGTATAATCATTGACATTATATGTTAGTTTGATTTAGAAATTAGTTGTGATTTAGTGATTGATCAGCTTTGTGTTTAAGGTAACGTATGTAGACCTCCGTAATTGTATATATTGTCTTTATTATACTTGTTATTTTAACATATTCATTTTGAATAAAATATATATTAGAATGTATACAAACTTGTTATCCATATTTTTGTTTCTTTTTAAAAAACTATTATAATGTATTAACATTACAGTTTGCATACTTTTAGAAAAGTGTGTATGTATTCCCTGTTACAATTAAGGTACAATAATATTGATTACCTTACAGTACTTAATATAACAATGACTAAACTAGTATTTTGTGTTTCTCTGTCTACAGCAAATCATCTGCTATTCTTTCTTAACCCATATAACGGAATTTATAAGTAAAAATGATTCTATGCAATGATCGTTAAATTCAGCACTATTTACCGAAATACTAAAACATGAAAAGCATACGTTTTAAACAGAGCAGGTTAATCTTCTGTTAAGGTAAATAGCAACAGTCCTACATTTGAATCATAAAACTAACCGGATATAGTATACATTTGCGTGAAGCTATTATGCTAAAACCAAGTAATATAATACAAAACGTATAATTCATTACAATGGATACATAATAATAAAAAATGATATAATGATACTATATTTCGAATACTTCAGACAGCTGAGGCTTGCTATATATTTCCTACGTTTGTTGATTTATTATTGCTTAAGCTTATCATTGTGTATTATAACTTTATAAATCAGCTATCTACAGTTTTACACTTCCCAAGTAAATAAAATCAAATAATGTATATTTTATCTATGTTCCTGTTTCGTACATTCGAGAACTTCTGAACTTATCTACGGTTTTACACTTCCCAAGTAAATATAATCAAATAATGTATGTTTTATCTATGTTCCTGATTCGTACATTCGAGAACTTCTGAACTTATCTATGGTTTTACACTTCCCAAGTAAATAAAAACAAATATAATGTATGTTTTATCTCTGTTCCTGATTCGTACATTCGAGACTCGTGATGCTGTTACATCGTACAACGTTCAGGGTTAAGATAATTCACGATAAAATGATCTCTGCAGTGAATATTCTATTGGTGGGTCAACTCAATTTAAGGTAGTCGTCTCGGTCACAATGTTTTATTGTTCTTTTTGCTGTCTAGTTTCTTTGTAAACGGTAAAACAAACCAAAACCCCTTTTAAAACCGACTAAATGATGTGATATATAATGCGAGGGTAAGAGTGTACATAACCAAAGTGTAGATTTGTATTATTCTTGTTTCTATCGTAAGCATCAAGGTGGTACATGAGAATGAGAATGGGCTGGACCTTTTTTACTTCTTTCTTGTTCGAACAATAACAGAATGATGTGAATGCCCTTCGTTTACTTGTACTACACGTTGTTTTAAGTTCAGGCCTCGCGTGAACATACTGGGTATTGATTCGCCAAGGCAATCGTTTGGAATCCATCCTTCTTTGTTGTCTTTAAGATTTACAGCTCGTACCCAACCTATTGAAATGATAAAAATGTAGAATTAAGTAAAAAACGTATATGTTACTTTATTTTAGGTCAATTATATTACAATCGATTGATTTCAAGTATATGCCACCGTTGACTACGCTGTCGTACTTACTCTACCTATTTTTCTGTTATGCTTATTTTACAATATACGAACTGTTTCAGAATTATGTATTTTACAAATAAAACGACATACTGAGAATTCAACGTAACAGCAAGTAATACTTTGGCCAATATCCAAGATCGTGTGATATGAGAAATAATTAGGTTACCCTACTGTAGGCTATATTATATTTGTTATGATATGATGATAAATAAAGCATCATTATATACGTACCAGATGTTTTATCAGTCAATTCTACCTCGTCACCAGCATCCACTTTCAATTCACCTCTGTCAATTCCAAGAAAATGTTTAGCAATCTTGTACTTGGGTCTACCTGCAACATAAGTTTGGGAGGCTTTAGTACGCGGAACTATGGGCGTCAACATAACCATTACCATCATTTACCTTACTATCCTCAATATACTGCAAACGATATTATAATTTTGAGAATGGTTCTTTAAGAAGAATGCTTACTCCATGTTGCATATTGTTCTCCGTCGTCACCAGAGGGTCCGGATAAGGTTTTCCGCCAGAATTCGAAACTTCTGCAATATTAAAATAGTTGAAGTTTATCAGTAACAAATACTTTAAGGACATCTAAAGCAGATTGGCATGACGTTATCATCAATTCATCAGCATATTCTCCCGGTACTTTTAGAGACGATGACCTTCGGGGAAGCTTGGTGTCAAGCGACATCTGGCTTCCTGAGAAGTTGAAAGCCAGGAGCTAAGAAACTATAGGCTATGTTTATTGTCTATAGACATGGAAATCGGGCCCGTTCCAACATGAAGAGTTTTCAGTAGCATTTAGACTTTTATCTATTCACTTTTAATAACATGTTTTAATAGCAAACACGTTTACAGATGACTTCAATGTTGCTAGTATAAGTATTTATCGTACATGACCAAAAAACAACAAACCTGTCTTGCGAAGATTCCCAACAAATATAATACTTCATTCTCTCACATGTATCCTTGTGCATAACAATCAAGAACACATTCATTGGCAAACCGTTCTTCTTTGGTACTTTAAACGGATATGTTTCGCTGGATGGCTTCTCAACTTCAACAAAATTCTTGTTGGCACAATCGATGAGCTTATACTTAACACTAAATATAGGAAATGGTTTTTATGTATAATTTATTATTCTTTGAATAAAATGTAAAACAGTGTTTGCTATATAGTCGTTTGTTTTAAATCAAATAAAAACATAACTTCATCCCGTTCCAATGGCAAAATTAAAACACGAATAACTAAATTTTGTCAACCACTTCAACCTAACAGTGGAAGACCCAGCTGATAAAATTTCTTTTCTTATAATAATGTTGCCACTTTTGCTATATTTGAATTGCATTTAACCACCGCACATAACCGTACAGCAGACATGACCTACCTTAAAACTGCTAAACGACTGTGTACAATTTAATTCTGTGTGCTTTCTTGTATTGTTTTTCGTTGATAAGCATCATCACTCGTTCGAATGTTACCAACTTTACATTCGATTCTAACTTCTTCCAGTCTTTGCCACCTTTTTTCTTGCATGAATACACTATGACGTCATTCCAACTTTCAACCCAGCTCTCATTACTAATAAGTTTCTCTGCCTATAGATAACATCATTTATCATTTTACTAATGAATTTTGAAGCATAATAACCTCATAAAGAATATTGCTTAAATAAAAAGACATGATGTTTCTACAACTTTACCTCAGATAAAGTTACACCTTCAGTTTCTTCAAACTCCATTTTATGAAGAATATTTGAGACGTGTTTATGTTCTTTCTCTTGCAATTTACTATCTTGTTCTTCATATTTATTGATAATGACTTTCATTTGTTGAACAAGATCAAGAGCCCATCTTACCACTTTTTCATCTGGGTTACAATATTTCTCAATTGCTTCTTAAAGACTCTTACCACAAAAGTAACAATAACAGCAATACAATAAAGTGAACATAAGGTGGATTGTGCTCAAATACTCGTTAAATAGAAATCAGTTTGCGAAAAGTGAAAAACATGTTTATACCATATAAATATTATTTAATTTTAGGTTTTGTTTTTATTTGATAAATTTAGTCAACGAGTAAATTTTATTTTAAACAATACACTTCTGTCAAGTTTGATCTCTGTTTCGGTTGCGTACATTCGAGAACTATTCTCAACTAACGTGGTATATATAATAATCGGGAGGCTACTCTTGGTAGTAGCCACTCTTGGTCACTTTCTTCAATGCTTTATCTTGCTGGTTTGTTGTAAAGCATTTCTTTGTGTAAATGCCTTTGCATTATAAAAAGAAAATGTGGAAATAGAATTGGGTTGCAAAGTGGTTGGGAGTGTGTCCAGGAGATTTTTAATCTAGTAAACACAATTATTATGCTATTTCATTTTGTTTTGTTCTACTACATCCATGAAGGTGACGTCCAAGTGAGTTGGCTGGGTATTCCGCCATGATGTTGATTTTGAAAAAAAAATCAGATGACATAAAGAAACGATAAACTAGTTGCTGAAATGTAAAGAAAGTCAGGAAGGCATGCTAGGCTTATCTATGTAAATTGAATCGCATCGGTATTCATTAAATCAAGTCAATGACCTGTGAAGAAAATGTAAACATAATAAAACATAATTTTGTTAATCGTATTTTTATAAAAATATTAAATATTATATTTAAGCCTATTTGGTTTATATCGAGTCTGAAATGCTAACTATCATGAAGTATTGTTACGTGTTGTTCATTTATTTGACCATCATAATATCAATACAGTATTCATCCTACAAAACAAGACATTAAAAATGCTTGGCAGAGCAGATTAAGCAAAATGCATCGCTGTAACTCAAATAAGCCAGCTAATCCATAACATTGTATGAAGTTCTGTTCTTAATCAAACAAACATGGCAGTTTCGTTCTTTACTCAACAACTACTTCAACCTGAGTGCTTATCAGTTATTGTACTATTGGACTCACTCCCTATAATACAGAATGCACATGGGATCTGAAAAGAATAATAATTTGATTATATGCGCCAATCATTGTTAGGGTCACAAGCTACTTTGTTTGTTGAATAATGTATCAGATAATAGAATCTGAATGTCAATTTTCCATGGACTTTACCCCCAACAACACTAACAATGGAGCGGGTTCTCTATAAGAACATTACATTGAAATAATGTAGATTAATATCCTATTTTATTGACTTACTTTACGAAACCAATAATAATGGAGAGTATTCATGCTAGTGAGTAAGTACACGATTCGTTGTTCATGTTCATCTTTCATTATGATCACCTTTCATTATGATCACCTTTAATTATGTTCACCTTTCATTATGATCACCTTTCATTATGATCACATTTCATTATGTTCACCTTTCATTATGATCACCTTTCATTATGATCACCTTTCATTATGTTCACCTTTCATTATGTTCATCCTTCATTATGATCACCTTTCATTATGATTACCTTTCATTATGATCACCATTCATTATGATTACATTTTATTATGACCACCTTCATTATGATGACCTTTCACTATGATTACCTTTCATTATGATCACCATTCATTATGATTACATTTTATTATGACCACCTTCATTATGATGACCTTTCACTATGATTACCTTTCATTATGATCACCATTCATTATGACCACCTTTCATTGATCACCTTTCATTTTGATCACCTTTCATTATGATCACCTTTCATTATGACCACCTTTCATTATGATCACCTTTCATTATGATCACCATTCATTATGACCACCTTTCATTGATCACCTTTCATTTTGATCACATTTCATTATGATCACCTTTCATTATGACCACCTTTCATTATGATCACCTTTCATTATGTTCAACTTGCACTATGACCACATTTCAATGTCCATCTTTTATTATGTTTTATATGTTCACCTTTCATTGTTCACATCACAAGCTTCATGTTTGCCTTCCATTATTATCATCTATATGTATGATCTTTATTTATTTATTTATTCTTTATACTGGGTTGCCTCTTCAGTCTAAGACTGTTCTCCAAGAGGGCCCAGTGTATTATGATGAGTTTGTGACAGTGGCTGTGTGTGAACTAGTACACCGAGGAAACCCCCACTCGTCTCGAAAGATGTACTAGGTTCATTAAGTGCACATGAGCCAGATGTGTACACTGGACCTACGTTATAGTCCTTATCCGAGATGACTTTTTCTACCACCAGAACCATGGAGCGAGTGAGACTCGAAACCTTGCCGATGTTATGGACGTACGTGTTACGGTTCCACTGTCTTAACCGCTCGGCCACTCACTCGCTCGAGCTATGTTATCCTTTCATTGATAATAACAATAATAACTAGAATTTAATTCGTCACTTTGACGAATTATAGGTGATCATTTTTATAATTTTATTGATCTTCAATTTAAAAAAAAACATGCACATACGTTAAATATGACCGCAAAATATTGATATATGCAATCCTATTACCTGATGCATACAGTATATGCTAATATTGCTGATTGGTGCCATAGAATATATACTCTATACGATAATAACAATAATAATAAAACCAACAAGTGCTCAATGATCACCTCACCTTCATATTCATTCTTTTCTGACAAGCTTTATGTTTTTTTACACGTTATTTAACAGGAACAAATTGTGGCAAGCTATTGTTTCACAGAAATGGCCAGAAGTTGAACGACTGTGTGCATCCGAACCACAACTTGTAAATACTATGTCAGACAGTGTAGGTTGTTGTTTTATATCAAATGATTAGCCTTAAAAAATGTTTTAATTTATACAAATGAAACATGTATGTTATTTGGAACAAAGCTATCAAGATTGCCTTGTTTGGATTCAACCTTAATGTTTTGTATATAAATCGTATGGCAGGCCTGTCTCTGCTGACCATACATGTAGAACGTTAAATAATGACACTTTTTGTCTAAATTCCGTGAATTAAAATTAAACTCTAATGAAATTTGATTTATATTGATGTATCAGTACAGCTAAAAATTACTGCAACGTAACCCACGCCCCAGCTTCGTGGCCACGCGTGGCTACGAGGTATAATTGTTTTTGATCACGATCCTACGAACTGCATTGTTTTTTGATCGCGATCCTACGAGAGGCATTGTTTTGCCACGCGTCTATTGTTATGTGTTGTTACAATGATTGAAAATACAGCAGTTACGCCCGATATATTTTTATTTAGCTTAGCTAGCTATAGGCCCAGAAAAAAAAAATCAACGAAGTACCACACATCCGCTATACGCTATTAAATTCGTACAGAGTACCAATCTAGCATGCCATGCAGTATAATTACTTGGCCTATATTACCTGTAAACGGCCCCTTTTTCAGCGGCGGGTAAGGTGATTTGATTTGATTTGATTATTTGGGTTAACGATGACCACTCCACTGAGCAAACCTTACCCGCCCCTGAAAAAGGGGCCGTTTTGACCTGGTTTGCCATGTTTCTGATATTTCGTGTGCTAATCGAGTCGAATGCAGTTTTAATGATGCACTCTTGGCGTTCCATATCTGTTCGTTTGTTCGTGTCGACACATTCAGTATCAAATGGCGATATTTCTGTATTTTTTCAATCAATTGCTTGCTTGCGAGTATTATATAAGGTATGATTTAAAGATATTTGGCTATGTTCGGCTTCGGGATGTTATACCACACTTAGGCCTAGGCTAGGCTAGGCTGTAGGGGTCGTCGGTTTCGTGTTATGGGTCGTCCAATTCTAGGTCGTACGATCCCCCGAACCCCCCCCCCCCCCCCCCCCCCCCACCACTGGTTACGGGCCTGCCTAACGGCACTCGTGCGGCCGGTGAACCTCAGTGAAGTGGGCCACGGCCAACTTTTTGTATCAACATGTTTGATTTGCGTTGTTTTTATCACATGTGATAATGAAATTCGCTCGACCACCGATGTTTCGCGTGTTTTTTTTTTTCGCTACCAGTTGGTGCACTCTTTAATGTGGGTCATATAGGTTATTTGATTTTATTCAAAGAATATATTATTATTTTAGCGGTGTTGGCTGATTCCTTCGTATAGAGTCATATTTATAATTACTTTTTACGCAATCGTAGTATTATTTTGGGAGATATTGTTTTAAATCAATTTTTCTAGACAAACTCTCGTACGACGAAATGAAACGAAGCATTTTTAATTTATCAATATTTTAAATATTAACAATCGCTATAGGCTCTGGGCCTAGCCAACAAGGCCTGTGGTAGCTAGGGAAGGCAGGCCTACTCGGGCTTAGCTGTAGGTGTAAAATTCGTCGATCCAAGGTGGGTTATTATATTGGCATTATTCTCTTTTGATAGCTGGTAATAATGGTGTATATTCAAGACCTTCCATCGTAGGCATAGCAAATACCTTCCCGTCGTATCGCATGGGAACGCGTAGGAACGCGTGGCAACGCGATAAAAAAAAAATACTTCGTGGAAGCGCGTGGGATCGCGATCAAAAGACAATACTTCGTGGGTTTGGCGATCATAAAACAATGCCCCACGCGTAGGCTAGGTTACGCGTGGGAACGAAGCAGTAATTAATAGCTGTACTGAAATAGTAATACATACTATAATCCTCAGTTGAGATATAATTAACTGTTATATTCCATACAATAATAATGATTTACACAATAGATAGGTAGGCATATGTATTATCAACATGGAATTTTAAAAGTAAATTATGCATACAATATCATATTCAAATATAAAACAATTTTTATTCACAACAGTACGCTTTTTTCTTAATAAAATATTTAAGAATAAGGAAAAAGAAAATTATAATTCAAAGGATATTCATAATTCAATAATGATGATTATGGTATATATTTTATGCATAATTATTTATTTTTAATGTCTCTCTTCAAAACAAATTAAAACCTGTACATAATCCATATACGCATTGAGTCACTTTAATGTAATACTATGTATGTTTTTTCTTGTTAGAATAATCAAACGTTATTAATGAGGAGTGTGTGGTCGTATGATATTCCAGAAAACTTAGTAATTCAGCTGATTGCTCAAGCATCAGATGTTTGCCTGGAATACACCAGTTCGTCACATTATGTAAGGACAATCAGATAGAAAAGTACACAACTATTGCGTATACATTGATTTACATTGATCTTGGACATCCTCCTTAATCTTGCAAATCATATATGTTTAGTTCCCTTCGTTGTTGGGTCTTTTATTAATGGAAAAGAAGTACATACTCTTTCCCAGTGTAGGTTGAACTTCAGAAACAGTAAAAATTGTGTCCTTCCTATCTACAGTGCACAGACCTGAAGACAGTTAATTAAAACAAATATGTTGAGTATCGTTATACGTTATGTTATTTTATATGTGACGATTGTTTTATGTAATTTTGTTGTTCACAGTGGTTACCTACTATTGTTCATTGCTTATCACGCAGAGGGTACTCGATCGCATTGAAACTTGTCTTAGAACGAAACAGAAAACACGTGAATAATGGGGTGAGTAGAGTACAAATTAATAAAACAATTTGCTTTAAAATAATGTAAAAGGTAGACGATCGACGTTCAATGCTATATGGTTATATAAGATAAGATAATGTGTTAATGTCATGGTCACAAACATATGTTCTATGTAAATGCATTTCTATAAGCAAACCAACGTAATAATGTAAATCAGATTTCCTATTATTGTATGTAGTTTAAAGACTGCTTACACACTAGGACGATAACAATCGACGATAAAAAATGAACATAACCCTTTCCTTACATAAAACAAAGGAAACTAAGTTTTCATTCTAGAACTATAAAATAACCATTTATGATTGATCAAATGACGTCATGATCAATAAGAACAATAACATCGTTGTATCGGTGCGATATTATTGCTCTTACTAATCATGGCGTCATTTGATTGGACATGAGCAATATTATTTTCGTCAAAGACAGCATAAATGGTTATTTTATATACAGAATGAAAAATCTTCTAATTTCTTTTGTTTATGTTTATCTTTTTATCGTCGATCGTCATCGTTCTAGTGTAAATTGACCTTTAGGCAATTAGGATTAAATAAAAATGCAATCGTTTTCATGTACGCCTTCCTCTCTTCCATCTACTCTCAACCCTTATAAGAGTGTTATTGATCCCTAACTGTTCCACAATCCACTGTACAACACCAATTTATCAGATTAATCTCTGCCCGTACGTACAATAGAGAACTAGTGCCGAAAATATTAAAATTATAGGGGTATGTTTTCTTGTGAATAGTTATAGAACACGTTATTGACATTGATTAACTTACTATTTTGCTATTTAATTACAGAATGGCTACACACCATTGCATAGTTGTCTCGATGCATCGCAGTTAACTTACAAGCAACATCATGATACTGCCATCTGCCTGATGACGTATGGAGCATCGTGTTCAACAATACGCTATGTAATTATATATAATTATATTATTAAATTAAGGATTAGTTTTTACTCAAATTAAAATCAATTAGAACACACTATGTAATCATCAATATTATAGAATTATAATAAATTAATGATTTTTTTTTTATTTAATGATTACAGTAGATTGCATAATTTAAATGTTGTATAAATGTTGTGATAAAACAGTAGCTAGACTTCAATTTGAGTACAGAAGCTACAGTATGATGAGGATGAAAGTCATTAACGTGAGATTCACAGATAGAAAGATTTAAAATAAAATTACACAGTGATTGAATATAACCTGTTTCTCCGTTAGCATTAACATCCGATTATTAAAAATAATGGTTTCAGTCAAACTTTATTCGAACACTACGTTTTTGGATCAGAGGCATACGCTTATGCAACGGTGCGTTCTAACATTAACAATGCAGTTACAAAAATAAATTACATAACAATTAAAAAATTAATAAAAACGATCAGTAGGTAAATTTAAATAAATAAATTTAGTATTGCAGCCACAAAATACTTAAATCAATGTAGATAATTTTTCAAGACTATCAAATATTGAAACTATTAGAAAAAGTATTTATTAATAATGTAGATAAAATAAATAAATAATACTTAAAGTTATTAATTTACGTGATGGGCAGTCACTCTTAGTATAGTATTTCTATACCTCTATGCAGTAGTTAAGTATTGTTTACAAGGAAATAATATAAAAAGGTCATCAAGTAGTACATAATGTTGCTTTTCAATATTACCATTAGAAAAAATGTCCAAAAATGATCATACCCAAAATATACAAGATCATATACGTGAATTAAAATGTAAGTCTGTCATAGTAGCACGTTTTGCACATTAATATAAAAAGTGGTCTGTATTTTCTACGTTATGATTGTTAGGCTTACATAATTTGCAGAAACCAAACTGTGTATTCTTCGACCATGTATTCATTAAATTGAATCGGTCTTATATTTATAAGTATTACTGTATGCTATTAATTAACACTATTTGGTGTTTTAACTATTATAAGTAGGCTAGCCCTATAACGAATAATTTATTTTACTTGATTGATTACTTTAATTGATTACGAAATAGTTTTGTAAAATGTTTGCATTTATTATTTGTTTAGGATAGCGAAACACCGATTGATCTGTATAATGAAAATGAGTGTTTAAAGTATGATAAAAAAACTAAAAAGGAAAAAAAACGAGAGCTCATACAACTGATAGAAGGCAAGTAGATTTTTCACACCTGACATTGTTATGTATTGTTAATTTATTGTTGGAAAATATAAATTAGGTGTGTGAATAAATGAGATTCAATGAAACGTAACAATCGTAACTGTCCATGATAGGTTTGTTATTATCTATTAAACCGATGGTAATAATTCAAATCCTGTTGATGGATAAAAATAAACAGAAATTCGATTAAGCTTCTGAACAGACAAAAGTGGAACTTATTAATGACCATGTGACTATAAAGGTTCACTGAATCAGGAAACACGTAAAGATAAGCTGGTTTATCAATGTAGTATTGTGACATTTTGCTGGAAACAGTTTACTAAACTAATATGAATAGTATAACGACGTGCTTGAATGTGGCATTTATTTATTAGTGATTACTATTTTTCTGTTTAGCTTTAACATGATTAAAAAACGCATCCTAATAAATTGAAAATTTACTATAAAATTGCGTCTTACATGGTAATCATACCACTGGTCCAAATACTTACAATCTGAACAATTCATTTAATATAACAGTTTGTTATTTCACTTTGATAATATAAATGCATGGCACCAACAATTTATTATCCATATTTGTGTCTTAGAGTTTTCAATTCCAGCTGAAATAATAGCAAGAGGTAAGGAAGCAACTGCAGTTTTCAAAGAGGCTCTAGAAAATGGTACAGTTACAATAGTCAATACAAGAAGTATGTTCCTTGGGAAAGAAGGAGCTGGCAAAACAAGTTGCGTGAAAGCTATTCTTGGAAAAAGGTATGTTTGTTTATGATATGTATAGATTATTCTACTGAATAGGTAAAATATGTTAATAATTCAGAATTTATTGCGTATAGAATCGTTCTTTCAATCGTTAATAGTACAGATTTTATAGCGAATTTTAATCCAAGATCTAACATAAGAACAAGTTAGTAATTTTAGTGAATTAAGTGTAAGACAATTGAAAGCCTATACTTGAGTTTCAAGGAGTTCATGTTTCATAGTATAGACATGTACCAAAAATGTCTCTAAACTGTTTAACAGGATTCTACTTTGTCAAGATCACTCGCGGTAATTTTGGATTCTGGCCAATCAACGACATGATTGATGTGACGTCATCTATCAATAACTTTTTTGTGTTAGTCCGTCGAGTCCAAGAAGACAATAAATAGGCTACCAGTGCCGTAGCAGGCTTAGCCTAGTATTGGAGCTTCTTATTATTCATACAAACAAATACGACGTGAATGATTGTTTGCATAAAAATAAGACATTAGGCCTATTAGGCAACGAGTCCATCTAAAATATAGGTCTGTGTGTGGTAGGCTACTGCTCTAGGCATACTGAGTCATATTAGTCTAGTCCGGGCCGTGTTAGCAACATGCAGTAGCCTCGAGGCCTACAAGTACAAGCACCTACTTTCCACCACACCGCTCACGAATTCCGCGCGCTGTGTAAATGGGACAACCTACGCGGTTCCACTTACCGTTTACCTCTCGTCTGTGTAAATTGGCCTTGCCATAGTAAAGCACACAGTCAACATGCTTGACACAGTTAATTTCAATAATAATTACGTAAACATTATATTATGACTGTTTAGTAATGTTTATTATCGTTTAGATTCGATCCCAAGGAACAGTCTACCGACGGAATAGTTGTCGCAAACACACTGGTTGAAGCGTCAGGAGACGATTACCAAAAGTGGCAGGAACACAATATTGACGGTATTGAAAAAGTATAGTGTTATTGTAAAACAAAAGCTTCTTGGTTGATTATTTTCAAAATTAGTTCTTTATTGCGAACTAGAACTAATGAAACAGATTTGTCCAAAATTATTCATTACTACTATATAGCATGACATTGCATCGATGGAAGACCATTATCAGAATGTATTGGTAGCTTTAACATATACTGTATACATACAAAACACATACATATTTCGGTAGTCATATCTCCTTCAGTGTGAGGAATTAATGGTACACAAACAAATATATACCGATTACCACCTGGAATAATGTAATGATAATGGTAAAATACCATCTAAAATGTACCAAGCTTGAATAAACATCAATGAAGCGGAAAAGTTTGAGTAAAACAAGGGATTTAATTGGCTAACCGTAGATTGGTATTATAAACCTGATTGTTGAAAGAAGGTTACTCCTTGATATTACGTTAATGTAACGTTATTATGTCTTTTATAGTAATTCAATTATCAAATAAGATACGAGAAGAAGCAGTGACAGACTATGTGGCAAAGCAATTACTACAGAGACAAACTAGCACACCTTCGACATCAACCAGTGTAATTGATCAGATAGAGAAACCGGTTGAAGTTATGGTACTTTTTTTCTTCTATTACAAATTATTAGAGTATTATTTGTTAAAGAATTACACGAAATTTTAACTTATCTTTCTGATTATTCGTAGGATGTTTTAAAAGAAGAGGAGGAATTGAATCTAGAGGAAAAGGGTATAACTATTATTGTCCGTTTTGTATTTTTATTACGATCAGAATTATCATCAGTATCGTTTGTATTTTTAATGATGAAATAGAAATAAACAAATAATGTTGTATTTGCCTTAGATGACAGAGGAAATACACTGGCAAAGAAGTTTCCTGAACCAATTCACAAATTACTTGTTACTAAAATCAGCGATAAACTTGACACTACGGCACATACCGGTAGAACACAGAATGTTGGTGTGCTGGATAAATTTAAATTTTGGGCATCAGGAGACAAGCAGCAGACATCGAGCCGAACTACTAAACCTCAGAATATTAGCAGCATTTGGGATTATGCAGGGCAGATGACATATTATATAACACACCGAGTGAGTAGCATACAATACATGGTCAAAGTTTTAACAATATTTAATCTTTTGCATGACTTATCTTTTAGGCATATAGATAACAAGTTTAGGTCGAAGGTAGAAGCGGGAGGTATCAGTGTTATTTGTGTGGTTTGCCGTTCAATTACTTGATTAAAGTACACTTTATTCCGTTTAGTTGTTCCTGACAGGAGGCGTTACGTACATTGTAGTGTTCAGTGCAGTACATGGACTCCATGAGATGGTAAAAATAAGGGATGTAAATCAAAGTACCAACAAGAAGAAAGCTCCAAAAGATTGTGTAAATTTATATATTATGATTTGTCTTCTTTTGAATTATAAGGGAAAGTTGTTACTCCAAGCCATTGTGCCCCAGCAGTCAAGCCGAAGTTTCCTCTTCTTACCGTTTCAAAAGTAATTTAATTTGCGGTAATGACTGGCTGTTTAGAATGTATTGTGCCTGTAAATTATAGTTATTGTACAGTTGTTTATTGTTTTCAGGGATTTTTGGGAATGACGAATTTGGGAATGACTGTTTTCTGGATAAGGTCCATTTATGAATACGCCGTGGTGCGGTATTGGCCTAGCATAGAGAGAAGCTTAAACGGTGTAGTTTTACCGCCCATTATACTAGTCGCTACTCACAAAGACAAAGTTAAAGGAAGAAACGAAGCTGAGAAAATTGCCAAGGTAAGCTTGATAACATTTATTTTAAAGATAAGTTATGTATATTTAGATTTGAGAGGATTAGCTTTTTTACCTTCACTTTCTCTACCCTAAAAGAGAAATGAATGAAAATAATAAGAATACTATTAAAAGATCACCAAAAGATAATGCTGTTTGAAATACATTTTAAGATTAGAAATACATTTTACACCAATAGATGCAACATATTTTTAGAATCAACGCTGTAATGAATTTTAATTCACAACATAATATTTCTATCAGTAATACATTTAATAATGGTGCCATCAATAAGAAGAAACTGTATTCTCTCATCGACTATATTGGACTTATAGTATAATTTATATATACAGTATATTGTACTGGTTATGTGAATACATGTTTAATTATGTTTGATATTACAGATTGAGGCTATGGGTCAAGAAATACTTGAAGCTATCAAAGACACACCATACGAAAAACACGTAGATCCTGAGATATACATGGTAGATAGCAAATCTCGTAGAGGAATTGAGAAACTCAAAAAAAGAATTGGAGTTTTCATGAATGAGATGAAAAGAAAGATTCCAATCAAATGGGTTGATTTCCAGACCAAGATTCAAGAACTTGGTAAAATAAAGCTGTTGTTGTCCTTAAATGAGGTAAATTGTAACTAAAAGTTAAATCGTCGCAATGTTTTTCTTTCAATCAAGTTATGTTTTTAAAATTTTAGTAATTTAATATCTGAAAAGAGATTTAAATTGTTTGTATTTATGACCCGGAAGTGTGATAGATTGTCTCCTTCACTTCTAAAATGCGAATGCAGTGTTGAACGCGCAACAAGAGAGGTATAGGATGTTTAGTTGATTGCGCGTTCGAAAATCAATATGTAGTTATATTTATCAAATATCATTTATTGAAAGTGTTCTATTACCACCTTCTTCTAGATAACCAAAATCGCAAATGAATGTGAAATTGCTGATACAGAACTAACTCTGGTTCTGGACTACCTGAATGACACAGGTAATATCCTGTACTCTAAGAATGAAGAGAAATTAAAGCATGTAGTGCTAATAAATTTACAAACGATGGTTGAAATGGTGACAGAAATCTTCACTGACAAAATACCAGACGGCATCGGCGTAAAGGTAAGTTACCATCTTGTCAACTTTGTTTAGAATGAGATGTGAAAAAAAAAATGGAATTATCATAACGTTAAAAAGCCATTTATTGTGTTGACGTCTCTGTTACTGCATGCCTTTATTAAGACTGTCTAAGCATAAACATGAATCCAAAAAATAGTATATTTTGATCAAAATACAATGAACTAATGCTAGTACTGTATGTACTGTATGTATATAATATTGTAATTTATACATGGGTTTTATGATTTATATTAATTATCTATTAATTTTTGTAGTATGTTATTTTTTATAGTGGTCAAGATTAAATCAATTATGGGAAAGGTTTAGTGTTCAGGGAATTCTGGAAGAGGAATTAGTACGTCATTTATGGAGGAAATTGATTGAATTAGATGAAAGTTACTTGAATATCTTCTTAGATATATTGAAAATGTTTCAACTTGTATTCGAAACGCAAACTGTGACGGTGAGCTTTTGGTGCTTCTTAACCATTTATGAATTTACACTGGGGGTTATAAATAAAACATGAACAAATTGAATAGCCAGTTTAAATTGCTTTCAATATGGATACTTCTAATTCTTAATGACATTCTGCAATTTCTACAACATTTTAGTCACATAAATTATCTTACAACAGGCCTCAATGGCGGAAGCATCGGGAGACATTTTTTTATTCAATAATAAGTAGTGAACAAAATCTCTTTTATAGGAAGAGGAACGAGAAAATGACAGCGACCGAGTGTTCCTGGTTCCTTCTCGGATACAAATTAATGACGATGCTTTGGAAGTAAAGGAAGATTCGAGTAACATGGTGTCGATCTATTTGACTACCCCCAAACCTATGGACTTTCTTCCTGACGCCGTCTACCACATGTTGATTGTTGAGTTCTTACACCTCTCGAAGATTCAAGGGAGGAGAAGTGATGATTTTCAATTATACCAAAATCGTAGTGATTTTGGATTTGATAATCACGTTGTCAGTTTTGGTGCCGTTGAACATAAAGAGGATAGCAAGCAAAGAAGACGACAAGTTAATGCATTGAAGGTGCGTATTTATTTTTGGCCATCATCACCACACCAAAGTTCTAAGTCAAAATCTGAGCACATACGTACAAAGAATGTTTCTAACACACACTAAACAGCAATCATTTGCAAATTACATGATGATTAGCCTCAATTAAGATATAATTTTACTCATCCTGTAATTGGTAAGATGTGCATAATATTAACACAAATGATGGTAAATACACACATACAAACTAAATTGTGTAAGATGTTACAATTGCTCAGGCTTAGCAGTCCCATTTGATCATATTGGCAGCCAGGCATATTATTAGCAATCATTAGCAAAGCGACAGTGACAGTGTTAACACTATACCTCGTTATTTGCACTCCTCGAATGTGCCGCAGTTTAACATATTGCCTCGTTGGTTACAAAAGTAAACCTACCTATGAGAGTAATGGAGTCCAATATTATTTATCTCTTCTGACCATTTGTTTCTGTTAGTAAATCACATTTATAATATAGAAAATTCCATAATTTATTCATTTAAAACAAACTATTTATGTATAATTTCTTTCGCCTATTTTAGGAACTTTCTAATTTATAAATATAGCAAATTTTAAACGTTAATAATAACCACAATAATTCCTGATGATTGACTATTGTATTTTTCAACAGTTTCAAATAACACGCAGAGATGAAATGAGCAAAGATGAGAGAGGTATTACCAGGCTGATAGATAGACCACAGCCAGCTTTTTGCAAAGAGGTAAGGCAAGCCAAACCTACATCGTTCAATGTATGATTGATGTACATGATGTTGACCTGAATTGACTTAAGAGTGAAATTAAAATAATTTGTCATATTTCGAACTATGAGAAATAGAATTTATAAAATGATACACAACATCGGTAACAAAAAACCCATTCATATTATCACGTAGGTTTTAGACTTTCTACAGAAGCATTTGGAATCCAAGTGTACAGTCGGCTACAAACTGTCCGTGCTCTGCATAGCGTGTGAATCTTCCAAGCTACATTTCCATGATCTACAACGATGCTTAGACAACCCGACTGTTCCATGTGGAAAAATCGCAATGGTTACTGAAGGCTTCAGAAAACTGTTTTTAACAGGTGATTATCAAAAAAAATGTACTATTATTTGGCTTTTTATGTAACGAATTTTACTGTACGTCTACCTTATGTAATATTAATGCTTATATTGAATGGAACAATATTTTTTTAGGTACAGAACGGCCCGACGCAGAACCATTTACACAGTCGAGTCAAAACCCAGGTAATTTACAATGACTTTTTTAATAATAAAAATTAGCCATCGTCAATATCAAAAGTGAATTCGGCCTATAAACAACTTAATAAATATATGTGTTTATATAATACAGGATCATTCGAAACAGAATTTCAGCAAATGTTGGTAAAAACGTCACGCTGGTATGATGAATACGGTTCACTTGATAAGCTGAAGATGTTGTGCAAAGACCTGATAAGACCTTTCAATGATCTACAGAAGGCTAAAAGCACAATGGAAGTGTTTGAGTTAATGGAATCCGCCGGTAAACTTACTGCTACCAACTTTGACGTTCTCATCGACGTAGTCAATGTCACTGGTAAACAGGGTGTTCTGGAGGAAAACAAACTGCTGAAGGACACTTACGAAAAAGCCGACCATCAGGTAAAATCGTTCTCATCCTATCGACAAAAACTGATTAAATTCGGTAACGCACTTTCAGAAGACAATGTAACAACGCTGATCCACCTAGAGAGGGTTTCTAAGAAACAATGCAGCAATCAGTGGACTGTGATATTGGATCTTGAACAAAGGGGTATCCTAAATAAACACAAATTGGAACCATTTATCGAAAAGTTGAAGAAGAATGAGTTAACATTAGCCGCTGAAGAATTAGAAGATAGTGACGAGTGTTAATTCTGTGAATACAAAATGGTTTAACGGTACCTAAATATAGGAAAGTCTTAAGATATGTTAGTACATAGACTGTACCATGTAGTTTCTGTTCTGATTTGAGTAGCAAGGTTTTAGACAAAATTATTTAAATTTAATTTAGAAATATATGATAGTTGCTCGCTTGATACAGGCTAGGTAAAGAATACTGTGTAGAATATACATCTAGCCTTGTGGCTTGGTTGCTGACTTACTGGCTTTACGCTGAGTAGTCTTCTGACTGCTCCACTGGGCTGCTTTGTTTCATGATGTAGAAGTCTCAATCCAATAATCAAAGGCAGATTTTACAAGGAATATTGGTACACCTCAGAGAGACAGGTTAAGCCCATTATTATTTGTCACCTACCTACTATTAACTCAGTGTAATATCTTGATGACATTGATTTCATCTCTCGACATCAACTAGCGCAGCATCGATGACATCGAACGGCTTCTCGCTAAATTCAATTTTGTTGTCAACAAAGATAAAAACCAAATTCACCTGTATCAGGAGACAGACAGCCCGAGTCCGAACGAGAATGGCGGCAGGTAAAGCAAGTTGGCTTTTTTTATTGGGAAGAAAGATGATAAGAAGCTGTCAGCAGAACCCTTCAGAAAACTAAACTAAACTAATTAAAATGTTAAGGGAAAAAATATCTGAATCTCTACAACTCACTCGTGAAACCGATCTTACTCTATAACTGGGAAGTTTGGTCCAACTAAGATTGACGTAACAAAGCACACCTTTCAGTTTGCATAAACACACTGTATAATTGTCATTAATATTAGTAGTAAATTTGATGGATGGCAATGGATGGCAATGCAATTATGGTTTGATATACAACATTTTAGTGGTGGATAATTTAAGGTGTGTCGTTAAAGGTAATGTTAATGGTAATTAGTTTTTGACTATATTTGTTTTTTAATTTTTTGCATAAATAGTATAATCATCGATACATTGGCATTATGTTTTATTTAGAAATGTATGACAAGTAATTGGGGATGGGGATTGGTCATTTAAAGTTTGTTTTTAAAGGTAATGCGATACTATGTGTAGTATATTAGCTTATTTTCTTGACTATACATTTTATTTGATTAGGTATTTGTCCATGCTCATTTTACATAACTATATAATATTCATTAATATTAGTAGTAAGTTTGATTAAAAAATGTATGAAAATTTCATTACTATGCTTTGAAACAAAATGTTGGTGATGGATAATATAATGCGGTGGTATATTCGTTTTTTATTATATTTTTCATTTGAATTAGTTATTTTACCATGTTTCTTTGCATATATTCATTGAAATTATATGTTGCTTTGATTTAAAAATGTATGACAATGTCATTGCTTTGTTTGATTCAGCATTTGGTGATGGGCCATTTAAGGTAAAGTGTACTATAATATATTTGGTGAATTGGTTTATTTTTTTGACTATATTTTTCATTTTAATTAGTTATTTTACCATGTCCATTTGCATAAATTGTCATTATGTTAGTTTGATTTAGAAATTAGTTGTGATTTATTTAGTGATTGATCAGCTTTGTGTTTAAGGTAACGTATGTAGACCTCCGTAATTGTATATTATTGTCTTTATTATACTTGTTATTTTAACATATTCATTTTGAATAAAATATATATTGGAATGTATACAAACTTGTTATCCATATTTTTGTTTCTTTTTAAAAAACTATTATAATGTATTAACATTACAGTTTGCATACTTTTAGAAAAGTGTGTATGTATTCCCTGTTACAATTAAGGTACAATAATATTGATTACCTTACAGTACTTAATATACCAATGACTAAACTAGTATTTTGTGTTTCTCTGTCTACAGCAAATCATCTGCTATTCTTTCTTAACCCATATAACGGAATTTATAAGTAAAAATGGTTCTATGCAATGATCGTTAAATTCAGCACTATTTACCGAAATACTAAAACATGAAAAGCATACGTTTTAAACAGAGCAGGTTAATCTTCTGTTAAGGTAAATAGCAACAGTCCTACATTTGAATAATAAAACTAACCGGATATAGTATACATTTGCGTGAAGCTATTATGCTAAAAACAAGTAATATAATACAAAACGTATAATTCATTACAATGGATACATAATAATAAAAAATGATATAAACATACTATATTTCGAATACTTCAGACAGCTGAGGCTTGCTACATATTTCCTACGTTTGTTGATTTATTATTGCTAAAGCTTATCATTGTGTATTATAACTTTATAAATCAGCTATCTACAGTTTTACACTTCCCAAGTAAATAAAATAAAATTTAATATATGTTTTATCTCTGTTCCTGATTCGTACATTCGAGAACTTCTGAACTTATCTACGGTTTTACACTTCCCAAGTAAATATAATCAAATAATGTATGTTTTATCTATGTTCCTGATTCGTACATTCGAGAACTTCTGAACTTATCTATGGTTTTACACTTCCCAAGTAAATAAAAACAAATATAATGTATGTTTTATCTCTGCTCCTGATTCGTACATTCGAGACTCATGATTCTGTCACATCGTACAGCATTCAGGGTTAAGATAATTCACGATAAAGTGATCTCTACAGTGAATATTCTATTGGTGGGTCAACTCAATTTAAGGTAGTCGTCTCGGTCACAATGTTTTATTGTTCTTTTTGTTGTGTAGTTTCTTTGTAAACGGTAAAACAAACCAAAACCCCTTTTAAAACCGACTAAATGATGTGATATATAATGCGAGGGTAAGAATGTACATAACCAAAGTGTAGATTTGTATTATTCTTGTTTCTATCGTAAGCATCAAGGTGGTACGTGAGAATGAGAATGGGCTGGACTTTTTTACTTCTTTCTTTTTCGAACAATAACAGAATGATGTGTATGCCCTTCGTTTACTATGCCTACACGTTGTTTTAAGTTCAGGCCTCGCGTGAACATACTGGGTATTGATTCGCCAAGGCAATCGTTTGGAATCCATCCTTCTTTGTTGTCTTTAAGATTTACAGCTCGTACCCAACCTATTGAAATAATAAAAATGTAGAATTAAGTAAAAAACGTATGTTACTTTATTTTAGGTCAATTATATTACAATCGATTGATCGATATATTTATGCTTTCAAGTATATGCCACCGTTGACTACGCTGTCGTACTTACTCTACCTATTTTTCTGTTATGCTTATTTTACAATATACGAACTGTTTCAGAATTTTGTATTTTACAAATAAAACGACATACTGAGAATTCAACGTCACAGCAAGTAATACATTTTAGGCCAATATCCAATTCGTGTGATATGAGAAATAATTAGGTTACCCTACTGTAGGCTATATTATAGCTGTTACTTATGATGATAAATAAAGCATCATTATATACGTACCAGATGTTTTATCAGTCAATTCTACCTCGTCACCAGCCTCCACTTTCAATTCACCTCTGTCACTTCCAAGAAAATGTTTAGCAATCTTGTACTTGGGTCTACCTGCAACATAAGTTTGGGAGGCTTTAGTACGCTGAACTATGAGCGTCAACATAACCATTACCATCCTTTACCTTACTATCCTCAATATACTGCAAACTTAAACGATATTATAATTTTGAGAATGGTTCTTTAAGAAGAATGCTTACTCCATGAAGCATATTGTTCCCCGACGTCACCAGAGGGTCCGGATAAGGTTTTCCGCCAGAATTCGAAACTTCTGCAATATTAAAATAGTTGAAAAGTCTATCAGTGACAAATACTTTAATGACATCTAAAGCAGATTGGCATGACGTTATCATAAATTCATCAGCATATTCTCCCGGTACTTTTAGAGACGATGACCTTCGGGGAAGCTTGGTGTCAAGCGACAGCTGGCTTGCCGAGAAGTTGAAAGCCAGAGGCTAAGAAACAATAGGCTATGTTTATTGTCTATAGACATGGAAATCGTGCCCGTTCCAACATGAAGAGTTTTCAGTAGCATTTAGACATTTATCTATTCACTTTTAATAACATGTTTTAATAGTAAACACGTTTACAGATGACTTCAATGTTGCTAGTATAAGTATTTATCGTACATGACCAAAAAACAACAAACCTGTCTTGCGAAGATTCCCAACAAATATAATACTTCATTCTCTCACATGTATCCTTGTGCATAACAATCAAGAACACATTCATTGGCAAACCGTTCTTCTTTGGTACTTTAAACGGATATGTTTCGCTGGATGGCTTCTCAACTTCAACAAAATTCTTGTTGGCACAATCGATGAGCTTATACTTAACACTAAATATAGGAAATGGTTTCTATGTATAATTTGTTCGTTTTAAATCAAATAAAAACATAACTTCATTCCGTTCCAATGGCAAAATTAAAACACGAATAACTAAATTTTGTCAACCACTTCAACCCAACAGTGGAAGACCCAGCTGATAAAATTTCTTTTCTTATAATAATGTTGCCACTTTTGCTATATTTGAATTGCATTTAACCACCGCACATAACCGTACAGCAGACATGACCTACCTTAAAACTGCTAAACGACTGTGTACAATTTAATTCTGTGTGCTTACCAAATTTTTCTGTCTTTCTTGTATTGTTTTTCGTTGATAAGCATCATCACTCGTTCGAATGTTACCAACTTTACATTCGATTCTAACTTTTTCCAGTCTTTGCCACCTTTTTTCTTGCATGAATACACTATGACGTCATTCCAACTTTCAACCCAGCTCTCATTACTAATAAGTTTCTCTGCCTATAGATAACATCATTTATCATTTTACTAATGAATTTTGAAGCATAATAACTTCATTCACTTTAAATAAAAAATGATGTTTCTACAACTTTATCTTCATTGATAATGACTGTCATATGTTGAACAAGATCACGAGCCCATCTTACCACTTTTTCATCTGGGTTATTACAATATTTCTCAATTGCTTCTTGAAGACTCTTAACACAAAAGTTATAATAAAAGCAATACAATAAAGTGAACATAATGAGGATTGTGCTCAAATACTCGTTAAATAGAAATCAGTTGAAGTGAAAGTGAAAAACATGTTTATACCAAATAAATATAATTTTAGGTTTTGTTTTGTTTGATAAATTTAGTCAACGAGTATATTTTATTTTAAACAATACACTTCTGCCAAGTTTGATCCCTGTTTCGGTTGCGTACATTCGAGAACTATAATGCTTCTCAACTAACGTGGTATATATATAATCGGGAGGCTACTCTTGGTAGTAGCCACTCTTGGTCACTTTCATCAATGCTTTATCTTGCTGGTTTGTTGTAAAGCATTTCTTTGTGTAAATGCCTTTGCATTATAAAAAGAAAATGGGGTTATAGAATTGGGTTGCAAAGTGGTTGGGAGTGTGTCCAGGAAGGTGAAGGTCGAACGATCGTAATAATTTATGGCGCGCCGCCAAGGAAATATTAATAATTATTTTTAAATACAACACTAAATTACAAATACAATTGGAACATATTTATGTACATTTTAAATACCTTATATTAAACTGAACATCGTACATACTATACTATACTATGGTTCAGTCCGTTAAAAAAAGTGTAATAAATAGAAATAAGCCATATGTTATGGCAAGCCTCAGCTGTCTGAAGTATTCAAAATATTATATTATTATATCATTTTTTTATTATATTATATATTGTATTGTAATGAATTATACGTTTTGCATTATATTACTTGGTTTTAGCATTATATTATATCTATTTCTAATATATTATGTGAAAAATGTAACAAATTATTGACTTTTTGTATTATATTATTCGGTTTTGGCATTATATTATGAACATTTACTATTAAATTATTAATAAAATACATTATATTATAATATAATTGTATTATATTAAACCCATTTACCTTACTTTATAACATACAACATTATTATATTATACGGATTCGTTAGTTATATTATTATTTTGTATGATGTTTATTATACGTCACGGCTCATTTCAGTTCTTCTAACTCTTTCTCTCCCTCCCCCTGTTCACTAGCAATCAGCGGCAGAATCTGAATTGTGTGACTGTTGAAGAATAACTATACTACGTACTAGGCCTAGCCTAGGCCTACTAGGGGATCTAGCCTAGACGTAGCTAGTTAGACAAGTGACCAAGGACCACCGGACAGCTACAACTAATACTACAATACAATAATACTACTAATGCAATAACTACCACTGCTAATACTTAGGCCTAGCTAGTAGAGTACTAGGTAGGTTAGCTACTACTAGGCTCTAGGGGGGTTAGGGCGTAGGCCTATGTATGATGTTAACTACTAGGCCTAGGCCTACTAGTACTAGCCTAGGCTAGGCCTAGACTTAAGTTGTAGTAGGCTAGGGCCGGGCCTGCTGCCTTAGGCTAGGCTAGGCTACTACTACTACTACTACTACTACTACTAGGCAGCCAGCCCATGATGGTTACGAGTAAGCCAAAATTTTGGATATAAGTAAACCAAAATTTGGGTACGAGCGAGTTGGCATGGGTACGGGTTGACCTGTATCCTTCTTTCTAGCTAATCGTACTAGGCCTAGGCCTCAAGTAAGTCTACGCTACCCAGTCCGGCTACAATATGGTCTATTTTGTTTTATAGCTTTATTGATAGCTGGGTTCAAATCTGGGTTGGGACGGCTTTTTCTCATTCTAAAACAGAGTTCCTTATCATAATAAAATAATATATGAATTTATTTGTAATAGTACCTAGGCCCTAATTGCCATTGCATTTATTATTATTAATTATATATTATACGGTTACCCCTTAATTATACTATAGTATAATTTCCTTGTTATATTTTACAATATTTTCTTTATAATTCTACAATTTTGTCTTTCACAGCACAAATTTATCATACTGTATTTGTCCAAGCTACTCCAGCTACATGGTATTGCCTTGAGGCTAAACTACACGGTATACTGGCACTACCATCATTCATGGCTCGTCAACCTGGACCACATAAGCACAGTTTCAGTTTCAGTTTATTTACCATTTCAATTTCTGAACATAAGAGATGAACAACTTATATGGATGGATAACCGTAAGAGCGAAGCTCGTTTACCGGTCACCCGTTAGTGCAGTGACATTACGGACAACATAAAGACAGGACAAAGGTGCAATACATAACAAGACATGTGAACACTTGTGTTTGCAACCCCTTGGATAAAATAATATATTTATATAAAGGAGAAAGATAGATATTATAATATTTCTTTTTTATCATACAATACATAGTACCTATTGGTATTATATCTAAAAATACAAAGGCGGCTAACACAGATAGTTCCATATATACAGTACTCTCTTATAAATAGATGTATCTCTCCAATCTACCTAATCTAATAATAGTACTATTAGCATACTACTATACACTTTGTAGACAAGAAGTAAGTTGTATACACCTAGAGGACTTATGGTAGTACAGTCGAACGCCCTCTCACTGGCCCGGTCAACATAATCTATACCTAGATTATTACAGTAATTAAAGTACATTATTACAGAGATTTTTTTTTTTTTTTTTGCAGAAATCAAAGTTATGTGTATAGAAAGCAGTACTCGTATTAAAAACTAAGCAGGTTGTACTCTTGAACGCAAACTGGCAGGATATTTTGAATATTTTTTATTGTTGAAATGAATGGAATCCTAACTTCTTTGCAACAACTGGAGACGAAGACATATTATGACCCTTTTATTTAAATTTATTTGAATAGACCTTCATGTAAATTCATTAAAGGCTATATGTTTGTTTTATATTTTAATATGTGATAGTAGAAAATCATTGTGTATAATGAGGACTAAGAATCTGATATTCACTTGCATTCTCATCTTTTAAAAATTTTATTTATAATGCTGGTAATGAGTTTAAAATTTAATTATATTGACTAGTTTTGATAATCATTATTTCTTTTGTGTAATATAGTTCATATATTATGTATTGAATAAATTGGTAAGGCCCTATACTGTTATTATTTAAGGAAAGTTTATATACACTTATTTTATGCCTACTTAGTATTAATTGTTTATATAAATATTTTGTCTAATTGCCTTGATTTTTTGTATAGGCCAATGGCATCAATGTTTTTCTCAACGCAAATTAGCCTAATAATGCCACATTTAAACACATGATTCATTGATTTCTGATATTCTGTACTTGAGTATGCATTACTAAAATAACCAAGTAGTTAATATATTTCATTTGTAATGTATGTATAAACATTCAGTTTTTTTTCACATTTTTAAATTTAAAAATTATTACAATACCTACCTTTCTGATATTGTTACTATTGTATAATATATTTTGAGGCAGCAATAAAAAAAAATTAAAACAATTAATTTGACTTATACTGTACTATGTTAGTTCAGGATATGAAATGTGTGTGGGCATCTGGTGTGTTGGAGGTTGGTGGTGTGAGGTGTATATTTGTCACTTTAAGACCTAAATTAGATGTTTTCTGAAGAAAAGAAGTAAGAGGATACGCTTTCAAACAATTCCAAGAAGATTCACACAAAAATAATTACTTTCCAATAAAATAGTATAACAGTGTATATTACAGTACATTGAATAAACTCGAGCGGAAAAATAACGCACATAAAAAAACACTCATATTCTTGTCGAAAAGTGCCCTCTATAGTTTTCTATTAATTTATTATTAATAATTATTATTAATTAATGAGTAATATGAACATATTTTTAACATTCAATGCTGGAAACTGGTTCTACTCCTAGTTTCATACCTCCAAATTTCATCAACGTATTCAAAGCACTTCAATATTAAATATCACATTTAACATAAAAAATTCGGGTTTTGGATAGAATTTTGCTTAAAAACATATACAAAAAACATCGATAAAAAATACTTTTCGTATTCAAAAACAGATGATACTTGGTATAAATGTTCACTATAGGTTGCTCTATTTACAGAAACAAAATTGCATTCATGAACGTTTTTTGTTGGTTGTTTTTTCAAAATAGTTATTAGCTTGAAAAAAATGAGTTGGAATTGTATAGTCTTTCATAAGTGTACATTTTGTAAAAACGTAAATTTAAAAAATCAGTGATATGGCTTGATAGTTATTTTTTTTGCAATATGGATGGAGCAACCTATATTGAACATTTATACCAAGTATCAAATGTTTTTGAATACGAAAAGTATTTTTTATCGATGTTTTTTGTATATGTTTTTAAGCAAAATTCTATCAAAACCTGGATTTGTAATGTTAAATGATATTTATTTAAGTGCTTTGAATACGTTGATGAAATTTGGAGGTATGAAACTTTGTTAGGAGTAGAACCAGTTTCCAGCATTGAATGTTAAAAATATGTTCATATTACTCATTAATTAATAATAATTATTAATAAATTAATAGAAAACTAGAGAGGGCACCTTTCGACAAGAAAATGAATGTTTTTTTATGTGCGTTATTTTTCCGCTCGAGTTTATTCAATGTACTGTAATAATTATACACTGTTATACTATTTTATTGGAAAGTAATTATTTTTGTGTGAATCTTCTTGGAGTTGTTTGAAAGCGTATCCTTTTACTTCTTTTCTTCAGAAAACATCTAATTTAGGTCTTAAAGTGACAAATATACACCTCACACCAGATTCTGCCCACACACACTTCATCTCCTGAACTAACATAGTACAGTATAAGTCAAAATAATTGTTTGTTAAAATTTTTTTTTATTGAAAACAATCTGCCTCAAAAAATATCATACAATAGTAACAATATCAGAAAGGTAGGTATTGTAATAATGTTTAAATTTAAAAATGTGAAAAAAAAATGAATGTTTATACATACATTACAAATGAAATATATTAACTACTAGGTTATTTTAGTAATGCATACACAAGTACAGAATATCAGAAATCAATGAATCATGTGTCTAAATGTGGCATTATTAGGCTAATTTGCTTTGAGAAAAACATTGATGCCATTGGCCTATACAAAAAATCAAGGCAATTAGACAAAATATTTATATAAACAATTATACTAATATTGGTAGGCATAAAATAAGTGTATATAAACTTTCCTTAAATAATAACAGTACAGGGCCTTACCAATTTATTTAATACATAATATATGAACTATATTACACAAAAGAAATGTAAATGAATTTATAAGGACATAATTATTATCAAAACTAGTCAATATAATTAAATTTTAAACTCATTACCAGCATTATAAATAAATATTTTAAAAAGATGAGAATGCAAGTGAATATCAGATTCTTAGTCCTCATTATACACAATAATTTTCTACTATTAGTATCACATATTAAAATATAAAACAATCATGTAGCCTTTAATGAATTTACATGGAGGTCTATTCAAATAAATTTAAATAAAAGGGTCATAATATGTCTTCGTCTCCAGTTCGTTGAAAATGAAGTTAGGATTCCATTCATTTCAACAATAAAAAATATTCAAAATATCCTGCCAGTTTGCGTTCAAGAGTACAACCTGCTTAGTTTTTAATACGAGTACTGCTTTCTATACACATAACTTTGATTTCTGCAACAAAAAAAAATCTCTGTAATAATGTACTTTAATTACTGCAATAATCTAGGTATAGATTATGTTGACCGGGCCAGTGAGAGGGCGTTCGACTGTACTACCATAAGTCCTCTAGGTGTATACAACTTACTTCTTGTCTACAAAGTGTATAGTAGTATGCTAATAGTACTATTATTAGATTAGGTAGTTGGGAGTAGATTAGAGAGATACATCTATTTATAAGAGAGTACTGTATATATGGAACTATCTGTGTTAGTTGCGGTTGTATTTTTAGTTATACTGTAATACCAATAGGTACTGTGTATTGGGATGCAATTCAACAGTTATGAATAAAAATAGTCCTATGTACTCTGTATGTTGGAGGAAATAAGCATAAGAGAAAATAAAGCCTTGACCACAGGGTGTAAGTCAGTCACTATTTTGAATCAGTAGTATGACTTCTTAGGATTTAATTAATTTTAAAATTATCATTGTATGATCGAAAAGAAATATTATAATATCTAACTTTCTCCTTTATATAAATATATTATTTTATCCAAGGGGTTGCAAACACAAGTGTTCACATGTATTGCACCTTTGTCCTGTCTTTATGTTGTCCGTAATGTTACTGCACTAACGGGTGACCGGTAAACGAGCTTCGCTCATCCATCCATATAAGTTGTTCATCTCTTATGTTCAGAAATTGAAATGGTAAATAAACTGAAACTGAAACTGTGCTTATGTGGTCCAGGTTGACGAGCCAGGAATGATGGTAGTATACCGTGTAGTTTAGCCTAAAGGCAATACCATGTAGCTGGAGTAGCTTGGACAAATACAGTAGAAATTTATGAGACTTGGTGTGTGATGATTCAGTATGATAAATTTGTGCTGTGAAAGACAAAATTGTAGAATTATGAAGAAAATATTGTAAAATATAACAAGGAAATTATACTATAGTATAATTAAGGGGTAACCGTATAATATATAATAAATAATAATAAATGCAATGGCAATTACTTATATTATGTATACATTACAATATTACAAATAAATTCATATATTATTTTATTATGATAAGGAAATCTGTTTTTGAATGAGAAAAAGCCATCCCAACCCAGATTTGAACCCAGCTATCAATAAAGCTATAAAACAAAATAAACCATATTGTAGCCGGACTGGGTAGCGTAGACTTACTTGAGGCCTAGGCCTAGTACGATTAGCTAGAAGGATACAGGTCAACCCGTACCCATGCCAACTCGCTCGTACCCAAATTTTGGTTTACTTATCCAAAATTTTGGCTTACTCGTACCCATCATGGGCAGACTGCCTAGTAGTAGTAGTAGTAGCCTAGCCTAGCCTAAGGCAGCAGGCCCGGCCCTAGCCTACTACAACTTAAGTCTAGGCCTAGCCTAGTACTAGTAGGCCTAGGCCTAGTTAGTAGTTAACATCATACATACGCCCTAGAGCCTAGTAGTAGCTACCTAGTACTCTACTAGCTAGGCCTAGGTAGTAGCAGTATTAGTTATTGTAGTAGTATTATTGTATTGTAGTATTAGTTGTAGCTGTCCGGTGGTCCTTGGTCACTTGTCTAACTAGCTACGTCTAGGCTAGATCCCCTAGTAGGCCTAGGCCTAGTACGTAGTAAAGATAATTAGTTAATATTCTTCAACAGTCACACAATTCAGATTATCTGCCGCTGATTGTTAGTGAGCAGGGGGAGGGAGAGAAAGAGTTAGAAGAACTGAAATAAGTCGTGACGTATAATAAACATCATACAAAATAATAATATAACTAACGAATCCGTATAATATAATAATGTTGTATGTTATAAAGTAAGGTAAATCCGTTTAATATAATACAATTATATTATAATATAATGTATTTTATTAATAATATAATAGTAAATGTTCATAATATAATGCCAAAACCGAATAATATAATACAAAAAGTCAATAATTTGTTACATTTTTCACATAATATATTAGAAATAGATATAATATAATGCTAAAACCAAGTAATATAATGCAAAACGTATAATTCATTACAATACAATATATAATATAATAAAAAAATGATATAATAATATAATATTTTGAATACTTCAGACAGCTGAGGCTTGCCATATTATGTACTGTATTTTATTATACTGATTACTTGTTTTATTTTTATTCTTGTATATTGATCGTTTTATTTAAGGACTGTGTTTATTGAAAGTATGTAATCATTTTTATCGTATTAAAGTTTTAATTATTGTAATTTTAAGATTTATCCTTTTCGGCTCTCTGTTTTTTTTTTATTATCATTCATCTAATATAAATCTCATTCCACATAGGAGTTAAATTGCAAATCCATTATTATTTAACAATACAGTAGATGGCTATTGAAGATCCAACACCTATGCTACGTGTGCGTTTGTTCTTTTGTGGCAATGGCGGGCCGGTTACATAATAATGTCGCTTCCTTTATGTATAGCGCGAAGCGCATCATGAATGGCGGCTTCTTTCATGTATTTCCCCCCTAAATCAAAGCGGTGGAAATCGCGCTTATTTGGGAGTGTTGACTACAAACTAGTTTATAAGGGGTAACACAGATTGTTTTCTCTAACACTTACCATTTGGTTAAGATATACTGTACTTGATATTACATTGCTGACAAACTTAATTCGTATTTTATAATGGATGGACCAACTGTTGTTAAGAAGGGTAGAGGCCTTAATTTAATATACCGAGGGTTTCAACATTCCAAAGATAAGACGGCAAGAGACGGAAAACAGTATTAGAAATGTATAAAAAAGACATGTTCTGGAAGAGTTCACACCATGGGTGAAGGGGACGCACTTTTTGTTAGTATGGCTACTCCACATAGCCATGAAGTGGACGAAGAGTCTGTTAGCAGAGACGTAGTAAAGGCTGGATTATGTCAACGTGCTGCCGACAACCCAACACAACCACTCCGTCAATTTAACTTATTTTCAAAATGTTCTTAGCCCAATTAGTTAGCGTATTTAATTTAATATATATTCATACAATGTTCTTAACCCAATTAGTTAGCGTATTTAATTTAATATATATTCATACAATGTTCTTAGCCCAATTAGTTAGCGTATTTAATTTAATCTATATTCATACAATGTTCTTAGCCCAATTAGTTAGCGTATTTAATCTATGTTCATACAATGTTCTTAGCCCAATTAGTTAGCGTATTTAATTTAATATATGTTCATACAATGTTCTTAGCCCAATTAGTTAGCGTATTTAATCTATGTTCATACAATGTTCTTAACCCAATTAGTTAGCGTATTTAATCTATGTTCATACAATGTTCTTCACCCAATTAGTTAGCGTATTTAATCTATGTTCATACAATGTTCTTCACCCAATTAGTTAGCGTATTTAATTTAATCTATGTTCATACAATGTTCTTAGCCCAATTAGTTAGCGTATTTAATTTAATCTATGTTCATACAATGTTCTTCACCCAATTAGTTAGCGTATTTAATTTAATCTATGTTCATACAATGTTCTTCACCCAATTAGTTAGCGTATTTAATTTAATCTATGTTCATACAATGTTCTTAACCCAATTAGTTAGCGTATTTAATCTATGTTCATACAATGTTCTTCACCCAATTAGTTAGCGTATTTTTAATCTATCTTCATACAATGTTCTTAGCTCAATTAGTTAGCGTATTTAATTTAATCTATATTCATACAATGTTCTTAGCTCAATTAGTTAGCGTATTTAATTTGTAATCTATGCTCACACAATGTTCTTAGCCCAATTAGTTAGCGTATTTAATTTGTAATCTATGTTCATACAATGTTCTTAGCCCAATTAGTTAGCGTATTTAATTTAAATCTATGTTCATACAATGTTCTTAGCCCAATTAGTTAGCGTATTTAATCTATGTTCATACAATGTTCTTAGCCCAATTAGTTAGCGTATTTAATCTATGTTCATACAATGTTCTTAGCCCAATTAGTTAGCGTATTCAATCTATGTTCATACAATGTTCTTAGCCCAGTTAGTTAGCGTATTTAATCTATGTTCATACAATGTTCTTAGCCCAGTTAGTTAGCGTATTTAATTTAATCTATGTTCATACAATGTTCTTAGCTCAATTAGTTAGCGTATTTAATCTATCTTCATACAATGTTCTTAACCCAATTAGTTGGCGTATTTAATTTAATCTATATTCATACAATGTTCTTAGCTCAATTAGTTAGCGTATTTAATTTAATCTATGTTCATACAATGTTCTTAGCCCAATTAGTTAGCGTAAGCAAAATACATCGCTGTAACTCAAATAACCCAGCTAATCCATAACAATGTATGATATTCTGTTCTTAATCAAACAAACATGGCAGTTTCATTCTTTACTCAACAACTACTTCAACCCGAGTGCTCATCAGTTATTGTACTATTGGACTCACTCCCTATAATACAGAATGCACCTGAGATCTGAAAAGAATAATAATTTGATTATATGCGCCACTCATTGTTAGGGTCACAAGCTACTTTGTTTGTTGAATAATGTATCAGATAATAGAATCTGAATGTCAATTTGCCATGGACTTTACCCCCAACAACACTAACGATGGAGCGGGTTCTCTATAAGAACATTACATTGAAATAATGTAGATTAATATCCTATTTTATTGACTTATTTTACGAAGCCAATAATAATGGAGAGTATTCCTGCTAGTGAGTAAGTACACGATTCGTTGTTGATGTTCATCTTTCATTTTGATCACCTTTCATTAAGATCACCTTTCATTATGACCACCTTTCATTATGATCAAGTTTGATTTTGATCACCTTTGATTTTGATCACTTTTCATTATGATCATCTTTCGTTATGATCACCTTTCATTATGACCACCTTTTATTATGATCACCTTTCATTATGATCACCTTTCATTATGATCACCTTTCATTATGATCACCTTTCATTACGACCACCTTTCATTATGATCACCTTTCATTATGATCACCTTTCATATAATTATGTATGATCTTTATTTATTTATTCTTTATATTGAGTTGCCTCTTCAGTCTAAGACTGTTCTCCCATATGGAACGCCTCCTCTGCCTTCAGTTCACATTTATCATGCAGTACACACCAATCGTCATGCAGTACACACCAATCGCCATGCAGTACACACCAATGGTCATGCAGTACACACCAATGGTCATGCAGTACACACCAATGGTCATGCAGTACACACCAATGGTCATGGAGTACACACCAAACATCATGCAGTACACACCAATCGTCATGCAGTACACACCAAACATCATGCAGTACACACCAATCGTCATGCAGTACACACCAATCATCATGCAGTACACACCAATGGTCATGCAGTACACACCAATGGTCATTCAGTACACACCAATCGTCATGCAGTACACACCAATCTTCATGCAGTCAAATATTGCGTAAATTATACCGTCACCTATCGACAAAATCGAATATCACGTGACGTTTATTAGACGGCTGTAAAACTAAGACTATTTAATCTTCTTTTATGGAATTCAATAATTGCAATGGCCTCCTAGTCGCGCCTATGTCTCGCATAATAAATTATTGTATATATAAATAACAGAGCATTCACAGAGATGTGTAGCGGTTAAAATAAGTACAGTATGTCAAGAATAAAAGAAATCTTAGAGTCGATGGCCTTAGTTTTACAGCCGTCTAATAAACGTCACGTGATATTCGAATTTGTCGATAGGTGGCGGTATAAATTACGCAGTATTTGACTGCATGACGATTGGTGTGTACTGCATGACGATTGGTGTGTACTGCATGACCAATGGATGGTGTGTACTGCATGACCATTGGTGTGTACTGCATGACCATTGGTGTGTACTGCATGACGATTGGTGTGTACTGCATGATGATTGGTGTGTTATACTGAATGATGTTTGGTGTGTACTGAATGATGTTTGGTGTGTACTGCATGACGATTGGTGTGTACTGCATGACGATTGGTGTGTACTGCATGACGATTGGTGTGTACTGCATGATAAATGTGAACTGAAGGCAGAGGAGGCGTTCCATACTCCCAGAGGGCCCAGTGTATTTTATGATGAGTGATGAGTGACAGTGGCTGTGTGTGAACTAGTACACCGGCGTAACCCCATACTCGTCTCGAAAGATGTACTAGGTTATTTAAGTGCACATGAGCTAGATGTGTACATTGGACATATAGTTTAATCCTTATCCGAGAAGACTTGTTCTACCACCAAAACCCTGGAGGGAGTGAGCCTCGAACCCTTGCCGATGTTATGGCTACGTATTACGGTCCCACTGTCTTAATAACCGCTCGGTCACTCACTCGCTCGAGCTATGTCATCCTTTCATTGATAATAACTATAATAATACAACCAACAGGTGCTTAATGATCACCTTTATATTCATCCTTTTCTGACAAGCTTTATGTTTTGTTTACACTTTATTTAACAGCAACAAATTGTGGCAAGCTATTGTTTCAAAGAAATGGCCAGAAGTTGAACGACTGTGTGCATCCGAACCACACCTTGTAAAAACTAAGTTAGATGTAGGTTGTTATTTTATATCAAATGATTAGCCTAAAAAATGTTTTGATTTATACAAATGAAAAAATGTACGTTATTAGGAACAAGGCAATCAAGATTGCCTTGTTTGGATTCAACCTTCACGAATGTTTTGTATTATAACTCTTATGGCAGGCCTGTCTCTGCTGACCGTACATATAGAACGTTAATAATGACAATTTGTGTTATAAATTCCGTGAATTAAAATTAAACTCTAATGAAATTTGATTTATATTGATGTATCAGTACAGCTAAAAATTACTGCAACGTAACCCACGCTCCAGCTTCGTGGCCACGCGTGGCTACGAGGTATAATTGTTTTTGATCACGATCCTACGAACTGCATTGTTTTTTGATCGCGATCCTACGAGAGGCATTGTTTTGCCACGCGTCTATTGTTATGTGTTGTTACAATGATTGAAAATACAGCAGTTACGCCCGATATTTTTTTATTTAGCTTAGCTAGCTATAGGCCCAGAAAAAAAAAAAAATCAACGAAGTACCACACATCCGCTATACGCTATTAAATTCGTACAGAGTGCCAATCTAGCATGCCATGCAGTGTAACTACTTGGCCTATATTACCTGCAAACGGCCCCTTTTTCAGCGGCGGGTAAGGTGATTTGATTTGATTATTTGGGTTAACGATGACCACTCCACTGAGCAAACCTTACCCGCCGCTGAAAAAGAGGCCGTTTTGACCTGGTTTGCCATGTTTATGATATTTCGTGTGCTAATCGAGTCGAATGCAGTTTTAATGATGCACTCTTGGCGTTCCATATCTGTTCGTTTGTTCGTGTCGACACATTCAGTATCAAATGGCGATATTTCTGTATTTTTTCAATCAATTGCTTGCTTGCGAGTATTATATAAGGTATGGTTTAAAGATATTTGGCTATGTTCGGCTTCGGGATGTTATACCACACTTAGGCCTAGGCTAGGCTGTAGGGGTCGTCGGTTTCGTGTTATGGGTCGTCCAATTCTAGGTCGTACGAACCCCCGATCCCCCCCCCCCCCCCTGGTTACGGGCCTGCCTAAAGCTTGGTTCCCACTAGAACGTAACGCAAGGACGTAAACGCAACGCAAGCGTTTTAACCAATGACAAGCGAAGTTATAGACAGTTAGCAATCACAAGCGAATAAGCCATCGCTTGTGATTGGTCAGTTCACTTGCGTTGCGTTACGTCCTTGCGTTGCGTCGCTAGTGGGAACCACGCTTAACGGCACTCGTGCGGCCGGTGAACCTCAGTGAAGTGGGCCACGGCCAACTTTTTGTACCAACATGTTTGATTTGCGTTGTTTTTATCACATGTGATAATGAAATTCGCTCGACCACTGATGTTTCGCGTGTTTTTTTTTTCGCTACCAGTAGTTGGTGCACTCTTTAATGTGGGTCATAGGTTATTTGATTTTATTCAAAGAATATATTATTATTTTAGCGGTGTTGGCTGATTCCTTCGTATAGGGTCATATTTATAATTACTTTTTACGCAATCGTAGTATTATTTTGGGAGATATTGTTTTAAATCAATTTTTCTAGACAAACTCTCGTACGACGAAATGAAACGAAGCATTTTTATCAATATTTTAAATATCTATAGGCTCTGGGCCTAGCCAACAAGGCCTGTAGTAGCTAGGGAAGGCAGGCCTACTCGGGCTTAGCTGTAGGTGTAAAATTCGTCGATCCAAGGTGGGTTATTATATTGGCATTATTCTCTTTTGATAGCTGGTAATAATGGTGTATATTCAAGACCTTCCATCGTAGGCATAGCAAAACAAAGCCGATCGTATTATCGCGATCCAAAAACAATACCTTCCCGTCGTATCGCATGGGAACGCGTAGGAATGCGTGGCAACGCGATAAAAAAAAAATACTTCGTGGAAGCGCGTGGGATCGCGATCAAAAGACAATACTTCGTGGGTTTGGCGATCATAAAACAATGCCCACGCGTAGGCTAGGTTACGCGTGGGAACGAAGCAGTAATTAATAGCTGTACTGAAATAGTAATACATACTATAATCCTCAGTTGAGATATAATTAACTGTTATTTTCCATACAATAATAATGATTTACACAATAGATAGGTAGGCATATTTATTATCAACATCAACATACAATATCATAATATCAAATATAAAACAATTTTTATTCACAACAGTACGCTTTTTTCTGAATGAAATATTTAAGAATAAGGAAAAAGAAAATTATAATTCAAAGGATATTCATAATTCAATAATGATGATGATAGTATATATTTTATGCATAATTATTTATTTTTAATGTCTCTCTTCAAAACAAATTAAAACCTGTACATAATCCATATACGCATTGAGTCACTTTAATGTAATACTATGTATGTTTTTTCTTGTTAGGATAATGACACGTTATTAATGAAAGGTGTGCAGTGGTGTGGTATTCCAGAAAACTTAGTAATTCAGCTGATAGCTCAAGCATCAGATGTTTGCCTGGAATACAGCTCGTCACATTATGTAAGGACAATCATATAGAAAAGTACACAACTATTGCGTATACATTGATTTACCTTGATCTTGGACATCCTCCTTAATCTTGCAAATCATATATGTTTAGTTCCCTTCGTTGTTGGGTCTTTTTTTAATGGAAAAGAAGTAACATACTCTTTCCCAGTGTAGGTTGAACTTCAGAAACAGTAAAAATTCTGTCCTTCCTATCTACAGTGCACAGACATGAAGACAGTTAATTAAAACAAATATGTTGAGTATCGTTATACGTTATGTTATTTTATATTTGACGATTGTTTTATGTAATTTTGTTGTTTGTTCACAGTTGTTTCCTACTATCGTTCATTGCTTATCATACAGAGGGTACTCGATCGCATTGAAACATGTTTTAGAACGAAACAGAAAACACGTGAATACAGGAGAGGTGAGTAGAGTACACATTAATAAAACAATTTGCTTTAAAATACATTTAAAAGGTAGACGATCGACGTTAAATGCTATATGGTTATATAAGATAAGATAATGTGTTAATGTCATGGTCACAAACATATATTCTATGTAAATGCATTTCTATAAGCAAACCAACGTAATAATGTAAATCAGATTTCCTATTATTGTATGTAGTTTAAAGACTGCTTACACACTAGGACGATAACAATCGACGATAAAAAATGAACATAACCCTTTCCTTACATAAAACAAAGGAAACTAAGTTTTCATTCTAGAACTATAAAATAACCATTTATGATTGATCAAATGACGTCATGATCAATAAGAACAATAACATCGTTGTATCGGTACGATATTATTGCTCTTACTAATTAAGACGTCATTTGATTGGACATGATAAATATCATTTTCATCAAAGACAGCATAAATGGTTATTTTATATACAGAATGAAAAATCTTCTAATTTCTTTTGTTTTATGTTTATCTTTTTATCGTCGATCGTTATCGTCCTAGTGTAAATGGACATTTAAGCGATTAAAACTGGATTAATTAAAAATGCAATCATTTTCATGTACGCCTTCCACTCTTCCATCTACTCTCAACCGTTATAAGAGTTTTAAGAGTTCCACAATCGACTGTACAACACCGATGTATCTGATTAATCTCTGCCCGTACCTACAATAGAGACTTTGTACCAAAAAGATTAAAATTATAGGGGTATGTTTTCTTGCGAATAGTTATAGAACACGTTATTGACATTGATTTACTTACTATTTTGCTATTTAATTACAGATATTTAGCGATACACCATTGCATGTTTGACTCTATTCATCGTATTTAACGTACAAGTACGTTGTATCGGTACGATATTATTGCTCTTACTAATCATGACGTCATTTGATTGGACATGAGCAATATTATTTTCGTCAAAGACAGCATAAATGGTTATTTTATATACAGAATGAAAAATCTTCTAATTTCTTTTGTTTATGTTTATCTTTTTATCGTCGATCGTCATCGTTCTAGTGTAAATGGATATTTAAGCGATTAAAACTGGATTAATTAAAAATGCAATCGTTTTCATATACGCCTTCCTCTCTTCCATCTATTCTCAACAGTTATAAGAGCGTTATTGATCCCTAACTGTTCCACAATCCACTGTACAACACCAATGTATCAGATTAATCTCTGCCCGTACGTACAATAGAGAACTAGTGCCGAAAATATTAAAATTATAGGGGTATGTTTTCTTGTGAATAGTTATAGAACACGTTATTGACATTGATTAACTTACTATTTTGCTATTTAATTACAGACTACAGGCTACACACCATTGCATAGTTGTCTCGATGCATCGCATTTAACTTACAAGCAACATCATGATACTGCCATCTGCCTGATGACGTATGGAGCATCGTGTTCAGCAAGACGTTATGTAATCATCAAATATAATTATATTATTAAATTAATGATTAGTTTTTACTCAAATTAAAATCAAGTTTTTTAATAAATGAATGTTTTTACGAGTAAAACACTTTTTGACACAATAAGCAGTAGACATTTAATGATTAGATTGCACAATTTAAATGTTGTGATAAAACAGTAGCTATACTTCAATTTGGGTCAGAAGGTACAGTATGCATGTTGAGCGTGTGAGTCATTAACGTGATATTTACAGATAGAAACATTTCAAATAAAATCACACAGTGATGTAATATAGCCTGTTTCTCCGTTAGCATTAACATCCGATTATAAAAAATTAATGGTTTCAGTCAAACTCAAACTTTATTCGAACAACGCTTTTGGATCAGAGGCATACGCTTATGCAACGGTGCGTTCTAACATTAACAATGCTGTTACAAAAATAAATTACATAGCAATTAAAAAATTAATAAAAAACGATCAGTAGGTAAATTTAAATAAATAAATTTAGTATTGCAGCCACAAAATACTTAAATCAATGTAGGCCTAGATAATTTTTCAAGACTATCAAATATTATTATTAAAAATAATGGTTTCAGTCAAAATTTTTTCGAAAACTATGCTTTTGGATCAGAGGCACACGCTTATGAAACATTAACAGTACAGTTACAAAAATAAATTACATAAAAACTAAACAATTATAAAAACGATCAGTAGGTAAATTTAAATAAATAAAGTTAGTATTGCAGCCAAAAATACTTAAATCAAAGTGGATAATTGTTAAAGACTATCAAATATTAAAACTATAAGTATTTATTATAATGTAGATAAAATAAATAAATAAATAATATTTAAAGTTATTAATTTACGTGATGGGCGGTAAATCTTAGTATAGTCTTTCTATACCTCAAAGCAGTAGTTAAGTATTGTTTACAAGGAAATAATATAAAAAGGTCACCAAGCAGTACATAACGTTGCTTTTCAATATTACCATTAGAAAAAATGTCCAAAAATGATCATACCCAAAATATACAAGATCATATACGTGAATTAAAATGTAAGTCTGTCATAGTAGCACGTTTTGCACATTAATATAAAAAGTTTCTACTTTATGATTGTTAGACTTACATAATTTGCAGAAACCAAACTGTGTATTCCTCGACCATGTATTCATTAAATTGAATCGGTCTTATATTTATAAGTATTACTGTATGCTATTAATTAACACTATTTGGTGTTTTAACTATTATAAGTAGGCTAGCCCTATAACGAATAATTTATTTTACTTGATTGATTACTTTAATTGATTACGAAATAGTTTTGTAAACATGTTTGCATTTATTATTTGTTTAGTTTAACAAAACACCGATTGATCTGTATAATGAAAATTACTGTTCAAAGTATGATAAAAAAACTAAAAAGGAAAAGAAACGAGAGCTCATACAACTGATAGAAGGCAAGTAGATTTTTCACACCTGACATTGTTATGTATTGTTAATTTATTGTTGGAAAATATAAATTAGGTGTGTGAATAAATGAGATTCAATGAAACGTAACAATCGTAACTGTCCATGATAGGTTTGTTATTATCTATTAAACCGATGGTAATAATTCAAATCCTGTTGATTGATAAAAATAAACAGACATTCGATTAAGCTTCTGAACAGACAAAAGTGGAACTTATTAATGACCATGTGACTATAAAGGTTCACTGAATCATGAAACACTTAAAGATAAGCTGGTTTATCAATGTAGTATTGTGACATTTTGCTGGAAACAGTTTACTAAACTGATATGAATAGTATAACGACGTGCTTGAATGTGGCATTTATTTATTAGTGATTACTATTTCTCTGTTTAGCTTTAACATGATTAAAAAACGCATCCTAGTAAATTGAAAATTTACTATAAAATTGCGTCTTACCTGGTAATCAATACCACTGGTCCAAATACTTACAATCTGAACAATTCATTTAATATAACAGTTTGTTATTTCACTTTGATAATATAAATGCATGGCACCAATAATTTATTATCCATATATTTGTGTCTTAGAGTTTTCAATTCCAGCTGAAGTAATAGCTAGAGGTAAGGAAGCAACTGCAGTTTTCAAAGAGGCTCTAAAAAATGGTACAGTTACAATAGTCAATTCAAGAAGTATGTTCCTTGGGAAAGAAGGAGCTGGCAAAACAAGTTGCGTGAAAGCTATTCTTGGAAAAAGGTATGTTTTTTTATGATAATATGTAGATTATTCTACTGAATTATTCTATTGCGTATAGAATTGTCGGCGAATTTTAATCCTAGACCTAACAGAAGATTAACACAATATTCCCAATGTTGTATTATTATAATTTAAACATTGTTGGTGGTCGTCAATTTTAGTGAAGACAACTTGAGGAATCCTATACTTAAAGTTCATGTTTCATAGTGTAGAGATGTCCAAAAACGTCTCAAAACAGCAGTTTGATGAAGCTTTGCCTAGGTAAAGCACAAAGTCAACATGCTTCAAAACAGTTAATTTCAATAATAATTATGTAAACATTATATTATGACTGTTTAGTAATGTATATTATCGTTTAGATTCGATCCCAAGGAACAGTCTACCGACGGAATAGTTGTCGCAAACACACTGGTTGAAGCGTCAGGAGACGGTTACCAAAAGTGGCAGGAACACAATATTGACGGTATTGAAAAAGTATAGTGTTAAAGGTTCTTGGTTGGTGATTTTCAAAATTAGTTATTTATTGGGAACTAGATCTAATGAAACAGATTTTTTCCAATTATTCATTTCTAATATAGCATGATCTATTGCATCGATGAAAGATCGAAATAATGTTTAAATGCCGACCATTATAAGATTGTTGGTATCTTTAACATACTATATACAGAAAAAAACACATACATTCAGTGTGAGGAATTAATGGTACAAAAACAATTAATATTTACCGAATTAGCACCTGAAAGAATGTAATGATGGTGGTAAATACCTTCTAAAATTTACTAAGCCTGAATAAACATCAGTTCGAGTAAAACAAGGAATTTAATTGTTTAATTAAGGGTAAATTGGTATTATAAACCTGTTTGTTGGAAGAAGGTTTATCCCACATAATCTATAATGCCTCCTTGATATTACGTAGTTGTAATATAACATTATTATGTATTTTATAGTAATTCAATTATCGAATGAGATTCGAGAAGAAGCAGTGACAGAATATGTGGCAAAACAATTACTACAAAGAAAATCTAGCACGACTTCGACATCATCCATCGAATCTGATCAGATAGAGAAACCGGTTGAAGTTATGGTACTTTTTTCTCTTCTACTACAAATTATTAGAGTATTATTTGTTGAAGAATTAGACAAAATTTTAACTTATCTTTCTGATTATTCGTAGGATGTTTTAAAAGAAGAGGAGGAATTGAATCTAGAGGAAAAGGGTATAATTATTATTGTCCGTTTTGTATTTTTATTACGATCAGAATTATCATCAGTATCGTTTGTATTTTTAATGATGAAATAGAAATAAACAAATAATGTTGTGTTTGCCTTAGATGACAGAGGAAATACACTGGCAAAGAAGTTTCCTGAACCAATTCACAAATTACTTGTTACTAAAATCAGCGATAAACTTGACACTACGGCACATACCGGTAGAACACAGAATGTTGGTGTGCTGGATAAATTTAAATTTTGGGCATCAGGAGACAAGCAGCAGACATCGAGCCGAACTACTAAACCTCAGAATATTAGCAGCATTTGGGATTATGCAGGGCAGCTGACATATTATATAACACACCGAGTGAGTAGCATACAATACATGGTCAAAGTTTTAACAATATTTAATCTTTTGCATGACTTATCTTTTAGGCATATAGATAACAAGTTTAGGTCGAAGGTAGAAGCGGGAGGTATCAGTGTTATTTGTGTGGTTTGCCGTTCAATTACTTGATTAAAGTACACTTTATTCCGTTTAGTTGTTCCTGACAGGAGGCGTTACGTACATTGTAGTGTTCAGTGCAGTAGATGGACTCCATGAGATGGTAAAAATAAGGGATGTAAATCAAAGTACCAACAAGAAGAAAGCTCCAAAAGATTGTGTAAATTTATATATTATGATTTGTCTTCTTTTGAATTATAAGGGAAAGTTGTTGTTCAATCCGAAGTTTCCTCTTCTTACCGTTTCAAAAGTAATTTAATTTGCGGTAATATATGACTGGCTGTTTAGAATGTATTGTGCCTGTAAATTATAGTTATTGTACAGTTATTTATTGTTTTCAGGGATTTTGGGGAATGACGAATTTGGGAATGACTGTTTTCTGGATAAGGTCCATTTATGAATACGCCGTGGTGCGGTATAGGCCTAGCATAGAGAGAAGCTTAAACGGTGTAGTTTTACCGCCCATTATACTAGTCGCTACTCACAAAGACAAAGTTAAAGGAAGAAACGAAGCTGAGAAAATTGCCAAGGTAAGCTTGATAACATTTATTTTAAAGATAAGTTATGTATATTTAGATTTGAGAGGATTAGCTTTTTTACCTTCACTTTCTCTACCCTAAAAGAGAGATGAATGAAAATAATAAGAATACTATTAAAAGATCACCAAAATATAATGCTGTTTGAAATACATTTTAAGATTAGAAATACATTTTACACCAATAGATGCAACATATTTTTAGTATTCACAACATAATATTTCTATCAGTAATACATTTAATAAGAAACTGTATTCTCTCATCGACTATATTGGACTTATAGTATAATTTATATATACAGTATATTGTACTGGTTATGTGAATACATGTTTAATTATGTTTGATATTACAGATTGAGGCTATGGGTCAAGAAATACTTGAAGCTATCAAAGACACACCATACGAAAAACACGTAGATCCTGAGATATACATGGTAGATAGCAAATCTCGTAGAGGAATTGAGAAACTCAAAAAAAGAATTGGAGTTTTCATGAATGAGATGAAAAGAAAGATTCCAATCAAATGGGTTGATTTCCAGACCAAGATTCAAGAACTTGGTAAAACAAAGCTGTTGTTGTCTTTAAATGAGGTAAATTGTAACTTAAAGTTAAATAATCGTCGCAATGTTTTCTTTCAATCAAGTTATGTTTTTAAAATTTTAGTAATTTAATATCTGGAAAGAGATTTAAATTGTTTGTATTTATGACCCGGAAGTGTGACAGATTGTCTCCTTCACTTCTAAAATGCGAATGCAATTTATATATGTGGTTCATTCCTGTGTTCCAGTGTTGAACGCGCAACACGAGACGTATAGGATGTTAAGTTGATTGCGCGTTCGAAAATCAATATGTAGTTTATTTATCAAAACTCATTTATTGAAAGTGTTCTATTACTACCTTCTTCTAGATAACCAAAATCGCAAATGAATGTGAAATTGCTGATACAGAACTAACTATGGTTCTGGACTACCTGAATGACACAGGTAATATCCTGTACTCTAAGAATGAAGAGAAATTAAAGCATGTAGTGCTAATAAATTTACAAACGATGGTTGAAATGGTGACAGAAATCTTCACTGACAAAATACCAGACGGCATCGGCGTAAAGGTAAGTTACCATCTTGTCAACTTTGTTTAGAATGAGATGTGAACAAAAAAATGGAATTATCATAACGTTAAAAAGCCATTTATTGTGTTGACGTCTCTGTTACTGCATGCCTTTATTAAGACTGTCTAAGCATAAACATGAATCCAAAAAATAGTATATTTTGATCAAAATACAATGAACTAATGCTAGTACTGTATGTACTGTATGTATATAATATTGTAATTTATACATGGGTTTTATGATTTATATTAATTATCTATTAATTTTTGTAGTATGTTATTTTTTATAGTGGTCAAGATTAAATCAATTATGGGAAAGGTTTAGTGTTCAGGGAATTCTGGAAGAGGAATTAGTACGTCATTTATGGCGGAAATTGATTGAATTAGATGAAAGTTACTTGAATATCTTCTTAGATATATTGAAGATGTTTCAACTTGTATTCGAAACGCAAACTGTGACGGTGAGCTTTTGTTGCTTCTTAACCATTTATGAATTTACACTGGGGGTTATAAATAAAACATGAACAAATTGAATAGCCAGTTTAAATTGCTTTCAATATGGATACTTCTAATTCTTAATGACATTCTGCAATTTCTACAACATTTTAGTCACATAAATTATCTTACAACAGGCCTCAATGGCGGAAGCATCGGGAGACATTTTTTTATTCAATAATAAGTAGTGAACAAAATCTCTTTTATAGGAAGAGGAACGAGAAAATGACAGCGACCGAGTGTTCCTGGTTCCTTCTCGGATACAAATTAATGACGATGCTTTGGAAGTAAAGGAAGATTCGAGTAACATGGTGTCGATCTATTTGACTACCCCCAAACCTATGGACTTTCTTCCTGACGCCGTCTACCACATGTTGATTGTTGAGTTCTTACACCTCTCGAAGATTCAAGGGAGGAGAAGTGATGATTTTCAATTATACCAAAATCGTAGTGATTTTGGATTTGATAATCACGTTGTCAGTTTTGGTGCCGTTGAACATAAAGAGGATAGCAAGCAAAGAAGACGACAAGTTAATGCATTGAAGGTGCGTATTTATTTTTGGCCATCATCACCACACCAAAGTTCTAAGTCAAAATCTGAGCACATACGTACAAAGAATGTTTCTAACACACACTAAACAGCAATCATTTGCAAATTACATGATGATTAGCCTCAATTAAGATATAATTTTACTCATCCTTTCTAATTTATAAATATAGCAAATTTTAAACGTTAATAATAACCACAATAATTCCTGATGATTGACTATTGTATTTTTCAACAGTTTCAAATAACACGCAGAGATGAAATGAGCAAAGATGAGAGAGGTATTACCAGGCTGATAGATAGACCACAGCCAGCTTTTTGCAAAGAGGTAAGGCAAGCCAAACCTACATCGTTCAATGTATGATTGATGTACATGATGTTGACCTGAATTGACTTAAGAGTGAAATTAAAATAATTTGTCATATTTCGAACTATGAGAAATAGAATTTATAAAATGATACACAACATCGGTAACAAAAAACCCATTCATATTATCACGTAGGTTTTAGACTTTCTACAGAAGCATTTGGCATCCAAGTGTACAGTCGGCTACAAACTGTCCGTACTCTGCATAGCGTGTGAATCTTCCAAGCTACATTTCCATGATCTACAACGATGCTTAGACAACCCGACTGTTCCATGTGGAAAAATCGCAATGGTTACTGAAGGCTTCAGAAAACTGTTTTTAACAGGTGATTATCAAAAAAAATGTACTATTATTTGGCTTTTTATGTAACGAATTTTACTGTACGTCTACCTTATGTAATATTAATGCTTATATTGAATGGAACAATATTTTTTTAGGTACAGAACGGCCCGACGCAGAACCATTTACACAGTCGAGTCAAAACCCAGGTAATTTACAATGACTTTTTTAATAATAAAAATTAGCCATCGTCAATATCAAAAGTGAATTCGGCCTATAAACAACTTAATAAATATATGTGTTTATATAATACAGGATCATTCGAAACAGAATTTCAGCAAATGTTGGTAAAAACGTCACGCTGTTATGATGAATACGGTTCACTTGACCAGCTGAAGATGTTGTGCAAAGACCTGATAAGACCTTTCAATGATCTACAGAAGGCTAAAAGCACAATGGAGGTGTTTGAGTTAATGGAACGCGCCGGTTATCTTACTGCTACCAACTTTGACGTTCTCATCGACGTAGTCAATGTGACTGATATCAAGGTTGTTCTCGATGTTAACAAACTGCTAAAGGATAGACACGATCAAGCCGACCATCAGGTAAAATCGTTCTCACCGTATCGACAAAAACTGATTAACTTCGGTAACGCACTATCAAAAGAAAATTTAACAACACTGGTCCACCTAGAGAGGGTTTCTAAGAAACAATGCAGCAATCAGTGGACTGTGATATTGGATCTTGAACAAAGGGGTATCCTAAATAAACACAAATTGGAACCATTTATCGAAAAGTTGAAGAAGAATGAGTTAACATTAGCCGCTGAAGAATTAGAAGATAGTGACAAGTGTTGAGTGAATGCAACATGGTTTACCGGTAGGCCTACTTAAATATAGGAAAGAGAAGAGTTGGTCTTACATGATATGTTAGTACCAGGCTAGTTAAAGAATAATTTGTAGAATATACATCTAGCCTTATGACTTGGTTACTGAATTACTAGCTTTACGCTGAGTAGTCTTCTGACTGCTCCGCTGGGCTGCTCCGCTGGGCTGCTTTGTTTCATGATGTAGAAGTCAAAATGATACGATTCCTACTCAGTATACTGGTCTAAATCCAATAATCAAAGGTTCAACAGTAAATTTCACAAGGAATATTGGTACACCCCAGAGAGACAGCTTAAGTCCATTGCTATTTGTCACCGACCTCGAACATGCCAACACCTATCAACTCAGTATATCCTGATGACATTGATTTCATCTCTCGACATCAACTACCGCAGCATCTATGACATAGAACGGCTTTTCGCTAAATTCAATCTTGTTGTCAACAACCAAATTCACCTGTATTAGGAAACAGACAGCAAAGTCCGAATGAGAATGACGGTAGGTAAAGAATGTTGGCTCATTGATTGGGAACAAAGAGGATAAGAAGCTTTCTGCAGCGGCCTTCAGAAAACTAAACAAAATATGGACAAGTAATAAAAAGGTTAAGGAAAAAAAAGTCTGAATATCTACAGCTTTCTCGTGAAATCGATCTTACTCTATAACTGGGAAGTGGGGTCCAACTAAGATTGATGTAACAAAGAACACTTTTCACAGTAAATTTATTCTATAATTTAATCATTTTCATTTTGCATAAATATACTGTACGATTCATTGATATTAGTAGTAACTTTGATTAAGAAATGTATTACAATGTAAATTACTATGGTTTTATACAACATTTTAGTGGTGAGTATTTAAGGTTTTTCGTTAAAGGTAATAAGGTGTTATGTTCTTATATTTATTTTTTTATTTCAATTAATTAATTTACAATGTTCCCTTTGCGTAAATATTATAATTACGATACATTGATATTACGTTAGTTTTATTTAGAAATGTATGACAACGTAATTACCTTGCTCAGCATGTTGGTGATTGGTCATTTAAAATGTGTTGTTAAAGGTAGTGCAATACTATGTGTAGTATAGGCCTATTAGCTTATTTTCTTGACTATACGTTTTATTTTTATTAGTTATTTTCCCATGTTCATTTTGCATAAATATATAATATTCAGTAATATTAGTAGTAAATTAGATGTAATTTGATGTAAAATGTAATTACTATGGTTTGATACAAAGTGGATAATTTAAGGTAATGCTTTGGTATATTGGTTTTTTACTATATTTTTCATTTCAATTAGTTATTTTACCATGTTTCTTTGCATAGGCCTATATTCATTGAAATTATATGTTGCTTTGATTTAGAAATGTAAGACAATGTCTTTGTTTGATTCAGCATGTCGATGTTGGGCCATTTAAGGTAAAGTGTACTATATATTTGGTGAATTGGTTAACTTTTTTTGACTATATTTTTCATTTTAATTAGTTATTTTATCATGTCCATTTGCATAAATTGTCATTATGTTAGTTTGATTTAGAAATTAGTTGTGATTTATTTAGTGATTGATCAGCTTTGTGATTAAGGTAACGTGTAAGCTACGGATTATTTAGCGCCACTGTGTACATTAGCACCAATTAAAAAATGTCTGGTTTATTTGAAAATAATAAAAAAATAGTATTGTAGATTAATTGAAATGCACCAAATGTACACTCTAAATTCGGTTTGGGTCAAATATGTAACTAAACATTTGGGTCAAACATTTGTTTTTTAACCTAGATCTGGTTCACGAGAATCATGTTCTTGGTCAATTTTAAACAAAACATGGGTTGCCGAAACGGATAAACATTTGGGTTAATTCGACTGAGCAGTTTAGGTGTTTCCGTTCTTATTGGATGATGTAGATCACCTGACCCTTCTCGCCTGTTTTTCCTCTATGAACAAATTGTCTCCATAACGGTCTATTAGTGGCCGTTCTGTAAGTTTCTGGAACAGTAAAGATTTGATGACGAGGCTTTCCTTCTTTATTCTCTCCACCAATGTTCACCATCAAGCTCTCTTCCCATTCTGAGAATATACATACTACTGTGTGTTAATCTTGTTATAATAAACTATTGATTGTCTTTTATTTGATATAGAGGCCACATTTAACTGTCGTACGACCATAATCATGTACCATCATATATGTCACCGGCATTTGACCTTGTTTAGCATACTTTTTTATTTTGATCGATTGATCGATTTACCAATTGATCGATATTAGTGTTCTCTATCTATAGTTTCAGTTATTAGTAAGTAGCAGAAGCTGACTAATCAGATTATTAATACCAACATTGATAAATGTGGTTGTATTCCTTTTCCTTTTTGTTAATAATGTGGCCTGATTTTAAGTGGTGGAAATATGTATATGACTTAACCATAGCAGAAGTTACAAATTCAAAGAGTATACGTTTACAATATTTCAAACTATTTCTTATAGATTTATTGCCATTGTAGTGGATAGGCTATCTTCATGTAGGTTTTGTAAACGGTAATAAGGTAGCATGGATGTATTTACTTACTTCAATTTTAATAATGAATAGCTTAAAGCCAGATATGCCAATCACATGAGAAAAATATCAATTTAATCTAAACTAAACGATAACGTATATTGGTTTGATTCAGCATTATTTGTGATGGGGCATCTAAGTTTTATCGTTAAAGTGACTGTTATACACCTTGACTACTTTTAGTTTTATTTAGTTATTTTACCATGTTCATTTATAAAAATTGTACTAATTATAGGCCTACAATTTGACGATATTTCATTTAAAAACGCTCTCATAATGCGATACTATATCACATCTATATACTTTTGGAAAATAATGATAGTCGACTTAAACCTAATCTAGAGTATATACAATAATAACAACAACCATTACAATTAAGGTATAACAATGATTGTTTTCATTTAAATACTATTTTCTATAAGGTAATTCCTCCATTCTTTTTTAATTATCAGATACTGATTATATTTATTACATTGAAATTAAAGTTTATTGTTTTTGAATGATACAATAATATGTAAATATGGGTAAATATAAGTAATTAAAAGTGAAAAACAAAACACTTCAGCCAGTTTTGATCTCTGTTTCAGTTGCGTACATCCTAAAACGTTTCAACTAAAGTGGTATATAGGGGAGGCTACATTATCAAGTAGAAGCCACTTTTGGTCACTTTCTTCAATGCTTTATTTGTTGTAAAACATTTCTTATTAAAAAAAAGTGGGGTGGGGTGGGGGGGGGGGGGGGGTTGGATAGAGAATTGGGTTGTGAAGTAATTGGGAGTGTGTCCATAGAGATTTTTTCCCTAGTAAACACAAGATGTGATATTTTTTGTTTTGTGAGTGGGCTGGGTATAATCCACCATGATTGATTTTGAAAACAAAAAAATTCAGATGAAATAAAAAAAACGATAGTTGCTGAATTGTAAAGAAAATCAAGAAATATAGCTAATTTTATGAAGCTTAATTTTAGTTTGCCATCGTCGCTCGATGGACAAGGTTTTACAGAAACTTCTGTAACATTAAAATAGTTGGCATGGATGATGACATTCTACAAAACTTTTAATGAAATTGTTAATTATCTTTACAATTTTTGTTTTGGATCTCAAGATTGCCGTGAAGACATAATATAATAATAATAATAATATAATAATATAAGTTCTTCAGGTATAAACATAATTCTTCCACCTTCATCGAGTGTTTCGTATTATCAATGATTCACTTATAATTTCACTCTTCCCTGGTTGCATCATAAACGTTTCCAGATGACTTGGGTGTTACTTTTTTTTTAGAAGGCCCCCAACATACATAGTAGGTCTAGAACCTTTATAACAAACAAGAACACTTGTCATTGTTTGTTAAACCTTTCCTCGTCGGTAATTCCTACGGATAGGTATCACGGATGACTTCATGAACTTCATACAAAATTTATTTTGTTATGAATGAACTTTTTAGAAGGCCCCCAACATACACAGTATAGGTCTATAGAACCTATATAACTAAACAAGAACAAATTGTTGTTAAACCTTTCCTCGTTGGTTCTTTCAACGGATGGGCATCACGGAAGGCTTCTCAACTTCACAAACAATTTATTTAATTCTGAATGTTTTTTATTATCAATAATAAGTCGTGTTATTTATACAGTACATATTTTTATGGTTAATTTCAGAGTTCTCTTTAAAACATAATACTGAATGAAGTCATCATTTTGATTAGGGTTGGCTGTTGTATATTAATATTTACCTTGAATTTACCTTAAACTGTACGACTGTGAGAACTACTAAGTGTTTCCCTGCTACCAGTTAACCTAGGTAAAATCTGTTTGAAGAGCGTATTAAAAATGCCTATGTATACAAGTAGGCCTACAGTAATAATTTTATCCCGGCAATTCAATCTGAATCAAGGTGCGTGTTGGAATGTGTCACGGTTCACTGGTCTTTTTGTATGCAGTTGACAAATACCACTAACTTATTATACTGCGTATTTATAGTATTAACATTATTTTGTCATATATATTCTCAGTTAACTATTTATTTTATAAATTCTATTTATTCTTGTTTGATAAATTAAAGATTGTTTGGAATATCACAGGGAAATTCTATAATACTATACAATTTAAAGACAAAATACCAATGAATCTTTAGACCTAGGCCCATTGTTGACAAATGAGAAATATACTAAATAAAAGTTAAACCTACTGTATTAACCATAACCATGCATTTACTATCATAATATCAATACAGTATTCAATAACATACCAAACAAGAAATACAAAATGCTTGGCAGGGGCAGCTTAAGCAAAATGCATGGCTGTAATTCAAATAAGCCAGCTATTCATAACATTGTATGATGTTCTGTTTAAACAAACATGGCACTTTCATTCTTTACTCAACAACTACAAGTAAACTGAGTGTTAAGTTATTGTATATTGTTATTATAATAACTAACTCCCTATACAGGAAGCACCTGAGATTATATCTGAAAAGAATAACAAGTTGATTAGTTATGCACCACTCATTTTTGGAGTCACAATTGTGTTGCATTCGGCCGTCGTGCTCATTTGTTCGTTAAATAATTTACCAGAATAGAATCTGAATGTCGATTTTCCATGGACCTTACCAACAACGCTAACGATGGAGCGGGTTCTTTATAAGCACATTAAATTAAAATAATGCAGATTTGTTGACACATTTTATGAAACCAACAACAAAAATGGAGAGTATTCCTGCTAGTGAGTAAGTACACGATTCGTTGTTCATAATCTTTCATTTTGATCATCATTCATTATAATCACTTTTCATTATGATCACCTTTCATTATGATCTCCTTTCACTATGGCCACCTTTCATTATGATCACCTTTCATTATGACCACCTTTCATTATGATCACCTTTCATTATGACCACTTTCATCATAATCACAGTTCATTATGGTTACCTTTCTTTATGATCACCTTTCACTATAGCCACCTTTCATTATGATCACCTTTCATTTTGATCACCTTTCATTATGGCCACCTTTCATTATGATCACCTTTCATTATGATCACTTTTAATTATGAACACCTTTTCATTATGAACACCTTTCATTATGAACACCTTTCATTATGATCACCTTTCATTATGATCACCTTTCATTATGATCACCTTTCATTATGATCACCTTTCATTATGATCACCTTTCATTATGATCACCTTTCAATATGATCACCTTTCATTATGATCACCTTTCATTATGTTCACCTTTCATATAATTATGTATGATCTTTATTTATTTATTCTTTATATTGAGTTGCCTCTTCAGTCTAGGACTGTTCTCCCATATGGAACGCCTCCTATGCCTTCAGTTCACATTTATCATGCAGTACACACCAATCGTCATGCAGTACACACCAATCGCCATGCAGTACACACCAATGGTCATGCAGTACACACCAATGGTCATGCAGTACACACCAATGGTCATGCAGTACACACCAATGGACATGCAGTACACACCAAACATCATGAAGTACACACCAATCGTCATGCAGTTTACACCAAACATCATGCGGTACACACCAATCGTCATGCGGTACACACCAATCATCATGCAGTACACACCAATGGTCATGCAGTACACACCAATGGTCATGCAGTACACACCAATCGCCATGCAGTACACACCAATGGTCATGCAGTACACACCAATGGTCATGCAGTACACACCAATGGTCATGCAGTACACACCAATGGTCATGCAGTACACACCAAACATCATGCAGTACACACCAATCGTCATGCAGTACACACCAAACATCATGCAGTACACACCAATCGTCATGCAGTACACACCAATCATCATGCAGTACACACCAATGGTCATGCAGTACACACCAATCGTCATGCAGTACACACCAATCTTCATGCAGTCAAATATTGCGTAAATTATACCGTCACCTATCGACAAAATCGAATATCACGTGACGTTTATTAGACGGCTGTAAAACTAAGACTATTTAACCTTCTTTTATGGAATTCAATAATTGCAATGGCCTCCTAGTCGCGCCTATGTCTCGCATAATAAATTATTGTATATATAAATAACAGAGCATTCACAGAGATGTGTAGCGGTTAAAATAAGTACAGTATGTCAAGCATAAAAGAAATCTTAGAGTCGATGGCCTTAGTTTTACAGCCGTCTAATAAACGTCACGTGATATTCGAATTTGTCGATAGGTGGCGGTATAAATTACGCAGTATTTGACTGTATGACGATTGGTGTGTACTGCATGACGATTGGTGTGTACTGCATGACGATTGGTGTGTACTGCATGACGATTGGTGTGTACTGCATGACGATTGGTGTGTACTGCATGACGATTGGTGTGTACTGCATGACCATTGGTGTGTACTGCATGACCATTGGTTTGTACTGCATGACGATTGGTGTGTACTGCATGATGATTGGTGTGTACTGAATGATGTTTGGTGTGTACTGAATGATGTTTGGTGTGTACTGCATGACGATTGGTGTGTACTGCATGACGATTGGTGTGTACTGCATGACGATTGGTGTGTACTGCATGATAAATGTGAACTGAAGGCAGAGGAGGCGTTCCATACTCCCAGAGGGCCCAGTGTATTTTATGATGAGTGATGAGTGACAGTGGCTGTGTGTGAACTAGTACACCGGGGTAACCCCATACTCGTCTCGAAAGATGTACTAGGTTATTTAAGTGCACATGAGCTAGATGTGTACATTGGACATATAGTTTAATAGTCCTTATCCGAGAAGACTTGTTCTACCACCAAAACCCTGGAGCGAGTGAGCCTCGAACCCTTGCCGATGTTATGGCTACGTATTACGGTCCCACTTATGGAACGCCTCCTCTGCCTTCAGTTCACATTTATCATGCAGTACACACCAATCGTCATGCAGTACACACCAATCGTCATTCAGTACACACCAAACATCATTCAGTACACACCAATCATCATGCAGTACACACCAATCTAATAAACGTCACGTGATATTCGATTTTGTCGATAGGTGACGGTATAATTTACGCAATATTTGACTGCATGAAGATTGGTGTGTACTGCATGACGATTGGTGTGTACTGAATGACCATTGGTGTGTACTGCATGACCATTGGTGTGTACTGCATGATGATTGGTGTGTACTGCATGACGATTGGTGTGTACTGCATGATGTTTGGTGTGTACTGCATGACGATTGGTGTGTACTGCATGATGTTTGGTGTGTACTGCATGACCATTGGTGTGTACTGCATGACCATTGGTGTGTACTGCATGACCATTGGTGTGTACTGCATGACCATTGGTGTGTACTGCATGGCGATTGGTGTGTACTGCATGACGATTGGTGTGTACTGCATGATAAATGTGAACTGAAGGCAGAGGAGGCGTTCCATATATGGCTACGTATTACGGTCGGAAGCCGATCACTCCGGCCGCGCTTCACTCCGGCCGCCGTATCAGTTTAGCGCGATGTTATGCACTCCGGCCGCTATTCAATTCGACTTCCTGTGCAAAGGGGCCGTTAGTATGGAGCGCCCATATCTACGTTTTCTATACTGTTCAGTGTTATAACAAATTCTTGGTCAAAAGAATTAAAAGAAAAGAGAATTTAAATGGAACTAGTTGAATATTTATTAACAAAAATTTTACTTTTTTCATTCGAGCTATGTCATCCTTTCATTGATAATAACTATAATAATACAACCAACAGGTGCAGATCACCTTTATATTCATCCTTTTCTGACAAGCTTTATGTTTTGTTTACACTTTATTTAACAGCAACAAATTGTGGCAAGCTATTGTTTCAGAGAAATGGCCAGAAGTTGAACGACTGTGTGCATCCGAACCACACCTTGTAAATACTATGTCAGACTGGGTAGGTTGTTTTATATCAAATGATTAGCCTAAAAAATGTTTTGATTTATACAAATGAAAAAATGTACGTTATTAGGAACAAGGCAATCAAGATTGCCTTGTTTGGATTCAACTTTCACGAATGTTTTGTATTATAACTCTTATGGCAGGCCTGTCTCTGCTGACCGTACATATAGAACGTTAAATAATGACAATTTGTGTTATAAATTCCGTGAATTAAAATTAAACTCTAATGAAATTTGATTTATATTGATGTATCAGTACAGCTAAAAATTACTGCAACGTAACCCACGCGTGGCTACGAGGTATAATTGTTTTTGATCACGATCCTACGAACTGCATTGTTTTTTGATCGCGATCCTACGAGAGGCATTGTTTTGCCACGCGTTTATTTAGCTTAGCTAGCTATAGGCCCAGAAAAAAATCAACGAAGTACCACACATCCGCTATACGCTATTAAATTCGTACAGAGTACCAATCTAGCATGCCATGCAGTATAACTACTTGGCCTATATTACCTGTAAACGGCCCCCTTTTCAGCGGCGGGTAAGGTGATTTGATTTGATTATTTGGGTTAACGATGACCACTCCACTGAGCAAACCTTACCCGCCGCTGAAAAAGAGGCCGTTTTGACCTGGTTTGCCATGTTTATGATATTTCGTGTGCTAATCGAGTCGAATGCAGTTTTAATGATGCACTCTTGGCGTTCCATATCTGTTCGTTTGTTCGTGTCGACACATTCAGTATCAAATGGCGATATTTCTGTATTTTTTCCATCAATTGCTTGCTTGCGAGTATTATATAAGGTATGGTTTAAAGATATTTGGCTATGTTCGGCTTCGGGATGTTATACCACACTTAGGCCTAGGCTAGGCTAGGCTGTAGGTGTCGTCGGTTTCGTGTTATGGGTCGTCCAATTCTAGGTCGTCCAATTCGAGGTCGCCCAGGTCGTTGGGGTCGTCCAATTCGAGGTCGTCGCTTTCTACACACCCCGTCACAGCACGCGGAGACCTGTATAGGGGAATACCCTTTTATGTCAAGCAAACAACTATGCTCTGTGTTCGGCTAGCTCCAGAACCACGATGTTCAGCAGTTATCAAATATAATTTATCTTGTAAATTTCAGTATTAGGTTTTAGTTAAAATATATTTTAAATTCTTATGTCGGGGGGGGGGGGGGGGGGCTGGGGTCATACGATATAATTAACTGTTATTTTCCATACAATAATAATGATTTACACAATAGATAGGTAAGCATATGTATTATCAACATCAACATACAATATCATAATATCAAATATACAACAATTTTTATTCACAACAGTACGCTTTTTTCTGAATGAAATATTTAAGAATAAGGAAAAAGAAAATTATAATTCAAAGGATATTCATAATTCAATATACGCAATGAGTCACTTTAATGTAATAGGCCTACTGTTTTTTCTTGTTAGCAGGATGAAACGTTATTAATGAGAGGTGTGCGGCGGTATGGTATTCCAGAAAACTTAGCAATTCAGCTGATAGCTCAAGCATCAGATGTTTGCCTAGATTTCAACTCGCCACATGTAAGGACAATCAGATAGAAAACACAACTAATGCGTATACCTTTATTTACCTTGATCTTGGACATCCTACCTTGATCTTGCAAATCATATATGTTTAGTTCCCACGGTTGTTGGGTCTTTTTTTAATGGGAAAGATTTAACATACTCTTTCCCAGTGTAGGTTGAACTTTAGAAACAGTAAGAATTCTGTCCTTCCTATCTACAGTGCACAGACCTGAAGACAGTTAATTAAAACAAAATATGTATCGTTATACGTTATGTTATTTTATATGTGACGATTGTTTTATGTAATTTTGTTGTTCACAGTGGTTATCTACTATTGTTCATTGCTTATCATTCATTGGGTACTCGATCGCATTGAAACTTGTCTTAGAACGAAACAGAAAACATGTGAATACAGTAGGATGGGTGAGTAGAGTACACATTAATAAAACAATTTGCTTTAAAATACATTTAATTTAATCTATATGGTTATATAAGATAAGATAATGTGTTAATGCCATGGTCACAAACATATATTCTATGTAAATGCACTTCTATAAGCAAACTAACATAATAATGTAAATCAGATTGCCTATTATTGTATGTAGTTTAAAGACTGCTTACACACTAGGACGATAACGATCAACAATATAAGAAAAATATAGCCCTTTTTTACATAAAAAAATTAAATAAATAAAAGAGCCTTCTAGAACTATAAAATAACCATTTATGATTGATCAAATGACGTCATGATCAATAAGAACAATAACATCGTTGTATCGGTACGATATTATTGCTCTTACTAATTAAAACGTCATTTGATTGGACATGATAAATATCATTTTCATCAAAGACAGCATAAATGGTTATTTTATATACAGAATGAAAAATCTTCTAATTTCTTTTGTTTTATGTTTATCTTTTTATCGTCGATCGTTATCGTCCTAGTGTAAAATGGACATTTAAGCGATTAAAACTGGATTAATTAAAAATGCAATCGTTTTCATGTACGCCTTCCTCTCTTCCATCTACTCTCAACCCTTATAAGAGTGTTATTGATCCCTAACTGTTCCACAATCCACTGTACAACACTAATTTATCAGATTAATCTCTGCCCGTACGTACAATAGAGAACTAGTGCCGAAAATATTAAAATTATAGGGGTATGTTTTCTTGTGAATAGTTATAGAACACGTTATTGACATTGATTAATTTACTATTTTGCTATTTAATTACAGACTAGCTACACACCATTGCATAGTTGTCTCGGTGCATCGCATTTAACTTACAAGCAACATCATGATACTGCCATCTGCCTGATGACGTATGGAGCATCGTGTTCAATTAGATCACACTATGTAATCATCAATATTATATAATTATAATAAATTAATGATTTTATTTTTTTAATGATTACAGTAGATTGCATAATTTAAATGTTGTATTTAAATGTTGTGATAAAACAGTAGCTAGACTTCAATTTGAGTACAGAAGCTACAGTATGATGAGGATGAAAGTCATTAACATGAGATTCACAGATAGAAAGATTTCAAATAAAATTGCACGGTGATTGAATATAACCTGTTTCTCCTTTAGCATTAACATCCGATTATTAAAAATAATGGTTTCAGTCAAACTTTATTCGAACACTACGTTTTTGGATCAGAGGCATATGCTTATGCAACGGTGCGTTCTAACATTAACAATGCAGTTACAAAAATAAATTACATAACAATTAAAAAATTAATAAAAACGATCAGTAGGTAAATTTAAATAAATAAATTTAGTATTGCAGCCACAAAATACTTAAATCAATGGAGATAATTTTTCAAAACTATCAAATATTGAAACTATTAGAAAAAGTATTTATTAATAATGTAGATAAAATAAATAAATAATACTTAAAGTTATTAATTTACGTGATGGGCGGTCACTCTTAGTATAGTATTTCTATACCTCTATGCAGTAGTTAAGTATTGTTTACAAGGAAATAATATAAAAAGGTCATCAAGTAGTACATAATGTTGCTTTTCAATATTACCATTAGTAAAAATGTCCAAAAATGATCATACCCAAAATATACAAGATCATATACGTGAATTAAAATGTAAGTCTGTCATAGTAGCACGTTTTGCACATTAATATAAAAAGTGGTCTGTATTTTCTACTTTATGATTGTTAGACTTACATAATTTGCAGAAACCAAACTGTGTATTCCTCGACCATTTATTCATTAAATTGAATCCGGTCTTATATTTATAAGTATTACTGTATGCTATTAATTAACACTATTTAGTGTTTTAACTATTATAAGTAGGCTAGCCCTATAACGAATAATTTATTTTACTTGATTGATTACTTTAATTGATTATGAAATGGTTTTGTAAACATGTTTGCATTTATTATTTGTTTAGGAGGACGAGAAAACACAGATTGATCTGTATAAAGAAAATAGCTGTATGTTTTATGATAAAAAAACTAAAAAGGAAAAGAAACGAGAGCTCATACAACTAATAGAAGGCAAGTAGATTTTTCACACCTGACATTGTTATGTATTGTTAATTTATTGTTGAAAAATATAAATTAGGTGTGTGAATAAATGAGATTCAATGAAACGTAACAATCGTAACTGTCCATGATAGGTTTGTTATTATCTATTAAACCGATGGTAATAATTCAAATCCTGTTGATGGATAAAAATAAACAGAAATTCGATTAAGCTTCTGAACAGACAAAAGTGAAACTTATTAATGACCATGTGACTATAAAGGTTCACTGAATCATGAAACACTTAAAGATAAGCTGGTTTATCAATGTAGTATTGTGACATTTTGCTGGAAACAGTTTACTAAACTAATATGAATAGTATAACGACGTGCTTGAATGTGGCATTTATTTGTTAGTGATTACTATTTCTCTGTTTAGCTTTAGCAAGATTAAAAAACGCATCCTAATAAATTGAAAATTTACTATAAAATTGCGTCTTACATGGTAATCATACCACTGGTCCAAATACTTACAATCTGAACAATTCATTTAAAATAACAGTTTGTTATTTCACTTTGATAAAATAAATGCATGGCACCAATAATTTATTATCCATATGTTTGTGTCTTAGAGTTTTCAATTCCAGCTGAAGTAATTGCTAGAGGTAAGGAAGCAACTGCAGTTTTCAAAGAGGCTCTAAAAAATGGTACAGTTACAATAGTCAATTCAAGAAGTATGTTCCTTGGGAAAGAAGGAGCTGGCAAAACAAGTTGCGTGAAAGCTATTCTTGGAAAAAGGTATGTTTTTTTATGATAATATGTAGATTATTCTACTGAATTATTCTATTGCGTATAGAATTGTCGGCGAATTTTAATCCTAGACCTAACAGAAGATTAACACAATTTCCAATGTTGTATTATTATAATTTAAACATTGTTGGTGGTCGTCAATTTTAGTGAAGACAACTTGAGGAATCTTATACTTAAAGTTCATGTTTCATAGTGTAGAGATGTCCAAAAACGTCTCAAAACAGCAGTTTGATGAAGCTTTGCCTAGGTAAAGCACAAAGTCAACATGCTTCAAAACAGTTAATTTCAATAATAATTATGTAAACATAATGACTGTTTAGTAATGTATATTATCGTTTAGATTTGATCCTTTGGAACAGTCTACCGACGGAATAGTTGTCGCAAACACACTGGTTGAAGCGTCAGGAGACGATTACCAAAAGTGGCAGGAACACAATATTGACGGTATTGAAAAAGTATAGTGTTAAAGGTTCTTGGTTGGTGATTTTCAAAATTAGTTAGTTATTTATTGGGAACTAGATCTAATGAAACAGATTTTTTCCAATTATTCATTTCTAATATAGCATGATCTATTGCATCGATGGAAGATCGCAATAATGTTTAAATGCCGACCATTATAAGATTGTTGGTAGCTTTAACATACTATATACAGAAAAAGACACATACATTCAGTGTGAGGAATTAATGGTACAAAAACAATTAATATTTACCGAATTAGCACCTGAAAGAATGTAATGATGGTGGTAAATACCTTCTAAAATTTACTAAGCCTGAATAAACATCAGTTCGAGTAAAACAAGGAATTTAATTGTTTAATTAAGGGTAAATTGGTATTATAAACCTGTTTGTTGGAAGAAGGTTTATCCCACATAATCTATAATGCCTCCTTGATATTACGTAGTTGTAATATAACGTTATTATGTATTTTATAGTAATTCAATTATCGAATGAGATTCGAGAAGAAGCAGTGACAGAATATGTGGCAAAACAATTACTACAAAGAAAATCTAGCACGACTTCGACATCATCCATCGAATCTGATCAGATAGAGAAACCGGCTGAAGTTATGGTACTTTTTTCTCTTCTACTACAAATTATTAGAGTATTATTTGTTGAAGAATTAGACGAAATTTTAACTTATCTTTCTGATTATTCGTAGGATGTTTTAAAAGAAGAGGAGGAATTGAATCTAGAGGAAAAGGGTATAACTATTATTGTCCGTTTTGTATTTTTATTACGATCACAATTATCATCAGTATCGTTTGTATTTTTAATGATGAAATAGAAATAAACAAATAATGTTGTATTTGCCTTAGATGACAGAGGAAATACACTGGCAAAGAAGTTTCCTGAACCAATTCACAAATTACTTGTTACTAAAATCAGCGATAAACTTGACACTACGGCACATACCGGTAGAACACAGAATGTTGGTGTGCTGGATAAATTTAAATTTTGGGCATCAGGAGACAAGCAGCAGACATCGAGCCGAACTACTAAACCTCAGAATATTAGCAGCATTTGGGATTATGCAGGGCAGATGACATATTATATAACACACCGAGTGAGTAGCATACAATACATGGTCAAAGTTTTAACAATATTTAATCTTTTGCATGACTTATCTTTTAGGCATATAGATAACAAGTTTAGGTCGAAGGTAGAAGCGGGAGGTATCAGTGTTATTTGTGTGGTTTGCCGTTCAATTACTTTATTAAAGTACACTTTATTCCGTTTAGTTGTTCCTGACAGGAGGCGTTACGTACATTGTAGTGTTCAGTGCAGTAGATGGACTCCATGAGATGGTAAAAATAAGGGATGTAAATCAAAGTACCAACAAGAAGAAAGCTCCAAAAGATTGTGTAAATTTATATATTATGATTTCTTTTCTTTTTGAATTATAGGGGAAAGTTGTTACTCCCAGCCATTGTGCCCCAGTTAGTCGGTTGACATTAGCTTATCAAGCCGAAGTTTCCTCTTCTTACCGTTTGAAAAGTAATTATAAATGAATTTGCGGTAATATATGACTGGCTGTTTAGAATGTCTTGTGCCTGTAGATTATAGTTATTGTACAGTTATTTATTGTTTTCAGGGATTTTGGGGAATGACGAATTTGGGAATGACTGTTTTCTGGATAAGGTCCATTTATGAATACGCCGTGGTGCGGTATAGGCCTAGCATAGAGAGAAGCTTAAACGGTGTAGTTTTACCGCCCATTATACTAGTCGCTACTCACAAAGACAAAGTTAAAGGAAGAAACGAATCTGAGAAAATTGTCATGGTAAGTGACGTATAAGCTTGATAACATTTATTTAAAAGATAAGTTTTAATCTATATTTAGATTTGAGAGGATTAGCTTTTTTACATTCACTTTCTCTACCCTAAAAGAGAGATGAATGAAAATAATAAGAATACTATTAAAAGATCACCAAAAGATAATGCTGTTTAAAATACATTTTAAGATTAGAAATACATTTTACACCAATAGATGCAACATATTTTTAGAATCAACGCTGTAATGAATTTTAATTCACAACATAATATTTCTATCAGTAATACATTTAATAATGGTGCCATCAATATGAAGAAACTGTATTCTCTCATCGACCATATTGGACTTATAGTATAATTTATATATACAGTATATTGTACTGTCTATGTGAATACATGTTTAATTATGTTTGATATTACAGATTGAGGCTATGGGTCAAGAAATACTTGAAGCTATCAAAGACACACCATACGAAAAACACGTAGATCCTGAGATATACATGGTAGATAGCAAATCTCGTAGAGGAATTGAGAAACTCAAAAAAAGAATTGGAGTTTTCATGAATGAGATGAAAAGAAAGATTCCAATCAAATGGGTTGATTTCCAGACCAAGATTCAAGAACTTGGTAAAACAAAGCTGTTGTTGTCCTTAAATGAGGTAAATTGTAATTTAAAGTTAAATAATCGTCGCAATGTTTTTCTTTCAATCAAGTTATGTTTTTAAAATTTTAGTAATTTAATATCTGAAAAGAGATTTAAATTGTTTGTATTTATGACCCGGAAGTGTGACAGATTGTTTCCTTCACTTCTAAAATGCGAATGCAATTTATATATGTGGTTGTTCATTCCTGTGTTCCAGTGTTGAACGCGCAACACGAGACGTATAGGATGTTTAGTTGATTGCGCGTTCGAAAATTAATATGTAGTTTATTTATCAAAAATCATTTATTGAAAGTGTTCTATTACCACCTTCTTCTAGATAACCAAAATCGCAAATGAATGTGAAATTGCTGATACAGAACTAACTATGGTTCTGGACTACCTGAATGACACAGGTAATATCCTGTACTCTAAGAATGAAGAGAAATTAAAGCATGTAGTGCTAATAAATTTACAAACGATGGTTGAAATGGTGACAGAAATCTTCACTGACAAAATACCAGACAGCATCGGCGGAAAGGTAAGTTGCCATCTTGTCAACCTTGTTTAGAATGAGATGTGAAAAAAAAATGGAATTATCATAACGTTAAAAAGCCATTTATTGTGTTGACGTCTCTGTTACTGCATGCCTTTATTAAGACTGTCTAAGCATAAACATGAATCCAAAAAATAGTATATTTTGATCAAAATACAATGAACTAATGCTAGTACTGTATGCATTGTATGTATATAATATTGTAATTTATACATGGGTTTTATGATTTATATTAATTATCTATTAATTTTTGTAGTATGTTATTTTTTATAGTGGTCAAGATTAAATCAATTATGGGAAAGGTTTAGTGTTCAGGGAATTCTGGAAGAGGAATTAGTACGTCATTTATGGCGGAAATTGATTGAATTAGATGAAAGTTACTTGGATATCTTCTTAGATATATTGAAGATGTTTCAACTTGTATTCGAAACGCAAACTGTGACGGTGAGCTTTTGTTGCTTCTTAACCATTTATGAATTTACACTGGGAGTTATAAATAAAATATGAACAAAGTGAATAGCCAGTTTGCTGCTTTCAATATGGATACTTCTAATTCTTACTGACATTCTGCAATTTCTACAACATTTTAGTCACATAAATTATCTTACAATAGGCCTCAATGGCGGAAGCAACGGGAGACAATTTTTTTATTCAATAATAAGTAGTGAACAAAATCTCTTTTATAGGAAGAGGAACGAGAAAATGACAGCGACCGAGTGTTCCTGGTTCCTTCTCGGATACAAATTAATGACGATGCTTTGGAAGTAAAGGAAGATTCGAGTAACATGGTGTCGATCTATTTGACTACTCCAAAACCTATGGACTTTCTTCCTGACGCCGTCTACCACATGTTGATTGTTGAGTTCTTACACCTCTCGAAGATTCAAGGGAGGAGAAGTGATGATTTTCAATTATACCAAAATCGTAGTGATTTTGGATTTGATAATCACGTTGTCAGTTTTGGTGCCGTTGAACATAAAGAGGATAGCAAGCAAAGAAGACGACAAGTTAATGCATTGAAGGTGCCTATTTATTTTTGGCTATCATCACCACACCTGAGTTCTAAGTCAAAATCTGAGCACATACGTACAAAGAATGTTTCTAACACACACTAAACAGCAATCATTTGCCAATTACATGATGATAAACAAATTAATTAAGATATAATTTTACTCATCCTGTAATTGGCAAGATGTGCATAATATTAACACAAATGATGGTAAATACACACATACAAACTAAATTGTGTAAGATGTTATAATTGCTCAGGCTTAACATACTTTTCTAATTTACAAATATAGCAAATTTGATATAATTATTAATAATTCATGATGATTGACTATTGTGTTTTTCAATAGTTTCAAATAACACGCAGAGTTGAAATTAGCAAAGATGAGAGAGGTACTACCAGGCTGATAGATAGCCCGCAACCAAATTTTTGCAAAGAGGTAAGGCAATCGTTCAATGGATTGATGTTAATGCTGTTGACCTAATTAAGATTAAAATGATACACAACATCGGTAACACAAATTAAAAAAACATTCATATTATCACGTAGGTTTTAGACTTTCTACAGAAGCATTTGGAATCCAAGTGTACAGTCGGCTACAAACTGTCCGTACTTTGCATAGCGTGTGAATCTTCCAAGTTACATTTCCATGATCTACAACGATGCTTAGAAAACCCGACTGTTCCATGTGGAAAAAACGCAATGGTTACACAAGGCTTCAGAGAACTGTTTTTAACAGGTGATTATCAACAAAACTTTACCAATAGACATAAGACATCAGAAAATATCAATATTTTCTAAAACGTCTAAAAACTCACTTGTATCCAGAAGCATTTCCTGTTCAAGCGGCTCTGAACATTATATGAATAACGGCGCCATGTTCGCTTGATAAATTGATTGATTGATTGATTGAAAGATAATACTGACACTGGCGATTTACTGTACGTCTACCTTATGTAATATTAATGCTCATATTGAATGGAACAATATTTTTTTAGGTACAGAACGGCCTGACGCAGAACCATTAATTAAACAATCGAGTCAAAGCCCAGGTAACTTACAATGACTTTTTTAATAATAAAAATTAGCCATCGTCAATATCAAAAGTGAGTTCGGCCTATAAAAAACGTATATATATACTTAACAATATATGTATTTATATAATACAGGATCATTCGAAACAGAATTTCAGCAGATGTTGGTAAAAACGTCACGCTGTTATGATGAATACGGTTCACTTGACCAGCTGAAGATGTTGTGCAAAGACCTGATAAGACCTTTCAATGATCTACAGAAGGCTGAAAGCACAATGGAGGTGTTTAAGTTAATGCAATCCACCGGTTATCTTTCTGTTACTAACTTTGAAGTTATCATCGACGTAGTCAATGTGACTGGTAAAAAAGGTGTTCTGGAGGAAAACAAACTGCTAAAGGACACTTACGAAAAAGCCGACCATCAGGTAAAATCGTTCTCACGGTATCGACAAAAACTGATTAACTTCGGTAACGCACTTTCAAAAGAAAATTTAACAACACTGGTCCACCTAGAGAGGGTTTCTAAGAATCAATGCAGCAATCAATGGACTGTGATATTGGATCTTGAACAAAGGGGTATCCTAAATAAACACAAATTGGAACGATTTATCGAAAAGTTGAAGAAGAATGAGTTAACATTAGCCGCTGAAGAATTAGAAGATAGTGACGAGTGTTGAGTGAATACAACATGGTTTACCGGTACCTAAATATAGGAAAGAGAAGAGTCGGTCTTACCAGATATGTTAGTACCAGGCTAGTTAAAGAATAATGTGTAGAATATACATCTAGCCTTATGACTTGGTTGCTGAATTACTGGCTTTACGCTGAGTAGTCTTCTGACTGCTCCACTGGGCTGCTTTGTTATAATTTATGATGTAGAAGTCTCAATCCAATAACCAAATGCAGATTTCACCAAGGAACATTGGTACACCCCAGAGAGACAGCTTAAGCCAATTGTTATTTGTCACCTACCTCGAACATGCCAACAGCTATATATTATATGGCCCAATCCCGTCATGACATACGGTAACCTCGGGTCCAAAACATTATTTAACCAAGCTAAGTCCTTCTCTGCTACGGATGAGGCCCGTTGGGTTCATTTATTTGTTAAAATATTTGTATATAGAATTTTTATAAGCATTTGCAATTAGGTTTTTAACTACTCTGTTGGTGACGAATACTGCGAAGTCTTTCCTATTCAGCAACATAAGCATTTGGCAGATAATTGGTGACCAGTTACCAGATTAGAACGCCAGGATGTTCGGTTGGAGGCGAGAGTTTCCCAAGAACCAGTGAGAATATTAAAAGTATATCCTGATGACATTGATTTCATCTCTCGACGTCAACTAGCGCAGCATCGATGACATCGAACGACTTCTCGTTAAATTCAATCTTGTTGTCAACAAAGATAAAAACCAAGTTCACCTGTATCAGGAGACAGACAACAGAGTCCGAACGAGAATGACGGTAGGTAAAGAAAGTTGGCTCACTGATTGGGAACGAAGAGGATAAGAAGCTTTCTGCAGCGGCCTTCAGAAAACTAAACTAAATATGGACAAGTAATAAAAAGGTTACGGAAAAAAAAAGTCTGAATATCTACAGCTTTCTCGTGAAACCGATCTTACTCTATAACTGGGAAGTGGGGTCCAACTAAGATTGATGTAACAAAGAACACTTTTCACAGTAAATTTATTCTATAATTTAATCATTTTCATTTTGCATAAATATACTGTACGATTCATTGATATTAGTAGTAACTTTGATTAAGAAATGTATTACAATGTAAATTACTATGGTTTGATACAACATTTTAGTGGTGAGTATTTAAGGTTTGTCGTTAATGGTAATACGGTGTTATGTTCTTATATTTATTTTTTTATTTCAATTAATTAATTTACAATGTTCCCTTTGCGTAAATATTATAATTACGATACATTGATATTACGTTAGTTTTATTTAGAAATGTATGACAACGTAATTACCTTGCTCAGCATGTTGGTGATTGGTCATTTAAATACTATTTTGTGTAGTATAGGCCTATTAGCTTATTTTCTTGACTATACTTTTTATTTTTATTAGTTATTTTCCCATGTTCATTTTGCATAAATATATAATATTCATTAATATTAGTAGTAAATTAGATGTAATTTGATGTACAATGTAATTACTATGGTTTGATACAAAGTGGATAATTTAAGGTAATGCTTTGGTATATTGGTTTTTTACTATATTTTTCATTTCAATTAGTTATTTTACCATGTTTCTTTGCATAGGCCTATATTCATTGAAATTATATGTTGCTTTGATTTAGAAATGTAAGACAATGTCTTTGTTTGATGCAGCATGTCGGTGTTGGGCCATTTAAGGTAAAGCGTACTACATTATATTTGGTGAATTAGTGTATTTTTTTGACTATATTTTTCAGTTTAATTTGTTATTTTGCCATGTTCCTTTGCATATGTAGTATAATCATTGACATTATATGTTAGTTTGATTTAGAAATTAGTTGTGATTTAGTGATTGATCAGCTTTGTGTTTAAGGTAACGTATGTAGACCTCCGTAATTGTATATATTGTCTTTATTATACTTGTTATTTTAACATATTCATTTTGAATAAAATATATATTAGAATGTATACAAACTTGTTATCCATATTTTTGTTTCTTTTTAAAAAACTATTATAATGTATTAACATTACAGTTTGCATACTGGAAAAGTGTGTATGTATTCTCTGTTACAATTAAGGTACAATGATATTGATTACCTTACAGTACTTAATATAACAATGACTAAACTAGTAGTTTGTGTTTCTCTGTCTACAGCAATTCATCTGCTATTCTTTCTTAATCCTTAGAATGGAATTTATAAGTAAAAATGGTTCTATGCCATGATCGTTATATTCAGCACTATTTACCGAAATACTAAAACATGAAAAGCATACGTTTTAAACAGAGCAGGTTAATCTTCTGTTAAGGTAAATAGCAACAGTCCTACAGTTGAATAATACAACTAACCGGATATAGTATACATTTGCGTGAAGCTATTATGCTAAAACCAAGTAATATAATACAAAACGTATAATTCATTACAATGGATACATAATAATAAAAAATGATATAAACATACTATATTTCGAATACTTCAGACAGCTGAGGCTTGCTACATATTTCCTACGTTTGTTGATTTATTATTGCTAAAGCTTATCATTGTGTATTATAACTTTATAAATCAGCTATCTACAGTTTTACACTTCCCAAGTAAATAAAATAAAATAATGTATGTTTTATCTCTGTTCCTGATTCGTACATTCGAGAACTTCTGAACTTATCTACGGTTTTACACTTCCCAAGTAAATATAATCAAATAATGTATGTTTTATCTCTGTTCCTGATTCGTACATTCGAGAACTTCTGAACTTATCTACGGTTTTACACTTCCCAAGTAAATATAATCAAATAATGTATGTTTTATCTTTGTTCCTGATTCGTACATTCGAGACTCGTGATGCTGTCACATCGTACAACGTTCAGGGTTAAGATAATTCACGATAAAGTGATCTCTGCAGTGAATATTCTATTGGTGGGTCAACTAAATTTAAGGTAGTCGTCTCGGTCACAATATTTTGTTGTTCTTCTTGTTGTGTAGTTTTTTTGTAAACAAAGCAACACCCTTTTTAAAACCGACTAAAATGGATGTGATATATAATGCGAGGGTAAGAGTCTACATAACCAAAATGTAGATTTGTATTATTCTTGTTTCTATTATATGAATTAAGGTGGTAGAGTCAAGTGAGAAAGGGAATTGGCTGGACCTTTTTTACTTCTTTCTTTTTCGAACAATAACAGAATGATGTGTATGCCCATCGTTTACTATGCCTACACGTTGTTTTAAGTTCAGGCCTCGCGTGAACATACTGGGTATTGATTCGCCAAGGCAATCGTTTGGAATCCATCCTTCTTTGTTGTCTTTAAGATTTACAGCTCGTACCCAACCTATTGAAATGATAAAAATGTAGAATTAAGTAAAAAACGTATATGTTACTTTATTTTAGGTCAATTATATTACAATCGATTGATCGATATATTTATGCTTTCAAGTTATGCCACCGTTGACTACGCTGTCGTACTTACTCTACCTATTTTTCTGTTATGCTTATTTTACAATATACGAACTGTTTCAGAATTATGTATTTTACAAATAAAACGACATACTGAGAATTCAACGTGACAGCAAGTAATACATTTTAGGCCAATATCCAATTCGTGTGATATGAGAAATAATTAGGTTACATTACTGTAGGCTATATTATAGCTGTTATGATATGACGATAAATGAAGCATCATTATATACGTACCAGATGTTTTATCAGTCAATTCTACCTCGTCACCAGCCTCCACTTTCAATTCACCTCTGTCACTTCCAAGAAAATGTTTAGCAATCTTGTACTTGGGTCTACCTGCAACATAAGTTTGAGAGGCTTTAGTACGCGGAACTATGGGCGTCAACATAACCATTACCATCCTTTACCTTACTATCCTCAAAATACTGCAAACTTAAACGACATTATAATTTTGAGAATGGTTCTTTAAGAAGAATGCTTACTCCATGAGGCATATTGTTCCCCGACGTCACCAGAGGGTCCGGATAAGGTTTTCCGCCAGAATTCGAAACTTCTGCAATATTAAAATAGTTGAAGTTTATTAGTAACAAATACTTTAAGGACATCTAAAGCAGATTGGCATGACGTTATCATCAATTCATCAGCATATTCTCCCGGTACTTTTAGAGACGATGACCTTCGGGGAAGCTTGGTGTCAAGCGACAGCTGGCTTGCCGAGAAGTTGAAAGCCAGGAGCTAAGAAACTATAGGCTATGTTTATCGTCTATAGACATGGAAATCGGGCCCGTTCCAACATGAAGAGTTTTCAGTAGCATTTAGACTTTTATCTATTCACTTTTAATAACATGTTTTAATAGCAAACACGTTTACAGATGACTTCAATGTTGCTAGTATAAGTATTTATCGTACATGACCAAAAAACAACAAACCTGTCTTGCGAAGATTCCCAACAAATATAATACTTCATTCTCTCACATGTATCCTTGTGCATAACAATCAAGAACACATTCATTGGCAAACCGTTCTTCTTTGGTACTTTAAACGGATATGTTTCGCTGGATGGCTTCTCAACTTCAACAAAATTCTTGTTGGCACAATCGATGAGCTTATACTTAACACTAAATATAGGAAATGGTTTTTATGTATAATTTATTATTCTTTGAATAAAATGTAAAACAGTGTTTGCTATATAGTCGTTTGTTTTAAATCAAATAAAAACATAACTTCATCCCGTTCCAATGGCAAAATTAAAACACGAATAACTAAATTTTGTCAACCACTTCAACCTAACAGTGGAAGACCCAGCTGATAAAATTTCTTTACTTATAATAATGTTGCCACTTTTGCTATAGGCCTATTTGAATTGCATTTAACCACCGCACATAACCGTACAGCAGACCTGACCTAACTTAAAACTGCTAAACGACTGTGTACAATTTAATTATGTGTGCTTACCAAATTTTTCTGTCTTTCTTGTATTGTTTTTCGTTGATAAGCATCATCACTCGTTCGAATGTTACCAACTTTACATTCGATTCTAACTTCTTCCAGTCTTTGCCACCTTTTTTCTTGCATGAATACACCATGACGTCATTCTGACTTTCAACCCAGCTCTCATTACTAATAAGTTTCTCTGCCTATAGATAACATCAATTTATCTTATTTTAATAATGAATTTGGAAGCACAATAACTTCATTCACTTTAAATAAAAAGACATGATGTTTCTACAACTTTATCTTCATTGATAATGACTGTCATATGTTGAACAAGATCACGATCCCATCTTACCACTTTTTCATCTGGGTTACAATATTTCTCAATTGCTTCTTAAAGACTCTTACCACAAAAGTAACAATAACAGCAATACAATAAAGTGAACATAAGGTGGATTGTGCTCAAATACTCGTTAAATAGAAATCAGTTTGCGAAAAGTGAAAAACATGTTTATACCATATAAATATTATTTAATTTTAGGTTTTGTTTTTATTTGATAAATTTAGTCAACGAGTAAATTTTATTTTAAACAATACACTTCTGTCAAGTTTGATCTCTGTTTCGGTTGCGTACATTCGAGAACTAATGCTTCTCAACTAACGTGGTATATATAATAATCGGGAGGCTACTACAAGTAGTAGCCACTCTTGGTCACTTTCTTCAATGCTTTATTTTGCTGGTTTGTTGTAAAGCATTTCTTTGTGTAAATGCCTTTGCATTATAAAAAGAAAATGTGGAAATAGAATTGGGTTGCAAAGTGGTTGGAAGTGTGTCCAGGAGATTTTTAATCTAGTAAACACAATTATTATGCTATTTCATTTTGTTTTGTTCTACTACATCCATGAAGGTGACGTCCAAGTGAGTTGGCTGGATATTCCGCCATGATGTTGATTTTGAAAAAAAAATCAGATGACATAAAGAAACGATAAACTAGTTGCTGAAATGTAAAGAAAGTCCAGAAGGCATGCTAGGCTTATCTATGTAAATTGAATCGCATCGGTATTCATTAAATCAAGTCAATGACCTGTGAAGAAAATGTAAACATAATAAAACATAATTTTGTTAATCGTATTTTTATAAAAATATTAAATATTATATTTAAGCCTATTTGGTTTATATCGAGTCTGAAATGCTAACTATCATGAAGTATTGTTACGTGTTGTTCATTTATTTGACCATCATAATATCAATACAGTATTCATCCTACAAAACAAGACATTAAAAATGCTTGGCAGAGCAGATTAAGCAAAATGCATCGCTGTAACTCAAATAAGCCAGCTAATCCATAACATTGTATGAAGTTCTGTTCTTAATCAAACAAACATGGAAGTTTCGTTCTTTACTCAACGACTACTTCAACCTGAGTGCTTATCAGTTATTGGACTATTGGACTCCCTATAATACAGAATGCACCTGAGATCTGAAAAGAATAATAATTTGATTATATGCACCACTCATTGTTAGGGTCACAAAGTGTTGCACGTCGAGCTAATTTGTTTGTTGAATAATGTATCATATAACAGAATCTGAATGTCAATTTGCCATGGACTTTACCCCCAACAACACTAACGATGGAGCGGGTTCTCTATAAGAACATTACATTGAAATAATGTAGAATAATATCCCATTTTATTGACTTATTTTACGAATCCAATAATAATGGAGAGTATTCCTGCTAGGGAGTAAGTACACGATTCGTTGTTCATGTTCACCTTTCATTTTGATCACCTTTCATTTTGATCACTTTTCATTATGATCACCTTTCATTATGTTCAACTTATATTATGACCACATTTCATTATCCATCTTTTATTACGGTTGAACTTTCTATATGTTCACCTTTCATTGTTCACATATTATCATAAGCTTAATGTTTGCCTTTCATCATGATCATCTTTCTATGTATGATCTTTATTTATTTATTCTTTATACTGGGTTGCCTCTTCAGTCTAAGACTGTTCTCCCCGGGGTGTATTATGATGAGTTTGTGACAGTGGCTGTGTGTGAACTAGTACACCGAGGTAACCCCCCACTCGTCTCGAAAGATGTACTAGGTTCATTAGGTGCACATGAGCCAGATGTGTACACTGGACCTACGTTATAGTCCTTATCCGAGATGACTTTTTCTACCATCAGAACCATGGAGCGAGTGAGACTCGAAACCTTGCCGATGTTATGGACGTACGTGTTACGGTTCCACTGTCTTAACCGCTCGGCCACTCACTCGCTCGAGCTATGTTATCCTTTCATTGATAATAACAATAATAACTAGAATTTAATTCGTCACTTTGACGAATTATAGGTGATCATTTTTATAATTTTATTGATATTCAATTTAAAAAAAAACATGCACATACGTTAAATATGACCGCAAAATATTGATATATGCAATCCTATTACCTGATGCATACAGTATATGCTAATGGTGCTGATTGGTGCCATAGAATATATACTCTATACGATAATAACAATAATAATAAAACCAACAAGTGCTCAATGATCACCTTTATATTCATTCTTTTCTGACAAGCTTTATGTTTTGTTTCCACGTTATTTAACAGGAACAAATTGTGGAAAGCTATATTGTATACCTTTATATTCATTCTTTTCTGACAAGCTTTATGTTTTGTTTACACGTTATTTAACAGGAACAAATTGTGGAAAGCTATTGTTTTAAAGAAATGGCCAGAAGTTGAACGACTGTGTGCATCCGAACCACACCTTGTAAATACTATGTCAGACAGGGTAGGTTGTTTTATATCAAATGATTAGCCTAAAAAATGTTTTGATTTATACAAATGAAAAAATGTACGTTATTAGGAACAAGGCAATCAAGATTGCCTTGTTTGGATTCAACTTTCACGAATGTTTTGTATTATAACTCTTATGGCAGGCCTGTCTCTGCTGACCGTACATATAGAACGTTAAATAATGACAATTTGTGTTATAAATTCCGTGAATTAAAATTAAACTCTAATGAAATTTGATTTATATTGATGTATCAGTACAGCTAAAAATTACTGCAACGTAACCCACGCGTGGCTACGAGGTATAATTGTTTTTGATCACGATCCTACGAACTGCATTGTTTTTTGATCGCGATCCTACGAGAGGCATTGTTTTGCCACGCGTCTATTGTTATGTGTTGTTACAATGATTGAAAATACAGCAGTTACGCCCGATATTTTTTTATTTAGCTTAGCTAGCTATAGGCCCAGAAAAAAAAAATCAACGAAGTACCACACATCCGCTATACGCTATTAAATTCGTACAGAGTACAAATCTAGCATGCCATGCAGTATAACTACTTGGCCTATATTACCTGTAAACGGCCCCTTTTTCAGCGGCGGGTAAGGTGATTTGATTTGATTATTATTTGGGTTAACGATGACCACTCCACTGAGCAAACCTTACCCGCCGCTGAAAAAGAGGCCGTTTTGACCTGGTTTGCCATGTTTATGATATTTCGTGTGCTAATCGAGTCGAATGCAGTTTTAATGATGCACTCTTGGCGTTCCATATCTGTTCGTTTGTTCGTGTCGACACATTCAGTATCAAATGGCGATATTTCTGTATTTTTTCAATCAATTGCTTGCTTGCGAGTATTATATAAGGTATGGTTTAAAGATATTTGGCTATGTTCGGCTTCGTGATGTTATACCACACTTAGGCCTAGTCTAGGCTAGGCTGTAGGGGTCGTCGGTTTCGTGTTATGGGTCGTCCAATTAGGATTAGGCCAACTAGGTCGTCCAATTCGAGGTCGCCCAGTCGTTGGGGTCGTCCAATTCGAGGTCGTCGCTTTCTACACACCCCGTCACACAGCACGCGGAGACCTGTGTAGGGGAATACCCTTTTATGTCAAGCAAACAACTATGCTCTGTGTTCGGCTAGCTCCAGAACCACGATGTTCAGTAGTTATCAAATAGAATTTATCTTGTAAATTTTAGTGTTAGGTTTTAGTTAAAATATATTTTAAATTCTTATGTCGGGGGTGGGGGGGGGGTCGATCCCCACCCCCCTGGTTACGGGCCTGCCTAACGGCACTCGTGCGGCCGGTGAACCTCAGTGAAGTGGGCCACGGCCAACTTTTTGTATCAACATGTTTGATTTGTGTTGTTTTTATCACATGTGATAATGAAATTCGCTCGACCACCGATGTTTCGCGTGTTTTTTTTTTTCGCTACCAGTTGGTGCACTCTTTAATGTGGGTCATAGGTTATTTGATTTTATTCAAAGAATATATTATTATTTTAGCGGTGTTGGCTGATTCCTTCGTATAGGGTCATATTTATAATTACTTTTTACGCAATCGTAGTATTATTTTGGGAGATATTGTTTTAAATCAATTTTTCTAGACAAACTCTCGTAGGACGAAATGAAACGAAGCATTTTTATCAATATTTAAATATCAATCGCTAGGCTCTGGGCCTAGCCAACAAGGCCTGTAGTAGCTAGGGAAGGCAGGCCTACTCGGGCGTAGCTGTAGGGGTAGAATTCGTCGATCCAAGGTGGGTTATTATATTGGCATTGTTCTCTTTTGATAGCTGGTAACAATGGTGTATATTCAAGACCTTCCATCGTAGGCATAGCAAAACAAAGCCGCTCGTATTATCGCGATCCAAAAACAATACCTTCCCCGTATCGCATGGGAACGCGTAGGCACGCGTGGCAACGCGATCAAAAAACAATGCCTTTCGTGGAAGCGCGTGGGATCGCGATCAAAAGACAATACTTCGTGGGTTTGCAATCATAAAACAATGCCCCACGCGTAGGCTAGGTTACGCGTGAGAACGAAGCAGTAATTAATAGCTGTACTGAAATAGTAATACATACTATAATCCTCAGCCCAGTTGAGATATAATTAACTGTTATTTTCCATACAATAATAATGATTTACACAATAGATAGGTAGGCATATGTATTATCAACATCAACATACAATATCATAATATCAAATATAAAACAATTTTTATTCACAACAGTACGCTTTTTTCTGAATGAAATATTTAAGAATAAGGAAAAAAAAAATTATAATTCAAAGGATATTCATAATTCAATAATGATGATGATAGTATATATTTTATGCATAATTATTTATTTTTAATGTCTCTCTTCAAAACAAATTAAAACCTGTACATAATCCATATACGCAATGAGTCACTTTAATGTAATACTATGTATGTTTTTTCTTGTTAGGATAATCAAACGTTATTAATGAAAGGTGTGTGGCGGTATGGTATTCCAGAAAACGTAGTAATTCAGCTGATAGCTCAAGCATCAGATGTTTGCTTAGATTTCAGCTCATCACGTGTAAGGACAATCAGATAGAAATCACAACTATTGCGTATACCTTGATTTACCTTGATCTTGGACATCCTACCTTGATATTGCAAATCATATTCATGTTTAGTTCCCTTCGTTGTTGGGTCTTTTATTAATGGAAAAGAAGTAACATACTCTTTCCCAGTGTAGGTTGAACTTCAGAAACAGTAAAAATTCTGTCCTTCCTATCTACAGTGCACAGACCTGAAGACAGTTAATTAAAACAAATATGTTGAGTATCGTTATACGTTATGTTATTTTATATGTGACGATTGTTTTATGTAATTTTGTTGTTTGTTCACAGTGGTCATCTACTATTGTTCATTGCTTATCACACAAAGGGTACTCGATCGCATTGAAACATGTTTTAGAACGAAACAGAAAACACGTGAATACAGTAGATCGGGTGAGTAGAGTACACATTAATAAAACAATTTGCTTTAAAATACATTTAAAAGGTAGACGATCGACGTTCAATGCTATATGGTTATATAAGATAAGATAATGTGTTAATGTCATGGTCACAAACATATGTTCTATGTAAATGCATTTCTATAAGCAAACCAACGTAATAATGTAAATCAGATTTCCTATTATTGTATGTAGTTTAAAGACTGCTTACACACTAGGACGATAACAATCGACGATAAAAAATGAACATAACCCTTTCCTTACATAAAACAAAGGAAACTAAGTTTTCATTCTAGAACTATAAAATAACCATTTATGATTGATCAAATGACGTCATGATCAATAAGAACAATAACATCGTTGTATCGGTACGATATTATTGCTCTTACTAATTAAGACGTCATTTGATTGGACATGATAAATATCATTTTCATCAAAGACAGCATAAATGGTTATTTTATATACAGAATGAAAAATCTTCTAATTTCTTTTGTTTTATGTTTATCTTTTTATCGTCGATCGTTATCGTCCTAGTGTAAATGGACATTTAAGCGATTAAAACTGGATTAATTAAAAATGCAATCGTTTTCATGTACGCCTTCCACTCTTCCATCTGCTCTCAACCGAGTTTTAAGAGTTCCACAATCGACTGTACAACACCGATGTATCTGATTAATCTCTGCCCGTACCTACAATAGAGACTTTGTACCGAAAAGATTAAAATTATAGGGGTATGTTTTCTTGCGAATAGTTATAGAACACGTTATTGACATTGATTTACTTACTATTTTGCTATTTAATTACAGACATTAAGGGATACACCATTGCATGTTTGTCTCGATTCATGGCATTTAACTTACAAGCAACATCATGATACTGCCATCTGCCTGATGACGTATGGAGCATCGTGTTCAGCAAGACGTTATGTAATCATCATATATAATAATATAATTAAATTAATGATTAATTTTTACTCAAATTAAAATCAGATTTTTAATAAAATAATATTTTTACGAGTAAACACTTTTTGACACAATAAGCAGTAGACTTAATGATTAGATTGCACAATTTAAATGTTGTGATAAAACAGTAGCTATACTTCAATTTGGGTACAGAAGGTACAGTATGCATGTTGAGCGTGTCATTAACGAGATATTTACAGATAGAAACATTTCAAATAAAATCACACAGTGATGTAATATAGCCTGTTTCTCCGTAAGCATTAACATCCGATTATTAAAAATTAATGGGTTCAGTCAAATTCAAACTTTATTCGAACAACGCTTTTGGATCAGAGGCACACGCTTATAAAACGGTGCGTTCTAACATTAACAATGCAGTTACAAAAATAAATTACATAACAATTAAAACATTAATAAAAACGATCAGTAGGTAAATTTAAATAAATAAATTTAGTATTGCAGTCACTTGCGGTCACTCTTAGTATAGTCTTTCTATACCTCTATGCAGTAGTTAAGTATTGTTTACAAGGAAATAATATAAAAAGGTCATCAAGTAGTACATAATGTTGCTTTTCAATATTACCATTAGAAAAAATGTCCAAAAATGATCATACCCAAAATATACAAGATCATATACGTGAATTAAAATGTAAGTCTGTCATAGTAGCACGTTTTGCACATTAATATAAAAAGTGGTCTGTATTTTCTACTTTATGATTGTTAGGCTTACATAATTTGCAGAAACCAAACTGTGTATTCCTCGACCATGTGTTCATTAAATTGAATCGGTCTTATATTTATAAGTATTACTGTATGCTATTAATTAAGACTATTTGGTGTTTTAACTATTATAAGTAGGCTAGCCCTATAACGAATAATTTATTTTACTTGATTGATTACTTTAATTGATTACGAAATAGTTTTGTAAACATGTTTGCATTTATTATTTGTTTAGGATAACAAAACACCGATTGATATGTATAATGAAAATGAGTGTTCAAAGTATGATAAAAAAACTAAAAAGGAAAAAAAACGAGAGCTCATACAACTGATAGAAGGCAAGTAGATTTTTCACACCTGACATTGTTATGTATTGTTAATTTATTGTTGGAAAATATAAATTAGGTGTGTGAATAAATGAGATTTAATGAAACGTAACAATCGTAACTGTCCATGATAGGTTTGTTATTATCTATTAAACCGATGGTAATAATTCAAATCCTGTTGATGGATAAAAATAAACAGAAATTCGATTAAGCTTCTGAACAGACAAAAGTGGAACTTATTAATGACCATGTGACTATAAAGGTTCACTGAATCATGAAAACTAGATTAGGTGGTTTATCAATGTAGTATTGTGACATTTTGCTGGAAACAGTTTACTAAACTAATATGAATAGTATAACGACGTGCTTGAATGTGGCATTTATTTGTTAGTGATTACTATTTCTCTGTTTAGCTTTAGCAAGATTAAAAAACGCATCCTAATAAATTGAAAATTTACTATAAAATTGCGTCTTACATGGTAATCATACCACTGGTCCAAATACTTACAATCTGAACAATTCATTTAATATAACAGTTTGTTATTTCACTTTGATAAAATAAATGCATGGCACCAATAATTTATTATCCATATATTTGTGTCTTAGAGTTTTCAATTCCAGCTGAAGTAATTGCTAGAGGTAAGGAAGCAACTGCAGTTTTCAAAGAGGCTCTAAAAAATGGTACAGTTACAATAGTCAATTCAAGAAGTATGTTCCTTGGGAAAGAAGGAGCTGGCAAAACAAGTTGCGTGAAAGCTATTCTTGGAAAAAGGTATGTTTTTTTATGATAATATGTAGATTATTCTACTGAATTATTCTATTGCGTATAGAATTGTCGGCGAATTTTAATCCTAGACCTAACAGAAGATTAACACAATATTCCCAATGTTGTATTATTATAATTTAAACATTGTTGGTGGACGTCAATTTTAGTGAAGACAACTTGAAGAATCCTATACTTAAAGTTCATGTTTCATAGTGTAGAGATGTCCAAAAACGTCTCAAAACAGCAGTTTGATGAAGCTTTGCCTAGGTAAAGCACAAAGTCAACATGCTTCAAAACAGTTAATTTCAATAATAATTATGTAAACATTATATTATGACTGTTTAGTAATGTATATTATCGTTTAGATTCGATCCCAAGGAACAGTCTACCGACGGAATAGTTGTCGCAAACACACTGGTTGAAGCGTCAGGAGACGATTACCAAAAGTGGCAGGAACACAATATTGACGGTATTGAAAAAGTATAGTGTTATTGTAAAACAAAAGCTTCTTGGTTGGTTTTTTTCTTTTCAAAATTAGTTCTTTATTGGGAACTACAACTAATGAGACAGATTTGTCCAAAAATATTTCTCATTACTACTATAGCATGACTTATTGCATCGATGGAAGATCGCAACAATGTTTATGTTGACCATTATCAGAATGTATTGGTAGCTTTAACATATATTGTATACATACAAAACACATACATATTTCGGTAGTCACATCTCCTTCAGTGTGAGGAATTAATTGAACAAAAACAAATATATACCGATTACCACCTGGAAGAATGTAATTATGATGGTAAAATACCATATATAAAATACCAATATATACCAAGCTTGAATAAACATCAATGAAGTGGAAAAGTTCGAGTAAAACAAGGGATTTAATTGGCTAACCGGCCGTATATTGGTATTATAAACCTGTTTGTTTCCTTGATATTACGTTGTTGTAATGTAACGTTATTATGTATTTTATAGTAATTCAATTATCGAATGAGATACGAGAAGAAGCAGTGACAGAATATGTGGCAAAACAATTACTACAGAAACAAACTAACACATCATCCATTGAATCTGATCAGATAGAGAAACCGGCTGAAGTTATGGTACTTTTTTCTTCTACTACAAATTAGTAGAGTATTATTTGTTGAAGAATTAGACGAAATTTTAACTTATTTTTTTATTATTTGTAGGATGTTTTAAAAGAAGATACAAAGGAATTGAATCTAGATGAAAAGGGTATAATTATTATTGTCCGTTTTGTATTTTTATTATGATTAGAATTATCATGTATTGGAACAACTATTTGTTTGTATTTTGAATTATAAAATAGAAATAAACAAATAATAATGTATTTGCTTTAGATGACAGAGGAAATACACTGGCAAAACAGTCTGAAAAATTTCACAAATTACTTGTTAAAAAAATCAGTGACAAACGTGACACTACGGCAAACACCGATGGGACAGTTGGTGTGCTTGGTAAATTCATTCATTGGGCATTCGGAGACAAGCAGCAGACATCAAGCCAAACTACTAAACCTCAGAATGTTAGCAGCATTTGGGATTATGCAGGGCAGATGACATATTATATAACACACCGAGTGAGTAGCATACAATACATGGTCAAAGTTTTAACAATATTTAATCTTTTGTATGATTTATCTTTTAGGCATATAGATAACAAGTTTAGGTCGAAGGTAGAAGCGGGAGGTATCAGTGTTATTTGTGTGGTTTTCCGTTCAATTACTTTATTACAGTACACTTTATTCCGTTTAGTTGTTCCTGACAGGAGGCGTTACGTACATTGTAGTGTTCAGTGCAGTAGATGGACTCCATGAGATGGTAAAAATAAGGGATGTAAATCAAAGTACAAACAAGAAGAAAGCTCCAACAGATTGTGTAAATTTATATATTATGATTTGTCTTCTTTTGAATTATAAGGGAAAGTTGTTACTCCAAGCCATTGTTCCCCAGTTAATCGGTTGACATTAGCTTATCAAGCCGAAGTTTCCTCTTCTTACCGTTTCAAAAGTAATTATAAATTAATTTGTGGTAATATATGACTGGCTGTTTAGAATGCCTTGTGCCTGTAAATTATAGTTATTGTACAGTTATTTATAATTGTTTTCAGGGATTTTTGGGAATGACGAATTTGGGAATGACTGTTTTCTGGATAAGGTCCATTTATGAATACGCCGTTGTGCGATATGGTACGCCTAGCATAGAGAGGAGCTTAAACGGTGTCGTTTTACCGCCCATTATACTAGTCGCTACTCACAAAGACGAAGTTAAAGGAAGAAACGAAGCTGAGAAAATTGCCAAGGTAAGTGACGTAGGCTTGATAACATTTATTTAAAAGATAAGTTATTTATATTTAGATTTGATAGGATTAGCTTTTTTACCTTCACTTTCTCTACCCTAAAAGAGAGATGAATGAAAATAATAAGAATACGAGAATACTATTAAAAGATCACCAAAAGATAATGCTGTTTGAAATACATTTTAAGATTAGAAATACATTTTACACCAGTGGATGCAATATATTTTTAGAATCAACTCTGTAATGAATTTTAATTCACAACATAATATTTCTATCAATAACATATTTAGTAATGGTGTCATCAATATGAAGAAACTGTATTCTTTCATCGACTATATTGGACTTATAGTATAATATACATTGTACTCTCTATGTGAATACATGTTTAATTATGTTTGATATTACAGATTGAGGCTATGGGTCAAGAAATACTTGAAGCTATTAAAGACACACCATACGAAAAACACGTAGATCCTGAGATATACATGGTAGATAGCAAATCTCGTAGAGGAATTGAGAAACTCAAAAAAAGAATTGGAGTTTTCATGAATGAGATGAAAAGAAAGATTCCAATCAAATGGGTTGATTTCCAGACCAAGATACAAGAACTTGGTAAAACAAAGCTGTTGTTGTCCTTAAATGAGGTAAATTGTAATTAAAGTTAAATAATTTTAATGTTTTTCTTTCAATCAAAGATTTTAGTAATTTAATATCGGGAAAAATGTAATTACTGCTGATAAAAATAACCACCTTGAAGGAAAATATTATTGTGACACTGAAAACAGATTCAAATTGTTTATATTTGTGACCCGGAAGTGTGACATATTGTCTCCTTCACTTCTAAAAAAATGCGAATGCAATTTAGGCCTATATATGCCGTTCATTCCTGTTACACAGTGGTCAACGCGTAACACGAGACGTATAGGCTGTTTAGTTGACTGCGCGTTCGAAAATCAATATGTAGGCCCTAGTTTATGTATCAAAAATAATTTATTGAAAGTGTTCTATTACCTCCTTCTTCTAGATAACCAAAATCGCAAATGAATGTGAAATTGCTGATGCAGAACTGACTATGGCTTTGGACTACCTGAATGACACAGGGAATATTCTGTACTCTAAGAATGAAGAGAAATTAAAGCATGTAGTGCTAATAAATTTACAAACGATGGTTGAAATGGTGACAGAAATATTCACTGACAAAATACCAGACAGCATCGGAAAAGTAAGTTGACATCTTGCCCACCTTGATTAGAATGAGATGTGATACATAAAATAATGGAATTATCATAATTCGAACATTAAAAAGCATTTTATTGTTTTGACATCTCTATTACTGCCTAACTTCTGCTTCTGAAAAAGTGTGTTAGAAATAAAGTGATTGTTTGGCATAAACACGAATCCAAAAAATAGTAGCTGTGATCAAAATAAAATGAACTAATGCTAGTATGTACTGTATGTCTATTACAGGCAATTGATACATGTGTTTTTATGATTCATAGTTATCTATTAATTTTTGAAATATGTTGTTTTCTATAGTGGTCTAGGTTAAATCAATTATGGAAAAGATTTAGTGTCGAGGGAATACTGGAAGAGGAATTAGTACGTCATTTATGGCGGAAACTGATTGAATTAGATGAAAGGTACTTGGATATCTTCTTAGATGTATTGAAGATGTTTCAACTTGTATTCGAAACGCAAACTGTGATGGTGAGCTTTTGTTGCTTCTTAACCATTTATGAATTTACACTGGGGGTTATAAATAAAACATCAACAAAGTAAATAGCCAGTTTAAATTGTTTTCAATATGGACACTTCTAATTCTTACTGACATTCTGCAATTTCTACGACATTTTAGTCAAATTATCTTACAATAGGCCTCAATGGCGGGAAGCAACGGGAGACATATTTTTGAGTGAACAAACAGTAGTGAACAAAATCTATTTTATAGGAAGAGGAACGAGAAAATGACAGCGACCGAGTGTTCCTGGTTCCTTCTCGGATACAAATTAATGACGATGCTTTGGAAGTAAAGGAAGATTCGAGTAACATGGTGTCGATCTATTTGACTACCCCCAAACCTATGGACTTTCTTCCTGACGCCGTCTACCACATGTTGATTGTTGAGTTCTTACACCTCTCGAAGATTCAAGGGAGGAGAAGTGATGATTTTCAATTATACCAAAATCGTAGTGATTTTGGATTTGATAATCACGTTGTCAGTTTTGGTGCCGTTGAACATAAAGAGGATAGCAAGCAAAGAAGACGACAAGTTAATGCATTGAAGGTGCGTATTTATTTTTGGCCATCATCACCACACCAAAGTTCTAAGTCAAAATCTGAGCACATACGTACAAAGAATGTTTCTAACACACACTAAACAGCAATCATTTGCAAATTACATGATGATTAGCCTCAATTAAGATATAATTTTACTCATCCTGTAATTGGCAAGATGTGCATAATATTAACACAAATGATGGTAAATACACACATACAAACTAAATTGTGTAAGATGTTACAATTGCTCAGGCTTAGCAGTCCCATTTGATCATATTGGCAGCCAGGCATATTATTAGCAATCATTAGCAAAGCGACAGTGACAGTGTTAACACTATACCTCGTTATTTGCACTCCTCGAATGTGCCGCAGTTTAACATATTGCCTCGTTGGTTACAAAAGTAAACCTACCTATGAGAGTAATGGAGTCCAATATTATTTATCTCTTCTGACCATTTGTTTCTGTTAGTAAATCACATTTATAATATAGAAAATTCCATAATTTATTCATTTAAAACAAACTATTTATGTATAATTTCTTTCGCCTATTTTAGGAACTTTCTAATTTATAAATATAGCAAATTTTAAACGTTAATAATAACCACAATAATTCCTGATGATTGACTATTGTATTTTTCAACAGTTTCAAATAACACGCAGAGATGAAATGAGCAAAGATGAGAGAGGTATTACCAGGCTGATAGATAGACCACAGCCAGCTTTTTGCAAAGAGGTAAGGCAAGCCAAACCTACATCGTTCAATGTATGATTGATGTACATGATGTTGACCTGAATTGACTTAAGAGTGAAATTAAAATAATTTGTCATATTTCGAACTATGAGAAATAGAATTTATAAAATGATACACAACATCGGTAACAAAAAACCCATTCATATTATCACGTAGGTTTTAGACTTTCTACAGAAGCATTTGGCATCCAAGTGTACAGTCGGCTACAAACTGTCCGTACTCTGCATAGCGTGTGAATCTTCCAAGCTACATTTCCATGATCTACAACGATGCTTAGACAACCCGACTGTTTCATGTGGAAAAATCGCAATGGTTACTGAAGGCTTCAGAAAACTGTTTTTAACAGGTGATTATCAAAAAAAATGTACTATTATTTGGCTTTTTATGTAACGAATTTTACTGTACGTCTACCTTATGTAATATTAATGCTTATATTGAATGGAACAATATTTTTTTAGGTACAGAACGGCCCGACGCAGAACCATTTACACAGTCGAGTCAAAACCCAGGTAATTTACAATGACTTTTTTAATAATAAAAATTAGCCATCGTCAATATCAAAAGTGAATTCGGCCTATAAACAACTTAATAAATATATGTGTTTATATAATACAGGATCATTCGAAACAGAATTTCAGCAAATGTTGGTAAAAACGTCACGCTGTTATGATGAATACGGTTCACTTGACCAGCTGAAGATGTTGTGCAAAGACCTGATAAGACCTTTCAACGATCTACAGAATGCTGAAAGCACAATGGAGGTGTTTGAGTTAATGGAACGCGCCGGTTATCTTACTGCTACCAACTTTGACGTTCTCATCGACGTAGTCAATGTGACTGATATCAAGGTTGTTCTCGATGTTAACAAACTGCTAAAGGATAGACACGATCAAGCCGACCATCAGGTAAAATCGTTCTCACCGTATCGACAAAAACTGATTAACTTCGGTAACGCACTATCAAAAGAAAATTTAACAACACTGGTCCACCTAGAGAGGGTTTCTAAGAAACAATGCAGCAATCAGTGGACTGTGATATTGGATCTTGAACAAAGGGGTATCCTAAATAAACACAAATTGGAACCATTTATCGAAAAGTTGAAGAAGAATGAGTTAACATTAGCCGCTGAAGAATTAGAAGATAGTGACAAGTGTTGAGTGAATGCAACATGGTTTACCGGTAGGCCTACTTAAATACAGGAAAGAGAAGAGTCGGTCTTACCAGATATGTTAGTATCAGGCTAGTTAAAGAATAATGTGTAGAATATACATCTAGCCTTATGACTTGGTTGCTGAATTACTGGCTTTACGCTGAGTAGTCTTCTGACTGCTCCGCTGAAATGATACGATTCCTACTCAGTATACTGGTCTAAATCCAATAATCAAAGGTTCAACAGTAAATTTCACAAGGAATATTGGTACACCCCAGAGAGACAGCTTAAGTCCATTGCTATTTGTCACCGACCTCGAACATGCCAACACCTATCAACTCAGTATATCCTGATGACATTGATTTCATCTCTCGACATCAACTACCGCAGCATCTATGACATAGAACGGCTTTACGCTAAATTCAATCTTGTTGTCAACAACCAAATTCACCTGTATTAGGAAACAGACAGCAAAGTCCGAATGAGAATGACGGTAGGTAAAGAATGTTGGCTCATTGATTGGGAACAAAGAGGATAAGAAGCTTTCTGCAGCGGCCTTCAGAAAACTAAACAAAATATGGACAAGTAATAAAAAGGTTAAGGAAAAAAAAGTCTGAATATCTACAGCTTTCTCGTGAAATCGATCTTACTCTATAACTGGGAAGTGGGGTCCAACTAAGATTGATGTAACAAAGAACACTTTTCACAGTAAATTTATTCTATAATTTAATCATTTTCATTTTGCATAAATATACTGTACGATTCATTGATATTAGTAGTAACTTTGATTAAGAAATGTATTACAATGTAAATTACTATGGTTTTATACAACATTTTAGTGGTGAGTATTTAAGGTTTTTCGTTAAAGGTAATAAGGTGTTATGTTCTTATATTTATTTTTTTATTTCAATTAATTAATTTACAATGTTCCCTTTGCGTAAATATTATAATTACGATACATTGATATTACGTTAGTTTTATTTAGAAATGTATGACAACGTAATTACCTGGCTTGCTCAGCATGTTGGTAATTGGTCATTTAAAATGTGTTGTTAAAGGTAGTGCAATACTATGTGTAGTATAGGCCTATTAGCTTATTTTCTTGACTATACTTTTTATTTTTATTAGTTATTTTCCCATGTTCATTTTGCATAAATATATAATATTCATTAATATTAGTAGTAAATTAGATGTAATTTGATGTAAAATGTAATTACTATGGTTTGGTGATGGATAATTTAAGGTTTGTCGTTAAAGGTAATGCTTTGGTATATTGGTTTTTTACTATATTTTTTATTTCAATTAGTTATTTTACCATGTTTCTTTGCATAGGCCTATATTCATTGAAATTATATGTTGCTTTGATTTAGAAATGTAAGACAATGTCTTTGTTTGATTCAGCATGTCGGTGTTGGGCCATTTAAGGTAAAGTGTACTATATATTTGGTGAATTGGTTAACTTTTTTTGACTATATTTTTCATTTTAATTAGTTATTTTACCATGTCCATTTGCATAAATTGTCATTATATTAGTTTGATTTAGAAATTAGTTGTGATTTATTTAGTGATTGATCAGCTTTGTGATTAAGGTAACGTGTAAGCTACGGATTATTTAGCGCCACTGTGTACATTAGCACCAATTAAAAAATGTCTGGTTTATTTGAAAATAATAAAAAAATAGTATTGTAGATTAATTGAAATGCACCAAATGTACACTCTAAATTCGGTTTGGGTCAAATATGTAACTAAACATTTGGGTCAAACATTTGTTTTTTTTACCTAGATCTGGTTCACGAGAATCATGTTCTTGGTCAATTTTAAACAAAACATGGGTTGCCGAAACGGATAAACATTTGGGTTAATTCGACTGAGCAGTTTAGGTGTTTCCGTTCTTATTTGATGATGTAGATCACCTGACCCTTCTCGCCTGTTTTTCCTCTATGAACAAATTGTCTCCATAACGGTCTATTAGTGGCCGTTCTGTAAGTTTCTGGAAAAGTAAAGATTTGATGACGAGGCTTTCCTTCTTTATTCTCTCCACCAATGTTCACCATCAAGCTCTCTTCCCATTCTGACAGTATACATACTACTGTATGTTAATCTTGTTATAATAAACTATTGATTGTCTTTTGTTTGATATATAGGCCACATTTAACTGTCGTACGACGTTAATCATGTACCATCATATATTTCACCGGCATTTGACCTTGTTTAGCATACCTTTTTATTTTGATCGCTTGATCGATTTACCAATTGATCGATATTAGTGTTCTCTATCTATAATTTCAGTTATTAGCTGTAGTAGTAGCAGCAGGTTTCATATTGGGTGTTTCCTTCATTACTTATATTATATGCCTTCAATTCAGAATAAAGAAATAAAATTGGCTAACTTCACAGACAATACATAATAGTAGTACTGTAATACGAGATAGCAGAGGAAGTACGGCCTTCCTGTACAGTTTCCTATTGGGTGTCATTACCTGTATATTATATGCCTTCAATCCAGAATAAACAAATAGAAATGGCTAACTTCACAGACAATACATAATACAGGTATGTTGTTCTTTGTAAAATAGTTAATCGTTCAATCACATTGTTGTATTACATTATTTAACATTATTAAATTAATTACTTGAGAGTTTGGCGCATCTTTTGATTACTATATAGTACATACTATGCGTGTGAGCTGCACTGACTAAGATCTTTGTTTCAGATATCACACCTCTCTTCATTATCAACGATATCCTTTTTCACTGTGCCTGAACACTCTTAATATATATGTATGTAGTTAATTCAATATAATATTTTAAATCGCTTTCCAATCTTTGTCAACCTGATGATAACCTCAAATGTTGTAAATTGGGTATAGAATTGTATGCAATAGATTTATTTTACCAAAATGTTTACTCTTCATTGATGAACTAAACTCTCCACAAAATAATGTTTATTTTTTATCATGAAACACTACCGGTGGTCCAGGCTTAGATAAGTGTGACCGTCACAAACAAGTTGTATATATCCCAGCTTAGGAAGAGTCTAAATCTCGTCGTCAGAGGACACCTATTTAGGTTGCACATGCGCACTTAATTTATGAGATAGATGGACCGTATTTTACCATTTGCACAATTCGTCCATACAGTATGTAGTGTAATTTGCAACACGATGGTGAAGCTGAGTTGTTGTCGTTTTATCTGTCATTTTCATGCAATTCCACTACAAAACCATGAATCATATGACTTTTATTTTATCTTTCACCTTAAGTTAACATTATTATACAGATATTGACTGCTTACAGCTTAGTTTAGAGGTTAAATATAAGATTTGACATCCCAGAGGGAATGATATTAGGCCTATGTTCTCGAGAAATATATTTCTCGAGAGCATAATATAATTCCCAAGGGGTTGTAAAATCTTATATTTTACCGCTATAAAAGGCGATATTGTTATATATTACATAGCCAACAACAAGTTGAATATCTACTGCTGGGTCGGGTGTAGCTATCTAGGCCTCCTTTCTAATAAGCCTGCCTAGTTAGGCGTTACATTCACCTTACCTTGCGAAGAATAATATACATATGATTACTAATTAATGATTCCTTGGCAATAATGTATTCACTTAGGCTTAGGTCGTTTAAATTAACTGAAGAATTTCCATCCATAAGCCTACATTAATACTACTAATAATAATATTATCAGGTAGGCCGAATAAATAATAATTCGTCTTCTTCGAAGTGCCGAATCACCGGATATTCAGCCCGCCGCGCGTACCAGGTTACTACCGTGAGTATTAACCAATCACAACCGGTTTTTCAATTTGCTTTTAGGTTTTGTTATTATTTGATAAATTTAGTTAACGAGTATAATCCTCATTTTAAATAACTAAAGCACTGTTCAAACTTCTCAATACTATCCTATGAATAATTCGTTCTAAGAATTAAAATATTCGTTCAAATTGTTGATGTCGTAACGTACGAAATAGATATATTAGGCCTATAGTGTTTATTATCTTCGCTAACAAAAAATTTCGAATTAGCCGTAAAAGATAATAAGTGGCTACAGTACAACGTCAAGTAGGAGGTGGCAAATATCATATCCGTTTTACTTGATATGCTGAAGACGCTATACAAAGACAAATGCGATGGTCATCTTAAGGCTGCAGCTGACTAAAGTGGTTTTATTCCTTTCCTTCTTGTCAATAATGTGGCCCGATTTTAAAGGGTGGAAATAATATGTAGATGACTTAACCATAGCAGAAGTTACAAATTCAAAGAGTATATGTTTACAATATTTCAAACTATTTCTTACAGATTTATTGCCATTGTAGTGGATAGGCTATCTCCATGTAGCTTTTGTAACCGGTAATAAGGTAGCATGGATATAGTTACTTACTACAATTTTGATAATGAATAGCCAAAAGCCAGAAATTCCAATCACATGAGAAAAATTAAATTTAATTTAATCTAAAATAAACGATAACTTATACTTGGTTTGATTCAGCATTTTTGGTGATCGGGCATCATTAAAATGACTTTTATACACCTCAATTAAAATTCTTTGTTACAAATGGCATATAATATTATTTAAGATAAGATAAGATAAATCTTTATTGTCATGAACACAACAAGGCGAACATGAAATTGGTTTTCCTTGATGCTTAAAAACACATACAATATATAAAACATTAAAAATATCAATACAATACATTAAAACTATATACAGCAGTAAACAAGTAAACAAACTATCTTTGGAATGTTGTGTTGGAAACATGAATAGAGTTGTGGACAAATGATTTCCTACATCGAGTGGTATTGCACATTAAAGGACGAATTCTACCTGATTTATTAACAACATATTTATCATTCAATGGGTGTGAGTTATCTTCCATTATTTTCTTAACTTGGCTAATAACATCGCGCCTGTAAACTGCGTCGATAACATTGACATTCTTTCCTATTATTTTACTAGCAGTTTTCATAGTACGGTCAAGTTTCTTTTTATCATTAGCACTCAGACTATTGTACCAAACAACACAGTTGAAAGTTACAACACTAAGAATAACACTCTGGTGAAACATAAAAAGTACATCATTATTGGCTCTGAAAGAGTTCAGCTTTCTGAAGGTACAGCCGTTGATTAGATTTTTTAACAATATTTACAGTATTTGCATTCCAATTTAATTCACAATCTACCATTGTTCATAAATATTTATGTTCTTTTACAGTTTCTATCTTTTGGTCGTTTAATACAATATTACCAATAACACTTTTCTTCTTTCTGAAATCAAAAATTAATTCTTTGGTCTTATCCGCGTTTAATATAAGAACATTTTTCTTACACCACGACTCAAACAACTTAAGTGTATTTCTATACTCATCTTCACAGTTATGCTGAATTATACCCGTAACAACAGAATCATCTGCATACTTAACTATACTAACATTATTACTTTCAATTTTGAAGTCATTTGTGTAAAGAGAGAAAAGAACAGGAGAAAGAACACATCCCTGAGGGACACCAGTGTTAGTGAAAAGAGTACTAGAAGAATGTCCACCTATCCTAACCACCTGTGGTCTGTTTGATAGAAAATCACCAATCCACAAGATTATGTGTGAATTAATATTCATATCACGGAGTTTATTTAATCATTTTCTTGACTACTTTTAGTTTTATTTAGTTATTTTACCATGTTCATTTTATAAACGTTGTAATAATATAGGCCTACAATCTTTTGAAGATATCTCATTTAAAAAACACTCTTATAATGCAATACTATTGGCTATTTTTTCAACCACATCTATATACTTTTTGGAAAAGAATGATAATCGACTTAAACATAATGTAGAGTATATACAATAATAACAATCGTTACAATTAAGGTATAACAGAGATTATTTTGATTTAAATTCTATTTTCTATAAGGTAATAACTCCTTCATTCTTTCTTAATTCTCGGATAGTGATTATTTTTATTACATAGAAATTAAAGTTTATTGTTTTTGAATGATAATAATATAATATGTAAATATGGGTAAATATAATAAGTAATTAAAAGTGAAAAACAAAACACTTTAGCCAGTTTTGATCTCTGTTTCAGTTGCGTACATTCTAAAACTTATGCTTTTCAACTAAAGTGGTATATAATAATAGGGAGGCTATATTATCAAGTAGCAGCCACTTTTGGTCACTTTCTTCAATGCTTTATTTGTTGAACACTTTACAATACTAAAAAAAAGGGGGTGGGGTGGGATAGAGAATTGGGTTGCGAATTAATTGGGAGTGTGTCCAGGAGTTTTTTTCCCTAGCAAACACAAGATGTGATTTCATTTTGTTTTGTTCTACCACATGCATGAAGGTGAGGACCAAGTGAGTGGGCTGGGTATAATCCACCATGATTGATTTTGAAAACAAAAAATCAGATGACATAAAGAAACAATAGTTGCTGAATTGTAAAGAAAATCAAGAAATGTAGCTAATTTTAGGAAGCTTGTTTGCCATCGTCGCTCGATGGACAAGGTTTTACAGAAACTTCTGTAACATTTAAAATAGTTGGCATGGATGATGACATTTTACAAAACTTTCAATGAAATTGTTAATTATCTTTACAATTTTTGTTTTGGATCTCAAGATTGCCTTGACATAATATTTATGTCAAGTTCTTCAGGTATAAACATATTATTCGTCCACCTTCATTATGTGTTTCGTATTACCAATGATTCACTTATAATTTCACTCTTCCCTGGTTGCATCATAAACGTTTCCAAATGACTTGGGTGTTACTTTTTTTTGTTAGAGGCCCCCACTAGAACCTTTATAACAAATAAGAACACTTGTCATTGTTTGTTAAACCTTTCCTCGTCGGTAATTCCAACGGATTGGTATCACGGATGACTTCATGAACTTCATACAAAGTTTATTTTGTTATGAATGAACTTTTTAGAAGGCCCCCAACATACACAGTATAGGTCTATAGAACCTAACTAAACAAGAACACATTGTTGTTAAACCTTTCCTCGTTGGTGCTTTCAACGGATAGGCATCACGGAAGGCTTCTCAACTTCACAAACAATTTATTTAATTCTGAATGTTTTTTATTATCAATAATAAGTCGTGTTATTTATACATATTTTTATGGTTAATTTCAGAGTTCTCTTTAAAACATAATACTGAATGAAGTCATCATTTTGATTAAGGTTGGCTGTTGTATATTAATATTTACCTTGAATTTACCTTAAACTGTACGACTGAGAACTACTAAGTGTTTCCCTGCTACCAGTTAACCTAGGTAAAATCTGTTTGAAGAGCGTATTAAAAATGCCTATGTATACAAGTAGGCCTACAGTAATAATTTTATCCAGCAATTCAATCTGAATCAAGGTGCGTGTTGGAATGTGTCACGGTTCACTGGTCTTTTTGTATGCAGTTGACAAATACCACTAACTTATTATACTGTATTTATAGTATTAACATTATTTTGTCATATATATTCTCAGTTAACTATTTATTTTATAAATTCTATTTATTCTTGTTTGATAAATTAAAGATTGTTTGGAATATCACAGGGAAATTCTATAATACTATACAATTTAAAGACAAAATACCAATGAATTTTTATTTGTTGACAAATGAGAAATATACTAAATACAAGTTAAACCTACTGTATTAACCATAACCATGCATTTACCAGCATAATATCAATACACTACAGTATCCAATAACATACAAAACAAGAAATACAAAATGCTTGGCAGGGGCAGCTTAAGCAAAATGCATGGCTGTAAATTCAAATAAGCCAGCTATCCATAACATTGTATGATGTTCTGTTCAAACAAACATGGCACTTTCATTCTTTACTCAACAACTACAAGTAAACTGAGTGCTTACGTTATTGTATATTGTTATTATAATAACTCACTCCCTATACAAAATGTACCTAAGATTAGATCTGAAAAGAATAACAAGTTTTGATTAGTTATGCACCACTCATTTTTAGAGTCACAGTTGTGTTGCATTCCGTTGAGCCCATTTGTTCGTTAAATAATTTACCAGAATAGAATCTGAATGTCGATTTTCCATGGACCTTACCAACAACGCTAACGATGGAGCGGGTTCTTTATAAGCACATTAAATTAAAATAATGCAGATTTGTTGACACATTTTATGAAAGCAACAACAAAAATGGAGAGTATTCCTGCTAGTGAGTAAGTACACGATTCGTTGTTCATAATCTTTCATTTTGATCATCATTCATTATAATCACTTTTCATTATGATCACCTTTCATTATGATCTCCTTTCACTATGGCCACCTTTCATTAGGCCAAAAAAAAAAAATTATTGTGTTGGCCACGCCCGACCGACCCTAAACTGCCGAAAATGAAGGTCGGCTTTTTTTTTTTTTTTTTTTTTTTTTTTGAGAGCCAAACGGCAATTTTGAAACCAAATGGTGAAAAAATATTGTCTTATTTGCCAAATTGGCGAACATATTTCACCTCCGCCGGACGTGTAAAAAAGAAGCGTGCAACCAACCGTGAATCAATCACGTGATAGCCGGAATACGCGATTATTAATTTTTGGGGGATCTAAGTTTAAATCAAATAAACACTTTGATTACACAGTGGTTAAGACAGGTTTTTAATAGTTATCACATTTTTAAACACCCTCATAATTAATGGACTCTACCAATGTTGATCTGCAGCAAAAGAACAACAGATCGTACATCGCACGAGGTTGTTGATGCGGTGTTTTTTGGTTTGACTGTACAGTACTACAATCCGATTACGGACTTGTTAAATGATTTAAAAGGCATGGGTTCGCCAAGCAAGTAGGCCTATATACGTTTAATAAAAATGTACCTAAGATTGTCGTAAGCTCTTTTGTTCAAACTTGTTATTTATATAGCGATAATCCATCCGTTCCGGCATGCACGCTAGGCTTCTAGCCGGACCTCTAGCCTCGATCGATCGATGTCGCTGGTGGGGAATTTCCCCGCGATAAGAAATCGGCGAAATATGGCTCAAAAAACGGCCTACATTTTAATGTGATATCTTTAATGCCAGTGTAATTACGTATGGATAAAACAATATAAAACTCAATATTTTTCATCTAGAATAATATGTTAACTTGCGTAATGTAGCATTAACACGGAAATAGTTTATTTCGATCTTGATTGTTTTTGTTGGCTTTAAAAATGGTAGCTATATGGCTAGCCTAGGCATTTTTGCCTCAAAAAGCTAGGCCTACGTACGTTTATTTAATAAACCTTTTTTTAAACTTTTGTTGAAACAATTATAGCTAGTGTGAGCCTAGGGTACTATGAAAAGTGTTTAAAAGTCTTTTTGTATCAATTGTGTAAATTGTTTATTATTTTGCCGGCAACACATTTTTGGTCTGAAAAAAAAAAACTTTTCCTACCGACCTACCCATTTTTAGGATTTACCCAAAACGTGGCCAACACAATATTTTTTTTTTTTTTGGCCTTATGATCACCTTTCATTATGACCACCTTTCATTATGATCACCTTTCATTATGACCACTTTCATCATAATCACAGTTCATTATGGTTACCTTTCTTTATGATCACCTTTCACTATAGCCACCTTTCATTATGATCACCTTTCATTTTGATCACCTTTCATTATGGCCACCTTTCATTATGATCACTTTTAATTATGAACACCTTTTCATTATGAACACCTTTCATTATGAACACCTTTCATTATGATCACCTTTCATTATGATCACCTTTCATTATGATCACCTTTCATTATGATCACCTTTCATTATGATCACCTTTCATTATGATCACCTTTCATTATGATCACCTTTCATTATGATCACCTTTCATTATGATCACCTTTCATATAATTATGTATGATCTTTATTTATTTATTCTTTATATTGAGTTGCCTCTTCAGTCTAAGACTGTTCTCCCATATGGAACGCCTCCTCTGCCTTCAGTTCACATTTATCATGCAGTACACACCAATCGTCATGCAGTACACACCAATCGCCATGCAGTACACACCAATGGTCATGCAGTACACACCAATGGTCATGCAGTACACACCAATGGTCATGCAGTACACACCAATGGTCATGCAGTAGACACCAAACATCATGCAGTACACACCAATCGTCATGCAGTACACACCAAACATCATGCAGTACACACCAATCGTCATGCAGTACACACCAATCATCATGCAGTACACACCAATGGTCATGCAGTACACACCAATGGTCATGCAGTACACACCAATCGCCACGGCTGTAAAACTAAGACTATTTAACCTTCTTTTATGGAATTCAATGATTGCAATGGCCTCCTAGTCGCGCCTATGTCTCGCATAATAAATTATTGTATATATAAATAACAGAGCATTCACAGAGATGTGTAGCGGTTAAAATAAGTACAGTATGTCAAGCATAAAAGAAATCTTAGAGTCGATGGCCTTAGTTTTACAGCCGTCTTAATGATCACCTTTATATTCATCCTTTTCTGACAAGCTTTATGTTTTGTTTACACTTTATTTAACAGCAACAAATTGTGGCAAGCTATTGTTTCAGAGAATTGGCCAGAAGTTGAACGACTGTGTGCATCCGAACCACACCTTGTAAATACTATGTCAGACAGTGTAGGTTGTTGTTTTATATCAAATGATTAGCCTAAAAAAATGTTTTGATTTATACAAATGAAAACATGTACGTTATTTGGAACAAGGCAATCAAGATTGCCTTGTTTGGATTCAACCTTCACGAATGTTTTGTATTATAACTCTTAATGGCAGGCCTGTCTCTGCTGACCGTACATATAGAACGTTAAATAATGACAATTTGTGTTATAAATTCCGTGAATTAAAATTAAACTCTAATGAAATTTGATTTATATTGATGTATCAGTACAGCTAAAAATTACTACAACGTAACCCACGCTCCAGCTTCGTGGCCACGCGTGGCTACGAGGTATAATTGTTTTTGATCACGATCCTACGAACTGCATTGTTTTTTGATCGCGATCCTACGAGAGGCATTGTTTTGCCACGCGTCTATTGTTATGTGTTGTTAAAATGATTGAAAATACAGCAGTTACGCCCGATATTTTTTTATTTAGCTTAGCTAGCTATAGGCCCAGAAAAAAAAATCAACGAAGTACCACACATCCGCTATTAAATTCGTACAGAGTACCAATCTAGCATGCCATGCAGTGTAACTACTTGGCCTATATTACCTGTAAACGGCCCCTTTTTCAGCGGCGGGTAAGGTGATTTGATTTGATTATTTGGGTTAACGATGACCACTCCACTGAGCAAACCTTACCCGCCGCTGAAAAAGAGGCCGTTTTGACCTGGTTTGCCATGTTTATGATATTTCGTGTGCTAATCGAGTCGAATGCAGTTTTAATGATGCACTCTTGGCGTTCCATATCTGTTCGTTTGTTCGTGTCGACACATTCAGTATCAAATGGCGATATTTCTGTATTTTTTCAATCAATTGCTTGCTTGCGAGTATTATATAAGGTATGGTTTAGAGATATTTGGCTATGTTCGGCTTCGTGATGTTATACCACACTTAGGCCTAGTCTAGGCTAGACTGTAGGGGTCGTCGGTTTCGTGTTATGGGTCGTCCAATTAGGATTAGGCCAACTAGGTCGTCCAATTCGAGGTCGCCCAGTCGTTGGGGTCGTCCAATTCGAGGTCGTCGCTTTCTACACACCCCGTCACAGCACGCGGAGACCTGTGTAGGGGAATACCCTTTTATGTCAAGCAAACAACTATGCTCTGTGTTCGGCTAGCTCCAGAACCACGATGTTCAGCAGTTATCAAATAGAATTTATCTTGTAAATTTTAGTGTTAGGTTTTAGTTAAAATATATTTTAAATTCTTATGTCGGGGGTGGGGGATCCCCCCCCCCCCTGGTTACGGGCCTGCCTAACGGCACTCGTGCGGCCGGTGAACCTCAGTGAAGTGGGCCACGGCCAACTTTTTGTATCAACATGTTTGATTTGCGTTGTTTTTATCACATGTGATAATGAAATTCGCTCGACCACCGATGTTTCGCGTGATTTTTTTTTCGCTACCAGTTGGTGCACTCTTTAATGTGGGTCATAGGTTATTTGATTTTATTCAAAGAATATATTATTATTTTAGCGGTGTTGGCTGATTCCTTCGTATAGGGTCATATTTATAATTACTTTTTACGCAATCGTAGTATTATTTTGGGAGATATTGTTTTAAATCAATTTTTCTAGACAAACTCTCGTACGACGAAATGAAACGAAGCATTTTTATCAATATTTTAAATATTAACAATCGCTATAGGCTCTGGGCCTAGCCAACAAGGCCTGTAGTAGCTAGGGAAGACAGGCCTACTCGTAGAATTCGTAGATCCAAGGTGGGTTATTATATTGGCATTGTTCTCTTTTGATAGCTGGTAACAATGGTGTATATTCAAGACCTTCCATCGTAGGAAGCAAAGCCGATCGTATTATCGCGATCCAAAAACAATACCTTCCCGTCGTATCGCATGGGAACGCGTAGGAACGCGTGGCAACGCGATAAAAAAAAATACTTCGTGGAAGCGCGTGGGATCGCGATCAAAAGACAATACTTCGTGGGTTTGGCGATCATAAAACAATGCCCCACGCGTAGGCTAGGTTACGCGTGGGAACGAAGCAGTAATTAATAGCTGTACTGAAATAGTAATACATACTATAATCGTCAGTTGAGATATAATTAACTGTTATTTTCCATACAATAATAATGATTTACACAATAGATAGGTAGGCATATGTATTATCAACATCAACATACAATATCATAATATCAAATATAAAACAATTTTTATTCACAACAGTACGCTTTTTTCTGAATGAAATATTTAAGAATAAGGAAAAAGAAAATTATAATTCAAAGGATATTCATAATTCAATAATGATGATTATGGTATATATTTTATGCATAATTATTTATTTTTAATGTCTCTCTTCAAAACAAATTAAAACCTGTACATAATCCATATACGCATTGAGTCACTTTAATGTAATACTATGTATGTTTTTTCTTGTTAGAATAATCAAACGTTATTAATGAGGAGTGTGTGGTGGTATTATATTCCAGAAAACTTAGTAATTCAGCTGATTGCTCAAGCATCAGATGTTTGCCTGGAATACAGCTCGCAATATGTAAGGACAATCAGATAGAAAACACAACTAATGCGTATACCTTGATTTACCTTGATCTTGGACATCCTACCTTGACCTTGCAAATCATATTCATGTTTAGTTCCCTTCGTTGTTGGGTCTTTTATTAATGGAAAAGAAGTAACATACTCTTTCCCAGTGTAGGTTGAACTTCAGAAATAGTAAAAATTCTGTCCTTCCTACCTACAGTGCACAGACATGAAGACAGTTAATTAAAACAAATATGTTGAGTATCGTTATACGTTATGTTATTTTATATGTGACGATTGTTTTATGTAATTTTGTTGTTTGTTCACAGAGGTTATCTACTATTGTTCATTGCTTATCACAAAAAGGGTACTCGATCGCATTGAAACATGTTTTAGAACGAAACAGACAACACGTGAATACAGCAGATGGGGTGAGTAGAGTACACATTAATAAAACAACTTGCTTTAAAATACATTTAAAAGGTAGACGATCGACGTTCAATGCTATATGGTTATATAAGATAAGATAATGTGTTAATGTCATGGTCACAAACATATATTCTATGTAAATGCACTTCTATAAGCAAACTAACATAATAATGTAAATCAGATTGCCTATTATTGTATGTAGTTTAAAGACTGCTTACACACTAGGACGATAACGATCGACAATATAAGAAAAATATAGCCCTTTTTTACATAAAAAAATTAAATAAATAAAAGAGCCTTCTTGAACTATAAAATAACCATTTATGATTGATCAAATGACGTCATGATCAATAAGAACAATAACATCGTTGTATCGGTACGATATTATTGCTCTTACTAATTAAGACGTCATTTGATTGGACATGATAAATATCATTTTCATCAAAGACAGCATAAATGGTTATTTTATTTACAGAATGAAAAATCTTCTAATTTCTTTTGTTTTATGTTTATCTTTTTATCGTCGATCGTTATCGTCCTAGTGTAAATGGACATTTAAGCGATTAAAACTGGATTAATTAAAAATGCAATCATTTTCATGTACGCCTTCCACTCTTCCATCTACTCTCAACCGTTATAAGAGTTTTAAGAGTTCCACAATCGACTGTACAACACCGATGTATCTGATTAATCTCTGCCCGTACCTACAATAAAGACTTTGCACCGAAAAGATTAAAATTATTGGGGTATGTTTTCTTGCGAATAGTTATAGAACACGTTATTGACATTGATTTACATACTATTTTGCTATTTAATTACAGCTATTTAGCGATACACCATTGCATGTTTGTCTCGAATCACCGGATTTAACTTACAAGCAACATCATGATACTGCCATCTGCCTGATGACGTATGGAGCATCGTGTTCAACAAAACAATATGTAATCATCAAATATAATTATATTAAATTAATGATTAGTTTTTACTCAAATTAAAATCAGGTTTTTAATAAATTAATGTTTTTATGAGTAAACACTTTTTGACGCAATAAGCAGTAGACATTTAATGATTAGATTGCACAATTTAAATGTTGTGATAAAACAGTAGCTATACTTCAATTTGGGTCAGAAGGTACAGTATGCATGTTGAGCGTGTGAGTCATTAACGTGATATTTACAGATAGAAACATTTCAAATAAAATCACACAGTGATGTAATATAGCCTGTTTCTCCGTAAGCAATAACATCCGATTATAAAAAATTAATGGTTTCAGTCAAACTCAAACTTTATTCGAACAATGCTTTTGGATCAGAGGAACACGCTTATGCAACGGTGCGTTCTAACATTAACAATGCAGTTACAAAAATAAATTACATAACAATTAAAAAATTAATAAAAAACGATCAGTAGGTAAATTTAAATAAATAAATTTAGTATTGCAGCCACAAAATACTTAAATCAATGTAGATAATTTTTCAAGACTATCAAATATTGAAACTATTAGAAAAAGTATTTATTATAATGTGGATAAAATAAATAAATAATACTTAAAGTTATTAATTTACGTGATGGGCGGTAAATCTTAGTATAGTCTTCTATACCTCTATGCAGTAGTTAAGTATTGTTTACAAGGAAATAATATAAAAAGGTCATCAAGTAGTACATAATGTTGCTTTTCAATATTACCATTAGAAAAAATGTCCAAAAATGATCATACCCAAAATATACAAGATCATATACGTGAATTAAAATGTAAGTCTGTCATAGTAGCACGTTTTGCACATTAATATAAAAAGTGGTCTGTATTTTCTACTTTATGATTGTTAGGCTTACATAATTTGTAGAAACCAAACTGTGTTTTCCTCGACCATGTATTCATTAAATTGAATCGGTCTTATATTTATAAGTATTACTGTATGCTATTAATTAAAACTATTTGGTGTTTTAACTATTATAAGTAGGCTAGCCCTATAACGAATAATTTAATTTACTTGATTGATTACTTTAATTGATTACGAAATAGTTTTGTAAACATGTTTGCATTTATTATTTGTTTAGGAAAACAAAACACCGATTGATCTGTATAAAGAAAATGAGTGTTCAGGGTATGATAAAAAAACTAAAAAGGAAAAGAAACGAGAGCTCATACAACTGATAGAAGGCAAGTAGATTTTTTACACCTGACATTGTTATGTATTGTTAATTTATTGTTGGAAAATATAAATTAGGTGTGTGAATAAATGAAGTTCAATGAAACGTAAAAATCGTAACTGTCCATGATAGGTTTGTTATTATATATTAAACCGATGGTAATTCAATTCCTGTTGATATAAAAATAAACAGAAATTCGTTTAAGCTTCTGAACAGACGAAAGGACAACTTATTGATCAATAAACTTGTGACGTTTACTGAATCATTAAAAATTCAAGATAAGCTGGTTTATCAATCTGTTTTGTGCCATTTTGCTGGAAAAAATAAGAATTAAAACGTTTTTAAACTTGAAAGGTTCTATACAATTAAAAAAGTATTGGATCCAAAAAGGACACTAAATAACTTTGAATCATAGCAAACAACAAGATAAGTTGTTAAGTGGTGATATGGATAGTATAACAACGTGCTTGAGGCATTTATTTATTACTGATTATTCTGTTCTGATTCTAAGCTTTAACATGATTTAAAGACGCATCCTAATAAATTAAACATTTGCTATAAAATTGCGTCTTACATAGTAATCATACCACTGGTCCAAATGCTTACAGTCTGAACAATTAATTTAATATAACAGTTTGTTATTTTCGGAAAAAATGATCTTTTTCTTTGATAATATAAATACATGGCACCATTAATTTATTATCCAAATATTTGTGTCTTAGAGTTTTCAATTCCAGCTGAAGTAATTGCTAGAGGTAAGGAAGCAACTGCAGTTTTCAAAGAGGCTCTAAAAAATGGTACAGTTACAATAGTCAATTCAAGAAGTATGTTCCTTGGGAAAGAAGGAGCTGGCAAAACAAGTTGCGTGAAAGCTATTCTTGGAAAAAGGTATGTTTGTTTATGATAATATGTAGATTATTCTACTGAATTATTCTATTGCGTATAGAATTGTCGGCGAATTATAATCCTAGACCTAACAGAAGATTAACACAATATTCCTAATGTTGTATTATTATAATTTAAACATTGTTGGTGGTCGTCAATTTTAGTGAAGACAACTTGAGGAATCCTATACTTAAAGTTCATGTTTCATAGTGTAGAGATGTCCAAAAACGTCTCAAAACAGCAGTTTGATGAAGCTTTGCCTAGGTAAAGCACAAAGTCAACATGCTTCAAAACAGTTAATTTCAATAATAATTATGTAAACATTATATTATGACTGTTTAGTAATGTATATTATCGTTTAGATTCGATCCCAAGGAACAGTCTACCGACGGAATAGTTGTCGCAAACACACTGGTTGAAGCGTCAGGAGACGATTACCAAAAGTGGCAGGAACACAATATTGACGGTATTGAAAAAGTATAGTGTTAAAGGTTCTTGGTTGGTGATTTTCAAAATTAGTTATTTATTGGGAACTAGATCTAATGAAACAGATTTTTTCCAATTATTCATTTCTAATATAGCATGATATATTGCATCGATGGAAGATCGCAATAATGTTTATGCCGACCATTATAAGATTGTTGGTATCTTTAACATACTATATACAGAAAAAAACACTTACATTCAGTGTGAGGAATTAATGGTACAAAAACAATTAATATTTACCGAATTAGCACCTGAAAGAATGTAATGATGGTGGTAAATACCTTCTAAAATTTACTAAGCCTGAATAAACATCAGTTCGAGTAAAACAAGGAATTTAATTGTTTAATTAAGGGTAAATTGGTATTATAAACCTGTTTGTTGGAAGAAGGTTTATCCCACATAATCTATAATGCCTCCTTGATATTACGTAGTTGTAATATAACGTTATTATGTATTTTATAGTAATTCAATTATCGAATGAGATTCGAGAAGAAGCAGTGACAGAATATGTGGCAAAACAATTACTACAAAGAAAATCTAGCACGACTTCGACATCATCCATCGAATCTGATCAGATAGAGAAACCGGCTGAAGTTATGGTACTTTTTTCTCTTCTACTACAAATTATTAGAGTATTATTTGTTGAAGAATTAGACGAAATGTTAACTTATCTTTCTGATTATTCGTAGGATGTTTTAAAAGAAGAGGAGGAATTGAATCTAGAGGAAAAGGGTATAATTATTATTGTCCGTTTTGTATTTTTATTACGATCAGAATTATCATCAGTATCGTTTGTATTTTTAATGATGAAATAGAAATAAGCAAATAATGTTGTATTTGCCTTAGATGACAGAGGAAATACACTGGCAAAGAAGTTTCCTGAACAAATTCACAAATTACTTGTTAATAAAATCAGCGATAAACTTGACACAACGGCCCACACCGGTGGAAGACAGACAGTTGGTGTGCTTGGTAAATTAAAATTTTGGGCATCCGGAGACAAGCAGCAGACATCGAGCCGAACTACTAAACCTCAGAATATTAGTAGCATTTGGGATTATGCAGGGCAGCTGACATATTATATAACACACCGAGTGAGTAGCAACAATACATGGTCAAAGTTTTACCAATATTTAATCTTTTGTATGATTTATCTTTAGTTTTAGGTCGAAGGTAAAAGCGGGAGGTATCAGTGTTATTTGTGTGGTTTGCCGTTCAATTACTTTATTACAGTACACTTTATTCCGTTTAGTTGTTCCTGACAGGAGGCGTTACGTACATTGTAGTGTTCAGTGCAGTAGATGGACTCCATGAGATGGTAAAAATAAGGGATGTAAATCAAAGTACCAACAAGAAGAAAGCTCCAAAAGATTGTGTAAATTTATATATTATGATTTGTTTTCTTTTTGAATTCTAAGGGAAAGTTGTTACTCCCAGCCATTGTGCCCCAGTTAGTCGGTTGACATTAGCTTATCAAGCCGAAGTTTCCTCTTCTTACCGTTTGAAAAGTAATTATAAATTAATTTGCGGTAATATATGACTAGCTGTTTAGAATGTCTTGTGCCTGTAGATTATAGTTATTGTACAGTTATTTATTGTTTTCAGGGATTTTGGGGAATGACGAATTTGGGAATGACTGTTTTCTGGATAAGGTCCATTTATGAATACGCCGTGGTGCGGTATAGGCCTAGCATAGAGAGAAGCTTAAACGGTGTAGTTTTACCGCCCATTATACTAGTCGCTACTCACAAAGACAAAGTTAAAGGAAGAAACGAAGCTGAGAAAATTGCCAAGGTAAGTGACGTATAAGCTTGATAACATTTATTTAAAAGATAAGTTATGTATATTTAGATTTGAGAGGATTAGCTTTTTTACCTTCACTTTCTCTACCCTAAAAGAGAGATGAATGAAAATAATAAGAATACTATTAAAAGATCACCAAAAGATAATGCTGTTTGAAATACATTTTAAGATTAGAAATACATTTTACACCAATAGATGCAATACATTTTTAGAATCAACGCTGTAATGAATTTTAATTCACAACATAATATTTCTATCAGTAATACATTTAATAATGGTGCCTTCAATATGAAGAAACTGTATTCTCTCATCGACTATATTGGACTTATAGTATAATTTATATATACAGTATATTGTACTGGTTATATGAATACATGTTTAATTATGTTTGATATTACAGATTAAGGCTATGGGGCAAGAAATACTTGAAGCTATCAAAGACACACCATACGAAAAACACGTAGATCCTGAGATATACATGGTAGATAGCAAATCTGGTAGAGGAATTGAGAAACTCAAAAAAAGAATTGGAATTTTCATGAATGAAATGAAACGAAAGATTCCAATCAAGTGGGTTGATTTCCAGACCAAGATACAAGAACTTGGTAAAACAAAGCTGTTGTTGTCCTTAAATGAGGTAATTTAAAGTCAAATAATTGCAATGTTTTTCTTTCAATCAAAGATTTTAGTAATTTAATATCGGGAAAAATGTAGGCGTAATTACTGCTGATAAAAATAACCACTTTGAAGGAAAATATTATTGTGAAACTGAAAAAAGATTCAAATTGTTTATATTTATGACCCGGAAGTGTGACAAATTGTCTCCTTCACTTCTAAAAAAATGCGAATACAATTTAGGCCTATATATGCCGTTCATTCCTGTTACACAGTGGTCAACGCGCAACACGAGACGTATAGGCTGTTTAGTTGACTACGCGTTCGAAAATCAATATTTACGCCCTAGTTTATGTATCAAAAATAATTTATTGAAAGTGTTCCATTACCTCCTTCTTCTAGATAACCAAAATCGCAAATGAATGTGAAATTGGTGATTCAGAACTGACTATGGTTCTGGACTACCTGAATGACACAGGGAATATTCTGTACTCTAAGAATGAAGAGAAATTAAAGCATGTAGTGCTAATAAATTTACAAACGATGGTTGAAATGGTGACAGAAATCTTCACTGACAAAATACCAGACAGCATCGGCGGAAAGGTAAGTTGACATCTTGCCCAGCTTGTTTAGAATGAGATGTGAAAGATAAACTAATGAAATTATCATAATTCGAACATTAAAAAGCATTTTATTGTTTTGACATCTCTGTTACTGCCTAACTTCTGTTTCTGAAAAAGTTTGTTATAAATAAAGTGATTGTTTGGCATAAATACGAATCCAAAAAATAATAGCTGTGATAAAAATAAAATAAATTAATGCTAGTATGTACTGTATGTCTATTACAGGCAATTGATACATGTGTTTTTATGATTCATAGTTATCTATTAATTTTTGTAGTGTATGTTGTTTTTTATAGTGGTCTAGATTAAATCAATTATGGGAAAGATTTAATGTCGAGGGAATTCTGGAAGAGGAATTAGTACGTCATTTATGGCGGAAACTGATTGAATTAGATGAAAGCTATTTGGATATCTTCTTAGATGTATTGAAGATGTTTCAACTTGTATTCGAAACGCAAACTGTGACGGTGAGCTTTTGTTGTTTCTTAACCATTTATGAATTTACACTGGGTAAAAAGCCATTTAAAAATGGTTTCAATATGGACACTTCTAATTCTTACTGTCATTTTACAATTTCTACAACATTTCTTAACATAAATTATCTTACAATTGACCTCGAAGATGGCGGGAAACAATGGGAGACATATTTTAATTTAATAAAAAGTAGTGAACAAAATCTCTTTTATAGGATGAGGAAAATGACAGTGACCGAGTGTTCCTGGTTCCTTCTCGGATACAAATTAGAGACGATGCATTGGAAGTAAAGGAAGATTCGAGTAACATGGTGTCGATCTATTTGACTACCCCCAAACCTATGGACTTTCTTCCTGACGCCGTCTACCACATGTTGATTGTTGAGTTCCTACACCTCTCGAAGATTAAAGGACGGAGAAGTGATGATTTTCAATTATACCAAGATCGTAGTGATTTTGGATTTGATAATCACGTTGTCAGTTTTGGTGCCGTTGAACATAAAGAGGATAACAAGCAAAGAAGACGACAAGTTAACGCATTGAAGGTGCGTATTTATTTTTGGCTACCATCACCACACCAAAGTTCTAAGTCAAAATCTGAGCACATCGTTCACATTAGTCCTACGAACAGAGAATTTTTCTATTTGTTAACACCCACTAAACAGCAATCATTTGCAAATTACACGATGAAGGTTTGTGGAGCCTCAGCTGGTGGTTAACGTGCTTTCGTTTTTAGTTTCTGCCTCAACCTAATAGGAAAAAAATAATGCTCCCTCCATAAGCCTCAATTAAGCCCGATATAATTCTACTCATCCTGTAATTAGCAAGATGTGCATAATATTAACACAAATGATGGCAAATACACACATACAAACTACTGTAAATTATGTACGATGTTACAATTGCTCAGGCTTAGCAGTCTCATTTGATCATTGGCAGCCAGGCATATTAGCAATCATTAGCAAAGTGTCAGTGTCAATTGTTAACACTATACCTCGTTCTTTTGCACTCCGCGAATGCGCCGCAGTTTAACATATTGCCTTGTTACTGTTACAAAAGTAAGCCTACCTATGAAAGTTATAGAGTCCAATATTATTTATCTCTTCTGACCATTTGTTTCTATCAGTAAATCACATTTATAATATCGAAATTTCCATAATTTATTCATTTAAAACAAACTATTTATGTATAATTTCTTTCGTCTAACTACGAACATTTTATGAACTTTCTAATTTATAAATATAGCAAATTTTAAACGTGAATAATAACAACAATAATTCATGATGATTGACTATTGTGTTTTTCAACAGTTTCAAATAACACGCAGAGATGAAATTAGCAAAGATGAGAGAGGTACTACCAGGCTGATAGATAGACCACAACCAGCTTTTTGCAAAGAGGTAAGGCAAGCCAAACCTACATCGTTCTATGTATGATGATGTACATGATGTTGACCTAATTAAGATTGAAATTGAAATAATTTGTCATATTTCGCACTATGAGAAATAGAAATTCTAAATGATATACAACATCGGTAATACAAATAAACATTTATATTATCACGTAGGTTTTAGACTTTCTACAGAAGCATTTGGAATCCAAGTGTACAGTCGGCTACAAACTGTCCGTGCTCTGCATAGCGTGTGAATCTTCCAAGCTACATTTCCATGATCTACAACGATGTTTAGACAACCCGACTGTTCCATGTGGAAAAAACGCAATGGTTACACAAGGCTTCAGAAAACTGTTTTTAACAGGTGATTATCAAAAAAAATGTACAATTATTCGGCTTTTTATGTAACGAATTTTACGTCCACCTTATGTAATATTAATGCTTATTTTGAATGGAACAATATTTTTTTAGGTACAGAACGGCCCGACGCAGAACCATTTACACAGTCGAGTCAAAACCCAGGTAATTTACAATGACTTTTTTAATAATAAAAATTAGCCATCGTCAATATCAAAAGTGAATTCGGCCTATAAACAACTTAATAAATATATGTGTTTATATAATACAGGATCATTCGAAACAGAATTTCAGCAAATGCTGGTAAATACGTCAGACTGGTATGATGAATACGGTTCACTTGACCAGCTGAAGATGTTGTGCAAAGACCTGATACGACCTTTCAACGATCTACAGAAGGCTAAAAGCACAATGGAGGTGTTTAAGTTAATGCAATCCGCCGGTTATCTTACTGCTACTAACTTTGAAGTTGTCATCGACGTAATCAATGTCACTGGTAAACAGGGTGTTCTGGAGGAAAACAAACTGCTGAAGGACACTTACGAAAAAGCCGACGATCAGGTAAAATCGTTCACACCGTATCGACAAAAACTGATTAACTTCGGTAACAAACTTTCAGAAGGCAATGTAACAACACTGGTTAACCTAGAGAAGGTTTCCAAGAAATACGACGGCAATCAGTGGACTGTGATATTGGATCTTGAACAAAGGGGTATCCTAAATAAACACAAATTGGAACCATTTATCGAAAAGTTGAAGAAGAATGAGTTAACATTAGCCGCTGAAGAATTAGAAGATAGTGACGAGTGTTAATTGTGTGAATACAAAATGGTTTACCGGTACCTAAATATAGGAAAGTCTTAAGATATGTTAGTACATAGACTGTACCATGTGGTTTCTGTTCTGATTTAAGTAGCAAGGTTTTAGACAAAATTATTTAAATTTAATTTAGAAATATATGATAGTTGCTCGCTTGATACAGGCTATGTTAGTACCAGGCTAGGTAAAGAATAATGTGTAGAATATACATCGAGCCTTATGGCTTGGTTGCTGACTTACTGGCTTTACGATGAGTAGTCTTCTGACTGCTCCACTGTGCTGCTTTGTTTCATGATGTAGAAGTCTCAATCCAATAATCAAAGGCAGATTTCACAAGGAATATTGGTACACCTCAGAGAGACAGGTTAAGCCCATTATTATTTGTCACCTACCTACTATTAACTCAGTGTAATATCTTGATGACATTGATTTCACCTCTCGACATCAACTAGCGCAGCATCGATGACATCGAACGGCTTCTCGCTAAATTCAATTTTGTTGTCAACAAAGATAAAAACCAAATTCACCTGTATCAGGAGACAGACAGCAGAGTCCGAACGAGAATGGCGGCAGGTAAAGCAAGTTGGCTTTTTTTATTGGGAAGAAAGATAAGAAGCTGTCAGCAGAACCCTTCAGAAAACTAAACTAAACTAATTAAAATGTTAAGGGAAAAAATATCTGAATCTCTACAACTCACTCGTGAAACCGATCTTACTCTATAACTGGGAAGTTTGGTCCAACTAAGATTGACGTAACAAAGCACACCTTTCAGTTTGCATAAACACACTGTATAATTGTCATTAATATTAGTAGTAAATTTAATGGATGGCAATGTAATTATGGTTTGATATACAACATTTTAGTGGTGGATAATTTAAGGTGTGTCGTTAAAGGTAATGCGGTGGTATATTAGTTTTTTACCATATTTTCATTCTAATTTTTCATAAACAGTATAATCATCGATACATTGGTATTATGTTTTATATAGAAATATATGACAAGTAATTACTTTGATTCAGCATGTTGGGGATTGGTCATTTAAAGTTTGTTTTTAAAGGTAATGCGATACTATGTGTAGTATCTTAGCTTATTTTCTTGAATATACTTTATATTTTGATTAGTTATTTTTTCATTTTCATTTTACATAACTATATAATATTCATTAATATTATTAGTAAGTTTGATTAAAAAATGTATGAAAATTTCATTACTATGCTTTGAAACAAAATGTTGGTGATGGATAATATAATGTTTGTCGTTAAAGGTAATTCGGTGGTATATTCGTTTTTTATTATATTTTTCATTTGAATTAGTTATTTTACCATGTTTCTTTGCATATATTCATTGAAATTATATGTTGGTTTGATTTAAAAATGTATGACAATGTCATTGCTTTGTTTCAGTCAGCATGTCGATGTTGGGCCATTTAAGGTAAAGTGTACTATATATTTGGTGAATTGGTTTATTTTTTTGACTATATTTTTCATTTTAATTAGTTATTTTACCATGTCCATTTGCATAAATTGTCATTATGTTAGTTTGATTTAGAAATTGGTTGTGATTTATTTAGTGATTGATCAGCTTTGTGTTTAAGGTAACGTATGTAGACCTCCGTAATTGTATATATTGTCTTTATTATACTTGTTATTTGTACATATTCATTTTGAATATATATTAGAATGTATACACACTTGTTATCCATATTTTTGTTTCTTTTTAAAAAACTATTATAATGTATTAACATTACAGTTTGCATACTGGAAAAGTGTGTATGTATTCCTTGTTACAATTAAGGTACAATGATATTGATTACCTTACAGTACTTAATATAACAATGACTAAACTAGTAGTTTGTGTTTCTCTGTCTACAGCAAATCATCTGCTATTCTTTCTTAACCCATATAACGGAATTTATAAGTAAAAATGGTTCTATGCCATGATCGTTAAATTCAGCACTATTTACCGAAATACTAAAACATGAAAAGCATACGTTTTAAACAGAGCAGGTTAATCTTCTGTTAAGGTAAATAGCAACAGTCCTACATTTGAATCATAAAACTAACCGGATATAGTATACATTTGCGTGAAGCTATTATGCTAAAACCAAGTAATATAATACAAAACGTATAATTCATTACGATGGATACATAATAATAAAAAATGATATAATGATACTATATTTCGAATACTTCAGACAGCTGAGGCTTGCTATATATTTCCTACGTTTGTTGATTTATTAATCCTTAGGCTTATCATTGTGTATTATAACTTTATAAATCAGCTATCTACGGTTTTACACTTCCCAAGTAAATAAAATAAAATAATGTATGTTTTATCTCTGTTCCTGATTCGTACATTCGAGAACTTCTGAACTTATCTACGGTTTTACACTTCCCAAGTAAATAAAATAAAATAATGTATGTTTTATCTATGTTCCTGATTCGTACATTCGAGACTCGTGATGCTGTCACATCGTACAACGTTCAGGGTTAAGATAATTCACGATAAAGTGATCTCTACAGTGAATATTCTATTGGTGGGTCAACTAAATTTAAGGTAGTCGTCTCGGTCACAATATTTTGTTGTTCTTCTTCTTGTGTAGTTTTTTTGTAAACAAAGCAACACCCTTTTTAAAACCGACTAAAATGGATGTGATATATAATGCGAGGGTAAGAGTCTACATAACCAAAATGTAGATTTGTATTATTCTTGTTTCTATTATATGAATTAAGGTGGTAGAGTCAAGTGAGAAAGGGAATTGGCTGGACCTTTTTTACTTCTTTCTTTTTCGAACAATAACAGAATGATGTGTATGCCCATCGTTTACTATGCCTACACGTTGTTTTAAGTTCAGGCCTCGCGTGAACATACTGGGTATTGATTCGCCAAGGCAATCGTTTGGAATCCATCCTTCTTTGTTGTCTTTAAGATTTACAGCTCGTACCCAACCTATTGAAATGATAAAAATGTAGAATTAAGTAAAAAACGTATATGTTACTTTATTTTAGGTCAATTATATTACAATCGATTGATCGATATATTTATGCTTTCAAGTATATGCCACCGTTGACTACGCTGTCGTACTTACTCTACCTATTTTTCTGTTATGCTTATTTTACGATATACGAACTGTTTCAGAATTTTGTATTTTACAAATAAAACGACATACTGAGAATTCAACGTAACAGCAAGTAATACATTCTAGGCCAATATCCAATTCGTGTGATATGAGAAATAATTAGGTTACTCTACTGTAGGCTATATTATATCTGTTATGATATGATGATAAATAAAGCATCATTATATACGTACCAGATGTTTTATCAGTCAATTCTACCTCGTCACCAGCATTCACTTTCAATTCACCTCTGTCACTTCCAAGAAAATGTTTAGCAATCTTGTACTTGGGTCTACCTGCAACATAAGTTTGAGAGGCTTTAGTACGCTGAACTATGGGCGTCAACATAACCATTACCATCCTTTACCTTACTATCCTCAATATACTGCAAACTTAAACAATATTATAATGTTGAGAATTTTTCTTTAAGAAGAATGCTTACTCCATGTTGCATATTGTTCTCCGTCGTCACCAGAGGGTCCGGATAAGGTTTTCCGCCAGAATTCGAAACTTCTGCAATATTAAAATAGTTGAAGTTTATCAGTGACAAATACTTTAATGACATCTAAAGCAGATTGGCATGACGTTATCATAAATTCATCAGCATATTCTCCCGGTACTTTTAGAGACGATGACCTTCGGGGAAGCTTGGTGTCAAGCGACAGCTGGCTTGCCGAGAAGTTGAAAGCCAGAGGCTAAGAAACTATAGGCTATGTTTATTGTCTATAGACATGGAAATCGGGCCCGTTCCAACATGAAGAGTTTTCAGTAGCATTTAGACATTTATCTATTCACTTTTAATAACATGTTTTAATAGTAAACACGTTTACAGATGACTTCAATGTTGCTAGTATAAGTATTTATCGTACATGACCAAAAAACAACAAACCTGTCTTGCGAAGATTCCCAACAAATATAATACTTCATTCTCTCACATGTATCCTTGTGCATAACAATCAAGAACACATTCGTTGGCAAACCGTTCTTCTTTGGTACTTTAAACGGATATGTTTCGCTGGATGGCTTCTCAACTTCAACAAAATTCTTGTTGGCACAATCGATGAGCTTATACTTAACACTAAATATAGGAAATGGTTTCTATGTATAATTTGTTCGTTTTAAATCAAATAAAAACATAACTTCATTCCGTTCCAATGGCAAAAATAAAACACGAATAACTAAATTTTGTCAACCACTTCAACCCAACAGTGGAAGACCCAGCTGATAAAATTTCTTTTCTTATAATAATGTTGCCACTTTTGCTATATTTGAATTGCATTTAACCACCGCACATAACCGTACAGCAGACATGACCTACCTTAAAACTGCTAAACGACTGTGTACAATTTAATTCTGTGTGCTTACCAAATTTTTCTGTCTTTCTTGTATTGTTTTTCGTTGATAAGCATCATCACTCGTTCGAATGTTACCAACTTTACATTCGATTCTAACTTTTTCCAGTCTTTGCCACCTTTTTTCTTGCATGAATACACTATGACGTCATTCCAACTTTCAACCCAGCTCTCATTACTAATAAGTTTCTCTGCCTATAGATAACATCATTTATCATTTTACTAATGAATTTTGAAGCATAATAACCTCATAAAGTATATTGCTTAAATAAAAAGACATGATGTTTCTACAACTTTACCTCAGATAAAGTTACACCTTCAGTTTCTTCAAACTCCATTTTATGAAGAATATTTGAGACGTGTTTATGTTCTTTCTCTTGCAATTTACTATCTTGTTCTTCACATTCTTTGATAATGACTTTCATATGTTGAACAAGATCACGAGCCCATCTTAACACTTTTTCATCCGGGTTACAATATTTCTCAATTGCTTCTTGAAGTCTCTTAACACAAAAGTTACAATAACAGCAATACAATAAATTTAACATGAGGTAGATTGTGCTTAAATACTCGTTAAATAGAAATCAGTTGGCGAAAAGTGAAAAACATGTTTATACCATATAAATAGTATTTAATTTTAGGTTTTGTTTTTATTTGATAAATTTAATTAACGAGTATAATCCTCATTTTAAAATAACTAGATCACTGTTCAAACTTCTCAATCTTATCTTATGAATAATTCGTTCTAAGAATTAAAATATTCGTTCACATTTAATGACTTAATGTAACTTATATTATAGTGGTAATTATTTTCGCTAAAAAATAATGTTTATCTTACTTTAATATGTAGGTTGAAATGTTCGAGGAAGTAACACGGCTTCATCAGAAATTTCTGTAAGTCATCTTTCGGTGTTTCTTGGCTTTTTACGACTTCAACAAATGATCTCCTTCTTTGCCTAAAATAAGATTTATGTAATAAAGTAAAGAATCTATGGCGATAAAATAACTAATATACATACTGAATATGGTGTTCTGAAATCATCAATATATCCTGTTTTGCATATTTCACTATTGTTTTACTGTGAACATTATTTTTACAATGTAATTATGTAGTTAAATAACAATAATATGTTATTTTTATATTTTATTCAGAAAAAACCGTGTAAACAACACTTAATTCTAACCTCAGATATGACAATGTAGATTCTTGAAATCTCGAATTAACCGTATAATCTTTAAAATCCTTAAGATAATTAGTGGCTACAACGTCAAGTAGGAGCTGGCAAATATCATAACAATTGTCCCGGTTGCATTTGTTTAAATCGTTTAATAGGCTGCAAACATAACGGTAATAATCAGTTTGACAAAAAAGTCATCACAAAGGTACATGCAAAGAATAATTATGCTCACTTTATAGCAAAGATTCGTACAATTAAATTTGCTCACTACACTTACTAACAATATAGAAATGAGGAGATTTAACAACTAATTATTATTGAACTACAGAAACAGAAACAGAATGTTCAGTAACTTTAAAAATTATAACAATGTGGAAATTTCAGCCAGAAAAGATTGAGGTCAGACTAAATTCTTACTCTTCAATAACACGTACTGTAGTTTATCGGCTTCCTTAATTTTTTGACTAATGAGGCTTCGTATTTTAAGCATACATTTGAATAATAGTTAAAGCCAAAAATACATTTATAGGTAGGTGGCTTACTCATTGAAAAACTTGATGAGTTTTGGAATTCTCGCAAATAGTCTTCTGTATTCTCCTTCTTGTAAAATACCATTCTGTGGATTCAGTGCTGCATTCGTGACGTAACGACTATTGAGGGCGTTTAAGTCGTCTAAACATTCTCTCACATAAATGACAATTTCATTGAAAACCTTTGTAAAAAATACCACGTTCAATTTTGTTTGTTAGTACCGGTACTCAAGATTATTTAATTATATAAGATATGTGTGTCTTCTCAATTGTTTCACTAAAACTAAAATACATGCTTACTCTGGCTATCTCTATCTTCTGAATGTCCCTGAATCATAAAATAAAAAAAAGTTATTTAAAAGAGGCCTACGAAAGAAAAGTTGTACAGGTTATGTAAATAAAAATGCAAAAAACGTTCGATTGTATTTATTTGTTAATTTATTTATAAGGTTTCGTTTAGCGTGATTACGCCTTCAAACTCTTCTGTTTTAAATGAGAGGTATATTATTATGGGTGTCTGGCAGTCATGGAACACATTCTAGAGTATGCCTACAATGTCAAAACAATTTCAAAATGTTTCATCAGTATTTTCTAGCTGATTTCGATCAGTTTTGTGACTTGTAAGACCTTCTATAAATTCCACCCGCTGAGTTTGTGAAGCATAGTTTGCCTGTACTCACCCATAACGTGTTTTAACATAGGTCTCATCTAAGAAAAATAATAACATACAGTCAGGATAATAAAAATGTAGAAATTATCGAATTCCCTTTTAAAAGATAAAGACAAAATAATTATTTTACCTGACAAAAGGATAACAAAGGAATAATATTTTTTTAAAATTTTGTTGGTACTCATTCCAACATCGAGACATTTTGGTTTTTCACGGTACACCACTGCATAACAAAAAAATTGCATTTACCTGCTTCGGTTTCCAAATTGTTTCGTGAAGGTAGGTCAGGTTTTTTTTCTTTCTCGAATGACAATGGTCTTGTTTTGGCCTCGGCATCCAATGGTGGAGCAATATCAACATAAGCATATGCATCATCATATATACCTTCTTCTACACTGTATATACACATTAATACTCATAATAGACTTAATGTACTTCAGGGAACAGAGACGAACAATATGTATTATTTGCCTCATACAGAATAACTTTATACGTCCCTTACCTAATGTAAACTTCTCAAGATTTTTTTAATTTACATTATAAACTGTGAAAACAATTTTCTCCTGGCTTTAGTAGGCTTATTAATAAAAGGCGTAAATTTAAATTGGTGTATATTTTTTATTATTTTTCAAATTACCACTTTTGTCTACTTACTAGTTGGCTTGATACTGACTGTCTGATAATTGTTGCACCTCTTCCGTCTGCCTATTACCATCATAACTGTCCCTTTGATCAAACGTAGAGCCAATACTTTGGCGCTTGTTTTTATGTGTCGCTAATTCAGAAGGTTCTTTTTCCTGCAATAACTTAACAAAGCTTATTATATTCAATCAATACTTGCAATAACAATGTATCTCTACAATTTGCAACACTATTAAAAAATGCATGATGATGTAAACAAAATTAATGTACACATTTACAATGCTTATGAGATATAGCTGCAACGGATAATAATACAGTAAAAACAAGTACCAGAACAACAGTTTAGTTTATCTTACTTTATTCAGGTTAACTTCTGTATCTTTGCTGTTAAGGAAACGCCGTTTGAAAGCAATCACACCTCCAAACCTTTGACCAAGAATTGTCTTTCGCTTTGAAAATTCCTCAACACCGATTCCAACCGAATCCCTGAACAACAGAAATAATAAATATATTTATAGAATGCAAGATGCAAGTTGATAATTATATCCGATTTTATTTCATTCGTAGATTTAAATGATTTACACTTTATTGCGCTTTCACTTACATTCGCTGAGAAGATGCATTTTTATTGTACTTATTTATAGATTTTGTTGGCATCTAAAATGTATAGATGTTACCTTTTTTTCTTATTCGAGGTTCGCTCTCTTACGTTGATTCGTTCGAGTCTTGCTTTAGACCTGACATTTACCATTATCTGGTATTCATTTTCAAACTGTTGTCCTATTTCTCTTGGTATCCAACCAACTTTGTTGTCGTGTAATCTTTGTACGCGAAACATTACTGAAACATAAAACTAATTTTAAATCTAGAATAACAACATTTACTCAATAGTTTACTCTCTATGTTGTTTATAGGAACATTACTTGAACTCAAGACTAGGCGCGGTACAGTTAATGTTGATGCTGCTTTGTGGGCCTACGCATTGCATAGTATTCCACTATCAATTACAAATACTAGTAACTCAGAAGTTCATACAACGTGAGTTGCAATGAATCAATCAATAACAACGGATGTAGAATGAGGATCGCAATCAAAACACATTATTTCGTAGGTTCGCGATCAAGAAACAATGACCCACGCGTAGGCTACAAAGGGTTACGCGCGCGCGGGACAAGCAATAATTAATAGCTGTAATACTGAGTAATCGTTACCTTCATCTTCAGTTTCTTCAATCACCTCAACTTCATCTTCAAAAGTAAACGTGGCATTAGTTAATCGGTCAGTATACTGTTGACATATTGAGTACATCGGTCTACCTGTATAATATAATAATATAAGTTTTGTTTGATTTCAATTTGTTTATGTAGTGTATTATCAGGCAAAAGTTTGTTTAATTTAAGTTTTTTCACTTTTATTTTTACTTTTTAATTTTACATAAATGTGCTTAGGCCTATACATTAAAAAGTCAAATAATATATTCTCTCTAAAGACTCAATTTAGAGTTAAGTCCAATGGTTAATGCAGGTTACAAATTTTCTTTATTGAGCTAATCGGTGTCAAAATATTATTACAAAATTGTTGTTTGATTATACGAACTTACTCCATGTTGCATAGATACCATTTTCTGGAATTACTATGGCCTTTTCCCATTCTTTCACCTGTGAACTATTAAGAAAAATCATGATGGAGTTAAACATTGGTTTGGTGGACATAATTTAGTTTCCTCAAATAATAAAATACAGTGTAGCAAACGTTCATTTCACATGGGCTAGTTTCCTTTTGCTAGCATATTTATTACTGCATTTAAACTAAAAAATACTATAAAAACATAACTGAGAGAAATTATTGATTTAAAAGAGTCATCAGTTCATCAGTCGCCAAATGTAGACAAACTAATATAGTTTATATGCTTATACTGGTAGCCGCTTCAATGCATATATGGCTGATATTGGATATTCACGTTTTATTGCAAAACAATTTAAAACATTAACAAAACCAGTGTTACTTACTTAGTTGCGACTTTGTCACCCGTAAAAGCTAATACGTATTTGGTAGTTAAACATAGAGTCTTAGTTTGTCCAACGAGCTTGTAAAAATACAGTACAAACGTATGTGGATGTGGAGACGCTTTCTTTGGTAGTTGTTCGAAATCAACGTAGTTTCTGTTACAGCATTCCAGTAACTGGTATGATGTGCTTTTACTTTAGGTTTAGAATGAGTAAAACATTGGTTACATATAATATTGTTCAACTTTTTAGGCCTAAATCAACTGCATGATTATCTATCAATCAGAAGTAAAATAGCAATATTGATATTTGATTTTTACCGTTTGTCTTATCTTGCTACTTTCTTCAACTCAACAAGAATACAAATGAGAAGAGATATCTTATAGAAATATTATCCTAGAGACAGGAGATGTAGTTATATCATCATAGGCAATTAAAAGGAATAATTCAGCTGGATTAAAATAATACGTTTAGTCACCTTCTTTTAGTTTCTTCTGCTGTTGTCAAAAGAACAAACTTTTCGAATACCACCAAGTAAACTTTGTTGCCAGGATAAGCACTTTTGCCGTATTTAGATTTCTTTGGCATGTTTACGTTTAAAAAAACCCCATGCACCTTTGCGTAATCCTCGGCCAGTATTAAGGAAGCCTACAATATAAGAAGAATATAATCTAGTCATAATTATTTTGATGATAATGATATTATAACTAGTAGTACAGTAATAATGATGTACTATTAGTTGCTAACAGTATACTTACAATAATAAATACTTACAAACATATTTCACAAGTTATCGAAAAAAGTGAAATATGCATCAATATTTAGAAGTAGAAAAGTCAATGCAATTTCTAATAAAACTAGTTTTGCCAAGAAAGTACAATAAGGTAAATGTACGATAAAACATAATCTATTAAATTTAGTTAACATTAAATATTAAAGCTATTGTAATAATATGAATAAATAAGATTCAACTTTACTTCTTCACCAATGAGTCCAAACTCGTTTTTTGGAAATTGTATCTGTTCAACGATTTTAGATGAATGGTTGACATCTATCTTAGCTCTCTCTTTATATTCCTCTTGTAATCTGTGTTGCGTCTTCACCAACAGCTGTTGCGTTTCGTGTGCTAATTGGCTCACAGCGTTGCCATGGCAATTTATTTTTGCCTCCTTCAAATCCTTAATAAACAATTCATTATATGTGGTTTATAACAGTAACACTAATAAGCCTTGGTTAATTGCTTAGTTAATTAATTAATAATTAATTAATTAGTCAACTTTGTTGAAATACGCCACAAAAATGTATAATTTCCAGGCATACAAAAACAAATATTAGCATTAGGCATAATATTCTTATTCGTATTCTCTAACTAATATGAATATATTTTGATTGATGTGATTAAAGATTAAACCACAGAATCGATCAACTGTAAAAGAAACAGGATGATTATTCTTTGTGTGAGTTGAAATATTGATATAATTTGTTCCAATATTGTATACATATATATTTGATCGAGACATTTTAATTCTAAACCATAATACGAACCTGTAAATGATATGCTAGTGTATCAAACCAGTTATTTGGTTCTTTAAAACGTTCTTCCAGATCCCTAAATGAATACTCTTGTCGAGTTGATTGTGACAACCTTTGAAATAGCATGTGGCAGTCAGGCCGGGATTTCCTAAAAAAAGTTAATATAAAAAAGATTATAACTCAAACGGCTAATTATCGATACCTAGATTTACAGATTTTTAAATGTCCGATGAAAAAAAAAGATTCTTATACTTGACGAATGAAAGTAGATTCTGTCTGATGTCCTGATTCAGGTAGTACCATTCAAAGCATTCAAAGTAACGCTCAGCTAGCCAAGTTTTCAACAACTTATATAGTTCGACAATGTCTTTGCGTGTATATTCCAAATGCGTTTTTAGCCTACAAACAAAGAAGTATTACAAATTACCACCAATTCTAAAATTTCCAATAATGGTTGAAATAATATTAACAGTATTGTAATAATGATTTGAATATTGGTAACAATAAGAGCAACAACAAAATTCATAATATTTGAACTATATTTTGTAATTTTTGTTCTTATGGTTGAATAAGATTCTTGTGATGTTTGTGTTATACACAGGGCAGTTTGAAAATCATAAAACGTAGTTTTTAAAAGAACATTTGAATATCAAATATTTGAAAATGATCGTACGTATTTAAAACCTCCACAATTTCACCCAAATGATTGAACATCTTGTGTTCTCCAACTGAGAAAAATGCATGGTTTAGTTTATTTTGTTCGTACATCTCCCGTGTTTCTTTCACATAGTCATGTAACCATTTCACTCGAAGGAATAAATCTTCACATTCCTAAAAACAAATTGTTTAGAGTTTAAACTTATCAATAAAACAGTTGACGTTTTTCAGAAACCTATTTTCAACATTCATGTGTAACTGTTTGGAAATATCAATAAATGAACTGTAGACTATCCAATACGATAATAAACGTATTTTTCATCTAGGCCTATAGGCCTGCAAAATGGTTTATTAAAGATCTTAAAAGTTTAAGGCAAATCTACATTGCTGTTTGACAATATTGAAAGGTAACTATATAACTTATTTTATTTATTTTTATAATAATAAATAATAATTTAATAATCTTATTAAAATTATAATCATCATAAGTAATACGCAAGATAACTTACTTTTATGCAGGTAGAATCTCTTTCTTCTGTAGGTACCTGATCGTATCTATTGGATATGTTACAGGTAATTGTGAAAGGGTAGTGCTCGGGAGTTTCTTTACACGGTGATATGTCCTGCTGGTTCGTCCCTATAGTCTTATGCAGGCTATCCCCGATGTTTGCTACCTGATACGTCTCTTGTTGCATGATTGTTTGTCTGGTGCTTCCTTGTTCAGTTGGTCCAGGAGATTGATCCAGATTAAGTAACCGCTCCAGTTGTTCTTGCCGCTTCCGCCAGTTTGTTGGTTTGTGGATTGGTGACGGAGTCGAAAAGAGTAACTGTCCCGGTTCTCTCTGGTGCAAGTGTATGGGTGTTGTGGCGTTTGCTGATTGAGTCAGACTACATAACTGCCCCTGTTCTTGTTGCTGCTGCCAGTTTGTTGTTGTTTCAAGGTTTGGTGATTGAGTCGGACTACGTAACTGACCAATATTTAACTGCCGCAAGTTCGTTGGTTCATGGCTTGGCTGTTGATTTAAACAAAGGAACCGCTCCGGTTCTTGCTGCTTCCGCCAGTTCGTTGGTGTGCGGATTGGTGACGGAGTCAGAGGCAGTAACTGTTCCGACTCTCTCTGCTGCAAGTTTTTGGGTGCTCTGGCGTTTGCTGATTGAGTCGGACTATGTAACTGCTCTAGCTTTTGCTGGGGCAGGTTCGGCCTCGGCGGCAGAATCGGATAGCTTAACTGCCACTGATCTTGTTGCTGCTGCCAGTTTGTTGTTGCTCTGGGATTTGGTGACTGACTATGTAACTGACCATCTAGGTGCCGCAAGTTCGTTGGTTGATGGCTTAGTGATGGAGTCGGACTAAGTAATTGTTCAGGTTCTTCCTGTTGTAAGTTTGTTGATCCAGGGCTTGGTGACGGAGTCGAACTAAGTGAACGTTTCGGTTCTTGCTGTTGCAAGTTGGTTGGTTCATGGCTTAGTGACGGAGTCGGACTAAGTAATTGCTCTGGTTCCTTCTGTTGTAAGTTTGTTGATCCATGGCTTGGTAACGTAGTCGATCTAAGTAACTGCTCCGGCTCGTTCAGTTGCAAGTTCGTTGACCAAGAACTTACTGATGGAGTCGAACCAAGAAACTGTTCCGGCTCTTGCTGTTGCAAGTTCGTTGGTCCAGGACTTACTGATGGAGTCGAACTAAGTACATTTTCCGGCTCTTGCTGTTTCAAGTTCGTTGACACAGGACTTAGTGACGGAGTCGAACTAAGTAAATATTCCGGGTCTTGCTGTTGAAAGTTCGTTGGTCCATGACTTGGTGATTTAGTCGGACCACGTAACTGTTCCGACTGTTTCGTTGGTACATTAGGGACTGGTGATTTAGTCGGACTATTGAACTGATCTTGCTCTTGTTGTTGTGTGTATGTTGGTCCCAAGGTTGTTAATTGACTTTCACCGAATATCCATCCTGCCTGTTTTAGCTCATGTTGAATCTGCATAATTAAATGTATCTATTAATATGTATTGGTACCAACGGTTTATACAATTATACACTGGACACTTATTACGAGTAATATGAAAACTATTGTGTTCTTACTCATTATTAAGAGAACACTTTGTATTTCTCTCATATTCACTTGTCATCATAACTGTTAACGGAAGCATTGCCTTATTGTTGTATATAAGAACAAAATGTATAGGATTCACAGTGAATTCAATTTTTGAAATACACGCTTATCGTAGCCTAGAAAATGTTTAAAGATGCTTTTAAATTACCTGTTTAATCTTATTCGAAGGCTGCTTCGGTATATCGGGTGGTCTAGTGTAATACATATATAACATTGTAGTTGGTTTGAAGTAGTATCATGTCATCGTTATTGTAGTAAAAACATAGCATAACAAATTGTTTATAATTGTGTCAATAAATGTAGACAACTTTATCTACCATGCTAATCAATATCACTATACAGCCGAAGTGTACACTATCAAACTTTCGTTTGCAAACATGAGTCTGTACAACAGTTTTTCCAAGTTTGCTGGTGTAGACCAGGTTTAAATTTCCAAGTCTCTTATTATCAATCTAGAGTTTGCTAGACTTTATTTAGATATATGATTTCCAATTGAAATACAGCTACATTTGAAGTAATAAAATAACATTTAAATTGTATATTCAATATACTATAATAATTATACTATATGCAAAATAAAATGGTTTTACTGAATTGACTACCCATCATTACAATCTCATGAGCCTCCATCCCCTACAAACACAGCATGGTATATTTCTTTGACTTTAATGTGCAAGGGTTTGCTCTGTTTGAAGGAAGACAACACAGATACTGCGGCCTTCTTTTTGCATACGTTAGCTTACCATTACATCACATTGCCTTTCACATAGCTTTAAAATAGTAACGAAAAAACGTACCTTTTGGTATTTGGCCTTGGAAAAATATCTGGGGAGTAAAAAAGAGTCAAAGGATAGTTTTAAATTACACATTAGAAATCATTTGGCTAAATAACCATCAGGATAACATGTCTTATTTGACAACATATTGCGTTTAGATACAAAAAGCAAATTTCTGATATTTTATATTGCACAAATAAATACTGTGGAAGTAGCATATTCAAGTTCAAGTTCTTTACTTTGGCTTACAAATTTTATTTATTATTGATTACTGATAAAAATTGCGTGTTCAAATAAAAGAGGAAATTGAGAAATATAAAAATAAAACCCAGCTTGATATAATAGAACATAATAGAACAAAAGTAGCTGTGACGTTTGAGGAAGTGTCTTTTCAGGCGGTTGTTATTGCGAAATGAGCTCTTTGTATTCAATTCTGTAATGTAAAAGCAAATCATCCACTTAAACGCTCAAAATGTTGATATAATTTTCACTCTCAATGACTACCATTTTACCATGGTTATCTACAGGTACATACACATAATGCTACATAGAGCAGGCATACTTTACCAATTATCCTAATTTTAGAGGCTTGGTTACAAACAGTTATTTCAGACTGGCATGTGTTTTGTGTTGTGGCTTCACTGGCTTCAACATAGTACATGAGTACACTTAGCAGATGATATGCAAATGAGCAAGCTCACAGTAGTCTGAGATTATTGTTTAAAGACTTGTTATCTAAAACACTTATATTGCAAATGTGTTATTATGTCTAACTGCGGTGTACATATTATAAGATAGTGTTGCAAATGGTGATCTTGTACATTTCTATGTGACATGATCGTATACGGTACTATATAAATATACAATACTACACACAAAAAGTGAATCTTACCTATTAGTGGCTGATTCTCATAATTGTATTCAAACGTTGCGATTTTTCCATATTTATCATCTACGTTCAGATTACTTTCAGACTGTCTTCTTAGTTGTTCAAATTTAGCCTTTGCCGGAGCATTTTGGCTTACGTTAAAACTTTCGGATTTTGGGCGACGAGGTTTTGGTTTAACGATGGGTGGCACTTTACTTGCTTTCATGATGTTTATCCAACGACTGAGTTATTTAGTAAATATACTATGTATAGTATCTATACCGTGTAATCTATTTCTGAATCTTTAGAAATTTTTATGACAAAAGGTTTCTATAATTGACTGGTACATACTGTAAGTTTACTCGAAATGCTTCATTAAGTTTCCATTTCGTAAATACAAAATAAACAATTTCGTACATATTTATTTCCTTCATGGTAAAATAGTTAAGTCGATATGTAGTATCATGCCGCCACCGCGTAGAATTAAGCTGAACATCATTATTTAACTGTATATATTTATATTAACTTGACTGTTACATTCGGAAACAATACAATACAATAATCAAATATAAAAATATATATATATATATATATATATATATCCAAAGGCAAATTACTGAAAAAAATGACAATGCTGTGGGTATCAGTGGCTGGATCTCAATGGAGATACAAAAAAAAAGCGAAAAGCTAAATCAAAACGATAAAGTAAACAGCTAGAAAAGTTAGCAGAGCTTTCGGGCAACACTAGCCCTTCATCAGTACAAGTGAGGGAATTTGGATAAAGTCATAGCATATGAGTTGGCAAGTGCCAACAATATTGAACAATACCATGAAAGCCCCAATGGGTTTTATATTAGCTTATTTTTGTTGCATCGTATAAATGTGTTTTAATACTCCATTGGTGTATAACATGAATTTATGGGACTAAATAGATCAAACATGTTGAGGTTTCTTAATTTACGACCTGCTTGTTTAGTTTGTAAGTTTGAGAAAACTTTATTTGTCAATAAGATGTTAACAAAGTATCTTATTCATTCATTAAAATTCACTCTTCCTTAAGATTACATTATATACAGAGCATGGTATATGGAGCGCATCTAATTCTGCTACGCTTTTTTAAACAAACAATAAATGGAAGTCAGTATAAATTTAACTAGTAGCCTATCTATTTAACTTCATAAAAGCATATACAGAAAGCCCACCTTGTCACTTAAATACAAATGTAATCCACACCATATCTACATTAAAAACAAAATAAAAGTTTTGGATACACCGTCACGTACAGTGGAATAGCCAGCACTGTACCCAGAAATTTTATTATTTTTTTATTTTGTGTTTGTTTTATTTTAATTAAGACGATAGTGGTGTGGTGGTAAGTATCAATAATTCAACTTTTGAATATTAACGTATTGATATTTAGGTTCTTCATTGTTATGTCTACATGATTATTTCTTCAAACGTTTAGTGGAACAGTATTGATTCGCCAAGACATTTATCGGGAATCCATCCTTTTCTGTTGTCTGTAAGGTTTATGGCTTTCACCCAACCTATTAAAATATTAATAGTAATGAGATCAAATAACACGTGAATGTTAACAGTACTATAAATGTATTTAAAAAAATGATTAATGACATTGTGTTGCCTCGTTTTACTTTCAAAATAACAATGTAATATTTATGTAAAAATAATGTTGGTACAGGGATTACGTTCAGCACATAATGTAGAAAGTGTGTTTTTCCCTAAAAAAACAACATTAATTTTACTGACTTGAAACTTTCAACTTGAGGTATTGTTTAAAAAACCGTTAACTAGGTTCACATTGATCAGTACCTCAACATGTTTGAAAATGTTATACTAGTACTGTATACAAACCTTGTAATCTATCAATTATTTCTACCTTGTCACCAACATTGACTTCTAGATTACCACGGTTACTTCCATGGAATTCCTCAGAAATCTTGTATTTTGGACTACCTGGTTCGATAAACCATAACATAATTATGTGGAGGAATAAGAATGTCGCAAAACACTAACATTTGTGTATTTTACATACAATGCAATTAAATAAAACAATACATTTTCCAGGTTTAAAGTGTGTGAAACTATATAAATATCATATTAAATATTTGTTCATGAAAATTCAAAACACAGCAAAAGAAAATTAAATTGGTTCAACCAAAATTATTATTCTCATTATCATCTAAAAAATACCGTATAAATCACTTACTCCAGGAAGCATACAGTTCCCCATCATCATCATTATCATCCATTAAAAAGGATTTTCTCCAAAACTCGAAACTTCTATAAAATAATTAAAGTTAGCAATAAATATGTCTTTCAGTCTTTTAGTTTACATGAACTGGTTCGTTTAGATATATTTTTGAATATTGAATTGTTATTTGCATTTAAGGTTAATAGTTTACTTCATAATAATGTTTACCGATTTATGAATTGGAATTGTGTGTAGGAATGTCGCTGTATCGCTAGAGAACACGAAAACTCAACTAACCTGTCATGCGAAGATTCCCAACAGACATAATAATCCATTGATTCACGCGGATCCTTGTGCATAACAATAAAGAACACATCCAATGACACACCCTTTTTCTTTGGTACTTTAAACGGATAGGTGTCACTTGATGTGTTCTCAAGCTTAACACAATTCTTGTTGGCACAGTCGATCAGATTATAGCGAACCCTAAAATAATAGCAACTCAAAATTAGTACTATAATGTACTTTTAATCAAGCATTACATCGATACAGTGTACATTTGAAATCTAAATTATTTGCTTGTAAACATAATTTTAATGCATTATTTGTCTTTGTATTACTTGCTGTGCCATGTTTAAACCACTGTCAATAGCGCCATCTCATGCAATAATAATAATAATATATTTTTCTAGATTGTTTTTAGTAATTTGTTTAGATACAATGTAAAGTAATATATTTATGTTGTTGTTTATTAAAGAAGTAATTCTTTTAATTGTTCAATAATTTAAAGATAAAATAAAAGACGTTGGCGTACTATGCATGTACTGTATAATAATATATACATTTAGTACCATGCAAGGAATTTACTGAATTATTAATTTTATTAAACTACTTATCAGTGAACGGTTTAATTTACTGCAATGCTTACTCATTTTGTATTTTGTTATGCTTTTCGTCGATAAGCATCACCACTCGTTCAAATGTGATCAACTTTACATTAGATCCTATTTTTTCCCAGTCTTTGCTACCCGTTTTCTTCCTGGAATACACTATGACGTCGTTCCAAGTTTTGGCCCAACTCTCATTACTAATTTGTTTCTCCTTCTATGCGTGAAAATATATTAATTGAATCATTACAATGCCGAGTGACATTTGCATGTATACATTCAACAACCGGTTTATTTGATGCTTAACTAAAAGAAAGACAACTAAAAAGACGTAAGAATGCAACACCACCATCCGGAAAATTACCTTCAAATTTACCCAGACACGACACATGATTATTTCAATCTATTATTAACAACAAACCAATTAGCAGCAAAACTGCTGAATTACATGGAGTTTGCATGAAATATATAAAACAATTATACAGATATTCACAGAAAAAAAGGCATAACATAACAATGATTAACACCTGTTTAATTTATTTTGTTTGGTGGAATGTACACCGCACTGTCAACAACAGTGGTAGACGACGAGGGCGTACTCGTAGCCATACATATTCCAATTTGTTGGGAACATGACATTATTGTTAAGTAAGGTATTTACAAATAGATTGTCTTTATGGCCACTCCTCGTTGTAGTAAAACACTAAACTCGCTTACTGCATTACAATCATTATTTACTTTCCAGGTTTTTTCACCAATATGTTAACATGTTTATATATCCAGCTACGTACCACCTGTTGATCTCGAGTGCTGCCACAGAAACTTTCAGTTATTTGGCATGAGCAATTTCATTCGAATTATCGTCAAATAAGTGTGTACAAATCCTTATTGTACATAAGTCACAAGAGGACAGCAATGGGAATTAAGCAAAACCTAATCCACTAGAGAAACAATTTATCTGTGACTGGCACCAAGCGCCAGCAATATTATTTTAGCTTGGTGCTTTTTATCATCTAATTGGTCGACCTTACAAACAAAACCAAACTAATAATTCCATAAAACTTCCTTTTAACAAGTTATATAGAATTGCTGCATAATTATTTGTTTTACCTCGGATAAAAGTACACCTTTACTTTCTTCCAATTTAAGCAGAATCTTTGATACATGTCTTTCTTCTCTCTCTTGTAATGTATTGTCTTGTTCTTTACACTCTCTTAAGATGTGTTTCATATATTGAGTGAGGTCATGGGCCAGTCTCACTACGTTTGCTTCCGGGTTGGAAGATACTGCTTCTTGAAATCTCTTAAAACAAAAATTACAATTATTAACAATTATTTTACTTCATTACTTATCAAATCTCACAACTGCAGCCTATGTCATAATTAAAAACACCACAACATACATAACAAACATGCATTCATGGTCTGCAGTACAACAAATGACTTTCGTGACATATTTTAATACTAATAAAAAAAATAAAAAGCAATCATAAACCATGTTCATAATGTATACCGGACATACGATATGAAAAAAATAACATTGTAATCGATCGCATGTAGGCCTACATTCTCTGTGTGGATCGGTAAACGTGATGGTATGAAGATCATTTAATTGTAGACAAACTAAAACATACCGGCATTATCTTAATACATTAATGATTTCAGATTTATTTCAGCTGCCATTCGGACACTGAATTCTTGTCAGTACGAGAGTGATGAATGAATTATTGAATTTATCTTACATATTTCGTCCTGGTGGTATTAGGCCTATATTTATACTTTACTAATGAAAATTGATGTATCTTACTTTGATATGGTAGTTGAATTTGTCGATGAAAAAACACGGTCCAACCAACAGAAGATCTAATGTATCTTTCTTTGTTTCTTGTTTTTTTACTAATTCAACAAATAAATCATTTTTTCTCCTAAAAATATAAAATAAGTTTTTTGGTTGTTCAAAAAGAAATTTTATTTAATATAAAACAAGTAGATGAGAGCATAACGCAAATAAGTATGTTATCAATATGACGCCGATTACTGGATGACATGGTATGATAATCATAAAAATATTAATTTCTAATGATAACTTAAATAAAGGAAAAAAACACCAACAACAACAGCAATGTAATAAACATAAAGCGCTGTTTACTGCGCTAAAAGACCAACAACAATTATTGAAACAGGTGAGATTTTAGTGACTTGAATTACTTTAAAAGATTATTTTACTATTTATCATATTTATTTTCTTTTTGTTGTTACTGTTGTTGATATTAATACATCTTATTACCTGATTGTTTTTTAAGAGTCTCGGCTTAAAAAGCATTGCTTATTTTAGGTTCCCTTTTCCATGACATTTTTGATGACATACATTATTTGTACATATACTTAGCTTTATAGAATAAATAGATTTTTATAGATTATCTTTAATGTATTTACTTTTTTTGCAAAAGAAGCCTTGGGATAGGTTTTATTGTTTGTTTTTTTTAATAGATAGACTTGATTTATTCTAACCTTAGATATGACAGGGTAAATTTTTGAAATCTAAAATTAACCGTATAATCTTTGAAACTCTCCAGATAATCAGTGGTTACAGCGTCAAGTAGGAGCTGAAATATCAGATCACCATCTAGCGGGTTGCATTTTTTCAAATTGCTCATTAGGCTGCAAATAAATGAAACCAAAGAATACAAATGTTATGACCAAAATGTTTTTTTTTTTTAATGTGAAATTTTTCAAAATACCTATTTCAAAAACAATATTTTCATTTATTTTTAAATTTTATCGGAAGCCATGATATTTGTTTATTCATAATATATTTACACACACACACACACACACACAAACTTGTTGTGTGTCATCCTGTGACGTCATGTCTTTTTTTAGATACGAAGTTTGAGTGAAATGTTACTATATTTACTGATTACACATACTTTTATCTCTGACATTTGACTATTTATAATTTGAAAGCGAAAACTAAACATACTTATTAAGAAACTGAATGAGCTTTGGAATTCTTGCAAACAGTCTTCTATATTCTCCATCTTGTAAAATACCATTCTGTGGGTTCAGTGCTGCGTTCGTGACGTAACGACTATTGAGGGTATTCAAGTCTTCTAAGGTTTTGCTCACAAAATTCACAAATTCACTAAAAATCTTTGTAAAAAAACATCCTAGACAATTACACATTTAATAATATTTTATTTTCATGATCATTTTATAATATTCACTGACTTTGTGTATTTTATTTTAACTTCTTTCTAATTTTATTTATTTTGTTCAAATTATATTCGTAACTAAAATACTGTACAAACTCACTTGTTCTATCTTCTGTACGCTCCTGAATCATAAGATATAAAAGAAATATATAATTTTGATCCGTAAACAAAGAAAAAATATGTGTGTGATGTGTATCGGGCCTAGTGTATGAGATCATAAAGTTATTATCCTTTATATACATTTGTACAAACGTTTAACCCGAGTTTGTTATTGGTTCTGATATTGTTTGATTACATTCAGTGTCGTCAATAAATAAAAATATTCACGCGTGGTCGAAGTCTGAAGTTGAACATTTTATTTGATTTAGAATCATTAATGGACTTCGATGTAATATATTACGGTCAAGTTATTTTTTTTACATTATTATTATTTGTTTACTTTTAGTTACTCTACACATTGTCGCTAGAAGTCAGTATGCAATTCATCTACCCCTTAGAATAATTACACACTGCACAGATACAACAACATATATATAATGTGGAACACAATATATATAATTTATAAAGTAAATTTATACTCACGGTTTACTTGGAGGAAACTTTTTGACTAATAAAAATATAATATGATACATTTAGTTTAATTTGAATAAATTTATACTGTACGTCCATTGCTTCAAATTTAAATCAAATACAAAAAAAAAGAGAAGAATGATCAAAAAATTCAAGTTACCTTCTTCGGTTGCGTCAACATAAAATATAGTGCCAGGTACACTGTGTACATAAAAAGGAAGTTTAGCCTTATTGATTAGACGGATAAAACATCATGCTGATACAAAAGCAATATTGATTATCATGCATTTTCATTATCATTATCATGCATTTGGTATGATTTTGTATAAGGCATCAAAATTGCAAAAAAAAATACCCTTTCTCTCTTTTTTCAAGTCTTTCTTTTCTTCGGTCAGATTTGAAGTCTACCATTATCTGGTATTCATTTTCTAACTGTTGTCCTATTTCCTTTGGTATCCAACCAACTTTGTTGTCGTGTATCCTCTCTACACGAAACATTGCTGAAAGATAAAAACATCCACAAGAATTTAAAAAAACATAAAAGCAGACGTAACCTCACATTGCACAGGTACCGTATACTACCAAGATCAGCTAGAACATCAGCCACACTCACATTCATTTACAAAATTAGAATTCCACAAAATATTGGACACAGAATCAACACGTAAAGACAGAAAAATCAAAGAATCCATTAAATTAATAAAACACGGTAATGAAGACAATACATTTGTCGTATTGCACGCGGTCATTCTAATCTTAATCCTAAAATTTAAAATCAATAATATATCAAAATATATAATCAAAAATGATACTAGCTAGCACTACAATTATGTTATATAACTAGATGAAAATTAAAAGAATACACAAGTAAATTGAATTTTTTTATCAATTAACTAAACAATTATTTGATAAATTTTTTTTACCTTTGCCATCAATTTCTTCAATCACTTCTACTTCATGTCCACCCTTAAATGTGATACCAGTTAATTGGTCAGTATAGCGTTGACGTATCTTATACTTTGGTCTACCTGAATATGTAATGTTTTTTATTCTGATAAAAGCTGTAAGATGGTACATCACAGTAACACACGTTTATTTAATTATAAATTCGAACGGTAACATTATGTTTTAGTAATAATTAGTAAAAACCCTCGAGCTCTAATTTCAATATCTTATTATCAAAACACAATGTGAAAGGAGTAGCCGAAAATAATACCAACATTTTAGACAAATGCCTTAATTATTTTGTTTTACAGAATGAAACATTAATAATTATTATACATTTGTTTAATGTGACCGATTCATTTTTATCACCATGGAATACGCATCAATCAATACATAAAATAAGTACTACTTTATACAAATTAATAATAATTAATTATATTCATCTCTACTTGTACAGTATTTAAAAAATTAATAACAGGAAGGAATCTAGTTTTAAATATTGTAAGATATTGCTACTTACTCCAGTTTGTATAGATACCACGTTCCGGAATTTTAATGGCATTTTCCCATGCATCCATTACACTATAAAAACAAAATTAAGTTGCAGTTTTTAGTTTAAATGTAAAACAGTATGTTTGTTAAATAAAAAGCATTGCACAATTTGGACATTAACTTATAGGCTTTCTATCACTGTATTATAGATAAATAGAGCTAAAATGCTAAAGTTACTTACTCATGTGTGACTTCATTTCCAGTAGGAGCTAATACGTATTTGTGTGTTGAATATGTCTTTGATTGTCTCTCGAGTTTGTAGAAGTACAGGATAAACGCATGTGGATTTGGAGACGCTTTCTTTGGGAGCCTTTCGAAATCAACGTAGTTTCTGTTACAACATTCCAGTAACTTGTAGGATTTACCTTTACTTTAAGATTAAATTAATAAAATAAAGTTTAAACACTGGTATACTTTTATCTAGTATAAATCACATTTAAGCTCATCAGATTTCCTTTTTTGTCTCTAATTCATTGTTAACGAAAGAAATAGATTTATTCATAATCGTTTAATCTTTAATGAGGGTTGCCCATCCAGTTCCGTTGGAGGAACTGATCATTAAACAAAGGCCATTAACAAGATATACGAATAAATATAAACATTAATATTAAATATTCAAAAGAATTCCAAGAATATGTCTTAGATCTGAAAACACAAACAAGAATTATAATGCTCAAGTGCTACATCTTTTCAACAGCTCTCTATAGATGCGAGACCCAGACTTTCTTGCAATCTGTCTCAGACAGAATTGAAGCATTTGAGATGCGGTGCTATGGAAGATTGTTTAAACATACCATGGTGCAGGATGGTATCGAATAAAAATGTATTGTTACGAGTTAAATAAGAAAGAGAGTTGTTAGTTGTTATTATGAAAAGAAAAGGTATATTCTTTGGACATAATAATAAACGACAAGGAGCGTTGCAACGATCCTTATTTAGGGACGAATAGAAGGTAAAAGAGGAAGAGGCAGACCTCGTAGGAAATAGATTGATGACATCAAAGAATGGATTAACACCAACAGTTATGTAAGGCAAGCATTTGATATATAGACGATTGTTAAAGCATGACCTCCAACCTTCAACGTGAAAATGGAAGAAATTGGACCTGCCATAACCAGTGTTAGTTTTTCTGTAATTTCTGTAATTGTAAGTAAAATGGCAGGTGTTTTTGTTTTACTTGTACATTTAATTACCCCATAGATAAATAAGTGTAGTTACTTTTTTTTCTTTTCCTCTATTGTCGTCAGAAGAACGTTTTTTTCGAATACCACCAAGTAAACTTTGCTGTCAGAATAATCACTTCTACCGTATTTGGATTTTTTAGGCATACGTACGTTCAATACAATCCCTTGTATTTCTGGGTAATCTTCAGCCAGTACTGAGTAAACCTTGGACGATAGAAGATTTAGGGTGATAATACAGGGAATAATTTATGCATGAGCTTTAACAAAGTGGGCGTAGCTAACCATTAAATTCTGTCATCTTAACTTTTTAAAGACGATAAGGAAGGTGGTCGTTATGTTGTATATCGTCAGAAGCTTATTTATACCGATATCATAGTAACAACTGTTAATGTACAATACTACAACGCTTGTGTAGTAAAACTTCCAGTTAATGTAGAAACACCAACAGCTTATGTAGTCAATTTAAAAAAAACAGCACTAGTTAAAAAATGTAACATGTCAACAGCTAATGCAGTTACTGTTACTAAAATTGTACAAAACCTTTCTATAAATTTGATTAGACGCATCTCTTTACTTATTATTATCCCCTTCTCGAAATCGACCACCTCCTAAAAGCGACCATCTCGTAAAAGACCAACTCCCACAACGGCCACACATCGTAAAATACCACATTCGTCAGCGATTACATAACACCGGGGACTCGACCATATTTAGTACCGTATAACCGACCAACAATACAAATGCTATAATAATAATAATCCATTACTCTCTAGACAGAACATTGTACTCAACAACTACAATATGATATAACTTTACTTCCTGGGAAATGATTCCACGTTCGTCCTTTGGTAATTCTATCTGTCCAATGATTCCTGACGAATGATTGGCATTCTTCTTATTCTCATTCAATCTTGCTTTTGTGTTCTTTAACAGCTGTTGCGTTTCATATGCCAAGCGGCTCACAGTGCTAGTCTGGGAATTAACGTCTGCCTCTTGTAATTTCTTTTACAAAATAGAAACATTTATAAGTATAGTGTGTAGCTATAAACAACATTAATCGTATTGCTTTTTATTAAGGGCATTGTAAAACGGCCCTAGATGCTTTTATATATAAGCCTAAAATATATTGTACCACATGTGTCTCAAATGAGCGAGTCACATGACGAATCTATACTACCACACCTACAAAACATAGTTAAGCTAGTTTACTATGCTGGCCGCAGTTGCCTTCCATACTATATTTGTGGCGTTTCATATTGTAACTTTTCGCGGCACTGTTTTGCCTGTAGTTAGATAAATCAGTCATAAACTTCAGTCGTACCTTTGTAGGTAAGAAATATTAGTTTAAAATGGATAAATCACTATAATTGTTGAATCAGCTTGTTTTAGATATATTTAGGATACTATGGATATTAATGTTATTGCATTTTGAGAATCTATATTATAGTTTTGATTGTGTATAGTTCGAAGGGTGAACTAGTTATCACACAGTATGTACACATGTGCGCGAGATGCTGTATAGCCTAGGTCTGCGTGATGGTTTCTTCTTAGTTGCTATGGCAACAGGGATAGTGTTGAAAAGGCGACTGGATGTACCTTTTTGATGGTTATGTTTAGGGTGATCCCTTAATGTTTACATTTGTTGTAATTTGTACTTTTTAATAGTTTTATAGATTTCGTAGATTGTCAGTTGTTTTTTCCTTCATAGGTATCAAAGTTTAACAGTAGAAATTCACAGATGTTTTTAATTGTGCTGCATCCATAGGCTCACAGCTTTGTAAGTTATGTCATACTATAAAAGATACTGTATGTAAACTATGTAACAATTTAATTAACAATATAGCATATATAATCATATTCATATGATAGCAAGGTTTCAAGTATTTCATATGTACTACTGTATTTGAATATCAATTTGAAGGAATTATACTTTCTGTTATTTTCAGTTACCATACGTACCATACACACTATTCAATCATTGAATAAAACGGTTATACTTAACGGAGCATTTCTAAGCTGTTTGATTTGTGTCCGTGAAATTTACACACCTGTAGATGATCTGCTAGTACATCAAACCAGTTATTAAGTTCTTTAAATCGTTCTTCCAGATCCGTAAATGAATGCTCTTTATTTGATTCAAAAGTCAATTTTTGAAACAACATGTGACAGTCTGTCCGGTATTCCCTGAACAAAAAAAAACTTGTGAACAGTACTCTATAACGTATTGTTATTAAATTTCGTATGCCCATAATAAAGTAGTAGTCTACTAAAAACCTTAATGATGAAGTTAGATAGAATCTGGTGAATATAGTACAGGGCGGAATTTAACTTCCACAAACAACCATGCCACATATCATTATTAGATGTGAGTGCTTTATTTTATAAGTAATAAATAACAAAGATCATTTAAAAAAACATGAAATGATTTGAAAGATTATAATCATAATTATGTATGTATTTATTTTGCATGTTACAAAGCTTATTGATTTTACTTTTTTTAATATGCATTGCAATTTTTTATATCTAAAAATCAGTTAAATAAAAAAAAGAAAATCTTACTTTACAAATGAAAGCAGATTCTGTCGGATATCCTGATTCAGGTAGTAAGACTCAAAATTTTCGAAGAAACGCGTCTGAAGCCAGTATTTCAACAACTTATATACTTCAACAACATCTTGAAATGCATACTTCAATTGCTCTATGAAGCTAAAAAAGTAGGTAAGTTTTATTAATAATTATAACAATTTAGTTACAAATTGACATTACTAATAACACTTATGTTAGTAAAATTTACTAACAGTAAATAGTAAATTTAAATATAAATAAAAATATCCTGAGTTAGGGAAACGACTCAAAATCTGAAAGATTTTCAAATAGTGCAACTACATCTTTAAATACGCTGTCATCCCCATCGCATTGAAGCTTAAGCTTAAATATCTTGTCTACATCCAGAAACACTATTCTTAATTATTGTAATAACAACACTAACGATTGTATGAATAATATAATTCTTACTATATTTAAAATATGTTAACATTTTGCTTTAGCCTTTTAAATTAAATACGTGTTTTAAAATAGATTCATAGATATGAGACAAACAAAACGAACAGAAGTAAGACGGTTTTGTACCTGGTAAGATCAGAATCAATGTCATACAAATGAGAAAAGATTTTTCGTTCACCATCAGAGAAAAGTGTTTGGAGTTCGTACATTTCCCGTGTTTCTCTCACACGTTCGTGTATCGACTTAATTTTATTAAATAAAGGTTCACATTCCTAAAACAAATAAAGTAATTATTGTAGTGAAAAGGTTGTATGTAATTCCTATAACTATTTAGAAACATTGAAACAATATGATTGAAAAGGATCCTTCTATATAAAGTGGGCCAACATTAAGCCTTGTCTACACTATAAAACTGCATGTGTCAAAAAAATGTGATGTTCCCATGGTAGTCATCATTTCCATACATGGGCACATCACATAACAATGCTTTAGATCCGGTAGAAAATATGTTTTTTAAATTTCTCCTGATTTCATTAAATGTGAAAGAATATCAGGCATTAAATAATTGAATTGATGATAGTACTATTAGGCAGAGTTGTAACCTACTTTTATACAGGTAGGTTCTTTTAACTCATCATATATCTCATTATGGTACGTTTCTGTAGTATTTTGCACGTTATCCCATGTGTCTTGTTCCGATTCTGTCGGAGTCGGACTATCCGGCTCTTGCTGCTGTCGGTCTGTTGGTCCTGGGCATTGTAATTGAGTCGTTCCAGGAAATATACCTGATTGTCGTAACTTGTCCTGAAGCTGCATAATAAGGTTTACCCATTTTAAAATTGTGTTGATATAATTAGGTTGCTCCGTTGCAACATAGTAGTATATTGTAGCAATGTATTGGTAGTATCACGATTCGTTTTTACAATGAGGGTATCATCGTTGAACTGTGTATTAACATAGGACCTTGGCAAATATTATGGTAATACATAGGGCCTATTCTTTAAAGACACTACTTTATTCTTACACGTAGAGCGAACATTTAATTTTAAGCAAAAAAGTTACAATAAACTCAATATTTTTTAAAAACACGCTACGTCTGGAGTTACTCCAACTTATTGTATAAAAATGTTTAAAACAACGTAAAAATTACCCCTTTTTGCAGTGAATCCTTAGGGACATCGGCGGATAGCCTGTATTTAAATGGATAGATGATCATTACATTATAAAATAAAATGAATTGTTATTTTATTTTTGAAGTATGTTTTTAGTATAAGGCAAAATAAACTTAGTTTTACCTAAAATTAAAACAAACAGGTAACTTCTATTTCGTATGCAGGTCATTTTTTTGGAAATAAGTTACTCTATCAATTAAGAATAACTAGATCATTGTTTATTACTGCTTTGTTAAATTTCTATGCACGTGTCCATATCATCCAAGGGCCATAATTTCTATAATAGCTTTAACATTAAAAAATAAAACAAAAAAAACATACCTTTTTGGAAAGTGTTCTGGAGAAGTTTTAGCTGATTGAAATTGAGAGAAGAAAGAAAATGCGATGTCATTACTTCAAAATGCATGCAATGGGCTTATTGTTGACTATTATGGGACTATTGCACAATAAAAATCTGCCTAAATTTCCATCAGTAATGGAATGTGTACTATAGTCAATTATGTATTGTTAATTACTGGTAGCATATGTATTAATAGAAAAGGAAATACAAATATAAAATGGGTTTTCCACTTTACAGAACAAAAAAAGTTAGCATATGTGACGTTTGAGGAAGTGTGTTTTCAGTATAATTGATAAATATGCATGTTCTATTGTATAGAGTAAGCTCTCAAATTATATTCATCCGCTTAACTTGTCACTCTCAATGACGCTTTCAGTACAGTGTACTTACATAACGTTTTATTGTAATTGAGATTTTGGAATATTTGTATACTGATCAATCAGTCAGTTAATATTAACCAACAGCCAAAACATAGAACTTATAGAACATATTTTAAATAAAAAAAAAAAAATAGATATGAAATTGAATCAAATCTTTTAACATTCAAAAGATCATCAAGATCGTTTGTAAGTAAATTAAGATTTAGCGCCCACACACTTGAAAAGGGCAGATATGCCTCTCCCCGGATTCCACCGAAATTACGACTCTGTCGTCATTATGACGAATTACGTTCTGAAATGTGTAATACTTTGCCATAACTCTAACGGCTGATGATAATCTGAACTTTTTAAACATTAAAAATAGATTTATACATGGACCTATGGTTTATAGTTATTAAAATAATAAGCATAATCTTTTTGTAAATCCTATTTTTAGAGAACGGAAAGTAAGGAGAATTATTAACTGTTGTGAAAGAGAGGTATATAGTAAAGTTAATCATTAATGGTTTTAACGGTTTTTAATTTGTATAGCGCAAAATACAAATAGTCTCTATGCGCTGTTTAGCACAAGTGTGAAAATGAAAATTTTGATGTAAAATAAACCACGAAATAGCCTAAAAAACGAATAAATTGACCAAGACAACAGAAGAAGTCCGAAAACGGAATCTCACATCACCACACTGTTTCACTAATAACAGAAACATTACAATACAATATAAAGTTTCACCAATATTTTTTTTTCTAATTCAATGTGAGGTATTTTGCATTGAATGACCGATTATAGTCCGTTTTGAGTGTATCAAATGTTCTGGGGGTGTATTTTCGTGTATTGCTATACTGTTTTAATTTCCAAAAAAAAAAAAGAAAAAGAAACTTACGGATTGGTTGGTTCTCATTTCTAGGTTCATTAATTTGAGTATATTGATCTTCATCTACGGCCAACAAATCTACGTAAGATTTAGATTCGTTACCATCCCCCGACGCCGAATTTGGGCGAGATCTTGGCGCATCTATGTGCGGCACTCTGCTTGCCATGGCGTTTCCCAAATGACTGATGAATCATTTACTAACAATTATATCTATACTGTGCAAATTTTCTCTTAATTTGGTACATATACGTTTCCTCAATATGCTCCATCGATTTTTCATTTAGAAAAACCAACCCAATAACTAAGTATTTCTAATAGATGTTTATTGTTCATCTAACACAAATAAAACTACAATATGTAAGGGGCGCGCTCGTTTCGATTGATTACACGCCAATTGGGGAGTCAGAAAGGATTTAGCTGTACCATCTAAAATTTTTCAAAATGTTTGCTTCCTTATATCTATAATATTATAAATAAGTGTTTAGTCAGCCGTATACAAAAATCTAGCATAAAGAGTACATAATAAGTTCAAATAACTAACAACCAGAAAACGAAACATAATCATAACAATGATTTTTTTCAACTTTATTGCATCATGTAAACTGTGTGTGATGAAGTTGAAAATAGATATATCATTATATATATATATATATATATATATATTTATATAAAATCCAAAAGCAAATTACTGAAAAAATGACAATGCTGTGGGTATCTGGCTGGATCTCAATGGATACAAAAAAAAAAGCGAAAAGCTAAATCAAAACGATAAAGTAAACAGCCAGAAAAGTTAGCAGAGCTTTCGGGCAACACTAGCCCTTCATCAGTGCAAGTGAGGGAATTTGGATAACGTCATAGCATATGAGTTGGCAAGTGCTGCCTGGGTGGACAGGAATAAAAGAAATATAACAATAGAAACAGCGTGTTGAATAGTGGAGACTGAATAAGAGTAGAAAACAAAGAAGGTAGCTTGGTAGAGATATAAACAATTTTGGAATGGAACTATATATATATATATATATATAAAACCGGGTGGTTTAGAATTAATGTTCTTTGCCTGTTGTGTTTATATATATATATATATATATTTAAAAAATATCAAGATAAAATAAGTTAAAACTGCCTCAATATAAGTATATTTGTACGACATGTTTCGGACATAGCCCATCATCAGGTGAAGATAATTGTAACAAAGGATAACATATATAAGTCACAAAATTACATAATAAAACAAATCAGCCAATCAAAGATGTTAACAAACAAAAGGCATAGTTATAAAGGCACGCCTCCAAAAGCTTTGGAGTACAAAGCAGAAATGGTTGCTTATAAAGCAGGAAATTTAAAACAAAGACAAAAACTTCAAGTGTGAATAATTGTTAATATGTGAATGTCTCTGGCAAAATTAATGTTTAAAAGATCTAAATTGTACATTTATACCTGTAGGGGCAAGAGTGCCAAGCTTAACAATTATTCTTTCTTCTATAATTCTACGAGATGTCTCAGAACCATTACATATCTTAACACCAGAAATTGTAATATCCGAAAGGGAATGCTCATTATTAAAAAATTGGGTGGCTACAGGTAACCCGGGAGTCTTTAGTTTAATTTTTTTGTTTTTGTTTAGAACATGTGTGTTTCTATCCAGTCTAATGGCACATTTAACAATCGGAAAAAATCGGATTCAAGAAAACTTCAAATTGATCTTGACAGGGCTCAGGAATGGTCAGAAGACTGGCTGCTAAATTCAATACCAAGAAATGCGAAGTGCTCCATGTTGGCAGAAAGACAGAGAAATCAGAATATTGTCTAAATGGAGAAACGTTATTGGCAGTGAACGAAGAAAAAGACCTTGGTGTTATCTTCACTAGCGACTGCAAGCCAAGCCGACAGTGTGCTGCAGCAGCAGCTAGAGTGACGAATAGTATGAGAACTGTCAAAAGAACATTCAAAAATATTGACAAAGAAAGTTTTCAGGTCATGTACAAGGCATACATCCGTCCACATATGGAATACTGTATACAGTCCTGGTCTCCTTACTATAACAAAGCAATCTTGGAGAAGGTGCAGAGAAGAGCTACAAAGATGGTCAAGTCAATAAGTGATCTACCATATGAAAAAAGGCTAGAATATCTTGATCTTCAACCATTAGAGACAAGAAGACTACGAGGAGATTTGATTGAAGCTTTTGAAAGGCTTTGAGGATATTGACCCAAAAGATTTATTTAAATTGTCTCACAACATCAGAACCAGGGGACACAGCTTAAAACTATATCGTCCAAAACTTAGAGGAAATCTTATGTGCAGGGTCAACTTTTTTACCATCAGAGTCATACATCACTGGAATTCTCTGCCTGAATATGTAACACAAGCCTCTTCAGTGAACATCTGTAAGTCTAGACTTGACAACTATTTTCGGCTAGAAATGGAATCTAATATGCCCTTGATTTGCATATTCAAAATGGCCGGTATCGAAAATGATGAAATACATAATATACAAATACGATAATAATAGTATCGTATTTGTATATGTGACCCGATCTGGCAAAACCCTACTTTTGTCGGAAATATTCATTTTGTATTTTTTTATATATTTGGATTATTTGAATCATAAGCTTTGTAGTGGTGTTTATTTCATAAAAATTGAGTAAATATTTAAAAAGTTATTACATTTTAAAAACTTACAAATCATTCAATTAGTTTACGAGAAAATCGCGTTTGAAGTTTGCAATGAAATTCTTTTTGATACGCGCTGAAAACTCACTCCGTAGCAACGCGGTATTTTGGTCTAAGGCACAATGACGTCATACCAGGAAGTGTGTGCGATATAATAGCAGCGTGCACATCATAGTCAATTTGACTGATTTCAGACGCCGTTTTAACCTATTTAGTCACTCGAATTAACTATTTTGCACTATTGAAAAACAGCATTATAACGTCAAGCTTATTTTAACTGGTTTCGGAGGTGTTTACGATATCAACAGCGAAAAACCAAGCAGGCCTAGCTAGGCCTATTCAGATTTTCGCCGTCATCGCCTGTACCCTACTGATGGGTGTTCATCAGGCCGTGTATGGCAGCGGTGCATCGACATTGGGGCTGGCGTTAGTAGTAAACTAGCCTAGACAAGTTTGGCGCCTTGCAGAGTCACAGCTTGCTAGCTACTTACATTGTATTGACGATTTAATACATTTGTTTGTTTTATAACTTGGAAGATTCGCTGTAATGTTTGGACTTGAATCCAATGAGTTTAAAAAACATTTAAGATGAAAGGACTGGACAATAAATTAAATAAATAATTAAGAGCCGATTGGATATATAAAATGTATAAAGAAAATTATTTATTGACAATAAAGCTAGGCCCAGTAGTAGTAGGCCTACAACCATAATAAAATAAGGCCTATAGCCAAAAAAATATAGAAAATACAATTGAATTTATGACGTGAATTGTTTTTGACTTGTCTATTTTACTATGAAATAAACAAATACAGGCTACAGCTATTGCAGAACACTTTACTTTGAATATTAAAATCGTTTTTATTCCAATTTACGACATGCTGTGTGTAAAATGAAAATAACCTCACAAAAATGTAAACAACTTTTTATTTCCGCGCGTAGAGCGTATAACATCTAGCGCGTTGACCAATAACGTTTGTTATTGCGATGATGCGCCATAGCAACACACGCAGTTCGCTGTTCCAGAAACTTCGAAGAACCGAATTTTCTGAAATTATGTCATAGTAAATCAAAGTTTTCATTGGTTCCTTCTTCAAACTCCGCCCTAAAACTTCCATATTTGGAATGTCAAATGGATGAGCTTTATTTTGATGTGTGACCTTTCAACATTGTGCAGCGAACTGGCGATCAAAATGTCGTCAAACTCTGCAACTTTCAACTGAATTTACGCAAAATTTTAGCGTAGATCGTGAATAAATTGTTAGGCTTGAGGAAAATACATGTTTTTAAAACTCTCTTTTTTCATAATTTTAATTAAATTTCGGGAGTTTAAATCAGGTAGACGTATTCTTAAATAGTGAAATATTTCGAAAATGCAAAAACATGTAATCTGCCAGGGTAGTCGATTTGGACGTATTTTGACTGATTACGTGAATTTTGAATTGCCGACAAAGAGAGGGTTTTGCGAGATCGGGTCACATATTATGAATTTGTGTAAGTTATGTAATTATAATTAAATATTTATTTCGAACTTTTAGATTACACATCTAGTTGATTCCAGGTGAAATCTTGAAATGAAAAAGGTTTAATTTGCATATTTAATTTAGACAAGTTTGTCAACAGTATTTGTTGAGAAATTAAAAAGCTCAATTTCCAAGTATAATTTTTAATTTTATTATTGTGTCTTTTCCCCTATGGTCTAGTCGCTAGTAAATCGTACACGTGTCGTGTTGAATCTACACCAACAAGAATAAAGAAAGACAATGACGACGAGGATTCTTTGCTAATGATTTTCAAAAGCTTCAATGTGTTTAACAGACATTTCAACATATATCCTACAAAACATAGCAACCAAAGACCTGGTAAGCACAGAGATTCAAGAATCCTTACTACAAGCAACCGAATTGGGTCAGCAACAGGCTTTAACATTCGTTGAAGATAGACTGATGCCATCTGAAGTAGAGCGAAAGACGTCATTTAATGATCTAATAAAAAGAAACAAAGCCCCGACATTTAAAAGCCTGTATGATGTTCCCAAGAGGAAGAATGCCAATGACAAAGAAAAGAAGACGGTTACAAAGACCGATCGAAATGTTTTGTTGCGGCTAATCACAGCATACGACGATGGCCGTGAAGTTGATCTTAAAAATATGTTGTGCCATGAACTGATGACAGTACTGCTATCTCTCGCTGAAATGAATGGATCACTTCGTACGGGAAACAAGTCGATTCTAGTAGAAAAGCTAACAGATGGCATCGAATGCCCGGAGAGTATCGACATTCAGAGAAAAACAGATTGTATAATAATTGACGGTCAGGCTCTAGTTGTGTCACTAGGCAAACCGGCTGACTGTTCTACTTTTGGAGATTTGGCAAACACATTTGTTAAAACGGTGATGATATGGGGAAAAAATTATCAGACAATAGACGTAGTGTTTTGTTTCGAAAACTGTCGATAAAGGGCACCACCAGACAAAGACGAACCAAAACACACAGATCAATTCGTCGAATTATAGAAAGTGGTGAGATACCGCTGCCAAATTGCTGGTCAAACTTTTTGGCATTACAAGATAATAAAGCAGATCTGGCACGATTTCTATCAGAGGAGTTGATTCGTCAAGCTCCTATAGACAAAGAAATTGTCACAGCTGGTGGAATTATGGAAGAATCAGTTGTTAAATCATCAAAAGTCTACACGAATACGTTGTCTCTGGTGGCATCTAAGTGTGGGTACTGTTAGATATAATTATAAACACACATGTACAAATAAACGTATTACTGTGAGTGTGAGTAGGCCCTACTGTTTTATATATATAAACGCGCAATATACAAATAAACTTTATTACTGACAGTTGCTTCTCAACGTTTGTATTAATTAATAATTACACAAAATATAAACGTTGTAGTGGTGTATCGTTACATGTACTATGCTATTTCAATTGACTATGACAGTGACAGTTTTAACAAAGTATTAAAATCGCAAATGTGTTACTGTATCAAGTGATATATTATTGATAGGCCTATAAAACATGAAAAACATATTTCGTAACTGAGTAGATAAAGAATATATTTGAAAATTTTTCTTCTTTGCACCCATATCCTCTTCCCCATCCCTCAACCCTAATCTTACACACAAAACACAAATTGAGTTTTCAAATAACAAATCATCTATCAGTATGTAGTGTATAGATTGCCTAATTGTAATATACTTTTTAAAATGAATCCCGCATTTATTGACATCTTTAGAGGTCATTGACCTTTAATCAAAAATGCAATTTCTTCTAAAATGGCTTATAAATTTCAATTTTAAACACAAAAATACAAGAAACCTATAGACACAATAAATAAGAAAATTGAAGTTAACATTTTTTCAAAGATGAATAATTATGCTGTTCATTATAAAGAAATTTGTTCGTCATTAGTAATTTGTGACAATTATGGGGTAGGGGGTAACATTTTTGCAATTAACTTAAGATTTAGTGAACAGATTTACATTTTCTTGTTATCAGTATGTAGTGTATGGATTTTTTTATTGTAATATGATTTTAAAAAATGAATCCAACATCTTTTGATGTCTTTTAGAGGTCAAAGGTCAATGACCTTTAATCAAATGCAATTTCTTCTAAATTAACTTATAAATTTCAATTTTAAACACAAAAATATATGAGATCTTATGTTAATGTTTTCCCAAACCTATAGACACAATGAACAAGAAAATTGCAGTTAAACAAACAAATATTCTGTGAATTTATGAGGACATTCTGTCTGTTAATAGTAATTTATTATTAACAATTATAGGGTAAGGGGTTACATTTTTCCTAATAACTTTGTGTTTAGTGATCACATTTGCATTTTGTTGGTATTAATATGTACTGTGTAGGTTGCCTAATTGTTATATTCATTTTGAAAAAGTAAAATGTAACATATATTGACATCTTTTTAGGTCAAATGGTCATTGAACATTTAAAAAAATGCAATTCGTCCAAATTTAACATTAATAAAGTTTCAATATTTTAATGCAAAAATACAACAGATCTAACACAAACAAGCTGTACAATTGGCATTGCTATTATGGATTTCTGAAAAGTAGACATATTAAGCTTTCCAAAAATGAATGGTAGCATTTGCCACCAATTTGATACTGCTTTCGCAAAAAACTGGACCTGGCCCATGGACTATATACCGAAGTTTTTACATTGTGCTCGCCTATGTCAGAATTAACCATAATTTATATATAGATATATTAAATATTATATTTATATGCATTTTATAAGCACACCTATGGTAGTGTTAATTATGTCAATAAACGACCAAACAATCATGGCCTAGCTAGGCTAAAGTGCCTAGGCCTAGCGTCATACTAACAGGCCTAGCTATGCTAGAAATGCAGCGATACCATTACGAAACTTCTACAGGCAACTAGAACTGTTCTAAGGCGGTGCTGTTAGATTTCTAAAGTAATGGTATTAAAAAATATTTTTCAAACGCGAAAAGATTTTTTTTTTTCGTACACGAAATTTTTTTTAAAGTACTATTGAACGACTGTTCAATAGTGCGTACTATTGCACTATTACACTGACCCACAATCGTCCAATCAAATTGCAGGAAATTATTTAAAGCTTATATAATAGTAATTATACCATAATATTAAGTGCATACATCATGGAAGTGCTCAAGGTACTCAAAGAACAATTACTTTATGCATAATAACCTACGGTATACAGGTTGACGAAAACCATGTTTGAAATATAAAACTGTATTAAATTTGATCAAAATTAGAAATAAATAAGTTCAAAATTAAAGTATGATGTTCCGAAATGGCGGCTACTAGAGGGGACAAAAAATGGTACATTCTCAATATATTTTGATATTGGGACACGATAACTAGAGAGACGGAAAAGGGAAACAGAGTTGTTTAATGTGAGAAATACAAATGTTAAGTTTATATTTTTCGTTCACTAAAATACAGTCTGAGCTTTTTGAAAACTTGTCATTAAAATACTATTGTACGGGAGAAAACTTTGGGAAAACATTTACAAGTATTGAAAATGTACACATTAAACAAAAAACTAATTTTTCTGAAGGTGGAATTCAGATTAAGTACTGGGTACTGTAGAGAATAATACATTTTATATCCTAAACAACTTTTATGAACTATATGTATATGATAGATATCTTGTCTACCCTATATGTCTATATCTACTTTTTTGATCAAAAAGGGGCGATAACATTTTTATTTGTATTTAAAAATATATATATATATATAAAATCAGTTTACCATGTCCCGCATACCTGACTTAGCCTATATATTGTGCCAGTTCTGCGGTACATTTCATTTCGAAACCTGAGCTGCACTGACGAGATCTAATAAGATCAAAACAGTACTGTCTGCAGATTGGATAAAATTATATTGTTTTATTTCATATATATTTTAAGCTAAGAAATGAAACAAATATGTAATTTTGTCACTTTGGTCTGATCAGGAAAGAGTGAAATTTCACTGGTTTGATGTTCTTAAACAAATAATTGTAAGACCACATCATGCGACTAAAGCCACGGTTTATGCGTTAATCTATAGAATATTAAATTATTCATTTGATCATGTGTCGTTACCGTGTGTACTGGTGTGCAGTACAATAAACGTGTTTTTAATATAATGGCTGAGGCTAATTATCGATGTGATTATATTTCACGTCACAGCCAATCACCGGGCCTAATCGAATAAAAACTGCGATCCCTGATCCGGGATTGGCTGACAATGTATAGTTCTTCGTCGTCGCATAAATAGACGATTTTCGTGCTACGAAAACCATCTTGCAGAGATGACAAACAGTCGTGACCAGCCGAGCGTAGAAAACAAAAATAACATAGCGTTTTCAGTGGATTCAGGACACCATGTTAATTAAAAAATCGTAACTTCTGGCCGAAGGGTCGTATGAGAAAAACATTACTGCAAAATGTTCTTAAAAGATTGACCTACATCACTGTATGATTCCAAAAAATTAGTAAAATTGTTTCACCGATTAAAATTCATCGAAAAAACACCATAGTGTATAAGCATAGGCATTTTTCAGCACTGTTTTTCCGCGGTGTAGTTGCGGCGGCTACAGGCCAATCAGCGGAACCGGGTCGTCGCATAAATTGTTGCTCGTCGCCATAGCGCTAAAATATGAAATCATGCCAAGAGCGAAGCATAGCCAGCAAGGTTAAAGGTTGTTCGTTGTCGCGACGGTTAATTAATTAAACTTTGTTTATTTTATAACATTGGTAGTACAAGAAACAACGAGGCAAATCTCAAAATTATTGTCTTATCATTTCACCGCGGTGATCATTTCGGCCGCCGATTATGGAACGGCCAAATGTATGGTACGTGACCAGGGACAAAATATGTGGTGAAATGCAGAATTGTAAATATTGTTGAATATGTATGACACGTCATATGTGTCAAAATATTTATAATTTTACTAATACTCCCTGAAATATAAATACAGTTTTCATCTTTAGTGCACAAATTAAAATTAGTTATCCTTTATTTTATTATTAGTAATAAAATCGTTTTCATTTACAATGTCATGTTATAAAAGGGGAATTTTCGGACTCCTCGGTCGTCAGCGGGACGCATTCTTTTTTTCCTATTAGGTTAAGGCAGAAACTATAGAGGGCGTGCATATATCATGAATATTCATAATTCATGCCTGAGCTCATGACGTCATACTTGCAAAACACACTGATGCACGTTCGCAGTGCAGATCGGAGTTACTGTACTCTTTTTCTATCGATGTTGTTGTAAAAGACATATAGACCTGCAATTTTTGACGTTTTGTAAAAATAATGCATATATTTAACTTTAAATACATTAAATCAGGTCATTTCTCGTCTTAAATGTGCGTTCTATTAAGGTTAATTATGATAAAAAGAGAAAAACAATGTACAACCTAAGTAGCTCGCGTCGAAGGTTCTCTCGTAGACGTTTTTAGGTTTCTAGTTGGGCTTAGTTTTGTAGGCTAAGCTGTAAAAAGCGGTAGCGCACGAACATCATACGCTAGCTATAGGCCTAGCTTTTTTTTGGCAGAATCTGTTAACATAAAAAAATAAAATTAAACCTGTATAATAATCACAATTGATTCTAAGGTTGTGTGAGTTTTAATTAATTCATTTAATATGTACATTAAAAAAATATTTCAGAAACATAAGCAACTATATTTTTATTAACTAGCAATTATACCCGCCCCAGGGCGGGTTTTAAAATTAGTTTAATGCCTTCTCAGTACATAACACCGGACACCAGTACCTCCCTCTTCAATAACACCCCAAACTCTTTTTAAAAAACAAATCCTTCCCAGAACAAATTCAACTTCAGCTTCAATTTGAGAGAGTATACATAGCTACGATAGGCCTATGGTTTAAGTACGTTGTAAACTGTGTAAATAAATAGGTCATTTTGGCTGATAATTAAAATATCTAATGTTGATACTGCGGTCCCCCAGCCTTCTTTGTCCTCTCACCATCATCATCCCAGCCACAATTAACAAACCTTAACTCCTCCCCTGGACAGTTCAAATGTAGTAACTTTTCCTATTACACAATTCCAATCATATAGTCTACTTCATTACGCCAGTATTTTCGCTCCTCCTCCTCCCCCTTCAAACACACCCCATATACTGGGTGATGTGATTAAGAAAGTTCTAGTAAAAATTATGTTAGCCATCACTCCCAAACTATAATCCCTCAGTGGCACTTTTCATCCCCACTATCTTCTGAACTCCAACTACCACACCCAATCTCCCAACTCCCTCTCCCACCAAATCCTCGAACTTTTTGAAATGTAGTTTAAAACCTTCCCGGTACAATTGTGATCATTTCGATACCCCATATATGGTTACATGCAGAAACAGAAATTTGTATAACGAACAAACATCGAAACTGAGCCATTTTGACCAAATTGTGGATCCTAGATGGCGGATGATGTCCAAATATAGTAGTGGAACACAGTAACAGAAGAGAACGCGTATGTTCACACTGGAAATGAATGTCTGTAATGAGACAATCCAAGAGACCAATACATAGCTGGATATGGTTTAAGTACTTTGCTAAATGTGTAAATGAATAGGTGTCATATTGGTTAATTATTAAAATATGTATATCTATATCTATAATTCCCAAAACGCCTTGCTGAGGATAATTCAAATACTGTAAAACTTTTGTAGTATAATTTTACAATTCGATAGCCTATAACCCCGAGCCCAAGCAAAAATGACATCACAAACCACAACCCCCCCCCCCTCCCCTCCAACAACATTTTGATGCCCAATATGTAAGGTTACGTGCAGTAACAAAGATTTGTATAGCGAACAAACAGACAGACAGACAGACAAACGTACAAACTCTCTCACTCTATACTCATAATATAGATAATATAGATGATATAACGTAACGTCAGCGCAGGCAACATGATGTGCCACAGTATTCGTTAAATTGTACACAAAAGAAAAAATCGTTTATTTTATTATTAGTAATAAACAAGAAATATTTCTTATTTCGACTTTTTGACGTAACAGTTTTAGTTATTGTTCTTCTTTATTTATTATCAATTATTTTTGTTTAACAATCAGTAGTACTAGTAAACATTTTGTGTATATAATATAGTCTGGCCTACTACTGTACAGAACATGGAAACGATTAGCGTACGCATTACCCGAGGCAAATAACGTAATAGATACTGATGAAACATCACACAATGTATTAATTTTACCAAAAAGAAGGGGAGTTGCATTTAAATAACACAATTAAAAACTTGTAAATTTTTAAATCATTAACATTTAAAGACCCATTCCTTACAATTAGTGACGTTTTGTAAAAATAATGCATATATATTGCTTTAAAAACATTATACCAGGTCACTGCTTGTCTTAAATGTACGTTTTATGGTAAATTTGGATAATTAAAAAGAGAGAAACAATGCACTACATAAGTAGCTCGTGGTGAATGTTCTCTCGTGGACGGTCCTCATGCCTAGCCTAGCTAGGCTTAGTTTTGTAGGCTTAGCTGGTAAACATCGGTAACGTACGAAAATCGTACACTAGCTATAGTCCTAGCCTGACGTTGTATAGTTGCTGCATTACTTGTCTTTCTGTTTTTGCCAGAATCCGTTGATAAAAATAAATCTTCCATTGTTTTGGCCTCACGATTGATCAAAAAGTGGGTGAATATATCAATCCGCGCACAATGCATGTTGGGATTTATAGCGGGCCGCTAAAATTATTAGAATCGACTTATTTTATGGACTTTAAAAAGTTGTCCCGTATGAAATGTATGGTGACAACTGCCAACAATAATAGGTCAGAAGATTTAAGAAAAACGTAAGTATATCAAATATAGCTTGATCTTGGTAATCACTACTGGAACGAGTTAATCATGTTCTACTGTATTTAGAATTATCTTGTATGCACAATTTCAATCGCCTGTAATTTGGAAAATATCAGAAATATCATACCTATTTTTTCTAGTTTCGTCACAGCAGATTTCAGATCTTCGTGATGAATTATAACATTTTTCAATTCTTGTTGCTGGAATTCATCTACTATAATTTTTTCTAGATCTTTGTGCAACTTTTGACTTGAATACATTTCCCAAAGGTCTTCCAATGCTTTAGAGTCATATGCAGCAACACGCAACACTAAAGATCCATATACTAATGACTTAATGTATATACGAATATTATTGAAATAAGCACAAAGCTTATCAACTCCATTGAGGAATGCAGATGTTCCTTCCTGTCTCCTTTCCTGCTCTGATGAAAAATCTTGATTTGTAACAAGACATACTAATAACTGCACACCTTAGAAGATAAAATATGATGACAAACCATTAATATTACTGATAATTTATTTATTCTCAAATATTATAATAAACTTCAAATGTTTTAAATTGTCCGTGATCGGTGTTGATTTCATAGGATGGAGTGCACAAGAATGCTTACCAAGAAGTCAAGAGATGTTATACATTCAAACACAATTGTACATATTATATAAATTGATATTGTGATTTATTAAAGTACAGAATAATATAACCTTACTTTGACAGGCTTCCAAATCGATGTCGGGCCACTGGGCATCTACAAGAATTAGTGATGAATTACATTTGCAATATAAATAGGTTTCAATAAAATAATTCTATTGAATGAATTTTACTTTAGTTGTACAGTACAGTATAACAAATCTGTAAAAAATTATTCTTGTAGTCGAAAGAAAAATTGATTATGACATTGTTGCCGTATGGCCGCGGAAACGTCAGGAACGAGAAACTTTCGAAACTATTTAAAACCAAAAGTAAAATATAGTTTAATCATTATGGTTTAATTAAATAACTCTTCTTAACTTTTCGGCAGGTTTGCCCTCGATAAGAAGGTAATTGTTTGTCAAAAACATAACTTCAATGATTTAACTACATTTTCCACATAGGCATCAATTATACTGTATAAGTTTTGAAATTTCTTATTTTGTTCTTACCAGGTTAACCATTCCATGAATGTGCATAAATTGTTATAGAAAAGAATCAAATCTTACCTTTTTTCTGCAGTTCTCTTAAAGCAGATTGGTAATCAACTGGTTCAATAGTAGTCTTCCAATTATCTATAACCATTTCCCAATCTTGTGGATCAATGATGCTTGCTAAACTTCTGAGAAGTTCTTTATTTAAATGAATGTCCATTAATTTTGATAAACCAGTTTGATCATTTATTTTTAGGTAAAGTAACAGTGAAGCAGTTGGACACGTCAAGTTCCATTTACACTTAATAAGATTGACCGATGGGCATACTTCTGCAAAATACTCTCTAAGTCGAGGTAATTCCCAGAATGATCCTTGCTTTAGATGGAGATGTATCTCAAGTTCTGAATCTATTTAAAAAAAACGCCAGACATTTTCAATTATTATAATACTACTTCAATAACAAAGTTTTGAACAATTTACCATAATTAGGATTGGATTTTATCAAATCCCTCATAAGTTGAGGTTGGTTAAATGTTATTGAAGTCTTTGAAATTATCTGATAATTAAAATAAACATAATATGCGCGGTTAAAAAAAAATAAAATTATGCATTTTTTGCGCGAATTATTAATTTAGAAAGCATAATTGGAAAAAATAAGACTCTAATAACAAAACATATAAAATGTATATATAAAATATTGAACACGCTTAGGCCTACTTATTACTATGAAAAAAATGTATTAGGCCTAATTACACTAGCCTACCTATTATACTAAGTAGTGCGTTCTTATCACGTTCGTTATTTAGAAGACGTGCAAATTTCTTCCTTTTTTCTGGTTCATCTGTTATTTCTGCAATACTCTCAAGTTTATATAATACATTCCAAATATTATGCAAGTTAAATTTTTTCAGATCGTAGGCAGCAATAATCATTGATAAATTCTCATAATCAACATTTCGTAATGCTTTAAACAGCCGTTTCCGATATGGTGACAATGGTTTTATGGCAGTATTCTGAACTGTGTTATTCTCGATATAGTCAAGTACAAGATCTTGAGCAGCCTTAACTTCTGTTAGTTTCGTAATCTCCAACAGTAACTTTACATTAGTAGGTGAGATGTTACCTCTTCTTTTAAGTTCATTGAATAATTCAAGTGTTATTACCGATGTACCATGCTCATCAAAATCTCCATAAGATAAATGATCGCATAGACAAAATCTTATCAAAAGATAGTGATGACCTTGATAGTATCCATGAAGCTTAACTGTCAAGTCATTAAATTTCTCTTCCAAGTCTGCCATTTTTTATGCTGTGAAAATAAAATACTTCAGTGTGTTAGACCAGAAATGTAGCGAAAATAGGTCTGATCAATAAGTTCTTACGAATAAAAACCAGTAATAAAATGTAAATGATATCTGGATGAATATATGAATAAGCGTGGCGTAAGAAAATGAAAATGTTTCGTACAGTAGATTGGACTATTTAATATTTTTCCAGCAATTTTAACTGGTGATCACAAGGCCGTATTAATTGAAACTGATTTGCAAGAACAAGCATAAGCCTCCTGAAAAGATGTCATCATTGTAAAAAATGATTCAATGCGGTATGTAATAATCTATCTGCACCAAAATGCATAGTAAATACACGGAGGAATCTTTCGTCGACTTTTCGTCTTTTTGGTATGTGTTCGCATCTATAGCATTTAAGGTACCGAGGTCGAGTCTCACATTGGGAAACGAAACGAAATAAGATTTTTTTTTATATCCGTAGGCCTATTGTTTGTTTAATTTTATTTCTTAGTGTTATAGATTATAGGCCTACGCATGATTTGTAATAAAATCTAGAGAAAAAGTAACTTATGTCTTTATTAATATGTAGGCCTAACAATTGTGGTTTATGACAGTATACGCAGAGGGATCTTTAATCGGATTGTGATACCGATATTAATTATAAATAAAGATTCTGACAAAATATATCAATCAATCAATTCATCTTTTAAAAATCAATTATCTTTATTTAAAGCAATGCATATAAACTATAATATATAGGCTAACGTATAATTATTTTTGTTTAAAAATCCGTAGAAATAGTATAACGTAAATATAGTCTGACCTAATGTACAGAACAAAAATGTAATCATAAACTAAACTATATTGTACTGTACAGTACATATTCCAGAGTGGTAGAGGCGTTACTCCATACGGTCGTAGTGACCTATATACAGTATAGAAAAAATTACTGCTTCGTATCTACGCGTAACCTTTCGTAGCCTACGCGTAGGTAGATCGTAAGTATGGCAGGCGAGGACGCTCCCCACCCCTTTCCCCAACCAAAATATACTCGCTTCCCTCGCAAAGTTCTCAATCTTTTATTTGTCTCTTCACTTTTCGAAACTTTCGAAACGGATCTGCGCCGTAGCATATCGCCAGTACCATTTACCAAATGGATTTTTATTTTCAGACAAAACTCGAAACGCCGACTGGTGGACTAACATAAAAAAAGACAGTAAATTAATATTTTTGTATGGATCGATGATTTTTCTAATTTACCATTTGCCACCCTAGTTCCGCGAACTTTATTACTACGGCGAATAAGTAACAAAAAAAGTAAATTTCGAGCCCTGTAGTTTGCAAAAAGTTTTTTTTTCTCTTTTGTTGCGTGAAACACCACCTTTATTCTTTCATATCATAATTAAATACATTACAAATAAATCAGTAATATCTGTCTTCATATGTTCTTTCTTTAATTATATTGTTTTCCGTTAATATCTTACATTTTTCTTTATATTATTCTGCTCAAAAACAAAAACAAAAATTTACCAGTAATTTTTTGTAAATTTTAGTTTTTCACATATTGTTTCCAATATTATCCTCCTGTTTTCATGGTTTTCTTATATTTGTTCACATTGTACACAGACACCCACAAATACATACATATATCAGTGTCCCGCATACCTGGCTCAGCCTATATATTGTGCCAGTTCTGCGGTACATTTCATTTCAAAATGTTTTGAATATATAATTATATATATATATATATATATCCAATCTACAGACAGTACTGTTTCGATCTTATTAGATCTCGTCAGTGCAGCTCAGGTTTCGAAATGAATTGTACCGCAACTGGCAAAATATATATATATATATATATATATATATAAATCCAAAGGCAAATTACTGAAAAAATGACAATGCTGTGGGTATCAGTGGCTGGATCTCAATGGAGATACAAAAAAAAAAGCGAAAAGCTAAATCAAAACGATAAGACATACCATATTGTTTCATATACTGTTAATTTATACCCATTTATATACATCTCATAGACATTATATACAAAGATATAAAACAACGTTAAAAAAATACATCATACAAGATAACATTATATTCATAAAAAATAATTAGGTAACTCTTTTAACATTATATGAGCGTTAGTTTGTTCAGATCCTTAACAATAGACTTAAATACAATCCAAGAGTTTTTACACACTGGTTTGTTTAATTCAGTTAAAATCTTAATGTTATATATTGAGAAGACAGCAATTGAATATAAGTCATTTTTGTATACACAATCAGAACCTAAAAGAAGTTCTTTAAAAGAGCTTCTGCCATTGTCAATATTTTTAAAAATGTTATCTATATTTTTCCATAAAGTGTTATTTCGTATGCATTCAAAAAATGTGTTTTTCGTCTTCCATTACCCCACATAAATCACATTCATTATTCATTTTCACATTCCACTTATGAAGCCGTTGATTAGTAGGAACAATTTTGTTCAACAGCTTGTAATTTAGTTGTGCATATTTTTTGTTTTTTTCAAAGTTTGCAAAAAGTTTCGCGGAACTATGGTGGCAAATGGTAGAGTAGGTCAAGGGTAATCGATCCATACCCAAATATTTTGAAAAAAATAAGTAGTTAGTTATAAGTGTTATAACGTTTGTAAAGCTAGTTATTTATTCACCGTAGAGGGCGTAGATGCAAAAGATTCGCGGAAATAGGGTGGCAAAAACACCATGAACAAAATATAAGTACAGCTTATTATATGCAAACAATATAAGGTCTGAAGAAAGTAAAACATACCTCGGAATTTAATTCTACGAATACAATATGTAACTTTTCCATTTTTAAATCAGCGAAAATCGCGGTGATACTTCTCTGCTGTATTCATTTGTCTACGAAGGGATGAAGTATTCGAACTGTCGCTTATCATTGGCCAACTCGCTGCGTCGCGCTTAGGTCCTAGTGAGAACCAAGCTTTAACATTCAAACACTACAATATACAATTGTAATGGGATATACAGACCCACCTTTATTTCACCATCTTACTAATGTAAGCTCCGGCTACACTGTATTTTTTCACGTTCACGTTTGCATGGTACTTTGTATCACCCTAACCGCATTCACACTACTGTACTATTGTTTGGTAGAAATAAACTGAACAAAAATGTAAAGCTTACCGTGATGTGAATTGAACAAAATGGCGATGTTATTGAATACACCGTACACAAGGATATCAAAGTTCACATATTACGGATGATTACATGCATTGTTCTCTTGTTTATTTATAGAACAGTTATTTCCATTACAGTATACATAACTAGAGTATGATCCTATACTAAATTATGCGCCCGCAACGAACGATTACGAAAAAACTGGTTACCTAGCAGCATGGTGGTGTTAAACCTATAATAATGCTTGCAGTTACCACTCTCGGCGTGGTACGGCGGAACAGCACTAGTCCTTCGATTGTACGCACGCGCACCAGGGATCAAATTGGTATGCCCTCATCCTATATATATATATAAAACATCAGGCACCGAACATTTAATTAATTTAAAACGATAAGATGAGGAAATATGTGAGAATGTGAAAAAGTCACCCTAACCGAGATTCGAACCCGGAACCTGCTGCTTGATATGCAGATGTCCTAACCATTAGATCATGGTATTGTATTGTATATATATATATATATATAAATCCAAAGGCAAATTACTGAAAAAAATGACAATGCTGTGGGTATCAGTGGCTGGATCTCAATGGAGATACAAATAAAAAAAGCGAAAAGCTAAATCAAAACGATAAAGTAAACAGCCAGAAAAGTTAGCAGAGCTTTCGGGCAACACTAGCCCTTCATCAGTGCATATATATATATATATAAACAAATCAGGCAAAGAACATTAATTCGAAACCGCCCGGTGATATACTGAAATTTAATTAATTAATTTGAAACGATAAAGATGAGGAAATCTGTGAGAATGAGAAAAAGTCGCCCCAACCGAGACTCGAACTCGGACCGCCTGCTTAATATGCAGATGTCCTAACCATTAGACCACTGGGGCTTTCATGGTATTGTTCAAACTCGATTGGACAGCGACTCTTTAACATTCTCGGCGTGGTACGGCGGAACAGCACTAGTCCTCAGTTGTACGCACGCGCACCAGAGATCAAATTGATACGCCCTCATCTTTCAGTATTTTTATTCACGAGGCGGGATCTCCGAAGAGATGCTTTTATATATATAAACACATTAGGCAATGAACATTAATTTCAAACTGCCCGGTGATATACTGAAATTTAATTAATTTATTTATATATATATATTTAATGTTCTTTGCCTCTTGTGTTTATATATAAATATAGATATATATATATTAGAACATTCAACAGAAACATTTAAAGACATGATGAGAAAAGTCTAGTTAAAGAAGTACAATAATGTCAATAAGAGTTTTAAATAATGATAAAAAATTAAGAATTATCATTATACATATGTATTATATATCACTCGCACTGATGAAGGGCTAGTGTTGCCCGAAAGCTCTTTACATTTTTTGGCTGGAATTTTACTTTGTATCTCCATTAGATTCAGCCACTAATACCCACAGCATTGTCATTTTTTTTAGTAATTTGCCTTTGGATTTATATTATATACATTCAAAGCTTAGATAGAAGCGCTATACCGCCCGGTGGCTCACCGGGCGGTATAGAGCTTCTATCTATAGGCTGACGGTTTAGTCAGCCGTATACAAAAATCTAGCATAAAGAGTACATAATAAGTTCAAATAACTAACAACCAGAAAACGAAACATAATCATAACAATGATTTTTTTCAACTTTATTGCATCATGTAAACTGTGTGTGATGAAGTTGAAAATGTATATGTATATATATATATATATAAACACAATTCTAAACCGCCCGGTGATATATTGAAATTTAATTAATTAATTTGAAACGATAAAGATGAGGAAATCTGTGAGAATGAGAAAAAGTCGCCCCAACCGAGACTCGAACTCGGACCGCCTGCTTGATATGCAGATGTCCTAACCATTAGACCACTGGGGCTTTCATGGTATTGTTCGAACTCAATTGGATAACGACTCTTTAACATTTTCGGCGTGGTACGGCGGAACAGCACTAGTCCTCAGTTGTACGCACGCGCAACAGATATCAAATTGATACGCCCTCATCTTTCAGTATTTTTATTCACGAGGCGGGATCTCCGAAGAGATACTTTTATATATATAAACACAAGAGGCAAAAAACATTAATTCTAAACCGCCCGGTGATATACTGAAATTTAATTAATTAATTTGAAACGATAAAGATGAGGAAATCTGTGAGAATGAGAAAAAGTATATAAAAAAATATATATATATATATTAGAACATTCAACAGAAACATTTAAAGACATGATGAGAAAAGTCTAGTTAAAGAAGTACAATAATGTCAATAAGAGTTTTAAATAATGATAATAAAGTAAGAATTATCATTATACATATATATTATATATCACTCGCACTGATGAAGGGATAGTGTTGCCCGAAAGCTCTGTACATTTTTTTGGCTGGAATTTTACTTTGTATCTCCATTAGATTCAGCCACTAATACCCACAGCATTGTCATTTTTTTAGTAATTTGCCTTTGGATTTATATTATATACATTCAAAGCTTAGATAGAAGCTCTATACCGCCCGTTGCTTTACCGGGCGGTAAAGAGCTTCTATCTAAGCTTTGATAATTTTAACAAAACTATTGACGTCGTGAGTAGCCTACATTAGCCATTTACAGTGTAATCAGTACTTGGTATTGATTCGCCAAGACATTCATTTGGAATCCATCCTTGTTTGCTGTCTGTAAGATTTATAGCTCGTACCCAACCTATTATTATATAATTGATAATAAACAATGAATTGTACAATGAGATAGAGTTAAACGATACATATAGGCCTAAAAATATTATCTATCATTATCATAAACTACTTTGTTACGTCGTTTCACTTCACAAATTCAACAATGTAATATCTGATTATTGTATATAGGTTTGATTCTAGAGACGTTATTTCCAAATACAAACGGGAATACAATATTAAGTTCGGTACATTTATAGAAGGTATGAATAATAATTTTACACCTTTTCAATTTTAGATATTGTTTTAAAGACCATTGATCAGCATCTTTGCATATTTGTGTTATTAGATATGAACATGTTATACTAGCATACTTACCATTTAATCTATCAGTTATTTCTACCTCATCACCAACAATGACTTCCAGATTACCACTGTTACTCTCATGAAATTCTTTAGCAATCTTGTATTTTGGTCTACCTGGTTCGATAAGCCATATAGATCAATCAATCAATCAAATAAATATTAATAAAACTTAAACATAATGTTATACAGCACGCCATAAAATGTTAGGGAAATGAGATGTGTAGAGATTATTATAAATTCGCAACGTATAACCAATGATATTGGCAGATCAAAAACCAAAATATATAAAACAAAATTTATCTAAGCTTGTAGGTATTTTTTTTACAAATAAATGTTTATTTATGCATTTATCCATTTATTTATTCTTATCAAACAACACACAAAACACTTGATATAAAACACATTTCGAAAGAAACAATTATAATCCCCTCCTTCAGACTAAAAGTGAATATTGAAAATTCAACTAAAACACCGCAAAGTGAAAGTTAATTGGTTCAAACTTAAAATTATTGTAATTATCACTTACTCCAGGGGGCATATTGTTCCCCGTCGTCACCTGATGAAACGGACAACGTTTTTTGCCAGAATTCGAAACTTCTGTAATGTTAAAATAACACATAGTAAATAGTGTATTTTACAAAAGTTCGTTTATATTATATACATATTCCTTCTGTTGATCTAAATTTTGAGTTTGGATTTGAAGGTAATTTTATATAAAGGAAGCAGTTTGGAATGTTGTTAATTTTATATTTCTATTTATGAATTAATACATAATTTTAGTCAAAAACAACAACAATTGAATAACATTTCTCCCTTTTTTCGGGAATCAATAACGTTTGCTTTCAAACATTTTCACACTATAACGTTTCTTAATGTTATGAATGTAACCCACCTGTCTTGCGAATGCTCCCAACACACATAGTACAGCCTTCTCTCAGAGCACGTGTCATTGTGCATAACAATCAAGAACACATTCATTGGCAAACCTTTCTTCTTTGGTACTTTAAACGGGTATGTGTCGCTGGATGGCTTCTCAACTTCAACAAAGTTCTTGTTGGCACAGTCGATGAGATTATAGCAAACTCTGAATATTGGAACATATTAAAACATTCAAAATTAGATATTCATCTGGTTCTGAATAAATAAAATCTGAAATCATTTACTATTTTCCTGAAAGTATTATTAATAATTAGGTAGTGTACCTCAGCTCGATCGTAAACAAGACGACTGGTGGCGTTAAACATCGTCTCAAAGATTTTATAGATCAATCCAAACAGTTTAAGGAAGTTGGCAATTAATTGTTAATTGTTTACATAAAATATTGTATTTATTTTGTGGTGGATAACATTTTTTCATTCTTTTTCATTATTTCATAATTGAACGTTAATGTATGTGCTAAAGAAAATATTAGTAGGCCTCCGTATGACACATTTACTGAATTATATTTAAAGATAAAAAAGCCTCACTTCTTTTTAAACAATTATTTAAACTGCTAATGATAGTGGATGTTTTAATTTACTGCAATATGCTTACTCATTGTGTCTTTTGTTATGCTTTTCGTTGATAAGCATCGCCACACGTTCGAATGTGACCAACTTTACATTTGATCCTGATTTCTTCCAGTCTTTGCTACCCTTTTTCTTGCTGGAATACACTATGACGTCATTCCAACTTTCAACCCAACTCTCATTACTAATTTGTTTCTCCTTCTACACATGAAAATAAACACATACACAAATTGAATTATAACAATGTTAAGTGCTGATGTTGAATGCATTTGCAACGGTATGTGCGTAAGTGTAAATTTACTGTTATACATATAAACATTTTTATCTTATAAACAAATTAAAATACATTGTACTAGGTTTGCAACTCTTTTTTAAACTGTAGAAATATCGGGACCTCTAAATATGTCATCCATGTCAACCACAAAACAAAGGCAAAAATATACGTATCGGAATTTACCGTATTGTCCATCAGTACTCATCCAGGCACGGCACAAGATTATTTTTAGCTTTTTATTGTTGAGATTCTTATAATTATGCTTTTATAACAGTTATATTAATACATTTAAAGTATCACTCTATAAATTGCAGTTGTTCTTTCAATTGCTACAGAGTGTTTTCTACAATTTTACCTCTGATAACAGCACACCCTCAACGGTTTCAAACTCCATACTGTGTAGAATCTTTGATACATGTCGTTCTTCTTTCATTTGCAATTCATGATTATGTTTCTGACACTCGTTTATGATGCGATTCATGTTTTGAGTGAGGTCATATGCCAGTCTCACTACATTTGCTTCCGGGTTGTAAGATATCTGAATCGCTTCTTGAAATCTCTTTAAACAAAATTACAATCAATTATTATACTTACGGTGTAGGTAGAACTAATTCATTCATTTATTCAATCTTTTATTTCAGAATCTCTGGTCCATAGAAAGTAAAATTAATTACATATAAATTAATTAAGAATACACAAGACTGTACTAATTACTACTAGTGGATGGCATTCCACCCGATTTTAATATTATAATTGTATTTCATTAAAGTTTAGTACAACGGTTTATACTCATTTGGGCCTAATGTAACTTTGACTTTTAGACCAAGTATATATATATATTTTTTTTTTACTAAAAAGACAATCAATGTATCTTACTTTAATGTAAAAGTTACATTTTTCGAGGAAATAACACGGCTGAACCAGCAGATGATCTAATGTATCTTTCGTTGTTTCTTGGCTTCTTACGACTTCAACAAATGAACTTCTTTTTCTTCTAAAAATAAATGAACAAACGCATGATAGCATGGCGGATACGTTAAGAAAAATAGTGATGCCAATTTCTATGATATGGTATGACAATTATAAAAAGATATTTAAATTTTTGTAATTAAAGTTAGTCTAAAAAATGTTGTCTTTTCATCTTTTGAAATGATTACTTTTGCTAGAGTTTATAGAATTCTTCCCATTTCATTAAATTTTATCATTCTAACCTTAGATATGACAGGGTAAATTCTTGAAATCTTGAATAAACCGTATAATCCTTGAAACGTTTCAGATTATCAGTGGTTACAACGTCAAGTAGGAGCTGACATATCCGATCACCATCTAGCGGGTTGCATTTTTGCAAATCGTCCAGTAGGCTGCACAAATAAACAAAACAGAAAAATAATGTTTTGTGAAATTAGACCGCAGTATGCTTTTGGCCATCTACAAGAGTTATAATAGGCAATAGACATCTTATAAACACATACAAACTATTACAGCTAATAAATATTATCATACTCATTGAGAAACTGTATGAGCTTTGGAATTCTCGCAAACAATCTTCTGTATTCCCCTTCTTGTAAAATACCATTCTGCGGATTCAATGCTGCATTCGTTACGTAACGACTATTGAGTGTGTTCAAGTCTTCTAAAGTTTTGCTCACAAAATCCACAAATTCACTAAAAATCTTAACATTTTGATGAAGTTATTAGACTTAGTAGAGACTTGTAATTATCATTCAAGAACAGTAAACGTTGTCACACTCTCATTTTCATTATGAGTTTTATAAATCATAGCATTAATTGTGAAAAAAAGAAGTTAATAGAGTTTATCGATTATTTAAGAATATAAACTTACTTGATCTGTCTTCTGTATGCTTCTGGATCTTAAATTGTAAAACGTTAATACTATTAGTTTCAAGACTACTTTATAAAACAATGCTGAATACGTAGACATTATCAACCCTCGAAAAAGCTTAAAGACGGTGTCAAACACACGAATTATTTAATCTTCGCGCTCTTTTAAATTTACCGATCAAAGTAAAACTGTTTAGGCCTTGATACACTAAAATATGAAGTATTCATTTACTTTACGGAAACAAACACTGTAAACACAAATAATTAATTTTTTAAACTTGGCATAATATAAATATCTTATTTTCTTACGTAATTAAGTAAATTTATTGTCATTTTGTAAATATATAAAACACATTTACATTGAAATGAATTAACAGTACATTCCGTAACTATAAAGCACAAATGTACCATTTATTTTTCTTCAAATGACTACTCACCTATCAGGTGGACTAGAATCCGTCTTGTTTCCAGCATCTAATAAAATAAAATAAAAACAGTAATTTTAAAATTAAATTGGTTTGGATGTTAAAAACGGATTAAGAACATCAAGTAGTTTAAGAATACAGAAGAGAAGTCCAAAGCAGATGCATTGTTAAACACTTTCTAAGTAATCAATCAACTTCCAGTTACCTGCTTCGGTTGCACAGTCGACTCTTGAAGTTATATTAGGTTTCTTTTTATCTTTTCGAAATGATATTCCTTTAGTACGTTTTCCAGGATTTTTTAATGCCTTCTGTTCTGGTAGAGTTTTGACATCAAAGGCAGCAGATTCCATAATAACATAGGGTTCCTCATATATACCCTCATCTGCGGTAACACTATAATTAGAAAAATATGTTTTTAAACTTGGCGTTTAAACTGTTAACACTTTGATTGAGAAAACAGATGTAATTATTAAACTATACGTCAACTTGATAAATTCAAGATTAGCAGCTCAAACGTGGTTCTGGCAAGGTTCGATCAATTTTAATTTCTAATTTACCATTTCCTTTTTTGCAGTTATAAAACTGGTACTGTAATATACATCAAGATATTTTTTCTTAAATGACAAATGAAAAAAAAACGTGGCGTTGTGATCGACACTGATGTATTTTAGACACACAACTCTTCCAATGATGTTGTATCTAGCATTTGTAAAATATCTGCTGAAATAGTATCAAGCGAAAATAGTGCTAAATTTGCGTACAAATGTTTGGAAAAACTTGTTGACATAATATCAGTTTCTTGTTTCATGAAATAGTTTTCACTTACAATTTTGCCTGATCATGGATTTCTGAATTTATCCTTAGGTTTTCAATCATAGTCATTCCGTACAGAATTGTCTCAGAATAATTGGAACGTTGTAGGTCTGTCTTATTATGTGTTGGTAATTCAACATTTACTCCCTGAAACAAATATGACAAATCATAATATTTTTTTTTTGGTTGTTGAAATCATCCACACATGCATAGTAGCAATATATTTTAGATTTGCTTACTTTACTCTGATTGACTTCTGTACTTCGGCTTCTAAGTAAACGCCGTCTGTAAGAAATTACACCTCCAAACCTTTGACCAAGAACAGTCTTTCGTTTTGAAAATTCTTCATCTCCGATTCCACCCGAAGTCCTGCAAAAGCGGAAAATTAATTTTAAGAAGATTATAATAAGTTACGCATGCGTATTTCTATTTGCTATAATAATATTGTGAATACGATTTTTGTTTGTGTTTGCTATGACCAAGTGGCTTTGTATATATCTTCTTTGGTATCACATCCTTTGCATCTTTAAAATCTTTCAATATTTTTCAGTTTAGCATTTAGATTAAAGTTAAATAAATTCAAGATTGTTCAAACTTTGTTCTAGTTAAAGCCATACATTTACAATAACAATATAATAATTGATCGAGCCAATGTACATATTATATTATTTCATATTTTTTTTCAATTTTCAACATTCAAATTATGGCAAGGCGGAATCGCTGTCTAATTCATAGACTTGAATAAATAATACCTCTACCTTTTTTTCTTTTGTGAGTTAAGTTCTCGTTCCTTCTTTATTTCTTCTCTTCTATCTCGCTTCAAACGTACTGATTTTGTGTAATCATTTTCCAATTGTTCCCCCATTTCTCTTGGAAACCAACCGAATTTATTGTCGTGTAATCTGACGACATGACACATAGCTGTATAAGAAAGAATACCAAAATGTACTATATATGCTTTTAATTTTGCATAAAAAAGAATAGTCTTTGATATTATAATTATTACAAAAAGTTACCGACAAAAAACATTATTAGTACAACATGTCATGTATTATTATGTGTCGTAAAATCTATATATATATATATATATCGCTTGGTGAAACCTGCTAAGTGAAACCATTGATTAACAATCATCATCTATCTTTTTATTTATTATAGTATTTAATTTAACCATGCTTTCATCAATTAAATAACAACGACGGTTGAAATAAACTAAATATTAAGTAATTTTTGTTACCTCTGTCATCAGTTTCTTCAATCACCTCAACTTCATCTTCAGGAGTAAACGTGACGCCAGTTAATTTGTCAGTATACTGCTGACGTATCACATATTTGGGTCTACCTGTATATAATGTATGCATGTATAAGCACATAACAATCACCTTTACATCGATTAATTAACACACTCTTTTCTTATACCTATGTCGATATTATAGAAACGATGAATTGCGAAATTGAAATTAATTTTTGTTTTAAAACAAATATAAAATAAATATTCGCTACTTACTCCATGTTTCATAGATACCGTGTTCTGGAATTAGTATAGCCTTTTTCCATTCTGCCAACAATGAACTAAGACAAATTAAATTGTATTGCGATTAATAAAGCTACTGCAGTTTAATTGGGCAGTTAACCAAGCACAGTCAATTTCAAGGCTCTCCGATCCGAGACAAGTTAGTTTTGTTCTATTTAAGGCCCTATACAACTTACAAAGATGCTTTTTTGCACGTATGATAGAAGTGTAATGTTCGATAGAGTAGGCACCTCTTAACAGGCGTTTACTGAGATCGTTTTTTCAGAAAATGCATCTTGTAAAACTGTCTTTGCTTACCTGTATGTTACTTCATTTCCAATAAGAGCTAATATATATCTGTTAGTTGAATAGTGATTCTTAGATTGTCCAGCAAGTTGGTAGAAGTACAGTACAAACGTATGAGGATATGGAGACGCTTTCTTTGGTAGTTGTTCGAAATCAACGTAGTTTCTGTTACAGCATTCCAGTAACTGGTATGATGTGCTTTTACTTTAAGTTTGAATATAAAACAAGATAATAACTGGATGGAATAGATATTGCAAGTAGTTCTATGTGGTACAAATATCGGTAAAAATAATAATGAATAATAACATTAATTCCACTTTTCTGGATATTGGAGCAACGTATCTTAGAACTGAATCTACATATAAAAATAATAATTTGTCATTAATTTAAAATAATATATTTATAGTTACTCTCTCTTATTTTCATCCACTGTTGTCAGAAGAACGAGTTTTTCGAATACCACCAAGTAAACTTTGCTGCCAGAATAATCACTTCTCCCATATTCGGATTTTTTCGGCATATTTACGTTTAAAACAATCCCTTGCATCTTTGCATATTCTTCAGTCAGTATGTGGAAAGCCTACGAACGACAATACAATAACACTTATAATCTAGTAAACATTGTATATTATAAATTGATACGAGGAGTCTAAGGAAGTGAATATTGTTTAAAAATACCGCATTTGCATAAATGAAGATGTAGGCATACACAGACTTCGTAGATATGTAATGCAGAGAGCAACTTAATAATATAAATAGTAATTATTAGTAAAATTAAAATTAACAACTTTACGTTATTTCCATTTGAATACACATACAGCAAACCTAACTATACTAGATGTAATACTTATGATATAGTATGTTGTATATGATAATAGTAAAATAATTAAGTATTAATTATCAATTCTTATCTAGTTCAAGTATATTAGCTAAGGTTGCCTATTAAATAATAATGATTTAACATTACTTCTTGACAAATGAGTCCATGTTCGTTCTTTGGAAATTCTATCCGTCTAACGATTGTTGATGAATGATTGGCAATACTCTTAGCTTTCTCCTTATAATCCGCAATCAATCTTGCTTGTGTGTTCTCCAACAGCTTTTGCGTTTCGTGTGCTATCTGGCTCACAGTGTTGCCCCGGTAATTGACTGTTGCGCCTTTTAAATTCTTTTATAAAATAGAAATGTTTTATATTTTTTGGATGGAAATAAACAATAATAAATGATTTAAATAGTGAAAAATCTAAGTATAGATGGCGTTCGTATCAAAGACTAGTATTTCAAAGTATGTTTTTGTTGTTGTGTCTAGGCTATGTATATGCCTATTGATGTACTTACAACTGATGCATTTGTTTATAGACACCGTTTTGATCTTAAAGAACAGCGCTGAAATTCATATTGAATTTGGTATTACAAACCTTAAGATGACGTGCTAGTATGGCACACCAATTGTTTGGTTCTTTAAAACGTTCTTCCAGATCCCTAAATGAATACTCTTGTCGAGTTGATTGTGACAACCTTTGAAATAGCATGTGGCAATCAGGATGGTGTTGCCTTTAAGAAAAGTAAAAACAATGGCTTAAAGTACGCAAGAAAATACTAAGCAATTATCAATAGATTGATTGATTGATAGATATTTATATCAAATTTATTGTTATTTTTAATATAACATCGTTTTTTACATCATCCTAAACAAATTTTCAAGGAATTACTGTACTGGACAGTAGATATTGGTTATTAGAATTATCTACTATCTATTTCAAAAGTCGTTCATTTTAAAACCATTTCCAATTATAGAAAATTATACTAATTTTGTTCTGTTTTGTTTAAAATCATGTGAAAGACAACATGATTTTACTACAAAATAGATTATTACTCCTTCATGGGTATTTAGTATTTAGAGGTTAGTGAGGATAACAATTGCATTTAATAATATCTATGAAATAACATAGCGGTGATAACTGGCACGTAAAATTGGGAAAACCAAAATAGTCTTACTTTACGAATGTAAGCAGATTCTTTCGAATATCTTGATGCAGATAGTAAGACTCAAAACATTCGAAGAAACGCTCCTGAAGCCAGTATTTCAACAACTTATATACTTCAACAACATCTTTAACTGCATACTTCAAATGCTCTATGAAGCTAAAAACGAAAAACTTTATTAACAATAGGCCTAATAAAAAATTGATATTATTAATATTACACTATTGTTGAAAAAATAAATAATTAGTACTCAAACATAAAAATAGTAGAAATTCAATAGTCTTTCATAAATAATTGTGACTCTATAGTTCACTATGTCGGTCGGTCGGTCTGTCTGTCGGTCCGGTATCACTATGCGTTTTAGCACGCGACTTATGGCTGTTGGCCTTGTTTCTTATAGAAAGAAATCAAATAAATAAAATCAAGCTCTATCTGTTTATTAGCAATACAAATATATTCGGATAAGATAATAATTAAAGTTGATTTATTTTTAAAAATAATAATAGTACCATTATCGTACCTTTGTAGAGTTTCTTCAATTTCATCCATATGATAAAACAGTTTTAACTCTCCGACTGAGAACATGCCATGCCTCACTATATTCCTTTCGTACATATCTCGTGTTTCTTGAACATGTTTGTACATCCACGTCACTTGACTTAATAAATCTGCACATTCCTTTAAAAAATACAAATGTCAAATTGATTTTTACCAGTTGTTGAAGACATAATGATTAATTGAACTGCCTTTGTGGTTTTTTACAGACCATTGCAACCAATATTAAATGGTATATTTGTGCAGGATTTGTGTGTAAAATCATTAAAACAATATTAAACAAACTTTATAAATCGAATCAAGTATTATATAATGATACAATGAGTCATGCGAAGATTTGAATATTCAATAGGCCAGTTTGGGCTACTAAGGTCAGTGCCATTTGATATTCTATTCTACAGATGCTGTAAAACAAACTGGAATAACCGACTACAAATAAATTTCTAATCACAATAGATTATAGCTTACTTGTATGCAGCTAGGGTTGTTTCTTTCTATAGGCATACATGTTAGTGAACAATCCTCTTCTGTGTTTGTTTCGATTGTATAATGCACGGAAGTGGTGCCCGTTTCTTCAGACGCCGATATGTCATCACTATCTAACTTTTCCTCTATTTGCTCCACTTCTGTATTATATTGCACCATATCCGACGCTTCTTTATATGTAGTCTGCAATGACCAATCAGGCTCCTGTTTCTGCCAGTTTGTTGGTTCGGGATTTGACATTTCAGTCGGACTAAGGAGGCCTGCATCTTCTAACTTATCTTGAAGTTGCAAGTTTAAAGATGTACTCTAGACAGAAATTCATATTTATATTATTGTTAAATCTCTCTCAACAATTAAACAACACCATCCATTAGTCTTTGTGAAAATAATATGTTCGCTACAATGAAATATCTTGGAATGCAGTGAAAATGTAGACTAAACAATAATTGCAATTTTTAAAATTCTACTTTTTTTTAAAAATATTATTTCTATCTTTCTACTTAACGTTATTCAATATTGAGCGAATATTAAATTGATGGAATTGATTAGCCAAAAAAAATCGTATGATCACCGCACTAAATGTTAACGAAATGATCAAATAATTTTAGGTTAACTTTTACGAGCACGCTACACAGGGATTCACTGCAGCTTTTAGAATAGTATTTTACCATTGAAGAAACAAATTATTTACCTTTCTTAACAAATGCAGCGGTTTCGTTTGGATGTCGATTGGTCTGAAATCATATTATAAGGTACAATTAAAATAATATAATAAATTGTTGAACTTTCTAATATTATTTATTAAGTAAACTTTGTTAAAAACATATTCATACCTTTTTATAGAGGGCCTTGTGGGAGCTGCTGGTGATTATGAAAAATGAAATTAAAATATTATTAAAGATTATGTACAATAGATATTTACAAATATTACAAATAAATATCTTATTTTGCAATCAGAAATTTTAGTTAATTGAGGATATATATAATATATTCAAATAAAAGAATAAATAGAGGAAGTTAGAACCAAAGTAGTCCATTGTGCCATTTTATAAAATACTGAACAAATTGAGCTGAGTATTTTGACAATTGAGCATATACAGTACGTGCTATAAGCTCTAGCCCTCTGGCGCTATTAGCAAACAATCTACTGAATTACTCACAGCATTGAATAGGTATAGAAACTTAGAACTAGGCTAAATTCCATTTTGCCATTTAACAACTCTGGACAATAACATACTGTTTAAATTGAGGAAGTATCTTTCAAAAATTGAGAGAAACGTGTTCTTGTCTATTGAGCTCTTTGTACTCTAGCCTCGTACATCCGGGTAACACACCATCCCTTTGATCACCCCCAGCCATCATTCTACAGGTTTGACGTTCTGGCTTCTATATAAATTAACTTAAATTAGCAACAGAAACCAACAATTAATTGGAACAATACTATTTCAATGTTGCCCCTCCATACTGTTCAAATAGAAGGCATATATAGAGTTAAGCATAAAGCTTCTATGATTTTATATATTTATCACCTTGATATAAAATTATAAATAAACTGAAATATAATATTTCTTCTGTTTACTGCGATGTACTGTACATACGACGTATTTTATAAGACATCATTTTAGTTCAATTAACGCAACGTAACGCAGCGACGTATTGACGAAAAGTGTTGTATTGCGTAATCACAAGTGGGAACCTACGACGCAACATTGCTGCTGCAAAAACACATCAACGCAAAAGAACACTGGAAAACATAGTACAGTGCGTACTCAAAGAACGCGGGGTGAACCAGGTCAAAGTCTACGGCATGCTAACGTTGACGCGCAACAATCAGGTTTGATTTCACGCAGGCGGGGGCAAACACAATTATTGGAAGGGCATTTGCTTATGTTGCGCATAGGTTGCGTTGCGTCGCTAGTGGAAACCACGCTTTAACGGTAAGTTGCTATAGTGTACTATTACTACTATACTAAAATAAAAGAGTAAAACTTACTTATTGTTTGATTTTCATAATCCGGCCTTTTTGATTTTATCTGAGTATATTGCTGACATTCTTCTATCGTCGAAGAACCTAGGCCTGTATCAAAATTACTATCAGAACTTCTTCTATAAAGTGGCGCGATTTTACCATATTGTTTATTTATTTTCAAAATGTCTCGGCCTACGTTTATGTTACTTCCAGAATTTCGTCTATTTTGTTCACCATAATGACCTTCTACGAATGGCAAAACATTTGGTAGGCCTGCAACTTGGAACTGACTTTCAAATCTTGCACGAGCCCGTGGTTTTGGTGGAACAGCGGGTGGTAGCCCGCTTGCCATTGCGTGTACTCAGAGAACTACTGATTCTTGTATAGAAAAATAGATGTATTTAAATCGTTTAAACTATTTCCTTTCCTTTTGGAAATTTCAAATGACAACGTTTCTATATTTGACTATGGTATGAGAGTTTAAGTGTGGTTTTTCCTGCAACGCTCCATTGAGTTTCTATGCAGTACTAACAAACGAAAGATAAAATGGTCTTTTATATAATAGGTAACACTACCCGTTTCAATTGTAATTTTATATAACAAACTTCTGTTATATTGAAACCCACATTTACAAATAGTCAAACGTTTATTATCTTTATTGATCCATCAATCCACAACCCCACTTATTGTTAACAATTACAATAACAGTGTTTAAATTATGATAATGAACAATTAGCTTGCAAAATAAGAATTTAACATTTTTATTTGTTTTACAATTTTTATATTCTTTAATTTAAAGTGAAGTGACTAAATCGAGGCTGGACTAAATGATAGCAGAGGTCTAGGATGTACACCATTGTATCTGTAAATATTTGATACATTCTATCATTTCTAAATAAAACATTTCCCAAGTAAATCATTTTTACATGATCTTGTTATTCTCACACAATTTCAAAATTATTTTGTTAAATTCGCCTAGCCTGTCTTATTTGTGTCTAAATACTTTAGACTACTTTTAGTTTTACTTCCTCAAATATACAATAAACATGTTAGTTCGTTTGATGGATACACATAACACCTGCATTAAAAACACAAAGAAAGAAATATGTGTGTGGGATAGGTCTTATATTTGTAGGTAAGTGCTAAAAAGGGGAACGAAAAATTCCCAAATAAACGATCAAACCCCAACATATCACTACACACAATAATGTGTCTGAATGGAAATAATTGTCAATACAAATACTATACCATAAATCAAAAACACTTATTGTGTTAACACCTTAATGAATCAAGAAGTGATACTTATACTCTGAAATATTTCAGACTATGAGAAGACAACATGTCGACACAGTATCAGACCAAGTTAATTATACAACTACTAAATATTCATTATCAAAAATAAGTATCCACAAAGTAAAATTAGTATAATTTATATGTAAACTCAAGATCATGATAGTTAACAATTAACAATTATCAATCCAAGCTCGATTGAAGAAATGTTGAGCATAAGTATTTGGGATCTGACAATAAAAGTGTAGTTGAATTCTCTGAAATTACATGGTAGTTTAAAGAGTTTTGTCGTGGCTAGCCGTCACAGCTCGTTAGTTTATGATATTTGTTTGTATTTTGTTGGTAGTTTTACTTCTTGCGATCATGTTTGTTTCCTTTTTTATCTTTTCGAATAATAACCGAGTGGTGTGTATGTCCATCGTTCCTGATACGTCGCTGCTGTCTGATGTTCATGCCTCGAGTGAACATACTCGGTATCAAATCACCGAGGCAAGATTTTGGAATCCACCCTTGATTTGTGTTACCAAGATGTACAGCTCTTACCCAACCTATCAACATAATGTTATGAATATGTAAATGTGTGTTGTATGAATACGGACACCGATATTATCAAATGTAGTGCCTCTCTTCAGTAAATCTCGAAAAAAATTTCATAATAACGTTTAAATTACTACTACTTCGTAGTAATGACATTTTTAACGAGACAATTCTACATACCATCTGCCTTTTCAGTTATTTCTACCTCATCGCCAAGATTCACTCTCAATTCACCTCTCTCGGTTCCAAGGAAATGTTCCACAATCTTATACTTTGGTCGGCCTATTGGGGATTATAATGAAATGAGCTGTTATTGGCATAAAGTATTGCTGTGTATATATGCCTTTGTCGTGCTGCAATTAAATACCTCTGGACGAGGCATTTCTGGTATTGAATTGGATCTTATTTATCTATTAAAATTATTTGCGGTAAAGCATGGAGAAACTAACGTATTTCTCAATAGGTGAAGCTACATCAATTAAAAGCTAATTATATCGTTATCAGCTATTATACAATATGAAGCATTTAAAATCATAGGATTTGACAAGTCCTAATTAGGTATTACTTACTCCAAGATGCATACTGTTCTCCACTGTCGCCCGATGGTACCGTTAAATGTTTTCGCCAGATTTCGAAACTTCTAAATTAAAATAATAAATTGTAAACATCAACTTCATAGGCCTACTATTTGCCTGTACACATGGTAAGTCATCAATAGGACAAAGAATATCGGCACAACTTCACATCTTAGAGAAAAAAAACGATAACATCTCCGACAACTACTAAAATTCCTCTGCCGAAACAACGCTGAGACGTCCCATCGAGCAGGCTGGGACATCGAAAGCGATTGAGTTCACTGTAGGAGTCCCCGGGCCTAGCATGTATGTGGTATGTGTTATTGTTTGTATTGATTCACGTAGCCTATTCAATATAATGCTTCACCTGATATGTTAATTCGCACGAATACCAGTGAACAATAGTTCAATTCAATGCAGAGTCACGGATTTTATAAAGTCACGTGGTACATTACATAATGCGCCACCAATAATGCTTTGATAAAAGGTACTTCGAAAAACTTTGCGTGATTTTGTTTAAGAAAACTTTCAAGAAAATGAGCCTCTAATCACCGTGTTCTACGAAAGACGCTTTGTCATGATTATTCAACTTTACCATAACCTTTTAAAAATTTAGATTTGTTTTACTAATGATTCTGACCTCTGAATTTACCTAGAGGATTTAGGTAATTAAAACAAATGCAACTGAATAAAGTTAGAAAAAAATAAAATAATGATCTAAATTATACGGAATTGTAGAAATATATTAATTTACATAAGTTATATCAGAACTCAAACAAACCTTTTTTGCGAAGGCTCCCAACACACATAGTACAACCTTCTCTCAGGACACGTGTCATTGTGCATAACAATCAAAAACACATTCATTGCCAAACCTTTCCTCGTTGGTACTTTAAACGGATAGGTATCGCTGGATGGCTTCTCAACTTCAACAAAATTCTTGTTGGCACAGTCGATGAGCTTATAATAAACACTGAAAAATAATATAATGTTACATTATTGAACGTATTTTACTACCATGGTTATATAATCTTTAAAATAATATATATGATTTACTAACATAACCATAGATTGCCAAACGACCAACACATTTTATCAACTGATTTAGTGCAATGTGCTCACCCATTTTGCCCGTCTGATTTGTGTTGCTTTTCGTTTATCACCATCACCACTCGTTCGAATATTACCAACTTCACATTCGATCCTGCTTTCTTCCAGTCCTTACCATCTGATTTTTTGCATGAAAAGATTATGACGTCATTCCAACTTTCAACCCAACTCTCATTGCTAATTTGTATCTCCTTTGTAATAAAATTATTATTGAATTGAATTTAAAAACAGTGCGGATTAGGAACGTGTTTATAACTGATTTTATTCATTTCAACAGCAGCAGTACATAGAGACGTTGCTTATTTATATAATACACTTATAGTACTACTACTACTACTACTACTACTACTACTACTACTACTACTACTACGTATGACTAAACTATGAAGCTATGACAATGAAATAAAAAATCAACATGGGATGCACGAAACTCGAATAGAGTTTTAAATTAAAACAAATACAATTAAATAACCTTCAGATTTTATTAAAATTTATGTTATTTTAACATCTAAACCCCACTGTATACTGTTCACATTTATATACTCTACTCACCTCTGATGAGATCACGCTGTCACTGTGTCCAAAATGCATTCGAAGCAGAATCTTAGAAACGTGTCTTTCTTCTCTCTCTTGTAATTTATTATCTTGTTCTTCGCATTCGTTTACAATAGCATTCATGTTTTGAGTGAGGTCATGAGCAAGTCTTACTACATTTGCTTCCGGGTTATTGGTTTTCTTAATTGTTCCTTGTAGTCTCTGAAACAGAAGCATTATGACTATTTTAAAACTATGACTGCACAAGTATTGTGAAGTAACATCAGTCTCTGCTTGTTAGGAAAATTCAGGTACGCGTGGGATTAATCGGAAACTCTTCTTACTTTAATGTACAGGTTTAATTGCTGAAGAAAATAACAGGGTTGCTTCAGCAGACCATCTAAAGTATGATGACGACATGCAGACGAACGAATATCAACCGTCTTTTCCTGACTTTTTACGATTTGGTTAAAAGCTATTCTTCGTTTCCTAAAAGACATAAAAGTCAGCAAAAGTTTTCAGTACAATAATCATTTAGAGGTAGAAACGGCCATAAGTTACAACAATCATGGAATTTTGGATTGCAAGAAAAGGATGTTAACCACCAAGCTACAACTACATTTTTAAATGAATCTAACCTTAAATATGACAGGGTAAATTCTTGAAACCTTGAGTTCACTGTATAATCCTGAAAAGCATTTAGGAAGTCAGTAGTCACAACATCGAGTAGGAGCTGGCAAATCAATGAATCGTTGAGAGGCTTGCATTTTTTTAAATCGTCCAGTAGGCTGCAAAAGTAAAAACCGTAATATAATATAAAGTCATTTGAATTATAAAGATGTGACAATTATGATATGATATAATGTGAGAGAAAATCACATTTGACGTTTCAAGAAACGATGTAAAACCTTTTACGTAAACAAACATTGGATTTTAAAATTCTTTAAGAAATTCAAAATTGGACTATTCTGAATGAATTCTTTCTGTAATTATTATACCTAATAATTTATGGTGGCCCGGGGTAAACATAACTATAATATAATAATGTAATAATACAATGTATCTTGAACCTAAATAATAAAGAGCACTTCTGTATTGTTTATAAAGCATCAAACACTAAATACATACTCATTGAGAAATTGAATGAGCTTTGGAATTCTCGCAAACAGTCTTCTATATTCTCCATCTTGTAAAATACCATTCTTCGGATTCAGTGCTGCATTCGTGACGTAACGACTATTGAGGGCATTCAAGTCTTCTAAACTTTTGCTCACAAAATCCACAAATTCTTTGAAAAGCTTTAAAAAAGGGTAAAAATGTCATAAATATAATCAAATTTTTAAGTATGAATGAATGAATTCTGAATTCGTTCCTGTATATTCATAAAAAGTTCGTATGAAAAGTTATTGCTATCGTCAAAATGTATGAATAGGTTATCACTAAGATAAATAACATGCTTTACGGAGGTCTAAACCCAATAAAGGAAAATGCTTACTTACTGAGTCTGTGGTTTGAACGTCTCTGTTTACGTTGGAATATCTTCACATCATAACATGTAAAAGTAAGAAATGTAAAACAAAACAAATATTACATCATTAGTAAATATAAACGTCAGATTGAATTAAACTTGTTTATTAATTTGGCAGAATCTCAATTTTCGAAAATGAGTTTGTTTTCAGTATGAATCAGTGGTTGAAACGGAGAAAGAATACATTATATTTAAGCTCTGTCTATCAAACTAAGCCCAAATATGGTAGTGATATTTCCATATATGGGCACATTTTTTTACATTTTTTGTCACATGAAGTTTGATAGTATAGAAAAAGCTGCTTTAGGATAGAAGATTTAGTGAGTGACAGCTACTTCAATGCCATATATAATACGGTATCATCGTATATATAATACAATCGGTACTCACATTTCTCGTGAATCACAACAAGCCTCGGTTTCAAACTCTAAAAAACATAATATTTTAGCATTTAACATTTTAGGAAAAAAATAACTGTTCAGGATTAGTCTTCTATTGTCATATCGACTCCTACACTTGTTATCACAATGCATACAATTTATTGTATACTGTCGTTCATCTCCTACGTTGTTCTTGGCGTTTTATAATACAATATTGATAGAACAGGTGGAGGTTAGTATTCTATATTTTAATATAGAATACTAACCTCCACCTCATTAAAATAATTAGTAGCTCGAAAAATCCTAATCATTGAAGTCTTACTTGAAAATAACGAAAACAATTAAGGATCAAAAGTAAAACATTATTCATCAACCAACAAATATCAGTTGCTTACCGGTTTTGCTAATTCCACGTGTTTGCTCTTGAGGCATTTGAGAGGCTTTTCTTCTTCTTGCAAATGACAACGCTCCAAATCGCTTTTTGAATGATTTTTGTCCTTTTCTTTCTTTGGCGGTTGTTGGTACAAGAGTATTGTCATTGAAAGCAGAAATAACCACATATGGTTCTTCGTATATGTTATCATCATACACTGGGTCCACGTGAACACTGCCAACAATAAGGAAGTGTAGATATAATTATGAAAAAGTCAAAACACAGTCAATATAACATGGCTATTTAGAACTTGAGTGTTACTTTATAGTATTAATTTTGAAAATTAATAAAAGACAATAAATCTGTAACCTGAGGAAAGTGTACCCAGATGTTAAACAAATGAGAACATTATTTTAAGAAGCGACTGTGGGAAAAGATGTTTACTTATTACGAATTAATTAGAAAAAGTGTAAACATTTAGGACTACCGTACCCCACCACCAATCTATAAAACGAGTCACCTACTCAAATCTATCAGGCAGGTGGACAGTTTGTGGGGTCGTTTCTTTATCTTCTGGCTCAGTATCATAATCTAAAAAGCTATCATCGCTAAGTTCATCTTGGTTATAATGAATTATCTGATTGTCTTGCTGGTCAACATCTTGGCTTTGTTCATCAATCTGTCCCTCAAATACCGAATGTCGCCCCCTATCGATTGCTTCTTCGGGGAGGCTTACTTTTTGCGGCTGCGCATGTGCATCGTGTGTTATTGCAGGATATTCCATTTTGTGTACACAAGGCTTTTCTTTCTCATGAACTATCTCGTTATCTGCTAATTTAGACCGATTTACTTCCTGCACAAATACCTTAACATAATAGTATATTTATAGTTTTTTGTTTGTTATTTTGACGCTACATCGATTTAATTCATGTAAGAGTTGAAGAGAAAAGAAAGTATATATAGTTAATAAAAGACATGCCAACGATCCATGGCCATAATCGGAGACAACAATTAAACTTGGCTCTACTACTGCATCACATGCCAAATTCATTCTTTTAAACGAGAAAAGAAATTATAATGTAAACAATTGTATTGTATCTTGTGTTAATTTTGAATCGCTTGTTGGATCCAATCAAAAACAGACACAAACTGAACGTGACCTGGGATTTTTCCGATTTTTATTTACAATAAATATTTTTAGGAGGAGATGTAACTTTAAATTCAAACAAATAATTTTACTTTACTTTTAAATACATATGAATAAATTAAATAGTAGTAATAGAGCTTCATACAATCGTATTTTATAAATGTAATATATTTGATCAGATTTACATTAATTAATGTTAGTGAAAAACATACCGATGTTGTCTGCTTCCCATTATTGTCACGCGCGCGTTCATGATTAGTTATGGAACGCCGATGAGCAATCACACCTCCAAATTTTTCCCTTAACATTCTCTGAAGCGTTGCAAATTTCTCAGAACCAATTCCTTCTGGAACTTTCCTACAAAGTGAAAACCAATGTTTTTTTTATAAAAATTCATAGCGAGTTTTGTATTTAATCGTCTATAGATACGTTTGACCAAGTTTGCTTAAAATTGGATAGACATAAAGCGTCTTTGAGAAGAAACCAATTTGAAAAGTAAAAAATTAAAAAGTAAACCTTATACTTCTGAAAAAAATAATCGGATAAAGTCGACATGCATTTGAATATTGTATTATATTAAGTACTTATATACTATATTTCAAATACTACCAATCGAATTGGAAATAATTTTGCGTCACGCGTTTGGGAGATTTGCAATACAAACATTACGCTGTATTTCATAAAGATAGTTACTCATTGATTTGAACAAGTAAAATATCTGTCTGTTCATGCTCCATTTAAATCCAACCATGAAGAAATAATATCCATGATCCAACGAACGGACTGACAATGCTTATTATAAGTTTGCATGAAATCTCGTATAGGAATGAAAGTTTATTCTAAACTATTGGATACTGTAAAGCAATTGTTAGTCTTGTTATGTTTTGCGTAAGTACAGAGATTTTTTCAAAAAAAATTGCCAATTCTCGACCCTTATATTTTTTGACATAACAGGTTACTATATGATAATAATTAACGTGCACACGGTAGACCTGCTAATAATTACTCTTCTTTCATAACTTTGACACCTCTCTTCTCACCCCACACCGCCGCCTTAATTACATCCCTCCCGGTATCTCATCATAATTATCAGAAATTTATCAGATACAATGAAAATATTAGCTCGATTGTTAAACTTCACTTAGCATCCCACTCTATTCATAAATAGTAACCAAATGACGTCATCCGGTTTTATTCACTTTGAAATAAATCACTGAAGCGAAAATGACCTATCCAACCATAATTGTTCATTCACACATGTCCCATACATGTTAATAGACAGATCGAGAATCTTTTTACAGAATCTACTATATATTACATTACAATACACAGTATAAAATGTAATGTTTGACCTAATTAAAATTCTTTCCAGTTCCATAGTTTAACTTTCATTTGTTAATGGTATTTATAAAAATACATACATTATCGTAAAAATAATTATGATACACGCAATCACAGGTTATATTATCACCTCTGAGCATTTTAATATTTCTTCTCTTAAGCATTAAAAAATATGTCTCACCTTGAGTTGAATATATCTTGAAAACTAACATGCTTAGCTGCAGAAGATGTCGGCCTAGTCGGCGTCGTTTGGTCCCGTTGAGTAACTTCTGTCAATGCTTTGCTATTGCTCAGACGTTTGTTAGTATATTTTGCATTGTGTTTTGGTATCTGTTGCATGTCTTGTTCGGTACAATGATTAGTAACTCTCCTTTTCTTTTTCCTATCATTTTGTCTTTTTTCAATTTCATTTACAACTATACATTCTTCTTCTTGATTAATTGATTTGCATTTAGATTGTGTTGGTATGTCTGTATTTTTGTTTGATTTTCTTACATTTGTATTAAGTTTTTTATATTCTCGTGGTTCGCGCAACTGTAATGTGTGTTCAGATGACATTTCGTCACGCGTGATGTCATAATCAGAATGTGTCTCACCATTATAATCACTGCATTCTGATTCACTGTCTAAATCAGGGGCTAAATACGTACCAGATTTTATAAAATATAAATCTTCTGAACAATCACTGTCGTCAGGGTTACCATTCTCTAGAATATCAAGTCCATGTGAACGTGGTTCTACGTAGGTTCTGGTATCAAATTCGGATTTATTTAAATCTTCTGACTCACTTTCTACATGTCCTATTATTATCAAAGGACATGATAGAGATGTATCAACATATTCTGTATGATTATCAATCTTTGAATTAACCGAAGCCTGAATCAAATTGTTATCTTTTTTCCTTTGGTTTGATCTGCTTGGCCTGCACGTTCTTGCTTCTTGTTCTCTTGAGTTAGGCTCATTTGTTCGAGATCGCGAACATGAACTACTGCGTCCTCTGTTTCCAGGCGTAGTGTTCGGTTTTCCTCGTGTTTCGTGATGTTCATGGATGCTATCACAATTCTGACTGTTCTTATCGTATAATTGATCGGTTTGATCATTTTCACTATTACTAGTTTCGTCCTCCTGGTCAATATAATTCCGATTCTTGTGATTTGTTCTTGTGTGGTAAACGTCCTTTTCTGCTCTTCTATTTTTTTTCTTATTCGTATCAATAGATTCAAATCTCAATTCCTCTGTCTGCCATAATTTTCTTTCATCTGCTGTAGAAAAACATCTAGGCACAGATTTCGAACGTGTGTTTTTATTATTTGGTTTACTTTCAGAAGATAGGTTCCTAGTCCTAGCAGCAGGTGGGTCTTCGTATAAAGTTTGCCTCCTTTGATGTCCTGCATGCGTGTCAGACGTGAATAACTGTTTAGGACTTTTCCCTCCCGTAGTATTCCTTATAGATGGAGTGACCGTGCACGTAATCTTTCGCGTCTGAGCAGCAGACTGCTTTTCACCAGACCACGCTGGATTCTCACTTACGCTATTTATCTTTAATTTAGAGCTTCTGCTGAGATCAGGTGTTGATTTTGCCATATCTGTAGTCATGCTTCCTTCAAACATCTTTCTTAAATCTTTTATACTGCGACGTTGGTCCGTTGGTAGTTGCGACATGGTCGTATCACATGGAAACGGTCAAGACGTAGTTTATCAAACACTTGTGCGTGTTGAAATGACAGAATCTATACAGAATTCCTAAAACCATCTTACCGTCTTATTATTTTCGCCTCGTTAACCGCCAACGAGCAAACTAACTAGTTGTTTTCACGATCTCCAATCATCCGAGTAGAACGTATTCACATGGATGTACACTCCCTGTGTCAGCAGCACAAATTAAGCACAAAACCGTGTACTAATAATCTAATATAATCACTTTGATATCAAAATAAACCATTAACGACGTGATATCACTAACTATCTCTTTATGTTGTTCTTAGGGTTGACAGATATAGCGTAGTTAGTTTTAATTAGTTTAGTTCTAATTTAATTTGAAATAACGTATAACGTTATTGAAATAACGTATACCTACCACATTATTTTAGTAGGTCTACCGTTGATAAATACCGTACTTAATAATAATAATAATAATAATAATAATAATAATAATAATAATAATAATAATAATAATAATAATAATAATAATAATAATAATAATAATAATAATAATAATAATAATAATAATAATAATAATAATAATAATAATAATAATAATAATAATAATAATAATAATAATAATAATAATAATAATAATAATAATAATAATAATAATAATAATAATAATAATAATAATAATAATAATAATAATAATAATAATAATAATAATAATAATAATAATAATAATAATAATAATAATAATAATAATAATAATATCCTGGATTTATATAGCGCCTACTGTTGTGAAACCTCTAAGTGCTGAAAATTATTACCCCAGTCATTTTTTTGATCAAATACCTATGGAAACATACTCCCATAATGTAGCTAGTAATCAGCGCAAAGTTGTGTCTTGATCTAACCGGGTACCCATTTATATACCTGGGTGGAGAAAGGCAAACCGAAAAAATTCAATTCAATAATATACTAATGCACGCAAACAGATTTGGCTTTATAGTAAAAATGTAACAATGTTTTGATATTGTAAAGAATTTATAGCTAATGTGTGAAGGAATTGATTCGGTCACGTTCAAGCCCCCGTATGTTCACAATTCTTATGTTCTCCTAAATTCCATATTATTTTACGCGACTGAACGATTTGGACCAAAACAAACAATTATGGCCCTGACAAAGAAAAACAAGCGTCAACTGTTTGTAAAAGAAAAAAACACATAAATAAAAATTGATCTTGAAATAAGAAAGTTCAATTTCCATTTTGTTGATTTCCAAAAATATGTGTATCGTTGTAAATAGATCATGCAACGTATGAGCCATGCGCAGTATGCGTAATACAATACCGTTGGGGTATGTTCCTTGTTTGTTTGAATATACTGATAATCGTTGATGCGTGAGTGGGTATTGTGCATTGATCTATTATAGTTATAATACAAACTGTATTAAAGTCCCCAAAAATTTCAATGCATACAATAAGCAAACGTTATTGTTATACTTGTTAGTTAGCTTCTGTTATTCTTTAGGCACATATCATGGCGGAAAAGGTAAAACCCGCCGTAAAACCAAAACCACCTCGTCCGAAATCTACAGGTTATGTGGTTGTACCTCAACAATCGAAACAACCGCAAACTGGAAGTATATTCGACGTGTACAAATCATCAACATCGAAAGGAGGTAAACCATATGCTAAAATTGAATGTACACAACCTTATGAAAACAATGAAGGTGTACCAGTAAACTTGAACTACCAGAAAAAAGGGAAAAGTGAGTATTTATATTTGTGTTTGTACTTTTGGCAGGTTCGTACGTAGGCCTACACTTGTTCAGATAAACACCCCACTCGTTAACTCGTTAACCTTTTCAAAAGTACAGAAATATTTCCTCGAATGCAATATCCGGGTAAAGACTTAGTTAGATGTTAGGTGCAGTATACAACCGAATACAAACGAATACAACCGAATAATGTATGAATGTTATATTCCGTACAAATAGTTAACGAGAATTATATTAACGAGTTATTACCAAACCACACTGCACTATATAATAGGCCTAGTTACAAAATAGTATACAAATAATGTTTATGAGTACAATAGCACAAATTATTTCATAAAGTGAAAATATAACAGTTCATCTTTCACCGAATGAAATTATTTGTTATATTACACGAATATAAAACATTCATTATTTACTACTTTACTAAAAAGATGCTAGACTAAGGATTATACCATTCGAAAAGGCAGCGCTTCTATTATTTTGGATAGCCAAACTATAGGTTTATTTTTTAACTCGGTAAGTCTAGCTTCGTGTCGGGCATTCCGGTTGAACCGCTTATAACCAAATTGCACTCGCATATACCAACATTGCACTCTCGGTGGAGTAGGGTAGTTATTGAATATCATGTGACCCATAATCCTCCAATGACAATAATCTACTTAGGTGTTTTATAATAATACTAGTATATTAATTAACCTACTTATTCATTTACATATTTCATGTTATTTTCTTAAAGATGTATTGAACCCCAAAAACATGAAAAATGAAGATTAATTAAATCATACTTTGAATAGGTTATTTTGTAGTTTTTATATAGTTAATCCTCTTCCGTCAAAACACCCCGAAAACAATCTTGTTTTACCATATAAAATGACGAAATAAAATGGTCAAATTCAACCAAAAACCCATTGGCTGGCAGCCAATTTGACCATTTTTTGCTTTAAATTACAGTTTTTCAGATAAATACATTTTTTTTATCCAATTTTTGGTCAAAGTGGATAACTATTCTGTTATATTAAAATGGCATATTTAACAAAAATTGTGGTCAGAATAATTTTTTCAGGGGGACAATACATCTTGATACACATTTATAGTACAAAATGTCCGTTTTATTGAATTTAATTATAATGATTTTTAAATAATTTTCAGAGCCGATAGACATTCCAAAAAGGTAAATTTCTGTTGTTTTTTATAAAATTTATATTGAAAGTGATCTGATCATAAAACAGACCTAACCAAAATGATAACAAAATTGATAATGACGATGTACAGTACTCAGAATATTGAATGATAATGTTTGCAATGACCGCGGAGCAGAAGATTGTGTTGATTGTTGATGATGGTGATGATGTCATTATATGGTCATTATAACCAGATAATAGTGAAATAGGTTGATGATGACGATACTTATATTGCACAGGATCGTAATAATAATAACATATAATTTTCAATTCAGCCCTGTATCGCCAATAGGGAATGTGAATTCTATACAACAAAAGGTAAGACCAATTACTGATTTATAAGTTGAACATTAATATACAAATAATGTATTGGGTTATGTATATGGGTATACTCAGGCACTAGCAGAATGTGTATACCTAATAATAAACATAGTTGTCATATCAACTATTATGTAAAGAGATATTCATACTATTTTGTATTAACCTTATAAACAAAATTTATCAATATAATAACCAGTGAAGAGTGAAAAATAATAAAAATCACGCATTTTAATATTTATAACATTTCTACTATTGGACAACAAAAACAGGTTATTAAATTTTAAATTAAATATAAGTATAGATGATAATAAATTAAAAATGTAATTAGCTATAGCTACGGTAAACATAGAAGTGAATCAAACAGTACGGAGTACTACCGTAACCAACACTAATAACTAAATTCATAATATTGACAAGAAATGTGCTGATGCTATGCTTCACGGCTGTACGAAGTGTGGCATAAATGTATTACACATGAAATAGAAATCATAAACCTGTAATAGAGTAAGATTTTCCGTTGTTTATTATTTATTTTATTGGTTATTTTGTAGCTTGAGATGGCTATGATAAATTTGAGTCCGGTTCCTAAAGCAAGTTTCACTTACGACTCTAGACAAGGAACAGATCAAGCAAAATGGCGAAAAGAAGACATTTATTATGAACAGGAGACAATAGATAATGAGTTTCGTTTGATTTTTATTTTGTGTTTTTAAAGATGCAATGTAACTTTAACTTGTAAAGAACAAAATAAAACCCAGATTATAAACAGAAACTTGTTTGGATTTATTTCCAAACATTTTAGTTTAATAGTCTATCCACCAAAGTTACATATTAATAGTCTACGTTTCTCTTTACTAACAAGTCTCTAATTGAAGTTCATAATCAGTATTATTTTGTCTTTATTCTAAACGTAATTAATTATAATGTTATGGTTGTGAAGGTAAGATTATGGGAAGGGAAGATAATATACATTTCCATGTAATGTAGGCCTATACTTTTCAACAATACACACCTAATTCAAGCCTTGTGTGAATGTACAGATTACCCAGCGAAGTGAGTTTCACTATCGTTCGTCGTTTATTCACATGAAAAGTTTCAATTTATATACAACTTTATTTGTACTAATTTCTATATAGAATTTATGACGATGTTCCTTCTGAAGAAATCGAGGAAAATTACGAAAATTTTGAGACAAGTTCTGGTAAGAATGAGATTTTTAAAAACAAGTTATCACCACTATAACCATCATCAATATTATAATAATATTGACTATCGCTAAATAGGACTAATTAGTTTTATATGAATATTCATAAAATATAATCATTCATTCAACACTGATCCATTATATATTTTGTTTATTCTATCTAAAGGTGTCTCTCAGCGACAATCTCCAGTAAGGTATATAAAAGTAAGTGAGGATCATTTATTCATGTCTTACTAACATATTATTATAAGTAATTATAAATAATATGCTTAAATAGATCAAAAGGTGTGCTTCAGAGAAACGACCGTAATTATCTTTTATCGGTACTGTAGGCCTATCTATACATTTCTTTAGTATCATAGGAATACTCAAGAATGCAGCCTTACATTTGTTTCACATGTATCATCTTTTATCATAGACCATGCAATAACCATTCATCTTACATGACACAGGGTCCCAAGTGCACCCTCATTAAATATAGTTCAAATAAAAAAAAAATAAATAAATACAGGAGCAACAAAAGAGATGCATATATTACCAATATAATAGGTAATCATTGAGTATAGTGAATAGACAAATAAGCAAATCATAAAAAAAAGGAGTAAACGTTTCTTTTTAATGTTTTCAGGAATGTAGGGATTTTTTTGAACGAGTGAAGTGGACATATGAGTATATAAAGGAAACAAGAGAAAAGTACGAAAAAGATCAAGTACTGAGAGACGTACTTTTTCCCGGAGAACTAAAAATGTTCGATCATTTGGATGAAATTGAAGTTGCTCTATTCAGGTATAGTAAATACACAGAAAAGACATTCACTTCATTTATTCTGATGAAAAGTTAAGACATGCGCCATGCAACGTTATACATAGTAGGCTGCAACACACGATATAGAAGCGTAACCCTAAATAATCAACCTCACTCCTAAATATTTCTTTGATTTCATTCACTTTTATTGCCAAAAAACAAGCAAAAAAAGCGAATATAGTCAACGTAAACATAATAAATGAAATAGAAATTTAAAGAAAAAAAAACTCTTGAACAGTACTAAAGTGCATATAGAGACGTGTAATACTATTATGTATAGCCATAATTTCTCCATGGTATAGCGTTGTGTAGCCAAAGCTTTAAAACAGTGTATATCAGGCTGGTTCCTGCCAATGTCTGTAATAACGCACAATCGGCAAGGGCCATCGCCTGTGATTGGTTAAAAATCAAATATTCTAATCCAGACATGTAGCTGGGAACCAAGCTGATGTCATGTTATCGTATAAATCATATAACTCTAAAAACTTAATTCTACACTTTAGCTTTAAAGAACATTTGGCAGTAGCAGTCGACGATATTTTCAAAGTGTTTCACTTGTTGAAAGATTGGCTAGAGAAAGGCCACTTCCACTGCTTTGAATCTTACTATCTGAACCTCGATATACAACAGAATTTGGTTTCATTCGTCAAGTAAGAAATTAATTTGGTTACTTTACACTTTGTATATACCATATTTATATAGCACTATTTTCAGGACAGACATGTTTTAGTTTGTTGTTAGTGTGCTCAGGTTCTGATTAAATATTATGAAAGACCTCACTCATCCGTTGCATTACTATTACAATTTTAATACATCTGGCATTATACACGACCAACAAAAGCAAATCTATGTAGAACTAGGAAGTTATTTAGTTATTAGCATTCATATGTATAATTCCAACGTTCGACGATAACACATCTTCTCGGGATTATGCCTTCCTCCATAGCCTCTTTTCTTTTGTTTATCCAACAATCATCATAATCTATATTTTTTTATCTTATCATTTCTGTTCTATTTTGTTGTATTGTATTGCTATGGAGGAAAATAAATGTCTTTTGAATCTTGAATCTGAATCTTGAACTCTATACTGTAATTTTTGTTCGAATCATTTTAATATTTTAACAATTTTACATTGACCTATGGCATTTTTGCAATATGTGCATTTTACAGTATAGTTTGTTAACATTGGCCTATCCAACAGTATTTGAACATTGGCCAATATCGTTTTTGCAATTCGATGTATTTTTCTGTAGTTTTATTTTCTTATTATGCCAAGCATTTTAAGTACACCAATACAATGTTTTGAATCTTTTCATTAATCTTGAATAAGCTGTTAGATAAACACTTGATTATACAGTCATAGAAATGGAAATATTTGTTAGTAGTACACATATATAGCCTATGTAGCAAACACAAGCTTTAAATGCTACTTTAAATGTTGGTTACTTTAAAGGTGTAAACTACAACCAAGAATATAAACTGTTTTATATATTATATTCTATTGCTAGAAACGTTTTTTTTTTCTTAAGGGAAACCCGCCCAGCCTTCCATCAGGTATTACAACGTAGGAATACTCGATTGAAAGAATTTTCATTTAACGATCTTGAATCACGATTTGAAGATCCCAAGACATGGTTTGGTACATTAGCATTACATCTACAGGTGTGTGTAATCTCATTGATCATTTAAGGCTGCTTCCACTATGCAAATGTATTTTTACGGGAATTGAATCTTCGCCAAAAGCAAAATAATTTTTAATAACAATAAATACACATTGACATTACAATCAAAGTAACAATGATATAATAGGGAGAACAAGCTGAAATGTATAGTAAAAACAATGTTATTACTGTACAAAAAGTGTTTTAAAAATGTGGCCAAATATATAATGTATCAGCTATTAGTAGGCCTACATGGCCCTGGCCACAAGACAACTTAGATAAGACAATATTAATTTTTCTTTCTTATATATGTAAAGAAATTAAAGCAAGCACAGGCACGTTCTTGTGGTAACGAGGCAAGCCGAATAGAGTATGAAGCACGCAAGTTATTACAGATAACACAAGAAAGACTGTTAGAAGAATATGAAAAGAAAAAAAAGAGTCACGTTTACCATTCCTCAACAATTGTTGGACGGATACAATTAAAAAAGAACGAGCATGGACTCATTGGTCAAGAAGTAAAGTAACATCTCTAATATTTATTAAAACATGAATACATATAATTGAAATACTTTTTTGTAGTATAGAATACCATACTCTTTAGTCACTCGAAATGCAATGCTGAAGCTTAATGCCGGTTGCCATTAGGACGCGAGTGTACGCGAATCTTTTGACCAATCACGACGCGATGGATTAACCGTCGCTTGCGATTGGTTAACTCACTTGCGTTACTTCTACGTCATTGCGTTATGGCAAAGTAGGAACAAAGCTTACTGCATATTATTCAAAAGGCGGGAAATCTAGATATTGTCAATAATTTGTCAATAGTTTTTAATTTATTCATTAGATCATAACTAACATTACTCTCACCTTCTACGTTTTTTACAGGCTGCATTAATAGTGGCTGAAGATTACACTACAATACAAGGCATTGTATTAAACGTACGTATGTCGAAGAAATCGCAATACGGCAGAAGTGCTTATTCAGGAAACAAAGTTTACTTGGTGGTATTCGAAAAAGTCGTTCTTCTGACGACAATGGAGGAAAACAAGAAAGGGTGAATTGAAATCTATTATAATTCTTGTTTGGCTAATAAATAATAACTACTTTAAATTTTGCTTTTTCTTATAATAAACCGTTGTACTTTTCGGTTGATTGCCAATAATAATTTCAATTTGGAACTATTTAAACTAGTAATTTGAAAATTGTCCAACTCTTTAAAAAATTATATTTTAGGAGTCTATATATATTTTCTCAAATTCTTAAACTATTTATTTCACCTCATTATTCGGAGCTACATCTTTGCTTTTTTTTACAAATGGAATTTGTAAAACAGACAACGCACATACCAGTTATTGGAATGCTGTAACAGAAACTACGTCGATTTCGAGAAACTGCCACATAAAGCGTCTTCACATCAACATACGTTTATCCTGTATTTCTACAAGCTCGTTGATTCGTCAGCCACCATATATACAACTACACAATACGTGTTGGCTCCAATTGGAAACGAAGTCACTAATGTGTGAGTAGGCCTACATTTATCATTTCTTTAATAAAAACGTTATGATTCTGTCTCTATCATAATTAAGATATATCCATTATAAATATTAAATATAATTGTTTAGAAATAAAAAATAAGTTGACCACATGATTTAAACACTTGGTTGGGACATTTTCTGTGTTATTGGTTATTGATACAATGATCATAGTGTATTTCTCACAATAATGGCAATGAGCACACTGAATGATAAACTGTTGACGGAACATGACGTATAAATATTCATTTCATCGTACATTTTGGGAGCCTTTAGTACACATCATTTAGTACAAAACATAATGTTAATGAGTTTTTTTGTTTTAGTTCTCTGATGACTGACTGGGAAAAAGCAATAAGAGTTTCAGAACGTGGTACATTTGAAGCATGGAGTAAGTATATGACATTAAAAACACATTATGTAAAAACAACAACAACAATACATACAATTACAAATTCCTTATTTTGTATAACATATTATACTATCTATGTTTATTCATACAGACAGGCCGAAATACCTGATACGTAAATGTTACACTGATCAAGAAACAGGAGTAACGTTTTATGATGGAGATAAGGTTGAGGTGATTGAAGAAACTGATGACAAAGGTAAGTGACTAATGAGATAATGATCACGTTGACAGAGATAATGACCATGTCAGCTCTTCATCTTCATCTTTTTGCATCACCTAGGCTATTTTGTCAATATATTATTAGTCCATCTAATTTCATTTAGTCATGTATGTCATATCCATTGCCATTTAAATTGTCTAAATCTATCTTTATCTTTAGTTTAGTTCTTCTTTCCATTGCTTGTTGAGTTGTTAAGAATTTCTTTTCCATCGACAACAACGTATTTAGTATTGTACACATTTCCTATTTCTAGACACAGGCATGTGTCACGTGGAGAGATTACGTGACAAATGTGACGGTTGGATACCCAGAAAAATAGGAAGACAGGTAGAAAATGAATTCAAAACAGCAGCAGCTTTAAGATTGAAACAAAGAACAAAGAGAGAAAGGGAACGTGATCCGGACTCAAAGAAGAAAAGAGGGCTGGGACGAAGGAATTCGAATGTATTTTAGCCGAACAAGCCAGACATACATTAATCAATCAATCCATTTGTGTACCGTATTCAAGTATATTAAAGATTAAAAATTGCTATCATATAACATATATATGGTGTATATTTATAAAGAGGTTAACTAAAATCAGTAATTTTACATGGAAAATATTATTTGATAATTTACAACACAATTTTGTTCCTCAGTGGTGTGATTTCAGAAGACGAGATTTATACAAATTCCTACACTAGAGGGTGATACTTTAGTTATGAAACAGTAATATGTTAATAATAAGCCTGATAAGCAAGAGGGAATAATCATGCTAACATTATACTAATTTCTCTATCGCTACCGCGCGCAGCTGGTTCTCAGTTTGTTCGCGCGTACCGTCTGCATGTTCATTCATGCGTATTAGGCCTATATCAAATCCAGATTTTGTAATTTTAACAACAAGGAACAACAAGATACAACAGTTCAATATACGCTATTTTACATCAAGTGAGACTCTCACATAACTACAATTGTAAATATTTATTGTACAAAATAATATACCGGTAATAATAAAATACTAAATAGACTATAGAATAAATTATATCATATTATACAGTTTTTAGTTTTGTACTGTCATAATCACCTTGATGCTTTCTAACATGTGACTACTACAATACCATTTTTTATATTCTTTGCTCACATTCTCGTTAGGCAGCACATAAACTGACCAAACACGCGGTCTTCTGATTTTTGTTTAAGTTATGAGCTACTTCCGGTAATAATATAGTATATTCATACTTTTTCAACTGTAGAATGATCACGGTAGTATATATAATGCTAACTTTGACCGATGATTACTTGTGCAATACCTAATGTTTTAACTTTTTTTTTTAGTTTGTGTTTGTCTTTATCCTCTGTATATTAGTTAGTATACTTCGTTGAGCATCAGGAAAAAGAGTTTTACTATTGTATTTCCAAAAGTGACAATAAATAATATATCTTGTCTGTATCTTGTGTTTCTTTTTAAATTTCTTTTATCCAATTATAAAAATATTAGAGGATTAAACCAGTTCACCAGCATTGTAGGCCTACTACTAGTACTATCCTTCTCAAAATAAAGTGTTTAATCAAAGCATGGACCTATAAATGTATAGGTCCATGATCAAAGACGCCCTTTTTACAATGTTAGGCTGTCCTCAATAATACAGTAATGTAACAGAAGATATTTACAGTACTCTAAAAGGTAAACACATCATTGTATGACACAGAATGGCCTAATAAAACACTTGCTTGATCTAGGTCAAATGATTCTTGACAATATAATCTGGTCTTCAAGAGATTGAAACTGTAATATTTAATGTTGGTAGTTCGATTAACTACCCTAAAGCACAACAATATGATATGAAGTGAGATGTACCAAAATCTCTACAATTTCAACATTACTATATAGGCCTATATATTATAAACTTTTTTTTTATTAATTTCAAAATACAAACATTAACAGACAACAACAAACACTGATTGCGCCAAGGAGTGGCAAAAGAGGTCAATTATGTTCAAATTCAAAACAATACAAAAAATTATTAATTGACATAAAACAGGATGTACAATTATTTCACTATAATTCAAGATCAAATTGTATATACCATTATAACGTTACTTATCTTAACTATGCTTAACAATCAATAGTGCATCGAAATTGAAATAATATGTGTAATATAATCTACACTGAACTAGATACATATTATAAGGAAATAAAATATCGGTAAACATTTCTATACTTAGATATTTCCTTTTATTGGTCGTTGGGTTGAAGTATTCTTTCTTTGAAAATCATTAAAGTGCATGTGTATTGTAATGAAGCCATGCGTAACTGATGTCTGAAAACAAAACAATACATTTAGTATTTATAAATCGTTTCCTTTTCCTAATACTGTTGAACTTTTAAGCAGTCTTTTATATTGAAGCTTAAACGCATATTCACGGTATGACAGCTCTTTTGAAAACAAACACTAAAATGAAGTATTTTTTCTATCGTTTCCTTATCCAAAAAATAGAATAATTTTGTATGATGTATATTTTAGGATTATGCTTACACATGTTGCAAATAATATGGAAATATTTGTATGGTGTAGGAATAAATTAATTTTAAATCATTTCAGTAACCGGTAGCCTAAATAAAACGAATACATTATAATGAGTGAAGTAAAACAAACAAATAAACAAACATAACAATTTAACAACATCAAAACAGCTGCTAATTTATACATATTATTTTGTGAAACAGTGTACCTAAATTAGATAAGTCTTATTTAAAATTTAAAATGACGTACTTGAACTCAACATTTAATACTTTAGGTTATTTTGGTGTGTACTTAGAGGTAATAATAATAAGTAGAAGTGCAATATAATAATATAATGTAATATAATATAATAGCGTTTATAATAATATAATAGGTATAAGTCTATACAAAACAATAATGTTTAGGCCTACTGCTTATCATTGCTCATCAGATTTATTCTGCCGATTACGTTTCTTTGACATATTAGGCTTGAAATATAAGTCTTCCATCTGTTAAATGGGTTTCACCAATGATGAATCTTGATCATCAGTAGTTTCAGTTGGGCTATTCTCATAAGTCGACAGTAAGGTGTTGTTTTCAATATCAATCTTCTCGTATTCATTATTCTTAATTACATTTTGTTCTGGTTCATCTACTGGATCTGTCGTCACGTCGTTAGAAGCAGCAACGTCTGAGGCATTGTGGGATAACACATCATCCAGATCAACCACTTCATAGTCGGGATTTCTTCTCAACTCGTTGACATCATCAGTATTAGAATTGGTAACCAGTTCCTGTCCATCATTATCTTCTGAAGTCAGGTTTGACATGATGCCGTCAGTGGGTGAACTTAGTGGTGTAATTGTATCATCCTTAGATGTTATTTTATTATCAGAATTTTTAATATGACTTTTACTTTTTTTCGACATATCTGGCTTTGCATATAATTCTTCTACACTCTGAACTTTACCACTATCGTCGACATCTGGAGGTGAACTTTTTTTCGACATATCTGGCTTTGCATATAATTCTTCTACATCCTGAACTTTTTCACTATCGTCGACATCTGGAGGTAAATTGCTAGTACACATTTTATCATCTTTTTCTGTGCCAGGAATTTCTTCAACAAAATAAATTTTGTTTTTCATACTAGTGTTAGTTTTAGTCTCTGATTCACCAGAACCTATTGGTTTACCGAAAGTCGTAAAATTCGAAGAAATATCGCATGGTTGATCAACCACAGCATAATCAGATTCAACCGTATAACTACCGTATACCGGGTTTTCTACTTCCCCTTCGTTGCAATCATCTGACGTAGGCCCAGAAAGCAATCTGATCTTGTCTCCTGGGCCTACGCTTTCATAAGTTGGGTTTGCTTCAGACAGGCTGATTGATACACGTGAAGAATTATTTTCACTTTCATGTTTAGTGTTAATGCTTTTCTGTTCGGGGATGTCATTTTCTTTGATACTCCCTTTGTTAGAGTCAGTGTCAGACCCGTTAGGCGAAGAACTTTTCCATAATTTTGAAGTCATAGATGTGCTCATTTCATAATCTGGGTTTGCTTTAGTTTCGTTTCTGCAAAACAATCGACCATGACACCTAAAATAATAAACACACCACCATATCATAATTGTGATTTAATTAGTCCGTAAGCAAGACCGTTTTTTCCAGCATGACATATATTGACATTATTTCAAACTTTTGAGGCCCCAACTTATTTTAGGTCTGTGCATTTATTTATCTCGTAAACCTCCACATTTTGGATTAGTAAGTGACTATAGGGCCCCAAGTATTCCGTTGTAAAATTATGTTGGTACATCCGGCTAAAACTATGGTTGTAAAAGAAAGTACAATAGAAACAGCTTACGGACCTGTACAATACAAATATCAAGATGACAATAATAAGAAAAGCTGAGACAGAAGGAACAGCAATCGCTATCAAACCTGAAAAAATATATATAATTTTATGTTACAACCACAATAAAATAACCATTTCCAATATTCAATGTCAGTCAATCAATTAATATTTATCATCAATATCATCATAATAGATTTTGTCATCCACTGCTATTTTCAAATCATATATTAATTCGATGAAATATCGATGATTAATGAATCAGTAAAACTTTGTTTTGGTGTTATGAATCCTTTATTACTAAATTAATAATAATATACTGAAAAGCACATTATTCAATACTAAGTATATTTTTTGATTATAATTTATATTTCAATTACTGATCGGATATCTTTCACAACTTGCAATATGTAAAATTACCTGTACTTTCGTCTGGTTCTTCTTTCTCACTTGTTGTAATGGTGTTACTTGTTACATCCTTTCTGATGCTAATCTTGGGAACAGTTGTGAGGCCGTTAGTGGTTATATCAGAATGCGTAGATGATTTAACAGCAGTTGACTGTACTTTAGAGGTTGCTGTAGAAAGATTAAGAAATATATCAGATAAATCTACTGCGTTACTACAAAACTATGTTTATTGATTTGTTTTTTTTATTATTGAAATATCAAACATATCGACCAACAACTTACTCAATGTCGAATGTTTTGTATTCACTGAGCTAGTTGACTCGGTAGTATTATCACTCGTTATCAGACTCTGTGTAGGTAGTGATGATGTGAATTGCTTAGTTGTACCAGAATTCACAGGTGTTTCCGAAACAATTGACGGTTTGTTGGTGGTAGCTGTAGATACAAAAAAATAGACTTAGATCAGATAAATCGGAAACTACTTCAACAAATTAATCCTATTGACTCATCTTCTCTTTTTTCTTATTTCTTTTCTAAAACAGCAACATCATCTACAACTTACTTGTCAAATAGTTTGTAGTTGACTCGGTAGGTGCGTTACTTGTTACAGCATCACTGGTGGTTCCACTCTGTGTAGAGAGTAGTGATGTGACTCCATTAGTCGTACCAGAACTTACAGATGTCCCTACACCAGTCGATGATAATTGAGATGTGGTGGCTGAAGATAAAACAGAAAAATAAGCTACATTTTAAATCAGATAAAATCAAGAAATTGATTGTATTGGTTTGTTTGTCAACTATTATTTCTATTTTTGTTAATGTAGCCTATATACTTTATAGAACCATTATGACAATGCAACTTACACAATGCCGAATTCTTTTATTCTATGCTTGTCGACTATCACAGTAGTTTTATCGATTGTATAGCACCACTTAGACCTACTAAGTTCGGGTCCTACAGATGCGATAACCAACGACTTGTGATATATTGGTTACATTGATTATATACATGTGGTTGTCTGAGATTTTAAGTTAAAAAACGAAGTGAAACATTAAAATCATCTTCACAGCTAGACTTACCGAATGTTGAACTACTTTTATTCACTAAGCGAGTCGACTCAGTAATTGTTTCACTTGTTCCGTTAATATTAGTGAAATTATATAAAGAGGTTAATTTGTTAATCGTATAATTCACAGTAGTTTCCACAGTCGTAAGAACAGGTGTTGCTGTAAAACAAGAAAATGAATAAATCTGCAATATTGCAAAATGTACAGTTCGTATATTTAGAACAAAATTTTGTAGATTTTAAATTTAAAACTTTTTTTCAGAAAACGGTAAATGATATGACAGTAAAGATACCTAATTTTCATTTTTTCGATTAGATATAACTCTTATTAACTGCCACATAGCTAAAATATTTCACTTACTTAGGACTGTTTTCTCACATATATATCCATACCCATTATGGCCTCGCCAGTTTCCAAGTTTGTCAGAACAAAGTAAGTCACTCCACCCACCATCTTCAGAGTTTAAATACCCAAAGGCACACATATTGTCTCCTACATTAGGTTCTCCAGAGTTCCAGTATGAATTGGAGTCAAGAGTCTCTCCAGATTCCCAGTTCCAACTGGATGCCATCGTTCTATCTGATCCCACCTCACGTGATAACCCAATTGCATATGCTCCATTTGCACAGTTTTCCTGCAGGATTTCCAATATAGCATTGTTTTCTTCTGCATTGTTTATATTCACAAGATCATAACCGTCATCACACAATCCTTTAAGTTCATTCCAAGTTTTGTATTCGGTGAAGTGTGTTACAAGTACAAACGTTGCTGTATAGTTTGACGATCCAACAGAAAATTCCGCACAAGCTATCGGTAAGACAAATTCAATGAGAAGACAGTTTATTTTATTAGAACGTATGCCTATAATAATATTCGGTAAACCACTAATTTGTTTTTAATAATTATTCTAAAAAATCTAATCTAAAAAAAAAATGTGTCAATTTATACTGTACCTTCGCAATTTACAACTGCGATAGAGATATGTACTATTATGAGGATCGAGAGAAACATTGTACAACCGAGTCCTATATAACTCGTACAAGGAAATGAGACTCATATATATTGTATCGTTAATGAGGTGGCGCTTTTAAAGCAAACAATGATGTAGTTGTAGGTGTTATAAATAAATAATCTTTTTATTCAAGTCATGGTTTCTATTTTACAGCATCACGACTCAGAAAATAGAGAAGGAACTAATTGTAGCCATATTTAAAACTTGTTCAATCATTGTTTTAATAAATGAAATCGTAATATTGTGGTCTCATTATAAGCTAGGAACTATAGGCTTCAGGAAAGGTTCGTTTTCTGTAATATGTATTATTATTATTTATTCTATTATATTATAATAACATCAATAAGAAAGAATGTCAATACACTGAAATATAAACTACTGTCTGGCCGATGAAACACAATAATTACGAAATGTCAATGCACAACTAAATTGACTAAATTTATAAAAGAACAACAGTACAACTTTAGATAGTAAAACTATCTCGTATGACGTGTACAGACATTCCAGGGCTGTTGACAGTAGTTGTATACATATCACAGATATAAAGGAAACCGAAATAATGACAAAACGGAAAACTCTAATCTCTTGTATAGAATCCCCTAAAAAATAAAAGAATTTGTAGACAATACAATTCATTGAACCTTATTTGAGATCTTACCGCTAGATAACATACAGTAACAACTAGAATCAACATAATAAATACAACAATAAACGTACGATACGAGAACCATTTATTGAAATATTTAAAGGTTAACATATAAAAAAATAAAAATACCAAAAATATATAGATATTTACAGTAGACATTAGAAAAATCATCTATTCACAAATAAATACTGATAATTAAGATTACTATTTTATAGTTAAAGTATAACAAGGAACATCACATCTTTTATTGTGAGTGATTTCACTGTCATTAGGCCTACATTATTATTCAAGGTTTGTGTACATAATATTTCAGGTTAAAGTTTGATTAGGCCTACATGTGCTATTTTATTACTCCTCTGTAAAAGTATATCTAACAATCTACCGTTGGCTAATTTGTACCCATTCGTATAAAATGTATAATATATATCTTGTTTCATGCGTTTCTGTTTAAATACAACCCCCTTAATATATGTTACGATATTATATATAATAAAAGTGTTATCCATGACAAATTACCTCTACTTATTTTGTATAATTTAAGCCTCTAATATTCTATAAACGTCAACCACACAGCAGAAGTCGATGATCTTAGTTAGTTTAATGCACTTGTTTATCTTGCTCATGTATGGTCGCGTTAAGTCCTTTTTACACAGACGATCGGGTAGAATCTGTATCTAACATTAGCGGAAACAGCCCGTCCACCCCGCCTTGTGTCTAAATAGTCATAAGGAATAACATGATTCTGTGTTGTTACCAATACCGCTCTTCTGTGTAAACTGGCCTTTAGAAGCACTGACGTCTGCGTCACACACCATCCAGATCAACCACTTCATAATCGAGGTTCCTTCTGAACCCGTTGACATCACCAGTATTATGATTATTATTAATCATATCCTGCCCTTCATTAACTTCTGCGGTCGTGTTAGAAGCGATGACGTCAGTGGGTGACGAAACAGTATCGTTCTTTCTGATATTTGATGGTGTTTTATTATCAGAATGCTTCATTTTACTTTTAACCTTTTTCGACATGTCTGGTCTTGCATATAAGTCTTCTAAATGTTTAACTTCTTCATTATCACACATATTTGAAGAAGCATCATGATGCGAGCTACCGGTACAAGTATCTTTATTATGTGATGTATTGTCATCTGTTTTTGTTTTTGAGACATGGCTTCCTGGTTTACCCAATTCATCAGACTTCAAATTCGTCACACTTGGCTGATCAAGCGCGCCATAGTCTGATTTAATTGTTACAGTAGTGTATACTGGATTGTCTACTTCTCCTTCGCATTCAGTTCCATCAGGTATCTCAGTATAAAGCAATCCCATATCGTCTTCTTGGTTATAAATTGCATAATTTTCAGACTCTGTATCTAGTACACGTAATGTAGACGATTGGTTATTTTCGCTTTCAATTGTAGTTTCGTATTTATGTTCCTTCTTTCTGTCAGAAGATTCGTTAAAGGATGATTTTATCGGTGATGTTCTGGTGTCCACTTCATCCATTTTGTATTTTGGGTGTTTCTGTGTTCTTTTATTGCAACATAATCGGTTATAACAACTAAAATACAAAAAAGTATGGAATTTATGTCATTCATCGGTGTTTCGTTACATCATACACAATAGGATTATAAATTAGGCCTATATATAAAACAAAGCAATTTAGATAATTATTTTATGAAAAGTTGCCTTCATTAATAATAAAAGAAGGAAATTAGTGCTTGATTTATAAAATGATGTTTTTACAAGCGCTAGTGCTTTGAAAAAAAGTGTCTAGCAGAATTTGAACCTGCGAACTGTTTATTTAAACATCCTTTACTTGCAACAATGGTTATATAAGATGTAATACTGTATGATAGAATGGACAACGTACCTATATACTATTATCAAAATAGAAATAAGAAGGAGAGTCGAAGCTACTGGCACCACCACAATCCAAGTTAATTCTATAAAAAAAAAATCATAAAGTTTGTGAAATTATTATTGTTCAATGTTCAATGGCAATCATGCAGCAGTGTCTATTGTTTAATGTATTGGTGTTTCAAAAGAAAGTCTACGTTCTAGGTCTAATCAGTTAGTATACTTTAAAGAAAGTCTACGTTCAGTTAGTATTTCTTGATCTTGACAAGTAGTCAGTTTAATGAGTCAACATAGTCGGTATTTGTCTTTCCTACAGTCAAGTTATTCTTGGTCTGTCTGAGATCAGAACGTTGTTCTAACTTGTAAGTCATTAGATTTGGCAACCTGCCAATGTAATGTTTTCATGTAAGATTGTCCACGAAAGTTTCAGTCGTTCATGTGTGTCAATCTATGCTGACACACAATTTGAGCAACTGTACTTATCGTTTTTAATAAATACATACATACGTTTATGAATAATTATTAGTGTCAATCATTATATACATTTAAATCTGGGTATAAACAAATATTATTATCATTTTTAAAACAATTAGTTAATTATTTGTTTTCGGTTAGTTAAGTTTTGTCTCTTAATGTCTCTGTGTTGTTATGATGATGTGTTGTGGAAGGCGCGTGGCTTCAAAGAATATTCCACAGTCCATTATTCACTTTCGTTTCTGTAGGTATAGACCTTTATTGCGTAGTTTGAATATCCCTCTATCTATTTTACAACTTACTAAATTCATTTGTTTCACTAGATTGGGTTAGCGTTTTAGGACCATTTGTGTGAGTTAGTCCACTTGAAATGTTAGCATGCGTTGTAAGACCTTCTGTAATAGTAATGGTGTCATGAAGTGCAGTACGTAGACCCAATGACGATGTGGGTTGGTTAGTCGTAGAACCAGGATGCACAGTTGTTTCCGCAGTGGAAGATACTACAAAATAAATATAAAATTCAACGTATTTGTTTTAAATCTAGATCTTTTTTTTAGATTTTAATTTTGTCTATTTAAAAATTGAGAAAATACATAGATTGAATTTTTAAATATCATACCTGTATTTTGTAATGTAATGTACAGTTAATAAGAATGTTTTTAAAATTAAATTTAAAAATGCACTGGAATTATTTTGACATGAATGTCCAGGTATGTGATCAAATACGATGTATGTAACTATTTTATTGTTATACTCACTTTTTATTGATTTCTCACACACATATCCATATCTATATCTATAGTCCGTGAAGATTCTAAATTTATCAGAACATTTGTAGTCACTCCACATTCCATTATCATAGGTTGTCATATAACCAAATGCACACATTGCGTCTACTACATTAGGTCCATTGTTAGCCCAGGATAAATACTCTACAATCTCTCCAGATTCCCAGTTCCAGCTTGATGCCATCGTTCTATCTGATCCACTCTCACGTGATAACCCAATGGCATACACTCCATCCGAGCAGTTATCCCGAAGGATACCAAATATCTCATTGTTTTCTTCTGTAGTGTTTATACTCACAAGTTCATAGCCATCATCACATACTTCTTTAATTTCATTCCAAGTTTTCAAATTTACGTACATAGTTTCCTCTACAAAGGTAGCTTTGTAAGTTGATGAACCATAATCAAAAGAGGCACAAACTATATTTAAAAAAAAAAGAAACAGAGGCCTATATTATAGAAGCAACAATGTTGATAACCAATGAAACAAAAATGAAATATTTGCCGACTATTATTATAATTGTAACTCAGGTAAAACATACTTCAACGTAAAACATGTAGGTATAAGATCTTATACATCAATAGAGAAGTTAATAACAGTTTATAGGCCTATTAACGGTTGGGTCAACAACGTGGTATAACGTACATTGATATTAATATAATGATATTGCAGACCTACCTTCACATTTAACAATAATGACATTTATACCAAGTATTAACCAGATCAGAATAAACATTGTGGAGATCCGAAGCAAAGGAAACACTTTTTGGATATCTAACTTTCATTTCACAAGGAAATAGATACAAAATAGCCTTTACTTGCTGTTAGAGGGCGCTTTTTATAAACACTTTCCTTATCAAAGGCCAATTTACGTAACGGTAAGCGGAAAACCGCATAGCTTGTCGCACGTAGCATCTGTATCTATACTCAGCGTAAACCGCCCGTCCGCTCTGCGTTGTGTAAATGGTGATAAGAAATAACCTAGTTTCTATATTGTTATTACCGTTACAGCTCGTCTGTGTAAATTGGCATTAACAAATGATGTTCTCTACGTAAGCTTGAGATGAAATGATTTCCAGATTCAAGTAATGAAAATATAAAGTTGATTACTCATTTTATATTTTATTAACAAAATCAAACAATAGCAAATATTCTTTTAAAAATGTTTCATTAAAAAGAATTGATTTTTGCACAAAAACTGTATTTTGTAAATCATGATTATTGAGGAAGCAGCGGGTACTGCACAAACAGGAAGGGATTGCATTCATTACTCAAAGCTACTTATTACGCACAACAAAGTGTGCACAATTACCCCGTCTGTACTCCCAACCACTAACTGGATTACCGTAAGAGAGGTACTAAACATATATATAATTCGTATTACAAATTCCATACATTATAATATCTAACATTACAATAACTCTATAGAACACATTAATAATAAAAATAAAAATTTATCAAACATACGCTTTTGTAACAGCATTTTGACATCAAGGTGCGTTCTCTTAAACTACAAACACCATTTACTTAAAACCACACATTGTCAAGCTATGTACAGCCCGTCTCCAATTTAATCTCTACAAATCAACATAACATTAATAGCATATGCATTTTAATTAATACAAATAATATACAGTAATAATCAAAGTTTTACACAACACAACATTTTAATTCTGAGAGATCAGATCTGTTTACATGAACTTAATTCCTGACTAAATATACTGGGCAAAATGTGATTCCACATTATACAATTTAACAATTTCTACAAAATAATACACACTCATGGGAATACTATTGTCATTTCTTGTATTATTTAAGGTACTAGGGAGGTTTCGCAACCTTACGAATACGATAACGAAAACGGATACGTCACGCGCACGTATTCGTTTTCGTAAGCCAGTAAAAATCTGTTTCGCACGGCAATGAAATATTGAGGGCGCCGTCCAAAATATGACTGCGGTAAATTTGAGCGAAGCGCAGGTACGTGTTGCTTGTGGAGCTTGGCTGCCTAGGCCTAGCGTAACATCAATGCGAGTGAGGACTTTAAAAACTGCTATTTATCAAAATTGACCTGGCATTTTAGTAAATTACTTTAGTAAATTACTTTCAATAAATCTATAATTATATTATAATCATGAATCATTCCTGATTCAAATGCAAAATGTGCAAAATAGATCAAAAACTATACTCGTTTTGTAGTTACGAATATGACTGGTGATATTCGTCAACACGAATACGCTTTACGAATATGAAATGGGGATCAGCTCAAAAGTTTTACAAATGCGTGACGTATCCGTTTTCGTTATCGTATTCGTAAGGTTGCGAAACCTCCCTATTATTTGACATAAATGACGCATACGTGTTTCATTTATGTAAGGCCTAAACTGGTATGTTTAATCATGAAATAGTGGGATTAAATTTGACTCTTTCTCGGTTTAATACATATGTGTTAGAGCCAAATGATACAGTTGTTGAATTAATTAAATACTTCTATTATTCTGTAATATCTGTATAAACAGGTGGGCTCATGTCTTGTGTAAATCCTCCATAAGCGGAATTCTCTTCAATCACGTGACATACATTGACAGCTTCCAGAGTTTTTTCTGATGCAGTTTTTAAATCACTTTCAGATTTACAAAACAGCTGACCACGAAATCTGAAGATAAACATTGAAACTGTTATGTAAAAGTATATTGTATTAATAAGATACGAATAATTAGCAGTGAGAGTGTGGTAAGAGGGGATCATTTATCATATACCCGCCAACCTCTATAATCCATAATTAATATTTGTATTCTACCATAATATAATGGAATTTCGATCACCTTCACACTCAACGTAATACGGTTAAGAAGAGGATTGTGGAAAAAGTTTTGTGGAGAAACAGATTTAACGACAAAGTTGATGTTTATTTTTATTCAGTTAATTTCTACACTGTATACAAAAAGTATATGATAAAAATGATTTTCAACAATTAAGAATTTTGTATTTAAACTTTAAATAAAGAATATGTACATGTACAAACGAAAGATAATCTACAATAAATTAACCATGTTTTACAAACGTAAACACAAGAGGAAAAAATAATATGCGACGGTAAAGTTTCACTAGAGGTTTCTTGTCCAAATTTTGTAATATGTATAATACCTGTATGTAATTTACCTACCTATATAGTAATATCACTATAACAGTAACAAAGACCACATTTAATATGACAGTTGAAATTACGACGACAGTCAAGTCTAAAAACATAAACGAAACATATTATTTACAGTTTTGTTAGCAGAAAACCAATATAAACAAAAGCACAGTTCATCACAGTTTGCCTAATTTTTCCATTGGTTTATTTTTAGTTGGTTCTTTATTTATTTTGTTAATTTTGTGATTAGTCAATATGTAGGCCGAAGTTGTAAGAATGTTGACGTATTGTTGGTTGCTGAATGATTACTTTGTTGTTTTGTTACATTGGTTGGTTGTTGGTTGAATGTCTGATGTTGGTTAATTGGTTAATTCTTTAATTGGTAGTTTATTGGTCGTTCAATTGAAAAAAATGTTTAGTTACTTAAATATAATTTATTAATCCTGCAAAGCGTACTACTGTAGTTCTAGATAATTTTCCACAGCTTTGTCATTCACCTACCGTTGTTAGGTCTCTAATACTTTAGTTATACTTTGCACATCCCTCTCATCTTCAGTAACTTACCAAATTCTGATTCCTGTTCATTTTTTCCACAAGACTCAGTATGCTCCATGGGACTATTTGTGGCATGCGTTATAAGACCACTTGTAATATCAATTGTATTAGGTGACAACCATGTGAGTTGGTTAGTCGTGGTACTAGAATACTTTGTTGTTTCCACAGTCAGAGGGACTGTAAATACAAGATTTGATTAAAAGTATAGACCTTACAGTAAAAATAGAACGTATATTCTCATATTCCGTTTTACTCTATATCTTGTTTCTTGATACTCTGATTGAAATAATAACTATTAGGCCTAATTTAAGAATTGATATAACCATGTACCATTCCCCAGAGGATCATCTTTGCATTTTACCAATTGAAAGTCAAGAAGAATGTTTATTTGTGATTTAAAATATACATACACTGGGAAAATTTGCTTTTTCTTTTGATTATCTTTTAAGAATTCATTTTTCAAATGTGCTTAAATACAGAGGGTCTATGCAAGTGTTCTACTTAGTTGCTACATTGGTATCTACCCCGTTGGGTGCTTTGTCACAATCTAATGTCTCTCTGTGTATACCATGACAAAATTAGTAATGTTACTAAATGTTATCTTGTACATTATATTTACCATTATGCCAAGAATAGATGCTCAACATTCTACTCTTAAAATTTAAACACGAATATCTTAGGTAAAACTTAGTGTCTGAATGTAATGTTATTTGAGCGTTGTACCAGTACTCACTTATTGATTTCTCACACACATAGCCATATCTATATGCATTGTTTATCCAGACTCCAAACTTTTCAGAACATTTGTAGTCGCTCCACATTCCATTATCATAGGTTGTCATATAACCAAATGCATATTGCGTCTTTAACATTAGGGTTATTGTTAGCCCAGTATAAATACTCAACAGTGTCTCCAGATTCCCAGTTCCAGCTGGATGACACATGTCTATCTGATCCCATCTCACGTGATAACCCAATGGCATACGCTCCATCCGGACAGTTATCCCGAAGGATAACAAATATCTCATTGTTTTCTTCTGAATTGTTTATACTTAAAAGTTGGTAGCCGTCATCACACTCTGCTTTAATTTCATTCCACGTTTTCAAATTTGCGTAAAAAGCTTCCTCTACAAAGGTAGCTTTGTAATGTGATGAGCCATAAGTAAAAGATGCACAATCTATGCAATCAAGACAAAAATACATTAAGATGAAAGTAAGTTAGTAATTACCTACATAAGAATAAATAAATACAATTTAGGTAAGCTTACACAGAGAAACACTGATTCGAATTATTTCAGAATTAGCAGAGTGTAACTAAAAATACATTTTTAATAATTATAATGCGATAATATCAAAAATTATCAACCAAATGAGTATACTGTACCTTCACAATTAACAGTAGTAACATAGACACTGAGTATTAACCAGATTTTAATAAACATTATCGCTTCGATGTACATTTCACTACACAAGGAAATAAAACTATGTTTTTACTTGGTATGGGAGGGCGCTGTTTCTTATTAAAACATGCTATTCAATGTTAAATTAATAATTCAGCCTTTAAGTTAAATAACAAACAAGTATGAGTATCCGCACTGTAAAGGCCTACAACATGGAAATATATTTAAATATGTTTCTATTAAGAGCGTTGTTAATAATGGAAAGTATTTTGAATAGAACCACTATTAAAAGGATACCTCTCCGGGATCCAACAAAGTATCTCCCTTGAATAGGTGTTAATTGACCGAAACATTTTGTTTATATCATTGTGGATATAGTAAGTTTGACAATTTCATTTTATCCGGTTTCAAGATATACACACGCTGATGAGTAATCTCTTTTAAACCAAATAGAAAGTTAAACAAGTACGGCAATACAAAACACTTACAAAGCAGTTCTAAACGTTTGCATAAAAATAACGTCAAGCCTCGGGGAAACATGATTGTCGGTGTTTTATACACAGTACCTGTACAAATTGTTATTTAAGCACTTAAATCAACCACAATTGAACCATCAGTTTCCTTAACTTTAAAAATCGAGCACAAAAACGTTGCTTTTAGTAAACAACCACATCATTGTAAGGTATTCAACAGCGTGATTCCTTTCCACATTAACTGCCGTTGCCGTAGGTCTATACCTATTCGAGCTATTAAACTTTTTCTAAAAATAGTATATCTTCATTTACATCCTAATTCTTATACATTTGTTTTTGTATTTGGGTCAGTGGCCTACTCATTGTTGAATAGTATTCCATGATCGATGTCAAACAGGATGCTGCACGGCTTCGTTGAATTCTCCATAAGTACCGATCGCTTTAATCACGTGACATATACATTGACTGGTTTTAGCAGTAGCTGGTCACGAAATCTGAAGATAAACATTGTTGATGAACAAAATAACGCTATCAAAATAGCATTAAATGAAATTTCTTTCGGTGGTATAGGCATAATACCCTTGTTTACGTTATTTCTTTCATATAGTTGCTGTTTCTTTCTTATTGAATTATTGTTGATAGATGAAAATGTATGCATTTTGACTAATTTATTTTTAGTGACAGGAGTCAAACCTTGATTAGCGAAAGCTATTTTTTGGCTCCTTTTCACACACACATACATATTGTATTGTATTGTACTATTTATGTATGATGATGTGAATAAAGTTGGTAGTAGTAACACGCACTTGCCAATTTATCAGACTTGATTTAAAATATGTTACGCTTTTCTAGGTTAATTTCCCTTTATTCACCAAAATTGCCGTGCCGTACCGGTTATGGTTCAATAGTTCGATGTTCTGTTTATGTTTACTCTGTGTTGGGGTAGAAGAATCCCATTTTCCCTATTTTCCAATTTTTCCAGTTCTAGATTAACAACAAAGTTAAAGTAAGTTTTTCTTATAATAGATACTTTATTTGGAAATATTAAACAACACAGTTCTACATGAATAAAAATTAAAATATTCATCTGGTTACAAATAAGATACAAATAAATTGACAATTTTTGGTTTTTCAAAAACAACATTTAATGGTAATTGTTGATCGGTCGCTGTCATGGCTATATTAAAACATGTAAATAAGATGAATCTAAATTTATATAAAAATATAGCTGCCTAAATTAATTCCTCCATGGCACACATGTCAACAATGATTCTAATTAATATCTACAATACCACAAGTATCTCTTTTATATTGTTATAAATGCTTGAATAACATTTCAACGAATACTTAAATGTAATAATCATTATGAGAGAAAGAAGTTTAGTCGTACATACATGACAGGCAACATGCGACTGAGGTCTATAAACTTGACTCCAAAAAGAAATCATTGCATCATCGCGAATAATTATACATCTACAATATGGATACATGTAAAAAAAAGCAAAAAAGCAAACAATTTCACTGTCTAATAAACCATGGATCTATACATTTAGGTCAATGGTAAATCAAGTTGGTACTCGATCATTATCGTTGTTGTAACCAGTATGTTAACATTCTAAAACGAACGGCATTGTTAAACACGAACACCTGATGAGCTTGATGAACTAAAAGAAATCCAAATTATTTCTGAATGACATCATAAACATGCAGCATTACTTCTTGAGATCTCTCATAAACGGCATTCTCTTCAATCACGTTACATTCACGAGTTTGTTCTTGTATTTCTCTCTCTGATTTACAAACACACCGACCACGATACCTTACGATTAAAACAAATATTGGAATAATATATTGTATAAAATAACGAAAATTATAAGACAAAGGAAAATTATTGAAAATGACAATGTGTGTCATCAGTGACTGGATCTCAATGGAGATACAAAATAAAATAAGCAATAAAGTAAATCAAAACGATAAAGTAAAAGAGCCAGAAGAATTTGCAGAGCTTTCGGGCATCACTAGCCCTTCGTAAGCAGTTACATATGTATGATATATTTATTTGCATTTGCAATTAAAACTAGTCACCATATAGGCTGCCTACCTGTATAATAACATTACTAATACAGCACTCACAAGGCCCACATTTAAGGTCACAGATAAAATCACTATCATAGTCAAATCTATTTTCTTTAACGAAAAAAAAAAGAATTATAAAATAAAAACTTGTTTTAACACTTTTTTTAATCGCATACAGTCAATCCGAAGTACCAAACGACTTCCAGCTGCCGCCATGCCAGCAGAATCGTGTCGTTTTTTAGTTATTGATAGTTTTTGTTGAACTTTTAGTTAATTTCTTAGCTATTTCTGGATATTTCTTTTTGTATTGTGATCAGAAGCTTCAGTTAATCAATACAATAATTACTTAACATGCGTAAATATATTAACCAAACTTACTTGGTTCGTTATTCGACTGAGTAGAGTTGACGTTTTTATCAGCTGAAAATGACGATAATGAATAATATTATTGACTACGGTCAGTTTATTGAAATACATATATTTGATTTGTAATATATCCGACTTATAGTAACCTACTTGAACATTTTGGTTCTACGCCAGACCACGAACCGTTTACCATACATATTCGCCAGTTATTTCCACTACTAATAAAATAACCGCTTGAGCATCTGTACGTTACAATTTCACCATAGGTTGTTTTATCGAGTTCTACGGTAATTCCATCAGGAGATCCCGGATGCATACAATCAACGACTGTAAAATAACAAAAAGTAGATGCTATCAATCAGGTATTTCTTTATAACATAACCACGATGAAATATAAAATAGGGGTTTTTTTAACTCTTACTAGAGAGGGGAGCAATAGATTTAGACGATGAGCGTTAAATGTAAAGTTTAATTCTTATTAATTGCACAGAGGGAAGATCGAGCGTTAGCGTTAGACTCAAACAACTCTGTTGTAAGGTATAAAGTATTTGAAGTTTATTTACACTAGACTGAAATTGTATAACACCAAACAATATTGCAGTATGATAAACATCACAGAACAAGAGAACAAAACATGTACAAAGGATATAGTGTAGCTGATAAGATGGCAAACAATATGTTCTACCGATCAATATGATGGGGTTCCCATGTCAATAGGCCTATATATCAACATTATTTAGTAAAAGGCATAATTTTGTCACTAAATATACAGAAATATCCATTAAAAGGACTGTTCTTTCACTTTTTTAGTGTAAAATAATTTCGCAGTCGAACATATCAAACGACTAGATAGATTAATTACGTACGTATACAAAATAGTTCAATTTTACTTAATTACTTTGGCAGTTTGGAGCACTATCTGACCATGTTCCATTACTAAGACATGTGACATTTTGTGAACCCATGATGTCATATCCGGTGTTGCATTTGTATTGTACAATACTTCCATATGTTTCACTTTCCACACTCCTTTCTCCATTAGTTGGCGAGCCAGGATTACCGCAATTAACAACTAAAAGACATCATACCAAAGTGTAGAAAAACTGTAATGTTATAAGCTATCGTCATTGACTGTTTTAATTATTACAATAAAAAAGAAAAAAATAAATGTTCTGATTGAAGATTCCTATATATAGACACCTATCTGTATGTTCCCATTTCCATATTTTTGTTATTCTATACATTATCTAGGCCTGTTAAATAGCAATATTACAGTACTTACTTTGGCAGTTAGGAGCAGAATTTGACCATGTTCCATCAGCTTGGCAAGTTATAGTATGTTCACCCATCAGGTCGTATCCAATATCACAGATATAAGATACTACACTGTTATAAGTTTCAGCCATACTATATCTCAGACCGTCTACTGGTACGCCAGGATCACCGCAACTAACAACTAAACAAAGGAAAGCACATGTATATGAATATATTATATTCATATACTTTTAATATTACTTTTAATAGTAGAACTAGCTAGCATTGTTACGATGTGATGTTGAAAATAACTTTAACGAAAGAACTAAACTACCTAAAGTATATTACAGTACTTACTTTGGCAGTTAGGAGCAGAATTTGACCATGTTCCATCAGCTTGGCAAGTTATAGTATGTTCACCCATCAGGTCATATCCAATATCACAGATATAAGATACTACGCTGTTATAAGTTTCAGCCATACCATATCTCAGACCGTCTACTGGTACGCCAGGATCACCGCAACGAATAACTAAACGAGATATAATAAAGAGTTTTAAAAGTATTAGTTAATTGGCTTTAACAACATGGGAAGATGATACAACGTTGTAGCACATTACTATTTATAGTATAAAGTCATTTTATTGGGACATTTTGTAAAATAGGCACATAAATCTAACTAAGGTATTGGAATTGGTAATCGATTATATGCAGGCAATTAAACAATATAACAACCAACCAACCACGTAATAGCCAACAAACTTTATTCCAATAAGTATGCGTATACCTTCACAAAAAGGAGTTGAGCCTGACCACATTTCAGTTTCCAAACAAACCCTGCTTCTGTCACCTATCAAATTATAACCAATGGTACAAGTGTATATTGCTGTCATGCCAAATGTTGTGCCAGTTAAAGAAACCTCTCCATCTATAATATTGGTCAGATCTCCACAATCTACAGCTGTATTTTAGATAATTAAAACATTTGTTGAACGCAATAATTATGTTTCGTTTTTTATTTTTTTTATTCTTGTGAAAATTATTTAAATAGGTGATGTATTGTGATGTAGCAGCTAATGAGAAATTACATATCATTATTGATTTATAATATCAAGTTACAACTTTTTTAATCCAATAAATGTAAATAAAAAAAATTATTTAGGAGATTACATCACAAGGCTTCAACTTATAGGCCCCATCGAACATTCTGAACTGCTCTGTTATACCATACTTGATTATCAGAAGAATGTTGTTTCTTTGCTAAAAATCATGTCAATCAATTAAAAATAATATTCCTAAATGTGTATTGTACTAAGGTTAGCTAGTAGGCCTATACTGAATCTGCAAATTAATTAATTATTATTATGTTTCTTCCTTTTCTTATAGGGTATTATTCACGGAGTTTCATTTCCAAACTGTTTTGCTTTTAATTGTTAACTAGAGTTATTACATACTTTTAAACATTCTATTATAAATACAACAATTTTAACCCTATTGAAAGTTTATTTAAACAATCAGAACAAGATTTGACTTTGAAATCATGTCCATTAAATTGCGAACAAAAATTGCATTCTACTTACAAAGTATAGATCGTTCACATATATATCCATACCCATTGCTGCGTTGCCAGTTTCCAAGTTTGTCAGAACACTTTAAGTCACTCCACCTACCGCCAGGGGTTGTTATATAACCAAATGCACAATCACCATCTGCTACATTAGGTTCACCAGATGCCCAGTATAAATACTCAACAGTCTCTCCAGATTCCCAGTTCCAGCTGGATGGCATCGTTCTATCTGATCCAATCTCACGTGATAACCCAATGGCATATGCTCCTTCTGTGCAGTTTTCCTTCAGGATATCCAATATAGCATTGTTTTCTTCTTCAGTGTTTATACTCACAAGATTATAATCTGCATCACACAATACTTTAAGTTCATTCCAAGTTTTGTATTCGGTGAAGTGTGTAACAAGTACAAACGCTTTATAGTTTGACGATCCAACAGAAAATTCGGCACAAGCTATCGGTAAGACAAATTCAATGAGAAGACAGTTTTAGTTATTAGAAGTTAATGCCTATAGTTTTTTTTATCAAAATGTTATTTATTTTTTATACTGTACCTTGGCAATGTACAACTGCGACATAGATATGGAGTATTATGAAGATCCTTTGAAACATTGTAAAACATAACTTGTATGATATTAGCTTGTACAAGGAAACAGACTCTTAATATTATATTATATATTGATGAGAGGGCGCTCTTTTAAGGAAAACATTATGTTTTTAAATAGTCCTTTTGGTGTTTTTTGTGTTGTGGTTTCTTAACATCAACAAAATAATAGTCATATAGAGGTCCTTTATCAAAATGTTTACCTTTACCTCTCAGTATATTGAGTACGGTCTGCATTGTTAGTTATTCAGGTATAACAACAAGGAAGACCTGCTCTACAAGTCACTGTGTATCAATCAGATTCCGATAAACATTTTGGAAACCTGCTATGTACAGAAACTCGGTTTTGATATACATTTCACAATATAAATAAATATAAAATAAAAATACATTTTACTTGGTGTGGGAGGTCGCCGTTTGTTATTCGATGTTCATAAATTATTAACCCCTTCAAGTTATAACCACAAAATGTTACTTATTTTTCTTTTTTTGAAAAAAAAAACACCACTAAATACGGGTTGGCGGATTGGCCGTATTTTAAAAACATATTCTCTTCTTTCGTTTTACATGAAAGTATCACCTTTTCATATTGTGTCCCAAACAGATATTCTACTGTATTTTATAATACATAAACTAAGATATTTATTATATAAATCGCTGTGATTATAAGTGAAATAACGAGTAATTCGAGACTTTTTTACATTAAAGATTAAATCGGTTATAGAGGAAATAATCTTCAATATTTATTTTACTTCCAGTTTAAGCTGACGAGTGTAATCGCTTTCAGAACGTTAGTCAACCATAAGACAATACAACAATAGTACTAAAGAGGGGAAAACAAAAAAATCCACAAAGATGCAAAAGGAAAATGGTTGCGCATCAGTGCTGTATACGAAGTACATAAAACGCAACTATTACTTTATGCTAACGAAAACGAAACCTTTATTATAGCAATGAAGGCCATCACAATACAACACTCATCTGCTTACAGTCACTCTTTGTGATAGTGATAGAGCACACAAGCAATTTTAATTTACATTTTAACAATTGTTTTCAAATTGATTATTTATGATTATATTCCAGAGGCTTCAAGATTAAGAATTTAGATTTCTTTCTTTCACCTCTGCCTAAAAATAATATCATTAATAAGTTCCCATATCTAATGTTAATGTTTTTTATTCTAATGCAATCATTAGTACAGCTGTTCTATCCACATTTTAGCTTCATATTCTACTATTTAATAAAACATTAGTAATAACCTTGATAGTTGAACTACCTGTAACCTATCATTAACGTTCTTTATAAAATGTAAGTAATATACAATGACAATTTAATTGTTTATATTATTTCTATATTTATTCTGTAACCTCAACATAAACAGGTTGTTGCACGTCTTCGTTGAATCCTCCATACGCGGCATTCTCTTCAAACACGTTGACATTGACAGGTTTCTGTGACTTTTCTGATGTTTTCAATTCGCTTTCAGATTTACAAAAGAGTTGGTAATGAGATCTGAAGATAAATATATGTATATAAATAAGTGTCTAGTATCATAGGAATATTTGATAATAGAACATTTCATCACATGTGGTGCTTGTATCATGTAAGGTTGAGTTAAGGGTTAGCCTATGAGGCTAGGAGATACACATGTTGAACACATATTTACTCATTGTAGGCCTAACATCAAAACGTTAAAGGACAGTTAAAGTACTTTAATTCAGGCAATCAAGATACCAAACAGATTAGTTAATGTACTGAGTTTATATCATGTAAGATTAATGGTAATGCTATGGTAGGTCTATATGATACTAGGAGATACACATGTGGAACACACGTGGTAATTTACTCATTGTATTACACCAAAACGTTAGAGGACAGGTTTTTTTATGAACATAAATACTTTAATTCAGGCAATCAAGATACCAAACAGATTAGTTTATTATTCCTACCTATGTAACAGAATTACTACAACAACAGCAAAAACCACATTTAATGTTACAGATGATATCACGACCGCAGTCAAGTCTGAAATATACAATAGTAGCATTGCCATCTTTATTCAGAAAACTACTACGTAACAGTCCACATTATCAAAATTATGTAACTAAATTTTACTACCTACCAAATTTTGATTCATCTTCGTTTACTAAGCAACAATCAGTCATCCTGATATCATCAGTAATTGTTAAATCATTATCGATAGTTCCATGATGAGTGACGTCAGTTGCTTCCTCAAGAGTTGAAATTACTGGAGGATTTGCTGGATAAATTAGAACAAATAAATCAGATAAACCAACAGGAAAACACAGTAAATGATTAATTTATTTATTGCGTATAAAACTTCTTATGAACTAATTCTGTAAAAAACTGTAATGTACTAGATGTCTAAAATCAAAATACTAAGTTGGCTAACTTCCAATAAAATCTATTGACAATACATTGGAAATATAATTTCAAATACGGTATGACATTTATCTCATTATGTCACATGGTGTGTTTTTTGTGTGTGAATGTTGGAATAACTTTGATTTTAACTCGTGTTATAATTACCGATAGTAATCGTAGGTATCAACGACATCAATTGATTAGTTGTTGTGCCAGGAGGCGTCGTGACGTCAGTTGATGCGTCCACAACATTTGAAGTTACTTGAGGAGTTGCTACAAAACAATTTAAATGTAAATTATTGTGACTAATCCTAACCCAATAGGAAATTATAGTCTTATTAATATAATGGAACAATCATAAAACATAATGTAAATATGACTAATCATAATACAATAGGAAAATCTAGTCTTATTAATATAAATGATCATGAAAAATAAAAAAATTCTTAAAAAGTTGATAAAGACAATTTATTATCCTGTAAAATTGTATTATTATTTTTTTATTATTATTACTTGTTAAAAAACCCCAATGTCTTTAAGTAAAGAGCATTGTTACATACATATGCTATAGGAACTACAACTGTTTCACTTACTTAGAACTGTTGTCTCACATATATATCCATACCCATTGCTGTCTCTCCAGTTTGCAAGCTTGTCAGAACACTTGAAGTCACTCCACTTACCGTCAGTGGTTGTCATATAACCAAATGCACAATCACCATCTGCTACATTAGGTTCACTAGATCTCCAATAAAAATACTCAACAGTGTCTCCAGATTCCCAGTTCCAGCTGGATGCCATCGTTCTATCTGATCCATTTTGGCGTGATAACCCAATGGCATAGACTCCATTTGCACAGTTTTCCTTCAGGATATCCAATATAGCATTGTTTTCTTCTGTAGTGTTTATACTCACAAGATTATAATCTGCATCACACAATCCTTTAAGTTCATTCCAAGTTTTGTATTCGGTGAAGTGTGTTACAAGTACAAACGTTGCTTTATAGTCTGACGATCCAACAGAAAATTCTGCACAAGCTATCGGTAAGACAAATCCAGTGAGAAGGACAGTTTTAGTTATTAGAAGTTAATGCCTACATTTTTTTTGTTATCAAAATGTTAAATATATTTGGTTTTTATACTGTACCTTCGCAATGTACAATTGTAACATAGATATGGAGTATTATGAAAATCCTTTGAAACATTGTAAAACATAACTTGTCTGATATTAACTTGTACAAGGAAACAGACTCTTAATATATTTTATATCTTGATGAGGGCGCTCTTTAAGGGCAAACATGATTTAAAATAGTCCTTTGGTGTTTTTTAAAGTTGTAGTCTTAACATTAAGCAAATCGTAATCGTCTAACTATAGATGCCCTTTATCAAAATGTTTACCTTTACCTTTCAGTATATAGAGTACGGTATGCATTGTTAGTTTATATTCAATTATACAAGGAAGACCTGTGTTCTATACAATAAACCAAACCCGGGGCGATGAATTGAGACAACAAAAACATAAATAAATATGATAATTTAAATGCAAAGGAATTGCATAAAAGGAATAAATCTTTAGACATAAAATACACTGACGTATTTATAGAGACACATTTCAAAGCTGTTAACACAAGGTGTAGGCCTTCATAAAAGAGGAAGACGAAAACTGTGATCAAATTTAAAGCATTTACGAAGTAATAATGAAAGTAGGTGTGTTATAAAACAATGGTACAAATAATTCAATTCTGTGAAAGATGAAAGTAATGTTCTATTCTTTAAAATAGAGTATAACCTTTCATCTCATGAAAGTATTGTACGATGAATTAACATTATTTGTATGAACAAACAATATCAAACGTAGTTTTACTCAATTAAAAACCATTATTTTGCTTATACTTCTATCAAAAGTTAGTAGCAGCACATTTGTGGTGAACTTTCTTTTAGTTTGTTTACGTGTTTAAATATAATAGTTATAAATATTTAAATATTATTCGTTTGGTAATCTACTTTAAAAGCTAATATAAAAAAGTAATTCCACAAGGCTTATCATTCAGCATAAAGGAACCTAATTACCAGAGGAATGTTAATTTCATCAAGTATGTTAACAATTATTTTGAAACAACACCAATATTAAAATAAAAATTCCAGGTATACATAAAAAAGTAAAAACTATAGGTATATAATATTGTGTTTCTTATTTATTGTAATTCTAAAACACCATGAGTAAGTTAAAATAGTGAAACGTATTATTTCAGTTGCCGTCAATCATGGTTGTGGATGATGAACTTGTAAAGCCTACTATGGCAAAGCGCAGCCACAGTATCCAACAACTGGAAAGAAGAACAAAATGTTGTATTTATTTTAGGAAAACAAAGCGTAAAATATAATGGAAATTAGTCATAAAAAATATTGATTAGCATTCAGGTGTTATTTATAAAACTCACTCACGTTCTCCATTATTGAATTAGGTAGAAAGTCTACCAAACATGTTATTGCATATAGATTTTGTTCAGCTACCAAATAAATATCTTAAAATTATGATTTTTTCGACGTGTTGTGATTCTGGAATTATTATTATTACAAACAAGTTGAGCGTTTAAACAATTCAACTTATATCAAAAATGGAGAAAACGTAATTTTCAACTATACCTTTACAAGAAGGAGTTAAACCGGACCAACTTCCGTCTTCCAAACATATTCTGGTCATGTTACCAATCAATTTACGTCTCCCTCTGAGGAGAGTTGAACTTTATAATGTTTAAAATAAGAAAAGCAATCTCCCTTATGATATTACTTGATTAGCTTAAAAAATATGCTCAATTTTCTTGACGAACAAAACGATAGGTGATTGATCAAGTACAATGTAGGTCTTGTTTTGAATGAATGTTGAATTGCCTTGTCATAGCATATAAAGGCCACAGTTTACTCATTGTAATAAGTTTAATGTACATTTTGTTTTTTGTAATCAGTAAACGTTTTACCAGGAACGTGAACAGATAATTTGATTTCTTTTTTAAAAGAAAATAAAAATATAAACTTTCCAGAGGGCGCAGTCAACATGTGTGACATCATTTTGACTTCTTTTTTCTTTCAATGGAAAAGCGAGGGAATGAATAGAGTATAATATTAGTACTATTGAAGACAATTAAATCGTAACAACACGTGTGTTTCTGTATTTAGAATTAATGAATTTCCTTTAACTAACCTTTATTGTTTAACTCTTAAACCATGGGAGCATATCTTTCTGAACCAAATCTAGAGAAAACTTCGGAAGAATGCAAGTGTGAAAGGTTCTCTTTCGGTGTTGGTTCTATGCAAGGTTGGAGGTTAGCGCAAGAGGTGAGTTCGGGCCGGCTGGTTTACTGGTACTAGCAAGGCCTAGGCTGAGCCTAGGCCTACTGACTAAAATGTCTTAGCAATGACGGCTAGGCCTAGAGGATCTGGATATGGAAATGGTGTATTCAATCATTAAAATACATCATTATTGCAGGCAGCATATCTAATATCTAGCTAGGCCTATAATATAGGCCTAATTATTATTAGGCCTAAATAAGAAAAGAGAGATTAAATTAATACAATAATTTTTATTTAGGCTAGAGGGCCCTATAAATCATAATCATTTAAAAATAAATAAAATAGAAATTTGTTTATACTTTAATATTTCATTGTTGTTAGTGTTGTCAATGCATTGTTACAAAAATGTAATATGAGTGCAAAATAATTTTTTTTTTCAGGATGCACATAACTGTATAGAAAAACTGGAAGAAAATACATCATTATTTGGTGTTTATGATGGCCACGGAGGTGAATTTTCTTTTTTTACATAAATGATGCAATTGTTTTGTAAATTATAGTGATTTTATGAGTGAAAAACAGTTGAAAATTACACATAGATTATCATCACTGTATGGTTTAGTAAATAGTATATTGTTGAAATGTAAATATTCTATTTATAATAAGTATGTTAAGATAAGAGATAAATAAATTATATGAGCTTAATAATTGTTAGTGGCAAACTTTTACGTCCAATCCTGGATGCATCATCAGACACAGACAAGTCTTTCAACATTTTAATTTATTTTCCAGTACACCGCTCAAACAAAAAGTAGTTGATAAAATTAAAATAGTGAATAAGAGATAGATTATCCACTTTGAATGAAAATTGTGAAAGGTACAAACATTGACCACAGACAAAATTTATGTTTTCTAACATTAATACAGTGTGACCGGAAATCATGAGGATGTGAAAGCTTAATTTGGTCTACATCATCCATGCATTGTATTTGTAGCCCAAGTACCAGTTTGTAAGATAAATGACTTAAAGATGTATTGTCCCTTGAAACACAAAAAATGAAGGTCAAAATATTCTAAATTTAAATTGACCACATCAAAGTAATATTAAAGTTATTCACTTTAAGTCGAAAATTCGAGCCAAAAACAACAAGTTTACGTAATTAACAGGTAAATTAATTTGATTACATTTCGTCTGGAAAATCGTCGCAAGCGAACATAAACAAAGATTTTAAACCATGAATATGCATGATGCTAATTAGGATTGTTTACAACTCGTCACGGTTGAGAAGGTGTTTTCACACAGATCGCGAGGAAGTTTTATGATTATGCATACAGAGTAGCCAAACAAGCGCGTTGCATTATGAGATATGTTTTGATCGAAAAAGTTATTTTAACAAAAAAGTCTGTATTTCAGTTTAAAATGATTTTTTTTTTCAACTAATTTTTGGTGAAAATTAATAACTATTATGATACTTCAAAATGGCCCACTTTTTTTCGAAATATTTTTTTTTTATTTTTGTGGAATTAGTCAAAGGGACAATACATCTTTAAATGATAAATTAATTTTCCTCTCTGTTTTAAAATCATAATGCATGTTTCTCTTTGTTAGGAGCGGAGGTGGCACAGTATTGCTCACAGCACCTGCCAGAATTCATTAAGAAAAACAAGTCATTTAAGGAGGGTGATGTCGAAATTGGCCTAACCTCCTCATTTTTAGAGTTTGATAAACATCTAACAGAAAAAAGTGTAGTGACAGAATTAAAAAAGATGGCAGGCATGGATGAACCTGAAGAAGAAGGTAATGGATAATTAATATTATTGTATGTCTTTCTCATTATGATATACAGATCTGTGTATAAAACATTGGTCATATAGTTTTTAGTCCTATGTCACATGTCACATCCTATGCATGTGTCCTTCAGCAAGACACTTTAGTTACGTTTGTCTCTCTCCACCCAGGGGCGTAACCTGGTAGGTTTAAGCACAATTGTGCTGATTACTAGCTGCATAATTATGGAAGCTGTCCATACGTGTTTGATCCAATGACCTGGGTAATAATGCGAAGATAAAAGATTGACATTACTGTATACTTGCTGTAGGCAGGCACTTTCGGGAACTAAGACTAAAATGTCCGTTTGTTTGGAGGTTCATACACCTGTAGTTCAATCAAATCATGTAAACCGTTTTGATGGATGGTACAGTTTGAACATACTGTACTTGTACCTGTGAAGATTAACTGAAAAATCAGAGATCAATTAAAAAATTCTTTTTTTAAGTATAAATAAAGAAAAAAAATGCTTTAAAAAAGTTTCCAAATTTGGCTTGTAAGTTACAATACCTGTATGCTGTAATATATACTGTAGCTTCTGTTAAGCTGTAAAATTTGCTAAGTAATTATTCTTATAGTAATTTTTAATAATATACATGTACATCTTTTTAATTAGTTTTCTCTTTATTATAAAGATGATGAGGAAACAGACCTTTTAAATGAAGAAGCAAATATGCCTATAGCTGATCTCTTAGCACGATTCGGCCAGGCACCCAGCAGTATTAGATCAATAAGGAAAAAAGTAGATAAAAAAGACTTGTTATCACCAATGATTCGAAAAACACAACCTCGGTTTCCAAGTAATGGTTCCACTGAACCAGACATTGAGGAGGAGGAAAATGAGGAGAACGTAGAGGAAACGGTAACAAATGGAAGTGAGGATAAAATTAGTACAAAATTAGAACTAGACGATTCATCTAAACAGAATGGACAAGTAAATGGGGAAGTGATAGAAAATGGTGACATTAAAGAAAAGGATGGTGGAGATACCCAAGTAAGGAATGACAGTGAAGGAAAGGAAGAGGAGGAATGTGCAACAAGTACCTCAAATAGTAATAACACTAAAAACAAAGGTAAATTTAACAGATTTATTTTATGCTGTTCTTTATATACAGTAACCGACTAATTCCATGCTTAAGTAATCCCACGACTTAGGCTAAATTCACCCACAAGACTTTGATGCAAACTGAGTTTAGTTCCCTCCCCAAATTGTTGCTTTCCAAAGTCCTCTGGGGTTATATGTACTTGGTCATATACAGTAAATTATTTATTAATAATAATTATTATTAGTTAACCTTCCAAAAAGAACAGAGTGCCATACATTCATCAAATACATAAAATGTTAAATCTTGAAATTGCAAAACTTAAAACTTCCAATAAAAAAAATTAAGTTTAAAATTTGGATCATGTTGTTAATCTCTGTCTATTATCAAACTTTATGTGACAACAAAAATGTGATGTGCCCATATATGGACATGATTGTCATATCACTACCATATTTATTTTGTCCCTTGAAGTTTGATAATGTAGACAGAGCTTTATTTGTTAAATCATTCATGGTGATTGGTTTGATACTTACTGTCTTACAGTACTCTGGAACAAGTACTGTATTTCAAAGTACCAATTAATCTCTAAACGTTTGCATATGTATTTTACCATGTGGAAGAGAAAGAACATTTATGGCTACGTTTATTATTTTGTAATTCTTCTTTGTTTTTATCAACTTTGTGCTTCGAACCTGATATACAGGGGGATTACTGTACCACATATCTGATAGGACAGTGATTAGTTTACTATTGGTAATCCTTGGCCACATGTGCCTAAAGACATTTTAAAAAAAGTATTTAACTAAAATATATAAATTTTGATCACAATACAAAATGTTGTTGTAGAAAGAACAATTGTACTAGAAGATGACGATGATGATGATTCAGAAGATGAGGAAGACTATGATGCTGAAAAAGATGAGGAAGATGATGAGGAGGAGGAAGAGGATGAAGAAGAAGTTGAAGAGGATGCAGACACTGAAGATGCTAGTGATGATACGGAGGACTACGGGTTTCCAGGAAGAGAGGAGGTAGGTTGAGTCCAGACCACATATTTTGTTGAGAGTGTAGTACCACCGCTGTGAACTATATAAACAAATATCTGGGTGGTATTTAAAAAAATAAACATTTTTGAAGAGCATTTAAAATGTAAATTTGAGAGCTTGATGTCTCTGTACATCATGCTTCATTGACTTCTCCACCTGATGCATCGTGGGATGGGTGTGTTTCAGTTTTACCGGATATATTTTCATTTTTTAGATCTCACTTTATTTTGATTATTAAATTAGTCTTTTTACTTTTCAATGCTTATGATTGAGATTTAACCCATTTTAAAATACCCCTTGAGATGAAAATGCCTTTTTTGGAGAATTTGAGAGGGCCATCTTTGGTACCATGCCTTTTTTGTTTGTTTTTGTCATTCAATTCAAAATAACATTTATTTTCTTCCTTTTAAGTTCGAGACAGAGGTTTCTGTGCTTTATCTTCCAGTATTGTATCAAAATTTGTCAAATCAGACACTGTTGTATAATAATTGAAATATATGCTAATTTTAAATTTTCTGTAGCCTGGTAGTGACAGTGGATGTACAGCAGTAGTAGCCATTCTAAAGGGTCAAGAACTAATAGTTGCAAACGCTGGTGATTCACGATGTGTATTGTCCCGAGGCGGAAATGCTCTTGACCTTTCCGTTGACCACAAACCGGAAGACGAGGAAGAACTAGAAAGGATTGTCTTTGCGGGTGGGAAAGTGACCGAAGATGGCCGTGTTAATGGTGGCCTTAATTTATCAAGGGCATTAGGTAAGAGTTCAAATCTGAGAATGTTTGCAAAGATGATGTCAACGACCTATTTACAGAGATTCGTAGGCAAGAGAAGGAACACTATGTAGTTTTGATTTTATGATCATTAGGAAAATTACATCACATTGCTTTGCATTAGCACAGTACTGTATTAACTCCATACCTTTACTCGAGACCTTATTGGAATGATTACCTTTAATGTGATTATACATTTTTATTTATTGTTCTGTTTTTCTCTTTTTCAATATTTTGTTCAATTGTGTACTGTTATATTGGTAAAGTTTGTAATGCTAATTTGTTTTACATTTTTTTATATTAACATATTTTTGCAATGCCATTCATTTTTCACTACTTTCTGTATATTTTATATAGCTAAACACAATCAATAATATGTTTTTAATCCTTTTTTTTTCGTATCAGGAGATCATTGCTATAAACAAAACAAATCATTAGCATTAGAAAAGCAGATGATATCACCATTACCTGACATAAGGAAAGTGACATTAACACCGGAAGAAGATGACTTTTTTATTTTAGCATGTGATGGTATCTGGTAAGTTTTTGGAAATTGTTTGAAATGAGAATTGTACTCTGGGGAATTTCAGTTTGTGGGATGGGATAATTTGAAAATATTTATCTGAGAGGGCGATAACCAGAAGCCAAGAGGGACTTATGTTGTGTATAGGCTTTAGGACAATTATCCTAGCTTTAATAATTTGTTACAAAAACAAACAAAACAATCAACTTGAGGGAGATATTTAAATGAATAAAGAGAGAAGGTAACTTCTACTTAATATTCCATGACATCATACAGTAGTATGTTTGATTGTGTGCAATTTATATACTGTACTATTTGTTAGTTTGTTCTGAGTATTTGGTACATACATATTGTACTTGTATTATGCCATTATAAATAACTTGACCATTTACTGTTGAGCAATTTGTGGATGAAGTGCAGTGTTGGTCAGACTTTAGTGACCACCATCACAAAGCTAGTGTTGAAATACCTTTTGTGTTTGTATTGTAGGAATGTACTTACAAGTCAAGAGGTGGTAGATTTCGTAAGAGAACGACTTAATCAAGAACATCCAGAGGGCGGCACTTGGAGCTTGACTGCAATTATCGAAGAGGTAAATGAACAATTTATTTGGTATTTATATTATTAGAATTCTCACACGTCTCAGGCACAATAAAAATATAAAAATATAAAGGCACATAAGCAGAATTAAATCATCAATAAAAATATACTAAAGGAGTGACCAACAGACCTCTAGAGCTGTCAGACAACCCTATTACAAATTTATAAATTTATTTTTTATTTAATTATATTAAAAATATGTATAACAAAAGTGTTTGAACATCGGCAACAAGTTACCCAGGAACAAAAATTTACCAAGGAACAAAAAAGGTTGATATACAGTTAGATTTTTCTCCCAAATTGGTCTCGAAATACTTAAAATGTATGAGTATACCATGTATGGCAACAACCATGGGATAGTTACATGAATTTGTAAGTTCCATTAGTTAGAAATAATCTCAATTGTTTTACAGTTGTTTGATGCTTGCTTGGCACCTGACACATCAGGAGATGGAACCGGGTGTGACAACATGACCTGCATCATCGTACAGCTTCATCAAAATACTGTGACCGCCGCAAAGAAGAAACGCAAAGTGTCTGAAGGCGATGACAGTGATAGTAAACGGCCGTGCAAGGAATGAAAACTCTGGGAAACAATGCCTTTTATTAGATTTTTCTGATCAACTTTAGTGTTCAGGATTTTTATAATATTGTACTAGTACGGGTAATAAGCCCACACTCATTAGTTTCATGAAGGATGATTGTATAGCCATATCTTGGTCCTAGGGAATAAGCCTACTTGTAAATTTCAACAGTGGTTGGTATGGTACTTAAGCATGCTTCCCACTAGCGACGCAACATAAGAAAATGCCCTTCCAATAATTGTGTTTGCCCCCGTCTGCGTGAAATCAACCTGCTTGTTGCGCGTCAACTTTTGAGTACGCGCTGTACTATATTTTCCAGTATTCTTTTGCCTTGCTTCGTTGCATAAAATCAAACTGATTTGATTTCTCATATTGATGTTGGCAGCACTGTTGCGTCATTGGTTTCCACTTGTGATTACGCAATACAGCACCTCGCGTCGACACGTTGTGTCTAGTGGGAACCACGCTTTACAGACAACTTCCACTTCGTTGTCCCAAGGAATGTGTAAAATATGTTTTCACCTCACTTCCCAGATAACCACAACATGTGTCCTATCTGTACATTTTCATCATTTTTATTGAGTGGTCATATATTTGGAGGCAGGTTCAGATTGTAATAATATACATACGTAGGCCTTTCTAGTGTTATCAAGATAAGTAGTACTGTATTGATCAAAGATATGCCCCTTTGGCAAACCCTTGAAAATAATTTGTTTAAAACATGAAATATGGTATAATACTTTTAAAATAGCCATACATTGTTAAATCATGTTTTGCTTGAAATACTTATAATTACTATTTTGAACTGACCAATTATTTTTTTTATGAAGTTGAGATTTAATCTTTTATGTTATGAATTATGGAAGTTATTATCTTTTTAAAACCTTGTACACAGTAATAATACATAAGCTAAGTTTGAATACTACCACATTCTTTTTGTCATTCTGAATTTTTTGGAGTTAATTTCCAAGTTTGTGAATTAAGTCCGAATCTTAAAGGTTTTTGTTATTGTTTTACAACATTTTTTAGAAAACAAATGAATGTATACAAAAACCTATGCAATCATATCTTCAACCTTTATTATTTATTTTTCTTTTTTTTTGGTATTTAAATTACTTATTCAAAATTGGTATTTATCAAAAACTTAGTGACAATCACATTTCTATTTATTATGAGAAAAAAGTTTTGCTTGCTATTCTTATATTAAATCGTTTACGTTGTATAAATTTGTTTATCAATCATTATTATGATACAGTACCTACAATGAACCAAACCTAACAGTATGTTCCAATTAAAATGTAAGCAAATATCATTCAACTGAATTAGTAACATTTAAGTGGTGTGTAATAGGTTTGTAATGAATAGAAAGAAAAGATTACAGCTCAATAATATAAAAACATGCATCAACGTGATTACATTTTTAATAGAGCTGAAAACATTACTGATACAACTCTTCATTTTAATGTAATAACAATCATCCTAGATGAATGAATTATTATGTTAGTACTGTAATTGAGATATGAAGCATTTTTTTAGATAAGATCTTTGGAATTGTGGATTTTAGTAACAAGATTAATTCACTTAAAACTGTTCTTAAGTTAAACCAAATATCATTTGAACTTATTATAATAAGTTACTGTACTCAGTGTTATTTGTAATGTGTGTATAGTACTAAATCACATGACAGAAATAACCGAAAACGGACAGAAGGTACAAAATAAGTATTGATGGCTTCTTTATCTTAATTTTGTTTTCTGTTCTCACAAAACTGTGTACTTTTCTTATCCTAGATAACCTAAATTGTCTAATATTAATTTGATGCAAAATGGTATAGTGGAGTAGCTGGGTGGATCCCTGATTTCTAATTGTAAGGGTCAAAGTTCAAATCCTCAGATGTCCAAATTTATTCTTGTAACAAAACAAGTACTTCCTGTATTCCTCTGCAACTATATTTGTAGACAATCCTGTACTGTATTAGTGTTGTAAGCAGACAACTCTCTAGTATGTTAGTGATTCCGTCTTGATCCTAACATGAAGTAAAACTCTATCTACACTATCAAACTTTATGTGATGTGCCCATATGTGGACATGATGATGTAATATCACTACCATATTTGGGCACATCACACTTTTGTTTTCAAACTAGTCGATAGTGTAGGCAGAGCTTATACTGTTTATTTGTACAATATGATTGCCATTTTGAAGGCTATTTCTTTGTTGAATTTGATGATCTGATCAATATACAGTATAAAAATGAATTTCATATGGAAATAAAAGTGAAACTTTCTGTTAATGATTTTCTTGGATTTTTATTTCGCTATAGTATGCATCAATTGGAGGAGATTTAGTTGGTCATTTTGAGACTAGTGTATACTGTGTATTGAAAACCTGTTGTATAATTTGTGAAATTTAATTAATGAAAACAATTTAAATTAAAAGAAAAAGATCTTCATTTCATCTGTGTTGAATAATATTCATTTTTATTATCAATATACACTTCACAATAATATGTACTGCAAATTTTAGACTAGTGAAAGACACTTTGTCTAACAATTGGAACGTCTTGAAAATTTAAACACACTTAGGACCAGACTTGGACTGAAAATCGTAAACAATATTGTCTTTCCTGTGTATCGCATAGCCAATGGTGGCCTTTCACTTAAGCTCTGTCTACACTATCAAACTTTATGTGACAAAAAAATGTGATGTGCCCATATATAGACATGTCATATCACTACCATACTTGGGTATATCACTATCATATTTGGGCACATCACACTGTTTTTGTCAAACTTGTTTGATAGTGTAGACAGAGCTTTAAATTTCCATCCATAAATGTTATTTAAGGTAGATACTTCATGGAGCACAAATTTCTCCCAACTAAAAAAAAGTCTGGCTCGGAAACCATGTCCACTCTATCAATAGCGATCCCACCACCCCCAAAAAGAGTTTCCACACCCCTGGTGCAGATTTCTGTGGTATTTACATCTATACTGTACATAAAGTAATGCTACATGAATGAACTTTAACCCCACTAAATATCCAAATTCAGTAACTTTGATTCTAAATACTCTAAAGTTTTTGTGTGTACAGCAGTTCTAAACAACTTACATGACAGAACTGTTGATCAACTTACCCCATATCAAATTATCTGAAACCTGAACTTCAAACTGAATCCAAATTGTATTAAATTCACCCTTTAATAAGAAAGACATTTCATTTCCTCCAAGGATGTCATGATATAGGACAGTTAAAAAAAATTGTTTTTAATAGAATGACAATTTTTTTTGGAAACACCCCACAAAATATAGAGGTTATCAGAACAATTAACATCAATCAATGACAATTATTTCTCTGCTTGATTTGATGCTTTGTTTGTTTCAGAATCTTCTTTTTCTTCCTCAGCCATCTCCACCTCTCCATCGTCTCCATCCCATGATGCATCCTCATCTTCGGGTTCTTTCTTTCCTGCATCTAACTGTGCCTTCCTTAACTTTCTCCTATTACCAGAATCATAGTATTTCAGGTGTCGGCCAATGTTATCAATTCCTGTCAGGCACTTCCTCCAAACTTTATCCTCATTTTCAGCAGGAAAATCGTAATTCTCCAGTGTCTGTTGTTTAATTATTTCCAGGGTGCTTTGATCGAGTTTTTGGTTACGCCGCCCTCCTTGGGTGCGACCAGAACACGTCGCCTGCATAAGATCTTCAGTTTTAAATAAGATCCTTGCCAGTTTGCGAGCAAATGCAGTCGGCGTGGTTGACTGTCTGAGAGCCATTTCTACCTGGCTTGGAGATAGTGGATATTCTTCCTCGGTTTCATCTCTCCATTCAATTTCAGATTCTATTTGTACTGTGGATTCCAAACCGTTAGTCCTAGTGGCCTTAGCTTCGCTTTGTTTCCTTTTAGACTTTGATGTTGGTTCTGCAGCACCCATGGCTGTAGGACGTTTGAATCCTCGTCTCATGGCTTCCTTGTTCCGTAGTTGTTCATCAAAATCATTAGCCATTGTTTGTGTTACGCCACTAACCGCATTTAACAGTGTTGATATAGGTTCAGCTTTCTCTGGCTGAAAAATAAATACACAAAATAGCTTATAGCTCACTCATCATATATTGTTTTAATTTAAAAAAAAAAATCTCTAGCAATTGAGAATATAAAAAACTAATTTACTGATAACTGTACAAAGATAAACTTATCTAGCACTTTACAGACTAGTACAAAAGTTACAATAATAACACAAATGAAAAGCACTTCATTAAAAAAAAACCAACGATGGTTTTTTTTTATCTAGGTAGAAATAAATGCGTGAAATTCCTACTAAAGAGAGAAAAAAAACCCATGGTTTACATTAAATTCTAAAAATAATTGAATACAATTTATCAGGCAATGTTAGACAAATAGTGTAGGTTACCTCCATAGATCCCCAACAAAACACTTGTCCTTTCTCAGTAAGGGCAATACAGTGGTGCTGGCCAGCTGCTACCTGAACTACCTTCTCTGGAAGCTCCACTTCACCTGTCAAACCCTCTCTGCCCTTAGGTTCACGACGGCCTAGCGCTCCTAAACGCCTAGCTCCAAATGTAAATACCTGAAATGGAACAAAGTAAAATCTTTAACATTCGTTTTTTCAAACATTCATTTAAATAAATTGTTTTATTACCTTTTGGCTATGGTTTATCAAATAAATTTAAAAAAAAAAGGAAATCAAAATAATAATTAACATAGCAATTAACACAGTGTATACTGTACAGTTTACATGGATGTATAAGATATACCACAATGCACATCACTTCAATCATACCTTCACAAACACAAGAACACAACTGTAAGTGCCAACTCCTTATGCATCTAATACTGTAGTAATTAAATCTCAAATATAGCTCTGTCTACACTATCAAACTATATGTGAAAAACAAATGTGATGTGCCTATATATGGACATGATGATGTCATATCACTACGATATTTGGGCACTCACACTTTTTTCGTCAAACTAGTTTGATAGTGTAGACAGAGCTTTATACAAACCTTTCCTTCGCTTGAAAGGCATATTGCATGGTTACTGCCAGAGCTTATCTGAACAATGTCCACACCTTCCTGGAACATTGGTCGTGGGGTACCCAAGCCCAACTTCTTGGACCTCCTTGGAGCTAAAAAGAAAATAATTATCGGTACAGTATGAGTAATAATATTTTCATAACGGTAAAACGTACAGATTCTACATACATTACAAGATGTATTAACAATAGATAGATAAATTCTAGTTTGCAAATGCGCAAATTACCTTCATCATCTTGATTTTCATGGGAGCCTGACATTTATTTTTATTGAATTATCCTGTAACAAACAAAACAATTCATGTAATAAATTAAAATATTATTTTTTTTTATACTGTAGTACAAATTGTCAATAACATGCACCTGTACACCTTTAAAAAAAATAAATCAATCAATATGGCGAATATAAACTAAAATCATCTTTAAACTTAGCAATTATTAGCAATAATTATAGTGTTATAATTGGACTAAGATTACGGGGTCGGATGTGAAAGAAGTATAGTGGTCAAATATAATACTGTCATCGTCCTCGAAATCAGATGCATTTAGAGAAGATTCGTTTATGTTCAGTTTATTTAGGATTTATAGGTTAATGATTTCATCATTACTTATACAGTACTGTATATACTTATTTGTATTGGCTATTTAGGGGGTTTTAGGTTGATTATCTATTCTAGGGATTGTTTATGTTACACATGGCTTGCGCCTTTTACAATGTCAAAGAAGTGTCAAAACGTTTAGTTAGAATGATATTGGAGGGTCAGGAGGGTGGGTACTTAGTACAGTAGTATTATGTAATAATATTAATTAATTTAATTTAGTTAGTTAAGTTAGACTGCTTTACAGTAACGTTTCACCTTAAAAAAAGGAAAAAATCATACTTTAAACTAAAGATTAATTTTTCCCTTTCTTCTAGTTTCTTATTTATTTTTTTTAAGCAGTTCATTCATAGTTAAAAGACAAACATATTAATAGGAATAAAATAACATTACAAAAATCAAGTACAGTACAATATTAATCAACATTTAAAAATGGAAAAGTTCGCGCCACCAAAACAACAACAGAAAACAAGAGGAGATCTTGATGCTGAAACGCGTGAAGCCATTGCTGTGGATGATCAGGGTACATTGTGTGTGCTTGCTTATTTGCAGCGGCACTGACCATTTGAAGTCACCATTCACAGAATGTATACCCTTAATACATTTTCTTTTCAAACTAAACAACAAAAGAATATATATTGCATACTATGAAATAATTTTACTAGTTAACTAAAGCAAATAAGCAACAAAATAAACGCATTTTACCACACGATTGAAAATCTTCTTTTCTCGGTGACGCGTTGATAAAAAATTACAACGCGGTCGGTGACGCCGTATGAAATTAGCCTCGTTACAAAAAATGTTTAATTTACATTTATTACTACTATAAAAACTAAGTGTTGTTATTGTATCTATACTATAATAATACTTTCAAAATATTAATAATTATTTTAAATATATTTGATAATTTAAACAATTAACATAATTAACAATATAGAAATATTGTAAACGTGCCAAATATTCATACATTTTTTATTCGATCTCCAGAGGGCGGTAGACATTTTTTTTATTGTTGTCGAAAGCGTTTTTAAGCCTAGGGAATGCTAACCTAAGCCTATAAATTATTCTTGTTTGAAGTACTAGGAAATTGCGGATACAGAAGAATATTATAATGGGAGATCGGTACAATATTCACAGTCAATTAGAACATTTACAATCGAAGTATATTGGAACAGGGCACGCAGATACATCGAAATGGGAATGGCTTACGAACCAGCATCGCGATAGCGTTTGCAGTTACATGGGCCACTACGACATGCTGAACTTCTTTGCTGTGGCTGAGAACGAAAGTCGGGCTAGGGTAAAATTTAATCAAATGGAAAGGATGCTTCAACCGTGTGGCCCACCACCAGAACGCCCAGATGATTCATAACATTGTTTCATGTTCTATTTTTTTATTTCCTGTTGGTCACAGTTATGTTACCATTTTTAAACAAAAAAATATTGATAAATTAAACGCTGCAACACACAGACTAAAAAGTAAAGTAAAAAGGAAGCGAACTAACCAGGCATATTTATGCCTATATTTTCTGCAACGACTCTGATACATCAATATACATGAATGACAATTATCATAGACTATGATGACAACAGACTTTATGTACAGTCCTGTTTACATACAAATGAAGGATATAGATCATCGCACAGAATGAAATACAACTAAAGAAATGACAAGAAAACAACATGCACTGCTTAGTATTATTCACTAATTATATGTGTTATGGTGATGCTTTTATCGTGACTTTAAATTGTGTTTGTTTTGAAGGCAAAAGATTGTACAAGGATAATGTCATAAATTAACAAAGAACTACTGTAAATGGATCTCCCTCAAATGATCAGCATAGCCGATTCTCAGTACTGTATCTACAAAAATATGGCATTATTCGTCCTGTCACAGTATCTAAACAAATTCCATGATACAGTGTTACATGTATCACATGTAATGCCTGTATCACTGGAGTAATATATACATGTAACACTGTATCTAGACTACCTTAACTTTAAAAATAAATTATTCCACAATCAATGTATAGTCTATGATAAAATGTTTTTGGTGGGCAAATAAATTACCATTGAGTATAAAAAATATGTTTGACTTGTGTTATTTCTTTACAACTGTAGCTTGGTGATTACCATGTCTCTTTTTACCATGCTTCAAATCCTGGCTTAACTAAAACTTTACAATTAATCAAAGTGATAGAAAAATTGTTAATTTAAAGACCAAATTACCTACCTTTGTTTTCATTCTGTTTTAAATATATCACCATAGAACACAATGATCACATGATTGAAAATTATACTACATATTAAAAACTTTATTTGATTTAATGCTGTCACAAAATCAAGTCTTTTGGTAATTCTTTGTGTGAAGATCAGTTATGATTTGCATCATTCGTAATTTTTTTAAAGAGCAGGGGCCTATACTCTGAATAAAACATTACAATTACAAATGGCTGACTTATTTTTAATGGGGTCCAGGGATTTAAATCAGAAAAAAAGTGAGTATATCTAAAAAGATAAAAATTAAAAACCGGAAAGTAGTGAGACTTTAAGGCCTATATTAATAAATCAATATACTCTACACTAAAATACAGTTACAGTATACTAATTAGTTTATATTAGATATTAGAAGAGGGATATTCAGCCACCATATAAAAACTACAACTTGGTTTATAAATGTCTACATCAAAGAAAGATTCAATTTATTATAACAAATACAGTTTAAATAGTTCATTCTTATAAAAGCAGGCTCTCAATTTATCACTGTTTTCGACACATCAAAAGATATACTGGGGACTAAATAACATGTTATATTATTATGTTTTTCTTATCACTAAATGACGTCGACAATTTTTATTTGATTATCATCAATTATGACGCAATAGAAACTTTCAAAAGTTGCGGTATTTAATTTACTTCGATTTTTTTTCCAACCACCAATTTTTTTTAATGTCGCCCTCTTTCTTCTGCTTTTAACACGTGCGCTACAAATTTCAAAATGGCCGCCAATAATAAGCGTATTATTTACGTTGGTAAGAAAAATATTGTATTATTAGTTAATTCTAAGAGATATTAAATTAATTTAGTTAGCCAATTATAAGTCAATAGTCGCCGAGTTAACCTGCAATTATTTCAATTAAAAATATGCATGCTGACAAAACGCTAGGCCTATAATAAAAGCACTCCTCACTTCACTACTCAAGTCAGGCAGGGCTCGGCGACGTGGTGGGAATGTGAATGGGAAGTGTAGGCCTAGCCTTCTGTAACTTAGTATTAGTTTAGTATTAACTCTATCGTTCTAATTGTTTACAGTGTTTTATTACCATATATAAAACTCAAATACATAATATGCGTCCTCTTGTTTGTTTTGCCTTTTTTTTCCTAAACTAAACTTTTACAAACTTTTTAAATTTTTATTTTGATATTCATAAATAATGATATATTATTATTAATTACGCTTAGCTAGCTAGGCCTACCCAACAATGGCTAGTCTTATTCTATAGGCCTAGCTAGCCAAGTTCTGATAATTAGTTGATTAAAACAAATTGTGGAAAGACCACAATGCAATTGATGCCTGTAATATCTATCTATTGATTTTTTGTAGGTGGCTTAGCAGAAGAAGTAGATGAGAAGGTGCTGCACGCAGCTTTTATCCCCTTTGGTGATGTTGTCGACATTCAAATTCCTATGGATTATGAAACTGAGAAGCACAGAGGTTTTGCATTTGTTGAGTTTGAATTTGCTGAAGTAAGGACAAAATTAAATTGTATTTTTTAAACCTTAGGCCTATACCATTTTAAAAATCAATTCAGTTTTTGCAATTTTGCTTTTAATATTTATTTTATCAAATACAATATTAATGTAAAGCATTAATGAAAATTAACAGTTACAGTTTGTTTTAATGTAAATATATTTTGCCTATGTTTATGAATACATCTATCTATACAGCTTCTAACACTCTTTATTTTCCCTACAGGATGCTGCTGCTGCAATAGACAACATGGTATAGTTTCTTTCTATGTTTTTTTTAGTAGACTTTGAAAAAAAAAACAAACTCGACATATCTCTTTTTGTATGCCTTAAAAAATGTGAAATTCCAATGCTTATATATTTTTTTTTACTTTGAAGTTTCTGGATATTTCATGTCAGTTGTTGACCTGATTAATTTTGTTCAATATTGAATCCTAACTTATGTATTTGTATTAAACTTTAATATCAGTTTAATTTTTAGACTTGTAATACCTACAAGAATAGATACTTGTAAGAAAAGCTAGCCTGATATCAGTAGTTAGTTACGTTATTGTATTTAAAATTACATTACATTGTACTCTTTATTACAGAATGAATCTGAGTTGTTTGGAAGAACAGTTAGAGTAAATTTAGCAAAACCAATGAAGATAAAGGAAGGTTCCAGTAGGCCAGGTACGATCTTCATTTAGTTTCACTGTCAACAGCAGCATGATATTCATATTTTTCCGATTTTCAGATCTGTTTTGACTTGGATGGTTTATGACAGAATCTTCTGTCCGTCCATTTTTGCATTGAATGCATTGAATTTACAGAGTCATAAGTTCCCAGGCATTCTGTTCCACAATTCATTCATACATACACATTTATTCAGTTATAACAATAACTGGGGCCTCAGGGCTGAGGGAATTTCATTTTTTTTCACTTTTCCCAGGACAAGTACCTTTGAAATATTCACTTGTCCGATATAATAGAAAAATACGCCTGCACTAGAAGCAAAAGCTTGTCTCATTAGGGTGCCTGCAAGTACAATACAAATATGTATAACACATGAAAAGAAATATAAAACAATAAATAAGTGAAAAAAGAAAGAGATAAAATATTTAGCATAAGAAATACTTCTTCTGAGTCATTTCAATTGTTATTTTCCCCGATTCTTCCAGGCAAAAGTAATTGTCTGATAAAGTTTCTCGACGATCTTACAAATTCAGTCACTCTACTGCAATCAAGTGTATTCCTCAAGTGTCCAATATAAAGGAAAAGCACAGTGTTTAACACTACACTAACCACTAGGAACAGTGTTAATATTATTATTATGTATCCATAGTCCTTTCCATTTTCCTCTTTTGGTTGTTCATTACATGGTAGTGATGGGTTAACTATCTTAAGCGTCACAGGATTGTCACAAGGACGAGCTGACTCAGAGAAGTCATTTTCAATTGTGCAGTTAATTATTGAGTTATTCTGCCTTTCCTCTGCAATGAATTCGGTTGTAACCCATAGGTGGGTATCATTATAACATTTTGATGTTATCAATGATTCTGAGTTTTCAAGTATCAGATCGATGTTGTCTGGAGGAGACTTGTTCTCAGTGATGCAGGTTGCATGTACCAATTCAGATACCTCATAGTCTAGCTTTGACAGCTTACATATAGGATAAGGCTTACCTGTGATTTCTCGTACAGTTAGATATGCTTTATCTGAAAACTTGCCTTTAACTTTGCATTGATAATATCCTTTATCCTGACGTTCTACTACTTTTATGTGAATACTGTATGTGTAAGCATTTGCCTCAATGCTAAAATTATAGTGTGGGTCATTATCTTCAATCTTTTCACCATCCTTCCACCAGGTTAAATCGTTTCTCTTGGCCTTCAAAGTGCATGTAAATTTAGTAGCAGTGCTTCCTTCATTAGCTGTTTCATTACCTGGTTGTAATACATATACCTCACCATTAACTGTCAAAATCATAAAGCAAATGATTGCTGTAAAACTGTACATTGTTTTCTTGATTTCGACCAGCAATGGCGTAATATTGCCTGCTTAGTGTTTTTACATTCAATTTTGCAGTAACACAACTAGTATAATATTGAATCTCTATTGACTATCTACAGTAAAAGACTTGTAAAAGAAATTCTTTTCTATTGTTATTCAGTCATGTGTATACATCCTAGTAACATTATATGTCTAAACAGTCATAAACAATGTCAATACTTTACCACCATTTTTACAAATGATCTTTTTGAATTCAACTACCGTAAAGGATTTAAAAATCAATAAATTACAAATTGTCTTGTGTGTTTACTACTACTCAACAGTGACACAAGTCACCAATTACAGAGTTCAACATTTGTACATATTTCTCTGCTGCACATTTACATTATCATGAGTAAATTATATTGCAGTTTGGTCCGATGACAATTGGCTGAAGAAACACGCAGGAGAGACATTAAAGAACCAGGAAGAAGGAGCTGAGAAAGAAACAGATGGTGAGAGTGCTGCTGGAGGAACTAAAAGACCTGCTGAAGATTCTGATCAGGTGAGTAGATGCTGGGTTTATACTAAAATATTTATTAGGTTGAGTTACATTCTGGAGAGTAAAATATCTTAAGCTCTGTCTACACTTAGCTATCACACTAGTTTAACAAAATAAAGTGTGATGTGCCCAAATATGGTAGTGATATGCCCAAATATAGTAGTGATATGCCCAAATATGGTAGTGATATGACATCATCATGTTAGTTTGTGTTGATAATGTAGCTTTTAGTCCCCTGATAATTAAGGCCTAGAATTTGAAGGAAGTGAATATCAGCATTAAGTTATGAACGCACAGTTGACCATGTCAATCTAGAAAGAAATTTGATGCACTGTAGGTTGTGTTGATAACCTATATCACCATGGTTTACCGTGAGGATATAAAATACTGCATGCATGGGCATATGTGGCTATAGAAAACTGTAAATTACATTGTTTGACCATGCATATAGCCTTATACAAATGTTAAGATAAATACCTACTGTATGTCAATATATTTAATTTGTACCACATCTTCTTAAATCATGCTTTACTCTATTCTTTGTATTGTCATTGAACTTTGAATTTTATATACAATATCTGGTTAAATATACAGAAAGAAAAAAAATATGAATTTCCCTTAAAATGGTCAAATTTTGCTATAAAACCCAGATACCATTTTACAGTAGTTAGGTAGTTTAACCTAATGTAAAAACCTGTCTGGTGACTCACTAGAAAGTTGGTATACAGTGGTTAGTTTTTGTTATAGCACGAAAATAAAAACACCGCACCTGGCCATGAATGTTTTTAGCATGGACATGGAAAAACAACTTTTTAGTGTCACTTTCACTCAGTATTGTTTGAAAAATGTTTATTCTCAAAATATAACTATTTTCTTGAATTATTGTTATTGGTAGGCTGCAGGATCAGGACAAAAGAGGGCAAAGGTCAACCCTCAAGTGTACTTTGACATTAAATGTGGAAAGAAGGAAGCTGGTAGAATAATCATGCAGCTAAGGAGTGATGTTGTTCCCATGACTGCAGGTAGACTTTTCCTTTCTACTATTTTTTTAGGCAGCTAAGGAGTGATAATTGCTTTTTTTTTTCACAAATGTACCTTATCTAACCTAACTTTTATATACAAAAAATATATCTCAAACAATCAAAATAAAACAATGGCAGGATTTATTTTAAACTAAAATCTTAATTTTTTTTTCAGAAAACTTTCGTTGTTTGTGTACGCATGAAAAAGGTTATGGTTACAAAGGAAGCATATTTCATCGCATTATTCCAAAATTTGTATCCTTTTAAAATTAGTAAACAGATTTTAGCTGTTGATGTTATGAATTTTAATGAAGAGAGAGAAAGATTAGTAATATGTAAACAGTAGGAGAGTTGAAATTGTTTTAAAATAGACAACAAATTTATTGTCCCCCAACAAAAACAAGAAAGATACAAACTTTACTTTTAACCAGCCAGAAACATGTTGTCTTTCATACTGCCTATTAAATATACTTTTCTTTCTTAAATTATTATTTGCTGATCTGATTTTTGGTTCAAGTGATAATAAAATAGCCTAATCATAAAGAAAAAAAAATGTTTTTCAGAGGGACAGTATATATATATTAATACATGAGTACTTTCTACATTTTATTTTTTTTTAATTTGATCAGGTGAACAAATTGTTATCCATCATTTGTCACCATTAAATATTTTTATAATATTTTAAACATAGTTTAATACGGTTAACAATGTTTTATATGTTGTTTTTTAATGTTGTTTTATTTATTTATTTTTTTAATTTTTTTTTTTTACCATATTTAATGAGGGTGATCCATCCAGCAATTGCTGATCATTAGGGACCATCAGAGGTCCACAATACAAACATATACACAAGATGCTCTACATAAACAAAGTCTTATTACAAGTCTTTGAGAGTGGAGTTGTAATTTTGTCCTTAGAAAAAATCCTGACATGGTACGGGAATTGAACCCAAGACCCTTGGATTGGTAGCCACATGAACCTTTTGCCTGTTGTATGTTTTAGTGACTTTGATCAAATAAATGAATGTTCCCTTAACAAGACCTTTTGTAGATGTGTCAGGGAGGCGATTTCACCAATCACAATGGGACTGGTGGAAAGTCAATATATGGAAAGAAATTTAATGATGAAAACTTTGTACTGAAACACACAAAGCCTGGATTGTTATCAATGGCAAACTCTGGACCTGGTACCAACGGATCACAGTTCTTTTTGACAACAGAAAAAACAGAATGGTTAGAAACTAATAATAATTATTATTTAAAACTATGTAATTTACTTTCCCTAAAGCAGACACATCAGAGCTAGCCCAAAATGTCTGGTTGCCCAGAAAGTTTAGTTTTCATAATGCGCTAAATTGTAGGAAAAAATGTCTGACCATCGAAGAGCTTAAAATAACTTCTGTGTGAGTTTTTTTAGAGTTAACATTTCTTAGGAGTCCGGTTTTGGTATTAAAGTTACTATGATTTCTTGGAAAAATTACTTTTTAATTTAAAATGTATATTTTATAATTTACCATGTCAAGAACTCAAATTCTAGTTGTAAACGTGACAATAAAGTTGATCTTGTTAAGTTCAGAGTTTTCTCTAACTTTTTTTAACAATTTAAAAAATAACTTGTTGGAACTGAAATTATCATTATAATATTGATATTATTTTTCTTAATATGAATTATTTTTTTTTTATCATAATGATTTATAAATATTCAATTCAGGGACCACTTTTTGTACATAGTAATAATAAATATAACTGGTGCACAAGAACAAAATATATACAAAAGCAAAAAAGTATTGTGTATATTCATTTTTCATAGAATTTTAAATGTTTGGCTTTTGTCTTTTCAGGTTAGATGGAAAACATGTCGTCTTTGGAGAGGTAATTGAGGGGATGAACGTAGTGAGAGCGATGGAAAAACTAGGATCTCAATCTGGCAAACCATCTACAAAGGTTACTATCGGTGACTGCGGAGAGCTGGTATGAAGAAAGAAGAAAATGTGATAAGATGAAGACAAGTAGCTGTGATTGGCCAGTGTGTCACTGAGACTTCCAGCAAGACCCTGATTGGTATATTTGAAGTGTGTGCTTGTGATCCTGCAGTGGTGTATCTTATTGCTGGTAGATACTTGGACAGGTTGTAGTAAGGTTCTTAGGTTTTGCACACTCAAACAGAACAGTGCATTGAAAAGTTAAAAAATGAAGTGATGTTAACCAGATTGGGAATAATAATTGTACCAAAGATATTTTCCTATTCTCACAGAATCATCTGAAGGTTAATTATACAATACAACAGTTCAACTATATAATAAATTTCATTTTTATTTATTATGCAATGTATAGATGTAATATAATATGCCTCTATTTTAATTATTGTTGCACAAAAAGCTAGATTAAAACCCATCATTTATTCAAAGCAAATTCAAACAAAATGTTTACTCTATAAACTAAAAATATTTTAATACAGTTACACAATTTATACATTTAATATAAGAATTTCAATAAAAAACTGCAAACTGAAATTAAAATATATACAAGATAAAAAATGACAAATGTTGAAATATACATTTAATCATGTTGACCTGTATTTTGTTGGTTAAAAGACATTCTATAACAAAACTAATATTTCTATATACAGTCAACTCTCCCAACACCAGACTTTTCTGAAAAAAGATTGAAGACATCTCAAATTTTAACAATTAAAAACACATTCAACATAATTTCCAGAATACCAGACATATTAGGCAAGCCAACGGATACTTAACAAAAAATTAAGCTTCAACAATAATGGTAGTATAATATTAGTAAAAGTGTAATCAATTCAGAAATAAAAAAAAAGTTGTTTTGTAAATTGTTTAAGTAAGTTTGTGCTCTCACTTTTAAGCGTGTTATGTTAATGAAATGTTGACTTTATCTTATGCTGTCATGACAGTATAAGCATTTATTCCGCAGCATAAACAAATGAAGAGAAGAAGAGAAATAAATATTACTTTTGATTGATTGATTGAAGATTGCGAGTAAGGCACCCCACCCCACGGCACCCCACTAGAAGATTTAATCCAACAACATAGGCAATTGTATTCTCTTCCCAATATAAGTAGTATTATTTCTTTAATTGTTTTGATTTGCTGTCCATATTGGTTTGTGTTGGTAATGCAGACATTTAAGTTCCTTCATATAATTGTTTTTATTTTTTTTTTTAAAGAAATCCGTCTTTTTATGAATAATAATAATGACAATTGGTATCAGAAATTGAAATATTAATATTGCCCATAATAAATCTTTACATTCATTACACTTATCTGTTGACTCATCTTTTGGTTTATCTGTTGCTGGTTTTGTGCTTCTTTTTGTGACTTCTGTAGGTGCAGGTGTTGTTGGCATTTCTTTGGTAGTTGTTGATGGATAAATGGGAATGTCCTTTTTGCAACTTAGAGGTTTACTGTAATTGTTTGAAATCATGCAAACCCCCATCATTAGATTTGGCGTTGCTTGAAACTCTGTTGTGGCCCATCGATGTGTTGCATTTTTACATTGAGATGTAGTATTTAACTCTTTTGACATTGTTGGCTTTGGCGGTAAAAAATCATTATAAGTCAGTGACTTATCAACTTCATGATATTCTGCACTAAAATGTATATCATCAGCAGGCCACTTGTTCTCTGTGATGCAAGTCATATACACCATCTCACATTCTTTATACCCTAACTCTGACATGTTACAGATAGGATAAGGTTTACCTGTGATTTCAAATATTTTCAACCGTGCTTTTTCAGATACCTGTCCTGTTGTTTTATTCTTCCAGATTTTACATTGATAATAGCCATTATCTGTGCGTTGTACTCTGTGTATTTTCAAAGTAGTTGTGAGCAAAGTATTCTGCACATTGTAATGTTCACCTGGTACAATAATGATAGCATTATTTTTTATCCATTCATACTTATAAGGTTTCACATTTAAAATGCAAGTCAACAGTGTAGTATCTCCTTCTTTGACTGGATCTTTTGGAGTTGATGGTCCTCGTTTAATAAATAATTCACAATTCACCAAATAAGTGTAAAACAGTAAGCAAAAAGTACTTTTGATTGCAAAAATCATTGTGGTTAGTGGTAGGTTACAGTATTATTTTGTCTGCAGGCTCTTTCTCCAATTGTATGAAAGCAGCTATCAACCAACTGTCCAACTAGGGAATATTTCGATTTCTTACACCTAGCACCAATATACATGAATAACTTCATTATTTAATACCATTGTTTGTGATACAATGTTCTTTGTAATTTTATAATGATTCAATCAATATACTCTAGGCCATTATTAGAATAATAAACATTACAAATTGTTTGTTTACATAGAGGAACCATAATAATAATCTGGTTTTATAATGGTAAATATGTAGTATAGAGATATTATATTATGATTACCACAACATTGATATCAGTGGTTGTATATTTTAACATCCATGTTATGCCATCTTCTTTATCAATTTCTGACCTAGTATTCACAATTCATTTCCTACCAAGATGTCAAGAATAATGAGATAAAATGTAAAAGTTTTGCACCTATGTCTTCTGGTATTTCTTGACAGTTTATCATTGCCGTGGCCTACCTTGCATTGTAATGGTTATCTTTTGTAGGTGTAGTAATAATTTTTAATTATCATTCTTTAAGGATTGAACTCTATGAAAATATAGTAGTCTACATGTCTAAATCCTAACTATTGTATTACAACAAATAAAATAAAAAATCAAGCATCATATTGAAATTGACAACCTTAAAATTAGTGTTACATACTGATGGGAGGACGTCTCAAATTAACTGTCTTGGTCTGCCAAAAGTTGTACAGGCTAAGTGCAAGGATGGACAACAATAGTAACAGATTTATATATGTAATCATTCGAATGTCTTCTATGTTGCATTCAAATACATTCTTAGAATTTGAAATTGATTCTTCATTTGGATCCTTCGGTTTACTTGAGGTTTCTTCTCTGCTCGTCTTGCTTGTACTGCCTTTTTCTCCTTCAGTTTGTTTCGTTGGTGTCGTTTCTTTGGGCTGTGACTGAATAATAAGACTCTTGTTGCAATTACGAAAGCCCAGAGTTTTGACGTTAACAATTCTGCAATTTATCAAAGTATTATTGAGTTCTATTTCTGCTTTAAACTCTGATATGGCCCATAGATGTGTTTCATTACTACATTTACATGTTTTGTCCAAATGTTTAGTTTTTTTGTCACGATATTCTGCATTAAAATTTATTTTATCTTGAGGTGACTTGTTTTCTGTGATACAAGTAATCGACACCATCTCACATTCTTCATATTCTGGCTTTGATATCTCACAGATAGGAAAAGGCTCACCTGTAATTTCAAACACTGTTAACCAAGCTTTATCTGAAAACTCACCATGAACCTTGCATTGGTAATATCCTTTATCCTGACGTTCCACATTATTTAGCTGAATGCTGTATTTACCATAAGTTGCATCATTGGTAAATGTATACTTGGCATCAGTAGGCTCAATCATCGTGTTGTCCTTCCACCATGTTGCATTTTCTAATTGAACTTCAGAAATGCGATCAATCAAAATACATGTAAATGTAGCAGTGTCTCCTTCTATTACTGTTTCATCACCTGGTTGTGATAAAAATACCTCACTCTCACCATTAACTGCCAATGTCATACAGAATATGATTGCTGTAAAACTGTACATTTTCACCATTGATACGACAAACACATGATATTCTGACTTTGATGTTTTCATACAGTTAACACAAGCAGTATGTCAGACCTTTTTATAGAAGTTACCGATACAAAAACAGTGTGTACAGTCATGCATCTTAGCAACAACCAATCCAACGATGTAGCGTTTTAATACCAGTACCATTAGATTAGATAAAATCAATAGAATTTTAAAATATCATTACTGCTTACATCATATAAAAAGAATAGTTTAAATTAGGTATATATCATAAAAACACGATCTATCTACGATTAATCATGATTAAAACACGTCACCATAACATAAACATTATTCATTTTTGTTCCGACACTGACTTGACAAGCATAACAATGTTTTGGGTTTAGTCAGCTAAAGACTGGGATGATGGGCTTTCGAGTAGAGTGTCTGTCACAGCTATCTTGCTTAGCCATCATATATTTTCCTGCAGGTATTGTTATTTGTACTTGGCTGAATAAGGGTTAGATAATAGAGCTGTGTATGATTTTATATACCATAGTAATAATCCATATTATATAACACCTAAATAAATTCCTGTCATGTAATTGGACGATTGTGGGTCACATGGCGTGCAATAGTACGCACTATTAAACGATCGTTTAATAGTACTTTTTGAAACATTTTTGTGTACGAAAAAAAAAAAAACGTTTCGCGGATGAAAAAAAATCTAGTATACACATTACCCTATAATATGGCTCTGTACTGTGAAATACAACAAAACCAAACAAAACTGTTTTTAATCAATGTGAATGAAATGTAGGCCTTTGGCTAGGGCTACCTTACCTTATTTGATTCAAATGACAGGAATCTATTTATATGTTATATAAAACAAATAATGAATGTTTTATATTCGTGTAATGGTACAAATAATGGCATTTGGTGAATGATGGAAGGTTGATATATAACCTTTCATCATTCACCTCATGCCATTATTTGTACCATTACACTCATAAACATTCATTATTTGTATAATAATCATGTTTTATTGCAATTATATATATTTTCTTAGTAAGTAAATTCACTAAGATAGCAACTGAATGTAGAAATAAAACCTATATGCCTATACAAGACAATTCATTTCTTTTGAATTTATTATTATTCAATCAATATTCCCCAGGCCATTGTTACAATTACTGGTAGGCCATGTAGCATATACGCTATACATAATAATAGTTACAGAAAATGAAAAAAAAAATATGAAAATTTACTAAGTTATATTACATACTTGAATGACTGTTATCAGTTTTATAAAACATTTAAAGACTTTTTAAAATTTTAACCAATGCTATGACAGTATGTGGAGTGCCGCTGATTATGAGCTTATCATAGTATTGGGCGCTATATAAATGTAATGTTATTGATGTATGTGTTACGTTCTTATGTTTTTATAATTATGTAAAAGCTATGCTAAACATACCAATTAAACTTTAGAAATAAATGCACAGAATTAAAGATGTATTGTCCCCCTGAAAAAATAATTCTTAACAACATTTTTGTTGAATATGCCATTTTAATGTAACATAATAGGAATCCACTTTGACCAAAAATTTGATCGAAAAAAAATGTATTTACCTGAAAAACTGTAATTCAAAGCAAAAAATAGTCAAATTGGCTGCCAGCCAGTGTGTTTTTGGTTGAATTTAACCATTTATTTTGTCAATTTATAAGTGAAAACATTATTTTTTTTCTATGGAAGTGATTAACTTTATTAAAACTACAAAATAACATATTCAAAGTCTGATTTAATTAATCCTTCATTTTCATGTTTTTGGGGGACAATACATTTTGTAAGTATGAATCTTATAAATATGCAATTATTGTAAACTAAGCACTTGTAAAGATGTTACAAGTAGACTGAAAATCCAGAAAGTAAATACAATGCACTTTTAAAAATCACACTGATAAGTTAATTAATCAAATGTTGAATATGGGTCTACTGTAAAGCTATATACAAAATTGTATACAAAAAAATATTCATGTTTTTTTTTTTTCTTCTTCTTCGTATTTGGAGCCAACTTCAGATGTGAAGACTCTGCTCCTCCAACTCTGTTTTGCTAGTTTTACAGTATTTGGTTGTGTGGTATTATAGGTAAACTGTAGGCCTAAACCCTGATATTATTTAAATAACAAACTAATACCAAAATGAGAATTGCATTCAATGGAGCCTACACTATTAACGCATACAAATAACACATACATTTAATTGAAACTGATCATTTTCAGAACACTTTGTTTGAAGAGAAACCTCAAGTTTTATATATTTACATTTAACTAAATTAAAACCTATTAATTATGTAAATGTTTCAGACAATTCAATTGCAGGATTGTTTTCTGGACTTGTTTGAGGTGGAATTTTAATTTTACCAAAAAGACAATAAAAACAAACTATCAGTATTATGCAAAGTATTATTATTATGATTAATAAAAAAATAATCCATCCATTGTTACATTCACATGTGTACTTATCAGCATTGTCATCTGTTTTATTGTCTGTTGTCTCATCATCAGTTGTTTCCTCCTCTTGTTTACCTGTTGGTGTTTCTGTAGTTATCTTGGAATCAGTGACTTCTTCTGTGTCTGGAGTTGCTGTCTCATCCATCACCCTATCATCTATTTTGTCAGTGGTTGCGATGACTGAATGACAAGACTCTTCCTGCAACACCCACCAGGAATTTGATTGTTGGATATTTTGCAAACTATCTTTGTATTATCAAGATCAGGATCTGCTTTAAACTCTGATGTGGCCCATAGATGTGTAACATTACCACATTGACATGTAGTGTTTAAGTTTTTAGATCTTTCATCATCAAGATATTCTACATTAAATTCTATGTTATCAGGAGGTGACTTTTTCTCTGTGATGCAAGTCATATACACCATCTCACATTGCTCATATACTGGCTTTGACAGCTCACAGATAGGATAAGGCTCACCGTTGGTTTCTATTACTATTAACTGTGCTTTTTCAGATACTTCTGCTTGTTCTCCATTATTCCAAACTTTACATTGATAATAGCCTTTATCTGTCCATTTTACTTTATCTATTTCCAAAGTAGTTTTGCCTTTGCCGTACGTCACATTGTAATGTTCATCTGGTGTAATAGTTATACCATTTTTCAGCCACTCATAGTTGTCAGGTACCTCATTTAAAAGGCATGTAAACTTGGTCTTCGTGTTCCCTTCATAAACCGGTGGTTCACTTCCTGGTCCTCGAGAAATAAGTTTTCCACCAACATTCACAAAATAAATGTACAAAATTAAACAAATTGTAGGATTGTTGTTAAATATAAACATACTTGTGATTTCTGGTAGGCCTAATGTCAGTGCAGTACAGTTTCTTGGCTGTGTTATGTTCCTTGACAACACTCAGCAGCAACTCGCATCATTGATGCCATTGTTTGTAATACAATGTTCTTTTGAATATATACGCCATAAAATGTATAGAATACGCTTAAGTAAACAGTTGAAAATTTGCTTACTGTATTTCCCACATGATTCATCTAAGGTTATCCAACTTACTATTTTTTTGTTAATTACTTTTAATCACATTTTGTCTTCAGGCCTATAAATGTAAAAAAGTTATTAAGTGATATTTTACAAAACAAAATATTGATGTACTTTTTGCAATGACTTTACAAACTTTTAAAAAGTTAGTTTTTTATTTGCTTGGCCTGTAGTTACTACTTTAGTTTCTAGACCGATTCTCTGGATTTTTTTAATGGTCAACATACATACTATATGAGACACAATATTGCAATAATCCCTTTAAAATTATATAAAATCCTTATGGCATGTAATATTCTTTAAAGATGTATTGTCCTCCAAAATCATGAAAAATATAGATTTTTAAAATCGGACTTTGAATAGGCCATTTTGCAGTTTTAATGAAGTTGTTCACTTCCATAAGAAAAAAAACGGGGGAAAAAATTATTTCACCTATAAAAAGACAAAATAAACAGTTAAATTACCCAAAAACTCATTGTCTTCCAGACAATTTGACCATTTTTTGCTTTAAATTACATTTTTCTCAGCTAAATAATTTTTTTTCAGACCCAATTTTTTGTGAGAGTGAATAACTATTATGTGACATTAAAATAACATATTCAACAAAAAAATTTAAAAAAATATTTTTTTAGGGGGACAATATATCTTTAAAGACTTTTTCTGTTTGTTTACATGGAGGGAGGAACCATAACAATAATCTGGTTTTATAATGGTAAATGTGCAGATATTATATTTATGAATTGATTGATATCAGTGGTTGCATATTTTAATATCCATTATGCCATTGAATTTTCTTTTTTATCAATTTCTGACCTAGTAACACAATTTATGTCATACCATAAGATGTCAAGAATAAAGAGATATTAACATTTTGCACCTATGTCTTCTGGTATTTCTTGACAGTTTATCATTGCCGTGGCCTACCTTGCATTGTAATGGTTATCTTTTGTAGTAATAGTAATTTTTAATTATTATTTTTTAAGAATGGAACTCTATGAAAATATAGTAGTCTACATGACTTAATCTAAACTATTGTTATTACAACAAATAAAAAATCAAGCATCATATTAGAATTGACAACCTTAAGATTAGTGTTACATACTGTATTTTTCTTTATAATAACATGTTATTTTCATTGATTAAAAATGGGATATCTGATGGGAGGACGTCTCAAATTAACTGTCTTGGTCTGCCAAAAGTTGTAAAGGCTAAGTGCAAGGATGAATAACAATAGTAACAGATTTATCCATGTAATCCATATAATGTCTTCTATGTTGCATTCACATGTACCATTAGGATCCTTCTGTTCATAACAAAAAGAATATAGAACTGTGAAAGTAAACCATATTAATATCAAATTGTCATTATTCAAAACATCAATTTGCAAAAAATATATATTTATGATTAAATGTATTTTATTTGTCTTATTTTTTTTATTAAAGATGTATTGTCCCCCAAAAACATAAACAATAAAGATTAATTAAATCAGATTTTGAATAGGTTATTTTGTAGTTTCAATAAAGTTAATCACTTCCGTTAAAAAAAACCCCCAAAAACAATGTTTTCACTTATAAAATGACAAAATAATGGTTAAATTCAACCAAAAATCCATTGGCTGGCAGCCAATTTGACTATTTTTTGGCTTTTTCAGGTAAATAAATTTTTTTTTTTCGATCTAAATTTTGGTCAAAGTGGAAAACTATTATGTAACATTAAAATGGCATATTCAACAGAAAATTGTTTAATAATTTTTTTTTTCAGGGGGACAATACATCTTTAATGTAACTTATTTTTTATTATTTTTATTCCAAATAATATAAAACTTCTGGAACTTTAATTTTAGTAATATAAGCTAATTGCATTATGTCTAAGAAAAAGATTATCCATTCATTTTTACATTCACATTTACTGTACACTCAATGCACTTGACATCATCTCTTACCTTGTTATCAACAATTTCCTCTTTTTACCCATTGCCATTTCTATGCTTACCTTTGTATTAGGAAGTTGTTGTAGAGTTGTTGGTGTTTCTGTGGTAGTTGTTGGTGTTTCTGTGGTAGTTGTTGGTGTTTCTGTGGTAGTTGTTGGTGTTTCTGTGGTAGTTGTTGGTGTTTCTGTGGTATTTGTTGGTGAATGAATCAAAAGTGTCTTGTTACAAAACCAAACGACACTAGAAATTGTATAGTTGAATATTTTGCAAACTATCTTTGTATTATTTAGTTCTAGATCTGCTTTAAACTCTGATGTGGCCCATAAATGTGTAGCATTACCACACTGACATGTAGTGTTTAAGTTTTTAGATCTTTCATCATCAAGATATTCCACATTAAATTCTATGTTATCAGGAGGCCACTTGTTCTCTGTGATGCAAGTCATATACACCATCTCACATTGCTCATATACTGACTTTGACATCTCACAGATAGGAGGTTCTCTTGTGATTTCAAACACTGTTAACCAAGCTTTATCTGAAAACTCATCATGAACCTTGCATTGGTAATATCCCTTATCCTGACGTTCCACACTATTTATCTGAATGCTGTATTTACCATGGGTTGTATCATTGGTAAATGTATACTTGGCATCAGTAGGCTCAATCATCGTGTTGTCCTTCCACCATGTTGCATTTTCTAATTGAACTTCAGAAATGCGATCAATCAAAATACATGTAAATGTAGCAGTGTCTCCTTCTATTACTGTTTCATCACCTGGTTGTGATAAAAATACCTCACTCTCACCATTAACTGCCAATGTCATACAGAATATGATTGCTGTAAAACTGTACATTTTCACCATTGATACGACAAACACATGATATTCTGACTTTGATGTTTTCATACAGTTAACACAAGCAGTATGTCAGACCTTTTTATAGAAGTTACCGATACAAAAACAGTGTGTACAGTCATGCATCTTAGCAACAACCAATCCAACGATGTAGCGTTTTAATACCAGTACCATTAGATTAGATAAAATCAATAGAATTTTCATTACTGCTTACATCATATAAAAAGAATAGTTTAAATTAGGTATGTATCATAAAAACACGATCTATCTACGATTAATCATGATTAAAACACGTCACCATAACATAAACATTATTAATTTTTGTTCCGACACTGACTTGACAAGCATAACAATGTTTTGGGTTTAGTCAGCTAAAGACTGGGATGATGGGCTTTCGAGTAAGAGTGTCTGTCACTATCTTGCTTAGCCATCTTTGTTTATATTTTCCTGCAGGTATTGTTATTTGTATTGTACTTGGCTGAATAAGGGTTAGATAATAGAGCTGTGTATTATTTTATATACCATAGTAATAATCCATATTATATAACACCTAAATAAATTCCTGTCATGTAATTGGACGATTGTGGGTCACATGGCGTGCAATAGTACGCACTATTAAACGATCGTTTAATAGTACTTTTTGAAACATTTTTGTGTACGAAAAAAAAAAAAACGTTTCGCGGATGAAAAAAAATCTAGTATACACATTACCCTATAATATGGCTCTGTACTGTGAAATACAACAAAACCAAACAAAACTGTTTTTAATCAATGTGAATGAAATGTAGGCCTTTGGCTAGGGCTACCTTACCTTATTTGATTCAAATGACAGGAATCTATTTATATGTTATATAAAACAAATAATGAATGTTTTATATTCGTGTAATGGTACAAATAATGGCATTTGGTGAATGATGGAAGGTTAATATCAACTCGGCGTTGCCTCGTTGATATATAACCTTTCATCATTCACCTCATGCCATTATTTGTACCATTACACTCATAAACATTCATTATTTGTATAATAATCATGTTTTATTGCAATTATATATATTTTCTTAGTAAGTAAATTCACTAAGATAGCAACTGAATGTAGAAATAAAACCTATGCCTATACAAGACAATCATTTCTTTTGAATTTATTATTATTCAATCAATATTCCCCAGGCCATTGTTACAATTACTGGTAGGCCATGTAGCATATACGCTATACATAATAATGGTTACAGAAAATGAAAATTTACTAAGTTATATTACATACTTGAATGACTGTTATCAGTTTTATAAAACATTTAAAGACTTTTTAAAATTTGAACCAATGCTATGACAGTATGTGGAGTGCCGCTGATTATGAGCTTATCATAGTATTGGGCGCTAAATAAATGTAATGTTATTGATGTATGCGTTACGTTCTTATGTTTTTATAATTATGTAAAAGCTATGCTAAACATACCAATTAAACTTTAGAAATAAATGCACAGAATTAAAGATGTATTGTCCCCCTGAAAAAATAATTCTTAACAACATTTTTGTTGAATATGCCATTTTAATGTAACATAATATGAATCCACTTTGACCAAAAATTTGATCGAAAAAAAATGTCTTTACCTGAAAAACTGTAATTCAAAGCAAAAAATAGTGGAAGTGATTCATTTTATTAAAACTACAAAATAACATATTCAAAGTCTGATTTAATTAATCCTTCATTTTCATGGTTTTAGGGGACAATACATTTTGTAAGTATGAATCTTTTAAATATGCAATTATTGTAAACTAAGCACTTGTAAAGATGTTACAAGTAGACTGAAAATCCAGAAAGTAAATACAATGCACTTTTAAAAATCACACTGATAAGTTAATTAATCAAATGTTGAATATGGGTCTACTTTAAAGCTATATACAAAATTGTATACACAAAATATTCATGTTATAGGTGAACTGTAGGCCTAAACCCTGATATTATTTACATAACAAATACCAAAATGAGAATTTCATTCAATGGAGCCTACTATTAACGCATACAAATAACACAAATACATTTAATTGAAACTGCTCATTTTCAGAACACTTTGTTTGAAGAGAAACCTCAAGTTTTATATATTTACATTTAACTAAATTAAAACATATTAATTATGTAGATGTCACTCAGACAATTCAATTGCAGGATTGTTTTCTGGACTTTGAGGTGGAATTTTAATTTTACCAAAAAGACAATAAAAACAAACTATCAGTATTATGCAAAGTATTATTATTATGATTAATAAAAAAATAATCCATCCATTGTTACATTCACATGTGTACTTATCAGCATTGTCATCTGTTTTATTGTCTGTTGTCTCATCATCAGTTGTTTCCTCCTCTTGTTTACCTGTTGGTGTTTCTGTAGTTATCTTGGAATCAGTGACTTCTTCTGTGTTTGGAGTTGCTGTCTCATCCATCACCCTATCATCTATTTTGTCAGTGGTTGTTGATGACTGAATGACAAGACTCTTCCTGCAACACCCACCAGGAATTTGATTGTTGGATATTTTGCAAACTATCTTTGTATTATCAAGATCAGGATCTGCTTTAAACTCTGATGTGGCCCATAGATGTGTAACATTACCACATTGACATGTAGTGTTTAAGTTTTTAGATCTTTCATCATCAAGATATTCTACATTAAATTCTATGTTATCAGGAGGTGACTTTTTCTCTGTGATGCAAGTCATATACACCATCTCACATTGCTCATATACTGGCTTTGACAGCTCACAGATAGGATAAGGCTCACCGTTGGTTTCTATTACTATTAACTGTGCTTTTTCAGATACTTCTGCTTGTTCTCCATTATTCCAAACTTTACATTGATAATAGCCTTTATCTGTCCATTTTACTTTATCTATTTCCAAAGTAGTTTTGCCTTTGCCGTACGTCACATTGTAATGTTCATCTGGTGTAATAGTTATACCATTTTTCAGCCACTCATAGTTGTCAGGTACCTCATTTAAAAGGCATGTAAACTTGGTCTTCGTGTTCCCTTCATAAACCGGTGGTTCACTTCCTGGTCCTCGAGAAATAAGTTTTCCACCAACATTCACAAAATAAATGTACAAAATTAAACAAATTGTAGGATTGTTGTTAAATATAAACATACTTGTGATTTCTGGTAGGCCTAATGTCAGTGCAGTACAGTTTCTTGGCTGTGTTATGTTCCTTGACAACACTCAGCAGCAACTCGCATCATTGATGCCATTGTTTGTAATACAATGTTCTTTTGAATATATACGCCATAAAATGTATAGAATACGCTTAAGTAAACAGTTGAAAATTTGCTTACTGTATTTCCCACATGATTCATCTAAGGTTATCCAACTTACTATTTTTTTGTTAATTACTTTTAATCACATTTTGTCTTCAGGCCTATAAATGTAAAAAAGTTATTAAGTGATATTTTACAAAACAAAATATTGATGTACTTTTTGCAATGACTTTACAAACTTTTAAAAAGTTAGTTTTTTATTTGCTTGGCCTGTAGTTACTACTTTAGTTTCTAGACCGATTCTCTGGATTTTTTTAATGGTCAACATACATACTATATGAGACACAATATTGCAATAATCCCTTTAAAATTATATAAAATCCTTATGGCATGTAATATTCTTTAAAGATGTATTGTCCTCCAAAATCATGAAAAATATAGATTTTTAAAATCGGACTTTGAATAGGCCATTTTGCAGTTTTAATGAAGTTGTTCACTTCCATAAGAAAAAAAACGGGGGAAAAAATTATTTCACCTATAAAAAGACAAAATAAACAGTTAAATTACCCAAAAACTCATTGTCTTCCAGACAATTTGACCATTTTTTGCTTTAAATTACATTTTTCTCAGCTAAATAATTTTTTTTCAGACCCAATTTTTTGTGAGAGTGAATAACTATTATGTGACATTAAAATAACATATTCAACAAAAAAATTTAAAAAAATATTTTTTTAGGGGGACAATATATCTTTAAAGACTTTTTCTGTTTGTTTACATGGAGGGAGGAACCATAACAATAATCTGGTTTTATAATGGTAAATGTGCAGATATTATATTTATGAATTGATTGATATCAGTGGTTGCATATTTTAATATCCATTATGCCATTGAATTTTCTTTTTTATCAATTTCTGACCTAGTAACACAATTTATGTCATACCATAAGATGTCAAGAATAAAGAGATATTAACATTTTGCACCTATGTCTTCTGGTATTTCTTGACAGTTTATCATTGCCGTGGCCTACCTTGCATTGTAATGGTTATCTTTTGTAGTAATAGTAATTTTTAATTATTATTTTTTAAGAATGGAACTCTATGAAAATATAGTAGTCTACATGACTTAATCTAAACTATTGTTATTACAACAAATAAAAAATCAAGCATCATATTAGAATTGACAACCTTAAGATTAGTGTTACATACTGTATTTTTCTTTATAATAACATGTTATTTTCATTGATTAAAAATGGGATATCTGATGGGAGGACGTCTCAAATTAACTGTCTTGGTCTGCCAAAAGTTGTAAAGGCTAAGTGCAAGGATGAATAACAATAGTAACAGATTTATCCATGTAATCCATATAATGTCTTCTATGTTGCATTCACATGTACCATTAGGATCCTTCTGTTCATAACAAAAAGAATATAGAACTGTGAAAGTAAACCATATTAATATCAAATTGTCATTATTCAAAACATCAATTTGCAAAAAATATATATTTATGATTAAATGTATTTTATTTGTCTTATTTTTTTTATTAAAGATGTATTGTCCCCCAAAAACATAAACAATAAAGATTAATTAAATCAGATTTTGAATAGGTTATTTTGTAGTTTCAATAAAGTTAATCACTTCCGTTAAAAAAAACCCCCAAAAACAATGTTTTCACTTATAAAATGACAAAATAATGGTTAAATTCAACCAAAAATCCATTGGCTGGCAGCCAATTTGACTATTTTTTGGCTTTTTCAGGTAAATAAATTTTTTTTTTTCGATCTAAATTTTGGTCAAAGTGGAAAACTATTATGTAACATTAAAATGGCATATTCAACAGAAAATTGTTTAATAATTTTTTTTTTCAGGGGGACAATACATCTTTAATGTAACTTATTTTTTATTATTTTTATTCCAAATAATATAAAACTTCTGGAACTTTAATTTTAGTAATATAAGCTAATTGCATTATGTCTAAGAAAAAGATTATCCATTCATTTTTACATTCACATTTACTGTACACTCAATGCACTTGACATCATCTCTTACCTTGTTATCAACAATTTCCTCTTTTTACCCATTGCCATTTCTATGCTTACCTTTGTATTAGGAAGTTGTTGTAGAGTTGTTGGTGTTTCTGTGGTAGTTGTTGGTGTTTCTGTGGTAGTTGTTGGTGTTTCTGTGGTAGTTGTTGGTGTTTCTGTGGTAGTTGTTGGTGTTTCTGTGGTAGTTGTTGGTGTTTCTGTGGTATTTGTTGGTGAATGAATCAAAAGTGTCTTGTTACAAAACCAAACGACACTAGAAATTGTATAGTTGAATATTTTGCAAACTATCTTTGTATTATTTAGTTCTAGATCTGCTTTAAACTCTGATGTGGCCCATAAATGTGTAGCATTACCACACTGACATGTAGTGTTTAAGTTTTTAGATCTTTCATCATCAAGATATTCCACATTAAATTCTATGTTATCAGGAGGCCACTTGTTCTCTGTGATGCAAGTCATATACACCATCTCACATTGCTCATATACTGACTTTGACATCTCACAGATAGGAGGTTCTCTTGTGATTTCAAACACTGTTAACCAAGCTTTATCTGAAAACTCATCATGAACCTTGCATTGGTAATATCCTTTATCCTGACGTTCCACACTATTTATCTGAATGCTGTATTTACCATGGGTTGTATCATTGGTAAATGTATACTTGGCATCAGTAGGCTCAATCATCGTGTTGTCCTTCCACCATGTTGCATTTTCTAATTGAACTTCAGAAATGCGATCAATCAAAATGCATGTAAATGTAGCAGTGTTTCCTTCTATTACTGTTTCATCACCTGGTTGTGATAAAAATACCTCACTCTCACCATTAACTGCCAATGTCATACAGAATATGATTGCTGTAAAACTGTACATTTTCACCATTGATACGACAAACACATGATATTCTGACTTTGATGTTTGCAATTCACACAGTTAACACAAGCAGTATGTCAGACCTTTTTATAGAAGTTACCGATACAAAAACAGTGTGTACAGTCATGCATCTTAGCAACAACCAATCCAACGATGTAGCGTTTTAATACCAGTACCATTAGATTAGATAAAATCAATAGAATTTTCATTACTGCTTACATCATATAAAAAGAATAGTTTAAATTAGGTATGTATCATAAAAACACGATCTATCTACGATTAATCATGATTAAAACACGTCACCATAACGTAAACATTATTAATTTTTGTTCCGACACTGACTTGACAAGCATAACAATGTTTTGGGTTTAGTCAGCTAAAGACTGGGATGATGGGCTTTCGAGTAGAGTGTCTGTCACAGCTATCTTGCTTAGCCATCTTTGTTTATATTTTCCTGCAGGTATTGTTATTTGTACTTGGCTGAATAAGGGTTAGATAATAGAGCTGTGTATGATTTTATATACCATAGTAATAATCCATATTATATAACACCTAAATAAATTCCTGTCATGTAATTGGACGATTGTGGGTCACATGGCGTGCAATAGTACGCACTATTAAACGATCGTTTAATAGTACTTTTTGAAACATTTTTGTGTACGAAAAAAAAAAAAACGTTTCGCGGATGAAAAAAAATCTAGTATACACATTACCCTATAATATGGCTCTGTACTGTGAAATACAACAAAACCAAACAAAACTGTTTTTAATCAATGTGAATGAAATGTAGGCCTTTGGCTAGGGCTACCTTACCTTATTTGATTCAAATGACAGGAATCTATTTATATGTTATATAAAACAAATAATGAATGTTTTATATTCGTGTAATGGTACAAATAATGGCATTTGGTGAATGATGGAAGGTTAATATCAACTCGGCGTTGCCTCGTTGATATATAACCTTTCATCATTCACCTCATGCCATTATTTGTACAATTACACTCATAAACATTCATTATTTGTATAATAATCATGTTTTATTGAAATTATATATATTTTCTTAGTAAGTAAATTCACTAAGATAGCAACTGAATGTAGAAATAAAACCTATGCCTATACAAGACAATCATTTCTTTTGAATTTATTATTATTCAATCAATATTCCCCAGGCCATTGTTACAATTACTGGTAGGCCATGTAGCATATACGCTATACATAATAATAGTTACAGAAAATGAAGAAAAAAATGAAAATTTACTAAGTTATATTACATACTTGAATGACTGTTATCAGTTTTATAAAACATTTAAAGACTTTTTAAAATTTTAACCAATGCTATGACAGTATGTGGAGTGCTGCTGATTATGAGCTTATCATAGTATTGGGCGCTATATAAATGTAATGTTATTGATGTATGTGTTACGTTCTTATGTTTTTATAATTATGTAAAAGCTATGCTAAACATACCAATTAAACTTTAGAAATAAATGCACAGAATTAAAGATGTATTGTCCCCCTGAAAAAATAATTCTTAACAACATTTTTGTTGAATATGCCATTTTAATGTAACATAATAGGAATCCACTTTGACCAAAAATTTGATCGAAAAAAAATGTATTTACCTGAAAAACTGTAATTCAAAGCAAAAAATAGTCAAATTGGCTGCCAGCCAGTGTGTTTTTGGTTGAAGTTAACCATTTATTTTGTCAATTTATAAGTGAAAACATTTGTTTTTTCTATGGAAGTGATTAACTTTATTAAAACTACAAAATAACATATTCAAAGTCTGATTTAATTAATCCTTCATTTTCATGTTTTTGGGGGACAATACATTTTGTAAGTATGAATCTTATAAATATGCAATTATTGTAAACTAAGCACTTATAAAGATGTTACAAGTAGACTGAAAATCCAGAAAGTAAATACAATGCACTTTTAAAAATCACACTGATAAGTTAATTAATTAAATGTTGAATATGGGTCTACTGTAAAGCTATATACAAAATTGTATACAAAAAAATATTCATGTTTTTTTTTTTCTTTTTCTTCGTATTTGGAGCCAACTTCAGATGTGAAGACTCTGCTCCTCCAACTCTGTTTTGCTAGTTTTACAGTATTTGGTTGTGTGGTATTATAGGTAAACTGTAGGCCTAAACCCTGATATTATTTACATAACAAATACCAAAATGAGAATTGCATTCAATGGAGCCTACACTATTAACGCATACAAATAACACATACATTTAATTGAAACTGATCATTTTCAGAACACTTTGTTTGAAGAGAAACCTCAAGTTTTATATATTTACATTTAACTAAATTAAAACCTATTAATTATGTAAATGTTTCAGACATCTCAATTGCAGGATTGTTTTCTGGACTTGTTTGAGGTGGAATTTTAATTTTACCAAAAAGACAATAAAAACAAACTATCAGTATTATGCACAGTATTATTATTATGATTAATAAAACAATAATCCATCCATTGTTACATTCACATGTGTACTTATCAGCATTGTCATCTGTTTTACTGTCTGTTGTCTCATCATCAGTTGTTTCCTCCTCTTGTTTACCTATTGTTTCTGTAGTTATCTTGGAATCAGTGACTTCTCCTGTATCTGTTGCCTCATCTGTTTCATCAGTGGCTGTTGATGATTGAATGACAAGACTCTTGTTGCAATACCCAACATCACTAGAAATTTTGTAGTTAAATATTTTGCAAATTATCTTTGTATTAAGATCTGGATCTGCTTGAACCTCCTCTGATATAGCCCATAAATGTGTAACATTACCACATTGACATGTAGTGTTTAAAGTTTTAGGTCTTTCAGCATCAAGATATTCTACATTAAATTCTATGTTATCAGGAGGCCACTTGTTCTCTGTGATGCAAGTCATATACACCATCTCACATTGCTCATATAATGACTTTGACATCTCACAGATAGGAGGTTCTCTTGTGATTTCAAACACTGTTAACCAAGCGTTATCTGAAAACTCACCATGAACTTTGCATTGGTAGTATCCTTTATCTTGACGTTCTACACTATTTATCTGAATGCTGTATTTACCATGGGTTGTATCATTGGTAAAAATATACTTGGCATCAGTAGGCTCAATCATCGTGTTGTCCTTCCACCATGTTGCATTTTCTAATTGAACTTCAGAAATGCGATCAATCAAAATACATGTAAATGTAGCAGTGTTTCCTTCTATTACTGTTTCATCACCTGGTTGTGATAAAAATACCTCACTCTCACCATTAACTGCCAATGTCATACAGAATATGATTGCTGTAAAACTGTACATTTTCACCATTGATACGACAAACACATGATATTCTGACTTTGATGTTTTCATACAGTTAACACAAGCAGTATGTCAGACCTTTTCATAGAAGTTACCGATACAAAAACAGTGTGTACAGTCTTGCATCTTAGCAACAACCAATCCAACGATGTAGCGTTTTAATACCAGTACCATTAGATTAGATAAAATCAATAAGAGAAGAATTTTAAAATATCATTACTGCTTACATCATATAAAAAGAATAGTTTAAATTAGGTATATATCATAAAAACACGATCTATCTACAATTAATCATGATTAAAACACGTCACCATAACATAAACATTATTAATTTTTGTTCCGACACTGACTTGACAAGCATAACAATGTTTTGGGTTTAGTCAGCTAAAGACTGGGATGATGGGCTTTCGAGTAAGAGTGTCTGTCACTATCTTGCTTAGCCATCTTTGTTTATATTTTCCTGCAGGTATTGTTATTTGTATTGTACTTGGCTGAATAAGGGTTAGATAATAGAGCTGTATATGATTTTATATACCATAGTAATAATCCATATTATATAACACCTAAATAAATTCCTGTCATGTGATTGGATGATTGTGGGTCACATGGCGTGCAATAGTACGCACTATTAAACGATCGTTTAATAGTACTTTTTGAAACATTTTTGTGTACGAAAAAAAAAAACGTTTTGCGGATGAAAAAAAATCTAGTATACACATTACCCTATAATATGGCTCTGTACTGTGAAATACAACAAAACCAAACAAAACTGTTTTTAATCAATGTGAATGAAATATAGGCCTTTGGCTAGGGCTACCTTACCTTATTTGATTCAAATGACAGGAATCTATTTATATGTTATATAAAACAAATAATGAATGTTTTATATTCGTGTAATGGTACAAATAATGGCATTTGGTGAATGATGGAAGGTTGATATATAACCTTTCATCATTCACCTCATGCCATTATACACTCATAAACATTCATTATTTGTATAATAATCATATGTATAATAATTATATATATTTTCTTAGTAAGTAAATTCACTAAGATAGCAACTGAATGTAGAAATAAAACCTATGCCTATACAAGACAATTCATTTCTTTTGAATTTATTATTATTCAATCAATATTCCCCAGGCCATTGTTACAATTACTGGTAGGCCATGTAGCATATACGCTATACATAATAATAGTTACAGAAAATGAAAAAAAAAAAATGAAAATTTACTAAGTTATATTACATACTTGAATGACTGTTATCAGTTTTATAAAACATTTAAAGACTTTTTAAAATTTTAACCAATGCTATGACAGTATGTGGAGTGCCGCTGATTATGAGCTTATCATAGTATTGGGCGCTATATAAATGTAATGTTATTGATGTATGCGTTACGTTCTTACGGTTTTTATAATTATGTAAAAGCTATGCTAAACATACCAATTAAACTTTAGAAATAAATGCACAGAATTAAAGATGTATTGTCCCCCTGAAAAAATAATTCTTAACAACATTTTTGTTGAATATGCCATTTTAATGTAACATAATAGGAATCCACTTTGACCAAAAATTTGATCGAAAAAAAATGTATTTACCTAAAAAACTGTAATTCAAAGCAAAAAATAGTCAAATTGGCTGCCAGCCAGTGTGTTTTTGGTTCAATTTAACCATTTATTTTGTCAATTTATAAGTGAAAACATTATTTTTTTTCTATGGAAGTGATTAACTTTATTAAAACTACAAAATAACATATTCAAAGTCTGATTTAATTAATCCTTCATTTTCATGTTTTTGGGGGACAATACATTTTGTAAGTATGAATCTTTTAAATATGCAATTATTGTAAACTAAGCACTTGTAAAGATGTTACAAGTAGACTGAAAATCCAGAAAGTAAATACAATGCACTTTTAAAAATCACACTGATAAGTTAATTAATCAAATGTTGAATATGGGTCTACTGTAAAGCTATATACAAAATTGTATACAAAAAAATATTCATGTTTTTTTTTTTTCTTCTTCTTCGTATTTGGAGCCAACTTCAGATGTGAAGACTCTGCTCCTCCAACTCTGTTTTGCTAGTTTTACAGTATTTGGTTGTGTGGTATTATAGGTAAACTGTAGGCCTAAACCCTGATATTATTTAAATAACAAACTAATACCAAAATGAGAATTGCATTCAATGGAGCCTACACTATTAACGCATACAAATAACACATACATTTAATTGAAACTGATCATTTTCAGAACACTTTGTTTGAAGAGATACCTCAAGTTTTATATATTTACATTTAACTAAATTAAAACCTATTAATTATGTAAATGTTTCAGACAATTCAATTGCAGGATTGTTTTCTGGACTTGTTTGAGGTGGAATTTTAATTTTACCAAAAAGACAATAAAAACAAACTATCAGTATTATGCAAAGTATTATTATTATGATTAATAAAAAAATAATCCATCCATTGTTACATTCACATGTGTACTTATCAGCATTGTCATCTGTTTTATTGTCTGTTGTCTCATCATCAGTTGTTTCCTCCTCTTGTTTACCTGTTGGTGTTTCTGTAGTTATCTTGGAATCAGTGACTTCTTCTGTGTCTGGAGTTGCTGTCTCATCCATCACCCTATCATCTATTTTGTCAGTGGTTGTTGATGACTGAATGACAAGACTCTTCCTGCAACACCCACCAGGAATTTGATTGTTGGATATTTTGCAAACTATCTTTGTATTATCAAGATCAGGATCTGCTTTAAACTCTGATGTGGCCCATAGATGTGTAACATTACCACATTGACATGTAGTGTTTAAGTTTTTAGATCTTTCATCATCAAGATATTCTACATTAAATTCTATGTTATCAGGAGGTGACTTTTTCTCTGTGATGCAAGTCATATACACCATCTCACATTGCTCATATACTGGCTTTGACAGCTCACAGATAGGATAAGGCTCACCGTTGGTTTCTATTACTATTAACTGTGCTTTTTCAGATACTTCTGCTTGTTCTCCATTATTCCAAACTTTACATTGATAATAGCCTTTATCTGTCCATTTTACTTTATCTATTTCCAAAGTAGTTTTGCCTTTGTCGTACGTCACATTGTAATGTTCATCTGGTGTAATAGTTATACCATTTTTCAGCCACTCATAGTTGTCAGGTACCTCATGGCATGTAAACTTGGTCTTCGTGTTTCCTTCATAAACCGGTGGTTCACTTCCTGGTCCTCGAGAAATAAGTTTTCCACCAACATTCACAAAATAAATGTACAAAATTAAACAAATTGTAGGATTGTTGTTAAATATAAACATACTTGTGATTTCTGGTAGGCCTAATGTCAGTGCAGTACATTTTTAGCTGTGTTATGTTCCTTGACAGCAACTCGCATCATTGATGCCATTGTTTGTAATACAATGTTCTTTTGAATTTATTTCTCAAACTTCAAACATACGCCATAAAATGTATAGAATACGCTTCAGTAAACAGTTGAAAATTTGCTTACTGTATTTCCCACATGATTCATCTAAGGTTATCCAACTTACTATTTTTTTGTTAATTACTTTTAATCACATTTTATCTTCAGGCCTATAAAATGTAAAAAAGTTATTAAGTGATATTTTACAAAACAAAATACTGATGTACTTTTTTCAATGACTTTACAAACTTTTAAAAAGTTAGTTTTTTTTGCATGGCCAGTAGTTACTAGTTTCTAGACCGATTATACTTAATATTTGTAAAAACAACCACATTTTGGCACACATGGCATGTCATACATTGAGCTTCCAGTTTCTGAACAATAATCAAAATGCCAGCTAACCAGTGAGAATACTAAACAATGTAAACATAGACTTATGGCAAGTCTATGTCAGTAAAAATTGCTAACATAACATAACAGTGCAAGTCTACATCAGCAGAAATTGCTAACATAGTGTGACATAAAGATCAAAAAGGTCCATCAGTTGTGTAGTCTTTTTATTTTATATATCATACACCACAATTTGTTATTCATTACATTATGTGTATTCAATTCAATGTACAGTAATGTATAACACTATTCCTCTTATAAACAGTTTGCTGTCTCAGTATAAACAGAAATGTTGTTTAAGGTTAGAAAATGCATTTCACTAAAATTCAAATAACAATTAAAAGGAACGTTTCAACTCCATCACAAGCTCAACGATTCTAAGAAATAGAATACAAATCAAGCTAAAATATAATAGGCCATTATAATTTAACTTAAAGATGTGTTGTCCCCAAAAAAATAAAGATTTATAAAATCAGATTTTAATAGCCTATTTTGCAGTTTTACTGAAGTTATTCACTTCCATAGGAAAAAAAATGATTTCACTTATAAAAAGTCAAAATAAACAGTTAATTATAACCAAAAAACATTGTCTGACAGTCAATGTAAATATTTTTTGCTTTAAATTACATTTTTTTTCAGGTAAATAATTGTTTATCGATCCAGGTTTTGGTCAAAGTGAATAACTGTTAAAATGGCATATTCAACACAAAATAATGAAAAGGGGACAATATATCTTTAAAGTATTCATTAAGTATGTTCTATATTTCATTTATGTTGTCAAACATTAGAAACTTTTTAGATGCAATTTCATTGCAGAATTTGTCAATCTGTGTTGCACTGAATAGTTCACATGATGCCCTTAAAATAAATGTTACATACTGTAACATGATACAATGAACATTGTTCATCTGCTTTAAAAAAAATTCACATTTAGAAAACACTTAAATATTGATAAAAAATGGATAAAATATTTATTATTATTAAATCGCCATTGCTGCATCATATACTAAAACCTGGACTGGGCTTTTTTTGGTCAAACCTAAACCAAGACAATTAGTATATCTGAGAAAGCAATCTCTATATACACTGTGAAGTTAACATGCTTGCCAATCTCTGGATTTTCTAATGGCCAAAACAGTGCTACTACCTAAGCCTCATTATGAGACACAATATTGCCATAATCCCTTTAAAATTCTATAAAATCCTTATGGCATGTTATATTCTTTAAAGACTACCATTAATTAATGTTATAAAGTAGTAGACACCGAGATACATCATCAGAAAATCTCTACTATTAAATAATCAAACAGAAAGAATTATGTACATCTACATACAGTATTGAAGCATCCTCTTTGAGCACTCAGTATGGATACCAGTCTTTTTAAAGCCTACACTATCAAACTTTATGTGACGAAAAAAAATGTGATGTGCCCATATATGGACATGATGTAATATCACTACCATATTTGGGCAAATCACACTTTTTTTGTCAAACTAGGTTTGATAGTGTAGACAGAGCTTTTCCAAGTAACCATTATAAGCTTAAAGCAACATTCTTATATCATCGTAAATTCTTCCCATGGTATCTTTGTGGATTAAGTGCTTTCTTTCTTCATTACAATGGTAAAATTCTTTCAATAAAAATGTAACATTAAATAACAATTATACAAACAAACAGAATTCAGTATATCATAAGCAGTTTCTGTTCTGACTCAATATAATTGTCAAGGTCCTGACATGAACTCAAAAAAATGTTCTTCTAGAGCAATTTGTTGCATCATTTGTAGATCTCTAATACACGTCTTTCAGGTTATGCCCTGCATTATAATACAGTAGCATCATACCAGAAGTGTGACCGATCGGGGAAACATCAAGTATGATATGAAACAATTTTTTTGCCGACGTGTGACTTTTGTTTCAACACCATATATATACAGAAAGTATTTTTTATTTATTTATACTGGCTGACCTCTTCAGTCAAAGACTGGTCTTGCAGAGGGCCTAGTTGTGACAAGTGGATGTTTGTGACAGTGGCTGTGTGTATACTACTGTAGTACACCGGGATAACCTCCTACTAGTCTCGAAAGTACTAGGTTCTTTAAAGTGCACATGAGCTAGATGTGTACACTGAATCTACTGTTTATAGTCCATCCGAGAAGATATTATATGGTAATAGACATCAAAATAATACTGTACCATTAAATATTAATTTTCCAACAATGACCTGACATGACCTGAGAATCCATGACCTTCGTCCTTTAAGGAACCTCCATGCATTTCTAATGTTACTGGTACAGGCATCATAGAACTCTCCACAGTATCAGTATTTCTCTGAGAATTATTAGCAATTTGAGCGAAGAAATCCGTGTTGGTTGGCATGGTACTGGAGCCCGAAACGTTTTCGGCATTTGGTGACAATTGATCATCAACCGAGTCTAGTGATTCAACTTCGACCGAAGCATCTGAGGCCTGACCACTTGTTATTTCTGATTAAAGAAATATGAAAAATTTAAATAACTTGAAAGATATACTAGCTTTATAAATTAGTAAGAGGAAGAAAAGGGATAGCTATGCTTGATAGATTAAAAAATAACAATATTCGGAACTAACAGAAGTCATGGACATGCCAGATGGCAGATGACAAGAGAGACAAGAGAGAGTGTCTAAATTCACGCCCGATACTATGGTAGGGTTCGTAGATACAGTATATCTTACCCTTTGCTTTCCTTTTCCTTCGGTTTGCAAACCAGTTGTACACATTCATAGGAGTTATTACTCTATTCTCTGTACATAAATCTTCTGTGGGAATCAATAACATTTAATTGATAATATTATAATAATAATAGTTTATTCATATAATATACATTTCTTTTTTTTATTAAACACGTATGGAAACATGGCTGCGCCTATAATAGTGCAGCTAGTATTCAGCGCAAAGTTGAGTCTTGATCTAACCGGATATCCATTTTATCCATTTGGGTGGAGAGAGGCAAATGTTAGTGTCTAAGTATACATGCAATACAGCGAGAGTTGGATTCGAACCATGATTTCACGATCAGTAATCCAACATCCAACACACTGTGCCACACATCCTCAATGTAAATTATGTATCAATTTGCTGATTTAAATTTACAACTTTCAGATTAACTAGGCCTAATCAAAGACTAGAGGCAAACATTTATTTCATCTGGCAACAAGGAAATTACATTGCTTGCACTGCACAAAATACAAATAATAATAAAAAAGATGTCAAAAGTACAAGACACAAAAGACACCAAAAATAAATTGCTTTTTAAAATTAGAATTAAATTGTCTTATACACTCGGGTAGGAAGGAGAGAAGATGGTGGTTGTGCAAGAGACTGGTCTCAAACGTCCGGTACAAATTATGCGCCTGTCTTCATGGTGCATTGGTTGCCTTTTGTCATTCAAAAGTGCAGTTGAAAAGTCAATTCAACAAACATGGTATTATTGAGATGGTGAAAATATAAGCAGCAGCAAAATAAAGTCTATTTTTATATCACTTACTTACCTACACTATTACTTAAAGAGTTGAGTGTGTCTGCCATGGTGCGCACTTCATTCATGCTTGGGTAAGCATTCTCTTTGCGATAGGTTTCCAGAACTTGGAGTTCCTTTTCAGTCCAGTGGAGCCGGTCACGTCGACCAAACACCGGTCTTGCTGTTTGACCTATCGATATATGAAGTGACAAAATGTTATTGTTAATATAACATTAAGTTCTCCATCATAATATAAAGAGTGAAATATTTCATTTCTTCTAAAGGAAAAATTGGTAAAAATCAAGTAGTGGAATTATACTCTCTGATATTACTTTTACTCCGATACAGCATTGTGTCTGAAAGCAAACAGAAATTAGGGGGTGGGGATATGCTCAAACATGGGATTTTACTGTACTCTGTAATATACGGAAATCTTTATATATATAATACACAGATGTATTATACAACTAAAGTAATGGGTATATTAGCACACAGTGCTAAACTAAATCCTTTGTATTATCACCGTGCGCTAGTACAACCAAAATGGGTATAGTAACGCACAGTGCTAAACTAAATCCTATTTATTATCACTGTGCGCTAGTACAACCAAATAGGTATAGTAGCGCACAGTGCTAAACTAAATCCTATGTATTATCACTGTGCGCTAGTACAACCAAATAGGTATAGTAGCGCACAGTGCTAAACTAAATCCTACTTATTATCACTGTGCGAATGTACGATCAAAATGGGCTAATCTTTATATATTAATACATAGATGTATTATACAACTAGAGGGCTAATCTGTGTACTATTATTACTAGTTACCTTCAACTCTGCTCTGTTGAGATTGAACATTTCCTCGGTTGGATAAGTGGTACCATGTATAGAGAAGCTTAACAGCAACCTTTGTGAGTCCCCTTCCTGTTAGCAGGTAGTGTGAGAGTATCCCCTTCTGTATGCCAAGCTCCTTAGACAGCCAGCTTTGTGATATATCATGGCTTAATATAAACATCTTGATATCTTCCCATAGCTTGTTTGGATCGTGGCTGGTAGAGTGAAAGAAAAGAAAATTAAATAATAAACTCAAATTCTTGGTCCTGTGTACATATAGTGCATGTTAAAGAATTTGGTACACTATTCGCAAAGAATAGGGGATTGTCTCCTGGTGTGCTAATCTGGTAGTCGCTACATACACTGCTGGCTGCCGTGGGTCCATGAAGGGCCTAATCCGAATTTTCTCAGTTTCCAGTTAAGCTTGAGGACAAATATTAATTATTATTACCTTTATATTTTAATTGCCTATCATTGTTTGTTTATAATGCATATTAACTTTGCATTCACACCTAAACCAGGGCATACTGCAGAAATGTGTACAAAAATGCATCCAGTATTTATTATGTTTTTATTTAGTATTTTGCAAGTGGACAGAATCCTCCCTTGAAAACTTTGTTTAGCACTACTATACTTTCGCAATTAAAAAACATTCACCAGTTGCGCAGTGGTGATAGTAATTGAGTATAAAGTGTTATGCCCAGTGATTTCAAATTTAGTGTGAAAGTACAGTAACAACAATTTTTTTTTAAATCACAGATTACTGTGTGTCGGATACCATAGCTATACAAGTACAGTTAACTCTCCCAATACCGGACACATTTGTGCTGGTCTAATATGTCTGGTTTTCTGGAAAGTCTGGTATTGGGAATGTGTTTCTAATGGTAAAAATGAATTTGGGACCCTTTGAACCTCAAGAAAAGTTTGGTTAGGGGAGAGTTTTCAGTTTTGTCCAGTCTTAGGAGAGTCCACTGTAATTACAACTTGCAACAAAACAAACCTTATGAGTCTATTAAATTCTGCCTCAGCTTCTACATCCATTGGCGTTTCTTGACTTGGCACACTGTTACTTACTACAAACATATTAGACGGCACTTGGTTTAAGTCAGAACTTCTTGACCCAGCATGCATATTTAGCACAGAACTTTGGTGTTGGCCTACGGAACTTGGTATTTGCACCGGACTTTGAGATGCAGAACTATGCAAGGAACTCTGGTGAGGGTAAGCGGAACTTGAAACAGATTGATTATCGTTGGTTCCTTGATAAACTCTTGGCGATGGCACTGTGTGGACATCCTTAATCTGGATACGTTTCTCTGGTGATGGTCCAAGATCGTTGTCCAGTTTCTCCATTGCAGTTATAGCTGCCACCATCTCTTCTTTCGTCATGCCAGTAGCACGTAGCCGTCGCAGAAGCTCATACTGCTCTATGGTGTAGCGTGGCTGTGACATCCTTGTTGCATTCGCTTGAAGTGGAGTGAAACCCTTGGATAAGAAAAAATTGAATACCTATAATGAAACTTTTGATTTTTACTTTAGGCAGTTACTGGTTTACTGGCATTTTCAATTATTTTGATGCTTGAAAGCATTATTGAGAATAAGTCTATATTACTGATACATAGACCGCATTGGTTTAGTGATATTAACAGTGAATGTCAATTATATAATGGGATGCTTCAAATATGGATCATCTAATGTCCTGGGATTTATTTGAGGATATAGTCTATCGGAACAGTCTACAGAGAAATTAGGTGCACGGTAGACCAAACATGGCGAACATGCATAGTTGACTATGTCATAGTTATTATTGTTATATCATTATTATTATTATTGTATCATTCATCATCATAGTCTATGATGATGAATGATACAACAATATTATAGTAGGCCTAGGCATCCGATATTCATTTACCATTTTTTTTTAATAATTAAAAGTAATCACAGTATTGATGCATTTAATTGTAATAATTAAATTAGACTACTTTATAAAATACTTTACCTGTGTTGCGTTGTTTGAAATTGTAGATTTCGTTCAGCTCAATCTCAAAGCTTAGGCCTAGGCTTACATAGAACTATCTGCCGATGAAAGGCGGGCAAACAACCCTACCGTTCACTGACACTACCCTCCCGTTTGTATAAGCTCTAGCCTAGCCTTTTTTTATATTATATAGGCCTAGCCTAGTTAGTCTAATCAAGTTTATAATACACGAAGTAGGTGCTATATTGTATTATATCCCATTGGAGAAGTTAGCCCCAACCTCGAATGTGTTTTAAAGGTATTTTAATTAATTAATGATGTACACACATCCATCGGTAATCTCGGCCTACGTCTATTTTGTTTGTTGTGAAAAAAAAAGTTCATGTTTTGGAGAGAACGCCCCCTTTGTTGAGGCCAACAAATGTAGCGCGTGCGGATGGATGTTTCGCGGAGGCAGCGCGATACGCATTTCCGGTATTGTGCGTAGTGTTTCACTTCCGTTACGCTAACGCGTTTCCGCTTAGCAACATATCTCTGCAATATTGTATACAGTTTTTTCACTTTATATAAGCGCATTATAAATGGATAATCAATAAGTCACACACTTACGATAATGTTAGACCAGCAGATTAATGTAGATTAATCAACGACTGCTGTGTTTTGAATTTTAAAATCATACTGGTAATGGTCTCAGCATTCATAATATTATGAACAATTTTGATTTATGAATAAATAAATTTTACGAGATGAGATATTTTAATATTTTGTCTTTTCTTTTTGGTGGTGGGATGGAGTGGGGGATGTAGATGAACCTTTAATAGAAGGTATTATTTTTTCTACCTTTAGTAGACGGTGTTATTTTTTCTACCTTTAAAAGACGGTTTTGTTTTGTTCTACCTTTAGTAGACGGTGTAATTTTTTCTACCTTTATTTAGTCGATGTAATTGTTTGTACCTTTAATAGACGGTTTTATTTTTTTCTACCTTTAATAATAGACGGTGTTATTTTTTGTACCTTTAATAGACGGTGTTATTTTTTTCTACCTTTAATAATAATAATAGACGGTGTTATTTTTTTCTACCTTTAGTAGACGGTGTTATTTTTTCCTACTATGTTCTTAACCTAAAAAATCATAGCAGTAAAGTGTATTAGGCCATATTTTAGTCACGTGATTACATACTACGATGATGTGTATACGTAAATCATATAAAGTTAGATGACAAACAATTCGCACAAACTTGTCAGGCATCTATGCGAAACTTGTTCAACTTGATGCCACTCGTTATAACTCAGCCTCAACTCTGCTCATATTTGGATGTTGGAGCAAATAATCAGAATTCAGGACTGCATAGTTGACATAGTTTAACTCGAGCTCTCACTTGAAAGAAAGTTTGGAAGGCATGCAGCGCGTTTCAATTACCCGTTTTATGGTAACAGTCCCGAATGAGTAATATATACGACGTAGCGTACGCCAAATTGATACATCGAATAATTGATACAGTTGTGCCTGGCTCATCGGAGTTGGCTTACTGTATATTATTATGTTTTATGGACTCTTTTTATTAAGCAAAATTATACCTTAGATGTTATATTTGATGAGCAACAATGTCCCACGTTGGACGAATAAAGTTAGGCCCTACTGTAATACTTTAGTAATAGTATCATTCGGCCCTATGTTATGTATGATACATCGAATAATTGATATATTTGTGCCTAGCTCCTCGGAGTAGGCTTATATGTATTATGTTATAGACTCTTTTTAATAAGCAAAATTATAATTATAGAATTTAATTTTTGACGAGCAACAGTGTCCCATGTTGGTCGAATAAAGTTAGTAGGTCTAGTATTATTAGAGTATTATTAGTATGCTTATGTTTGGAGTATAAGTAGGAAGCTTTAAGCTTAAGTTTTTTTGGGGTTTTTTTTTGTTGCTTTTACTGAAAATTATAACATTGTTTTATAAGGACGGCCCGGGGCCTGGCTATTATTCAAGACAAAATTGACAAAGGATTCATAGACAATCGTTCATCCAGCCATCATTATAATTATTAACCATCAGCTATATCGTCTTCTTTTTGTTTGTCTTATGTAGGTTCGACCCACTTTATTTCCTCATCAGTGAAAATGTTCATTTACAATGAATTGCACTTGATAATGTAATAGTATAATGCAAATACAACTGACATTATATAACCTTCAATAAAAGTTATAATAATTATCATTATTCTTTCCTAACTCTCCCAGTATTGCATTTTTAAATACAATAGTAAGAAAATTATTTTTAAAATAGCTCTATATCTTTTATAATTATGATCACATGGTATAGAGACGTGTTGCCAAAGTGCGATCCAGCGAGGCATGCAATTCAGACATTTCCTGCGAGCCATGATGACAAAACCAAATCATAAATACAAACAGCGGGAGCCACACATAAAAGCCTAATTTTAATGTTTGTATAATTCATAAAACAATTACAATTATGAAACAGTCGACGGTCATCTTAAAATATAAAGTGATCAATCAATCAATGAATATTATATTAACGTAAAAATGCATCGTTACGTCATAAATATGCATATTAACCTAGAAAATGTGTTAAAATGTAAAATTACGTCAAAATGCTAACCGGGGCTGAAATGAACCGTAATTTGTGCATTTTTGATGTGCTGGCAACAGGCTGCGGGTGGCAAAATGCATATGGCCCCATTAATACAAATAGATAGCGATTACTATTATAAAGATAGTGATTATGCATCATGACAATTGACTATGTAGAAATCGCAAAGATAATTTAACTATTTCCTAAATTAACTAGATGTATTGTCCCTTTGACTAATTCCAAAAAATATAAAAAAAAATATTTCGAAAAAAAGTGGGTCATTTTGAAGTATCATAATAGTTATTAACTTTCACCAAAAATTAGTCGAAAAAAAAATCATTTAACTGAAATACAGACGTTTTTATGTTCAAAAAATAACTTTGACTTCCAGTCAAAGTTTTCGATCAAAACATATCTCATAATGCAACGCGCAACTCTGTATGCATAATCATAAAACTTTCTCGCGATCTGTGTGAAAACACCTTCTCAACCATGACGAGTTGTAAACAATCCTAATTAGCATCATGCATAATGCATACTCGTGGTTTGAAATCTTTCGCTTGCGACGATTTTCAGACGAAATGTAATTAATTTACCTGTTAATTACGTAAACTTGTTGTTTTTGGCTCGAATTTTCGGCTTAAAGTGAATAATATTACTTTGATATGGCCAATTTAAATTTAGAATATTTTGACCTTCATTTTTTTGTGTTTCAAGGGACAATACATCTTAACTAGTATCTCAATATCTTTCAAAATAAAATAAAAACAAAATTTATTTCATTTACAAAAAAAAAAAATCCGCAGAGTTTCGAACTCAAGATTGCGCTTAGAGTATTAGCGGGAACCTAGCAGCTCTATTTTTTAAAATTGTCTTTGCTCAGCCTAAAGTATGGTGGTGTACTGAAGATTCTTATATATTTTCTTTCAAAATATATGTATCATTTCCGGGGATCTTGCAGCTCTATTTTAAACACAACAGTTTTGGTACAGGGCCATACGTTGTTATGCAAATCAGTCTGTGCAGGTGTAATGGGGAAGATGGTATGTCAACACGCCACACTGTTAAATTTTGATTTTGTTAATCGTTACATTAGAAGATTATTCTAATTATGTAAGTCGTAGGGCGTGACCCATGTTGCAGCTCCCCTATTTTAGTTTGCAATAATCTCGAAAAGAAGTCCACCCAACAGTAACTAAAAGATGAAGGAGCTTCTTTTCGAGGTTTGGGTGGTTACCATGCCAACACCTTTGGCCTCCATTTATTGAGTGTCAAAACCCAACTCTAACATGAACAAATGAATCACTAATTTCGACTTTAAGAAACCCATTTAATGCAATAAAATTGTACGCTTGCGATAACTCCGATTACACACTCAAATGTTGGTTTAGTCAGTCAGTGGTTAAAGTGTACGTGTGTATTTTTCTGCGTATGACGTAACAAATTAAAAGTTGGGTTTTTTTGTGTGCAAAGTGTCAACCTGTCTTGCCAAGACGGCAGATGTGTGCTAGAGTGTGTTCAATAGACCGTGTTACTATTTAGACAAAACAAACAAAAAGTGTCAACAAAACAATAGAATAACGTATAAGCCAAAGAATAATCGATTCTCACACCCTTATATTGCGTATTTCAATTTAATGAAAAAAAATAAAAAATTCAAGCTCATTACATTTTTAAATATATCAAATCACATTTTTCCCGTTTATTTTTTATATCAATTTTATATAGTTAATGTAACCCTTGACAATTGTAATAATATATAAATTCCGCAATATTCAGCATGTCTGTATATATACTGTATGTAGGTCATAAGTAAATGTTTTAATAATTGTAAATTTTATTTATTTATTTTTAAATATACTATGTCACTAAAAAAAAAAACATCACTTGCATGTGACAAGAAAAGATGGAGAACATGACCTTTGTTTTTAATTTTAATAATACAAGAGAATATACATATTATATGCATATATAGAGAACTTGTATATATTTCAATAATTTGTACATCAAATTGAAATAAAAGTGGGACGAACCCATAAAAGACAAAAACAAATTTTATATAGTGTTCTTTGTGGTTCCAAGTTTCGCTGGTAAACAAAGTTCCATACTTAATTGTTCTGCTCATGCGTAGTAACTTCTATTACACTATTATGGGATAGGCCTACTTTCCAAAAAGTTTGCACACTTCCACTTTGTGAAGGTCGCGAAACTTGTTGGTAGGAAGAACATATTTACTAGTAGAAAAGTTTGAAATAAAGTTACTTTTTTGAAATAATAAAGGTAAGAATTAACAACGAATGAAAAACATTATATATAGAGTTGACATATGACCTTTAATGGTACAATGACCTTGTTCTTAAGCACAGTGTTAGGCTGAAATTATTACGTACTCTCGTTGGATTCTCGTTAAGTTCGTAGAAGGGTAGAGAAAGAGTGTTCTTATCAGCTTCGCCGCGCCTCTACTCCTGGTCCACATGGTCGTAGGAACAATTTGCTAACAACGGTGTGTTATTATTGCTTCCTGGAGGCGGGAAACATTACTGATAACATACGAACTTTTATTATAGGTAATATATAAAGGCTTAAAACGTACGCCTCTTCATATTTAGTTGTTGTTTGAAGTTTCGAAATGAATTACACTGTTATAAAACACTTAGCAGGCTTGGGTCGTACCAATCAATAAGCCTAGCCTACTGTGCATTAGAGTAAGGGCTTAAAGATTACAATCGAACGAAATAAGCTGTTTTGCTCGACTTGCGTTTTAAAGTTTATACTTAATAATATGGGTTTGGTATTTCCTGTTTTTTTTAAATTTTACTTTATCAGATTTGTTTTGGTTATTTTTATAATGTGTATCCTGTATAAAACTAAATTTGTATGTATGGTATAATATTGTATACAAGTTGGTTCCCTCTATTTTTATCCAGACTTGACAAAGGTATCGCCTGTGACTGTGTGAAACTAAATCATACAATTTACAAGCAACAATTGCAGAGGGAGAAAAATTCACGGATATATTATGTAGGCACGATTTTTTGCTTCCATATAAGAAAAAAAAAATTGTTTAAAAAAAAAATTGGTACATCTATAAAAAAAACGTGGTAGAACAGCTTGTTAATTTTATTAGTAGTAATAGAATTAAAGATTATATCATTGTAAAATTATTTATAAATTTAATTTAAGAGTTTTATCTATCTTTCCCAAATTTATTTAAACATTTCAGAAGTTGATTTAACATTTTAAAATCTAGGATGATATATTTATTCCCACCACAAAATGATGAAAAGTATTTTTTTAAACCTCTTTTTTTTATAAAATCAGTTATTTTCTTATTATTGGTCAGAAATCATCTAAATGTTTAAATTATTATTTCTGGTTAAAGCCTGTTTTCCTGTTGACGTTATTTGACGCTATCGTCGTTGATCGTTAACAGTTCAACGACGATCGTTTGAAAACGATCAAGTTGAAATGATAACGATAGCGAGTACCTTTTCCTGTAAATTGTTAACATTTCAATGTTTACGTAGAAGATCGCCGATTATTGTTAACGATAGCGTCGATTAACATTGACAGGAAAAAAAAAACTAAACTAAGTTACACACTCACATATTGAGATGTGTGGTTGTAAACCTGATGTGAAAATTAAAAAGTTGATCATATGTAAATAGTTAAGACATTCCAACCCATGGTATTCAAAAACGAGATTTTGAAAGTGGGACATTCTGTTGAAAATGGGATGGGATATAAAGCCGTTGGTCCTGTGAACATACAGTATAGTGCACATTAAAGGACTTGTTACACTATTAAACAAAGAGTATGGGATTTTCTCCTGGTGTGCTGATCTGGTAGGCCCTACACTGCTGGATGCTGTGTGTCCATGGAGGGCCGTATGCAAATTTCCTCAGTTTCCAGTTAAGCTTGAGGACCAAAATAAATACATTTAACAATTAAATAGTCGCCACACAAGCCTCAGTGGGAAAGGATAGTAATAATTTAGCTCACCACCATGTACAGTACCATGAAATAGTCATTTGTCGTAAGGTCCAGGCCCTGATGGCTCAATTATGGGTGATATATCATAGCCAGTACACTGTAATAATGATGTAGAGTGCTGTTTAAATGTTAAAATTTATAGCCATTATATTATATATATATATTCGGTATCAACTCTTAATTTGGTTTTCAAAATATTGTATTTTATTTTTTTGTTTTGTCGTTGAACATTTTGAAAATGGCATATTTTTTGGGATTGAATAGAACTGTAGTAAGACAAAAAAGCTAGTAAATTTAGGGATTGAATGGAACATTCAGATGAGTTGAATGGGCAGTGGGACAAAACATCACAATTTGGAATCTAGGGAATTTGTTATTGTTTAATTCGTGGAAAGTCTTATGTTTGCCATGTCATTATTGCTCACTGTTTCTATGTAATACAGGATCTATTCTTGAAACTAACATTTACATGCTTTTTTTTTCTGTTTAGTCAGCATGATAATACATTAAGTAAAGTTTAAATTCCTGCCGTTGATTGTAGCTGGCCTACATTCAAATTTACTACAATTTATAGTACAAAATGCTTGTTGTACCACTAGGAACATAATGCTAAAAATAATTTAAAAGATAATTTTCGTTCAAATATAGTATGTGTGCGCTTTGTTAAATTTGATCTTTAAATAATTTATTTAAAAAAAACGCTTGTTTGCCTTTCAGTGACACATGGTAAAATGTCATCATTAAAAAAGCAGTCTCCGAAGCGGTCACTACGATCAAATGTGACAAGTCCACAAAGGAGGCGTGTTTTAACAAAAGTAAGTATTTATTGATATAAGTTTGCAGTACACCACGTATATTAGTTTTGTTGAGTTTTTCGACGTTTCGATGAATATGCTTTGATCGTCCTCAAGAGTGAAGAGTGAAACATTTTTAGCCATTTATTTAATTTTGCCTTATAAATTCTTCTGGCACAATATTTAAAGTAATTTACACTATTTTTACAGCCAATTGGTCGGTTTTTGGTCCTGGGAATTAGTCAATAAACTGTCCAGTCTCAATATAATATTTGGAATGCACTTTAATCATGCATGCATGCCATTCTCATGTGTTGGCAATTGAGTTTGAACGTAGTGAGCCCTCTTTTGTTGGATAGCTTATTTCTGGACAAACTATTAATTTACCATTTGTTGGAAGCATTATAATACTTATTAATCTATCTGCCATTTCTAAAGTTCTGTCTACACTATCAAACTAGTTTGACACAAAAGTGTGATGTGCTCAAATGTATTAGTGATATGCCCAAATATGGTAGTGATATGCCCAAATAAGTTGGTGATATGCCCAAATATGGTAGTGATATGACGTCATCGAGTCCATTATGGGCACATCACATTTTGTTGTCACATAAAGTTTGATAGCGTAGCCAGAGCTTTACTTTCAGTACTGTAACTATAACCAGGAAGATGTGAAATGAACATTTAATTTTTGTTGCATCTCCCTGCTATAACCTTTAAATTGAAAAAAAATATTTATGTAATGTCTCGTGATTTTTACATGTAAATTTTAAATTTAAAGGATTGAAGGAATTGTGTCAGAACTTTGTTTTTTCTGGCATTTAAAGAATATCATACAAATAAAAAGCAGAGTAAACAAAGTGTAAAACTAAAATAGATGCAGTAAAATAGTGAATCATACATAGACAATTAGTGGATTAGTTGAGTATAGAGTTCTGCAGTGTAACGTCACAACGGTAGATGGCGCTGCGTTCAATGCTATATGTTGATAAACACTATTGATTTGTGTTTCTATCAAATTATGTATCTTAGCTTGATTTTTTTAAACCTAAACTGTAGTTTATTATTATTATTAAAATGTTTAGTGATCTTATGAAATTTTAGTTTTGAATTAGTATTGAAAATTATTAAGTTTTAAAATGACTACTTCAATAAGCCTATTCCAAACCATTGGTGAACTAGGAGTCACTCAGACAGGTTGAACGCATTTTTTGGTTGGCTACCGTCCACACAGCGCCACTTACTGTCGTGACGTTAGCACCGCAGAACTCTATACAACAATTACTCTGTAAAGAATAATAAAGGATTTTTTTTGTATGCAGACTCCTACCTGTAGCCTCCAATGATGTTAATTGAAAAAGTGAAAGTTTAACTATCTGAATGAAACTGCAACTTAAATGTTGTTTGGTAAACACAAAGAGAAATAAACATTTGTATATGATCATAATATCCTGTTTTGTATATTTGCCACATCAATAAAAATGTTTGTGCTGATACTGACTACAGTAAAACAGTTTTTGACCAAATAGCAGGGCCGTAGCCACCAGTATGGTTGGTAAGGTTTCAACCTGACCACTATTTCACAGAGGCCTTCGACAACCCAGTGGCTTGAAAAACAGAGATTGTTCCCTTTTATTGCGAAAACCGGACCACTTTATTTCTCGTGGCCACTGCATAGTATACCTTAGTCCACAGAAGCCTCCGTAACATTTTGGTACTTTCGGTAGAAGATGTTTATTTTGTGGCTGTTTTGAACTATAATGTGTATCTATCGTTTATTGTACTTATATATAACTTTTGGTTTTTAGTTTAAATAAAAGTTTGTCTCTAGAACATGCAGGTAGTATGGTTCTAGGCCTTGTAATTTATGTAAAAACACCAGGCCTAGCATTGTTGGTACTTTATAGAATTGACCTGATAGTGTCCCAAATCATTCTTGGTATCATGTGGTATTGTTCCAATGTTATTTTGCACAGGTGTCGCTTCGTGGAATCTCCTTTGTTGTTATAGTTTCATTAGTACATCAATACTAAAGTTAGATTGTAAGCATAAGTGGACTGTTCCATTATGTTATAGGGGAGGTGAATTTAAATAATAGCATTCATTATGAGGAAGTTTAATAAAGTTTGAAACCGAGTAATCTTGTTCTACTTTGCTTACTGTTGCTGGTACTCTGTTTTATTATCTAAGTTTTTTGAATAATACCAGTAAGTTTCCTATATTCTTGAATATCATTTTGGTATATAGTTACTGATTGACAAACAATCGTGAGTATATTGCATGCATACAAATTTTATATTAATAATAGTTAATACTAGATTAAAGTTAGCGAATACATTTAGCGTTTTTCTTTCATTAAAAAAGACATGATAGTAAGCATGGTGTATTTTTTAAGTACTTCCAAGTACTTTTGTTTTCCTTATATAACCTCTAACTAGTCAACCTCACAAAGTTAGAACTCCCTTTTTGTTGCCAAAAACATCCATTTATGCAAACTTATTTTGCGTATTTGACGATTGTTAAACCTTTGTGCTCAGCAACAATCTGCTAATTACTTTTGTTTTATTAAAATGGTACTAAACGTTTAGTAACTACACACTCCATCCATGGTAAACTACTAAAGTCGCCATTCAATTGACTTGTAGTGTTGTTATAGAATGACTTTATCAAATTTCAGATTTAAACAAACACAACATTTATATGGTTAAAAATAAAATAGAAAGTAACTCCATCATGTGATTAATAATGCGACCATTAAACTCTTATTCAATCGTTATTCTGTACAATGGAAATAGTGTTTTGTTTTTAGACATTTAACTAAATATAGAGTCTCCACATAAATTTTCAATTGATAATTGATATGTTTCATTCAGGGACCACAGTGTATAAAAGTTTGTTTTTCGATGGCAAACATGACTATAAATACTTGTTTAGCTGTAATTGGCAATTTGGGGATATTTTGTGAAATTGTTCTTTATGAATATGTGTAAAAATAAGGTGTGTTACCAGGGTCACAGGAAAGGCTGTGGCAGGGTTGCATTAGGAACTTTAAAAGTTCACACCTAACAGAAAAGTTCCTATTATGAACAAAAGAGTTTAAATATTTATTTTTTATTTCAATATGTTTTACATTGCATATCAACAATTACAAAAGTTCCTTTTCAATGTGTTCGATACAGGAAGTTAGTTGTGTTAAACTCTTCTAAAAGTTTGTACAAAAACTTCCTTGTAAATTTCGCAAATTTGATATTTGTTAACCAACAGTTTATTGTCATTAAAACCTCTTTACAGTACCTATAATCAGTTTATTTTGATACATGTGAAATTAATTAAAAGTTTTATTTTATCAAGGCATGATCCTTTAGATATACGACTTGCTTCATCTTACTCTTCCTTCAAATTTCTGCTCAAGAACCATCTTCTTGTTTAGTTACTTCCTTTTTCCTATCTTTTCTTATGAGAGGGCCAATTTAATTTAATTTATTTATTTAATTTTTTATTCTAAATAGTTTGTGCTTTATTTTATCTTTATAAATTATATTTATTTAAATTTAATTTTTATATGTTATGTCCTGTCATGTATTTCTGTGAGGGTCCCTAATGATTAGCTTCGGCTGGATGGACCACCCTCGTAAAATATTGTTGAAATAAATAAATGATCGAGGAAGAGTCCATTTTCTTTAAAACATTTTTTTGTGGCTTCTAGATTTTGTTTATCTTGTCTTGGTTAATCATTAAAATAAAGTTCAAGCTGTTTTATTGTTTCCTGATTAAACGAAACAGTAACTAATTCTAAATTCTGTTAAAGATTTCTGTAGTGCTTAGTATTCATTGATAAAATGATTCCTCCAGATAAATTGCTTCCAAACAAAACATTCTATATCTTTAACTCTCTGCACATTGACATCGTCAGGTAAAATTATTTATTGATATGTATGGTATAACAGGAAAAAGATAAAAATTGAATTACGCCCTCAAACAGCACCGATGATGATAGCATACGATGATCACCAATGATTTGCAGACCACCGAGAGATGATCCCTTGTTGCAATTGTGGCACATCATAATAATAAAATAATATATTATATTTTAGTATCACACACCATTGAATCTGAATACAATCTGTTCATTGGTGTAAAATATTGAATTTTAGTACTTTACTGATAAAACTTTAATAAAATACAATAGAATACTTAGTTTTCTGTTAAAAATCACTTGGAAACCCCAAGTTGATAAAGTACAAACAAAAAAATCTTCATGAAAGGTGTTCCTGTTTAGATATTAAGCTGCAAAAAGAAAGTCTGTTTAATAACTTTATTTTCTTTCACATTCAATAACAATGTGTGATTGTAATTATGAGATCAGAAAAGGATAAGAATTAAAATACTTCAGTTTTAGTTCCTTTCTGTGCTTTGAATGTTTAAACTATGTAAATATTATTATTAGACTATTATACAGTATTCGCACTCCCTTTTCATGTTCTTCCCCTACCCACCTATGCGTATTGCTGTCGTAGCATATTGAAATATAATTTGTAGAAAAAAATAAACATATTGAAGAATCATTAATTTTATTTTTTATAGAATATTGAACCAAGTGAAGGCAGATCGCTCAGATTTGCAAGAAATTCACCCAAGAACTCGCCAAAGAATTCACCCAAAAACTCTCCTCGTAGGGAGTCACCGGTCCAGAAACCAAACCAGGACTCAGGTAATTACATATATTTTTCTTATTTCATTTTATATATTGTTGTAATTGTATGGGTAATTACTATAACATTGATATTCATTCATTTATTATTTTGATTACTCTTTGTCTTTACTTTATTATGTTTGTTATGATTTTTCCAATTACTGTACCACTTTGAAAATCAGTGCACTAGTACTGAAAGTGCCTGCAGAATAAAGAAAGAATAAATAAATAAATACAATACATACAGTATTCATGACGCCGGTTTATGGAAGTATTTGGTTTTGGTGTGTTTTATTTGCATCTCAAAATACATGACATGGGAAAATACATAATTACACAAATTCAAGTTAAAAAGTTAGTCTACTAAAAATATATCATACATAATTTCAATCATTTTTAAAATTTTTCTTCACTGTTATTCAAATTCTTTTTTGACAAATCTCTTTTAATTGCACTTAACTACAATTTAAAAATACAATTTAAAAAGTAAAATAAAAAATCAGACTTAAAGATGCAAGGAAAGCCCATGAAAGTCCTTGTTATAGGACTTATTTCCAATGGGGTCCTTAAGAAAATAAGAAAATTTAAACAGAAGACATACAAAATAATATAAACAGCAAACAGAACAAAAGATATTTTATATTGCTTCAATTATTATCATTATCATCATAATTATTATGTATGTAGTGCTTTGTCTTTTTATAAAATATATACTGAAATATGTAGCACACACAGCCAAAATATGGCTTCTAGATTTATTGTAGGCCCATGATAAAACATAATTATAGAGTTTTCTGAAGTAGGCCTACCGAGAAATGTTTATTTTATTTTTGGCTGGATCTTTCCAAAACTGTAAAATATAATGGTATATCTGATTTGGCTTGTTATACCAAACTTCAAAACATTCTGTTTGCTGCCATCTATGTTTGTATTGTATTGATATTCCAGGTTCGTTAATTTAGTTGTTGGCCACAATTACTTTGTATCCTGGTTGTAGTATGCAAAGTAAATAGGGTTTGTATAATAATGGAAGGCAACTCTTGTTTTATTTTAATGAATCGGCCAAATAAAATTATTCACCGCTTATAAAATTACAATACAATGGTTTTAAGTTTTAACATGTATTTTATCTCTATATTAATTTTCATTCATATCCAACAGTGAGATTTAACCACTTCGTACAGAATGGATTAAAAATATTAAACACAAATATTCTTTTCTTTGAGAGTTTGTTGTTTGAATGTGTTTGAAAAAGTAGGGCACTATTTACTGAGTAGAGTAGTGAATAACTATTTTGTCCAATGCGCTCAACGCTCGAAAATTGTAAAAATATACTTGATCATGCAATGCCACTTCAACCAATCACTAGACAGAAATGTTTGTGCTTGTTGTGTTTTTTTACTTTACTAAAATATATATACGTATTTCAATTTAAAATTGTATTCTTTTATATTTTTTTAAACCCTTAGATGTTCATAATATATTATTGCATATTAATTTTTCTTGAAACTGCAGTTTTAGTAACCTCACCTATTTCTGTTTTGGCCATGAAATTAGTAGTGTGTATAAGTTCAAGGCTTTTGTATCTTATGTTATCAAGGTTTAAATAAGATCAAACAATATTAACTTTTTTTAATATCAGCTGGTGGATGGTTTTCATAATTAAAAAGAAATGCATGTTTGGTTTGACCTCATGTTGAAAGTAACACACTGCAAGTATTTGACCAATCACTGCACAATGGATGGTCATCCCAACTGTCCACTCAATTGCGTTGCCCGTCCTGGCATTGCATCCAAGTGGGAACCAAGCTTTAGGGAGCTAAAATAAAATATAATTTAAATAAAATAGTTGCAGATAGGAAATACAGTATGGACAAGATTCATTCAGCATTCGTTATCAGATATCTGTTCTCTCTACACTATCAAACTAGTTTGACAAAAAGTGCCCAAATATGGTAGTGATATGACCAAACATAGTAGTGATATGACATCATCATGTCCATATTTAGGCACATCATTTTTTTGTCACATAAAGTTTGATAGTGTAGACAGAGCATAATGATCAAGGTATTTTGAAGACCTTATTTGAAGATAAAACAGAAAAAAAAATCCTTTTTCTTATGATTCATGTTTTTAAAAATGAAATGAGCCTGCAGGTGGTATTGCTAGCTTGATCTAGTAAATTATCTAACAGGGTTTTTTAATAAATTTAAAATAAAATAGAATCAAATGTTTAAACAAAAGTTTGAAAGCTTTGCTTAAGCTCTGTCTACACTATTAAACTTTATGTGACAGAAAAACGTAATGTGCCCATATAATGTGCCCATATATGGACACGATGATCATATCACTACCATATTTGGGTATGATCACTACCATATTTGGGCACATCACTTTTTTTTTGTCAAACTAGTAGTAGTTTTTAGAGAAATAGAAATTTCTTCACTAAATTCAAGTTGAATATTTTTTACCATGAAGGTAAAATTAATTTTAATGTAGTTATAATAAAATAAGAAAAAAAATAATAAATATATTTTCAATGAAATAAAAGTTTTTTTTCTTCTTGATATGTTATCAAGAATCCAATTAGTTACTTGATTAAATGTATTGAGTGCTCTCTTACTAATGATAGTTTGACACGTACAGTCACAAAATGAATGTCATTGCAGCTATTCAGTATCCTTATAGTGATGTTTACGAAACTTGAATGAATCCCCGGTTAACTCAGTAATTTAATAATCATTCCTTAACAAGTTTGTAAAGGCTGTCCAGTTGGATTTAGCAGCATGTTCTAGGTTTTAATTTTTGTAAAAGTTTAATCAAATTAAACTGAAAAAAGCCCCCAATGTTTTACCTACCTATCAAGCCATACCTGATTTAATAATTAAGAATAAACTATGCTCACCATATTCCAAGTCAAAATCAACAGTATTGTAAATTATCAAACCATTGGATGTGACATGATTGGAAGAATATACCAACGTCGTCAATGTAGTGATGTAACTTTTTTTGTGGTTATCACATAATTAAAGTAAACTCTAGTCATATTTAAATAAAGATACCAGAATGCATTGATATGATCTGAAGGGAGGGTGAAAAAAAAATGTTACCTCGATGTAACATTATTTTTTTGTCAATAAGACGCCAAATTTCCTGGTAATTTCATTTGTGTATTATATTTCAATTTGTGTTATTTCAAATTATATAACACCTAAATAGATTCCTGTCGATTATGGGTCACATGATATATTAAATTAATTGTACCATTCCACTCATAAACATTCATTATTTATACAGTATACTATTTGAAGTAATTTCTCAACAAATAAAATAAATCATTATCAATATTTACTATTTTCTAGTAATAATTTTGTTCCATGAGAGTATAAGGATAATTCAATTCACAATTCAAGGCTCTTTGAAAGTAATGAAATTGATTGTAAATAATATATATTTAATATCTTTTTACCTAAAAAGTAGAATGACTAAAATGTAGCATTTTTTTTAAAAATCAAGTTGGCCGTCTTGAGTAGTGCAATACTTCAGGCACAGTGATGCACTTTTTTTACCTTTAATTAACAATTTTTAGGCAGGAGAATAAGTTTTTTTCAAACAGAAATGGGTTTCAATAAACTTATCGGCAAGAACTGTTCTTAAACCTTCTAAAAGTTTCCTGTTTTAAATTGTTCCTCTTTAAGTGATCAATAAATTTGTCATAATCATATAAAACAAACGCAGTATTCTCAACTTTAAGCTCTGTCTGCACTTGTGTGATGTGATGTGCCCATACTGTATATGGACATGATGATGTCATACCACTCTCATATTTGGGTATATCACTACCATATTTGGGCACAACACACTTAAACTAGTTTGATAGTGTAGAGCTTTAGATGTAACAACTTGGTACTGTAGTTAAATTTCTTGCGAATCTTCAATGATAAAAACAAAATGATACAATGTAACCAACAATTAGCATAAGAGCAATTTTAGTTTTTTTCTGGTTCTTATAAAAACAAGTGTATACAAAACGAATATTGATTTGTTAGTACGCTACGCATGATATCTTAAGCCTCTCTGAATTGTAAAACATTTGAGATCAATCGGGCAAATGGACTTGTAAATTTGAGGATATACATTTGCGAATGCAAACTCCATCAAAGTCTGTCCTTCTTGGCATACATTTACTAGTTAATTTCTACAAATTGTAAATCGGCCTTGAAGTCTTTCTATTTTAATAATTTCTACTTTATGAGCAGGATAGATGTGGAAGTAGGTGGAGTCGGTAAAATAATGTCTGTATTCACAATTTGACGAGGTTTTATTGTCAAAGTGATTTGCATGATAATACAATTATTCAGACAATGGTAGAAATACTCATCACAAACAATTATACCTTTGTACTATGTACATTTAATGATGCTTTAATCGGTTTTCATTGGAAAAAATTATAATATTTTAATCATAAAAGTTACTTTTTTAATATTCACTTTTTATTGAAAGTAGTTATGATGTAGTGAAAATATTATATGAAATTAAACATTAAAATTAATATTATTTCATGGCATTATCAAATAATAATTTATTGTCGAAAATGGGATTTTATTTAGAAATTAAATATAAAACAAATAAATGTATTCTTAACACATGTAACTAATGTATAATCAAAGCACCGTACAACAGTTGTTATATTATTTGATATGAAATATGACATCACAATGGCAGGTATTTAGAAAAAGTTATGTATTTTTTATATATATACTGGTCCATATATAGTTTGTTAAAGTTTTAAATAATTCTGTCTATAGAATATCTTTCATATTTTATGTTTTTAAAATTAAAAGTTTATACAAATCAATTAAACATGACTGGCACTTGTCATACATATTCCTGTTGGTATCTTTTAATATACAATGTTTGTTTTATTTTTGTAAAAAAAAAGTTTGATAAATCAATCAAATTCACTTTTTACCATATTTTTATACATGTTATTAGCATAAAAACATCTGATTTGTATGTTAATACCACATTTTCAGTAGCTATAAAGTAAGTTTCTAAAAGTATAAAGTTACCACCCCTCTACCAAAAATGGAATCAACTACACTTAGTTATTACTAAGTTATTATGTCCATAATTCTTTCTGTGCTGTAGGGGTTTTATACAGCAGATGGATCATACTATTAATGTTTGTTCTTTGTTGAGAGGGAGTAACAATATTAAAACAAGTGGAAGTTGAATAGTAAGCCTTTCAACAGGATAATATAGGAGATTAGATAATTTATTAGTAGTGGTAGCAGTGGAGTAGTTGACTCCACAAAGAATTTGAATCGACGAGGTGAGTAAAAACAGTTTGATTCTGGTATTGATTGTCACTGGATTGATTAAACTTTGCAATTACTATGCAAAGTAGGTGTGTTTACTATGCAGTACGTAATACCAAAGTACCTGCACTATTCCATCACCAGTTTGTTGTTTTCGCTTGTTACTGAATTAGAAAGTTCTAAATTGTAGGCAATTTATCTTGGTGAAAGGTTTTCTGACAAACTTGAATTCAACATAATATAATAATTGTAAGTTGTGAATATTAATAATGGATTATTTAGCAGGTGGTTTAGGGGCTGAATACAGTAGCTAAGGAAGTTGGTTAGTCAAGGTTATATTCGGTGTTAGGATGTGAATTTTTAAAACTTTAAGCATAAATATCGTGAATATTTTTTAGCCCAACAGTAAAAAATTGTGTTGGTTACATGGATGAGTGGTTAGCAATAATAGAGTAGAGTTTTTGCTTGATTAATTAAGCTGTGAAAATAAGCTGTGTCGAAGCGTACACATGCACGCAAACACACTTACTCCTCCTTGTGAAAGTAAAGTTCACTAATTTTTCTCAATATGGCCGAAGAGTTAATAGCGGTGGAGCTGCATTAGTTAACGAAGGAGTACACGACGACATTTAGCAGTGTCTGTAACGTAAATACTAGTCATTATCATATTCAGCGGTAACAGCCAGCAATGTGATTGTGTTTGGCTCATGATGTGTAGCTTCTTGCAGTGTTTAAACCTCCTGTAGAGTAGGGTACTTAAGTTAGTTGTGTTGTGTGTGAAATCTTTAGCCGTGGAAATTGAATTTTTAAAACTCATTAGCATATTAATTAGTAAATGCCTGGTTTGCGGTTAATATGGAGATTGTATGTTTCGTCAATATTGGTCTGATACTGGCACTTTATATCTGTTTTGTTTTCTAGTTCAACATTAACTAAGTAGTTTATTTTTGTCCATGGTATTATAGTTAAAGATATTAGTAAAAGAATTAGTTTCTTTTTGTAAAAATGATTTTGCACATCAATCAATCACCAATTTTTAATCTATATTTAATTTATTTTCTCTATAGGTTTTTATTTTATTATATTATTTCTACCATATTTTTTTAAAATTTTTTTATATATCGCTTTATAATTCAGTAACTTTATTAAAATGAATCTGCTAGAATTGCCAAGCATGCCTTCTGGATTAACAAAAAAAAAAATATGCGATTGCGAGTATTTTTAGGTGTCAACAAGTAATGGGTGGATTATGTAGAAAGAATAAAGTTGTGTAAAGTGTGATGTGTTGTGCCCAAATATGGTAGTGATATGCTCAAATATGGTAGTGATATGACATCATCATGTCCATATATGGGCATCACATTTTTTTTGTCACATAAAGTTTGATAGTGTAGACAGAGCTTAAAAGACAAAGATGCTTTAAAGTAGGTGTAATACTTTGAATATTGTTAAAAAAAAACTTATTTAAAGAATGATTTTTTTTTCTTCAAGGTCAATAAAATAACCATTATTTTATATTGCAGCTGAAGTTGGCAATTTGATAACTGGTTTGGCAAAAAAAAACTATTATTTTATAAACACCATAATATGACTATTTAAATTAGCAGTTTTCTCTATTTGATTAATAATACAATACCAACTTTCTTTTTTAATAAACATTGTTTGATTGAACGTGGCTCATAATTAATAAAATATTCACTTTATACTTATTATAATAAAACAGCTGGTTTGACTTGGTATTTTCAGTTCTTTTGGTAATAAAAATAAATAATAATTATGCAGAAATAGTGAATATAACTGCATGACATTTAATATAAGAAATTCCATATTGATAGACTGAACAAATTATGTATTATTTTAATGCTATATATATAGCCACCACCAAATCCAGAGAAATGTTTGTTGTTGTCTAATTTAAAATTTATATTTATGTAGGTGTGGCACGTGGTGTATACATTATATTTATCAGTTATTTTTTAAAAATTCTTTTCTGAGTTGTATACTGGGGCCTCAACCTTTAACTGAGAGTGTCAAAAAGGAATAAAATAAAACCTTAACATTTATTACAAAATTGCGATATTATCAGTTGATATTTGTATTAATTTGATTTTTTACTCATTTAAGCTTTTTTTACTATTATATTTTACTATTTTTTCACAATTTATTTCCTTCATATAATTAAAGTATCAACATACAGTAGTTAATTGTTCCATATATGGATAACTTTAATTTTAGCTGGATGTTTTAAAACTCTATTGGTAATCATGGTAACGTGCTTACCAAAGCGTGTTATTCTAATGACTCATTAGTTTTAAGTAGATGCGAGAAAGATGTACAAAGTATTACATCGTCTCCCTTGATATTCAAAACTTAATTAACAAATTGAAATAAAGTCTTGTTAGAGTAGTTTGGTAAATAGCATTACAACAATCAACTCTTGTGGGCGTTGCCGAGTTTAATATTTCGCAATTTCGATTCCGGACTGCTTGGAAGATAGTTTTGAGTATTTGAGAAAGTGAAAACAATTAAATTTACAGTACTTTTATAACGATAATAGATTTTTTAGATAAATAAATCTAAAAATATGTTTTTCAAATTGTTTATTACTGTGTCTTCTTTTGACTTTACTTTCTGAGATGGCCGTGTTGTAATCCTAAGCGGTTTTACTGGGCAAACCGGACCGTTAAATACCGTGATACTCGTTAAGTCTTCCAGTTTGGAAAAGTCACCGGAAGGGTTCGTACTAGAGTTTATATGATAAAAATTAATCATTAAATGTATTATTATTCTTCTAAAAAGTTTAAAGCGATTACAGCTTCTCTTTGCTGTTTTACCATTGAAAAATCAGTAAAGTTTTTCCTAGTCAAATATTTAAATTTAATTAAAAAGAGAACTATTCTAACAAACATTATATTTGAAAACATAATTCATTGGAACAGAACACCAAACAATTTACAAAATAAGTTTGTAAAGATGTTTCACATTAGTTGCTTCACTTGCTTTGTCATATTAAAGCAAATACAAAAATATTGATTAATCGTAGTGTAAATGGCAACAAGGTAAATATGGTTTCCAATAATGCTGGGCCTATAGTTAATCTGTACAGTATATAGTTGTAAATACTACCTCTTTGTTTGTAGAGTTTAATAATAGCACTGTACAGTATTCATCTTTTTCAAACCTGATGGTATACTTTATTTCAGTAATAGAATATATTTTATATTTATAATGAAGTTTTTAATAATAATTTTGTTTACATTAATATCTATTGTGCTTAGTACTTCTTGATTGCCCCACCTATGTGTATTGTTAAGGTTTTAATAGTATAGTCAATTTTCCCGAAACTATTTCCACGACCATAACTTCTTTCTTAAGTTGGAAATAATCGCAGAATTTACTTTTAATATTCTATATTCTGAAAACCAGACATCTGTTTCGGTGAAGTTTAATTTTGGCGGTTATTGTGTATAAGTTAATGGTTTATTCCGTTTTTAGTATATTTTCTTTGAAGAATGCAAATTTCAAACCCACAGTCTATACAATATCCCTGGCAGGTGTTTAGATACTTCTATACATTTTATATTCATAGACAAATATTGATTGGTTTATAGAAAAAGAATTGCAACGCACGCACCATTTTTGTCATGTCAAAAGTTAAGCAATTCAATAATGAAGTTGCAGGAATGTTAACTTTATAAAAATATATTTATTAAATGTTAATTTAATATGCTATAGAAAAGCTAATCCATATAAATAAAATTCTATTCCGTATGAAGCATAGAGAAGATGGGTATGCAAATATGTTTACATGAAATAAAAATTAATTAATTAAAAAAGAGAAAATGAATATAATAGAAGATAACAATAGACACTGATAGTGTAGTGTACTAAGCCTATTTTATTTAGTCTGTATATTTATGTATATGAAAATAAATGTGGGACACCCCAAACCAAAGTGAAGAAAAAAAAACTTTGTTCCTTTTGTTTGTTTTATTAAATTTGTTGAATTTTTTTGTGATTCTATAAATATAAAAATAATGGTAGATTTAACTTATAAAATATTAGAATCAAATTATATAACAGTATTATCCTAATATCTACTTATTTTTAATCATTTAAATTAATTTCTTATTTACCAAAATTGCATCCTCCTTTTAATTTATTTTGTAATAAATTACTTGCGATATACGTAGTAGTAATAATACATATAGAATAATTTAATCAATAATTTTAATAATTATATACTGTAGATTGTTATTAATATATAGAAAGATGACGCATAGTCTCAGTTAGTTTCTTCTAAAACTCTTAATTCTTATCGTGCAATACTTATTCATCGATTCTCGATCTTTTCCTAAATTCTACTACAACAAGCGCTATAAATCACTGGAGCGTAACATGACTCTAGGTTGCCTAGGAAACCTACTTTAATTAGATGAAGTTTGCAAAGGAATAGTAATTGAATGACTGCTTCAGAGATGTTTTGTCTTGTTTCGTCCGCCAAGTATTGACTTCGACTTTATTGGTAGCCATTTTTAGTAGCGCATAAATAGTGTTCATAGTCTATGCTATCAATATTCCGCAGTTACTTACAGTGTAAGAAATGTTGAACATTTTCTATGCTCTTTCTTAGAATAGTTGTTATTTAGTAACTGACTTATTTTGGATTGGTTGTAAAGTTCCATCGAGATAAATTTAATATTGTTAAATAATATTTTTTAACATAAATATAACGATACACCAACCTTGTGATCATACTCTATATTTTGTGCGTATGAATTGTACTAAAAGTTTAAACTACTATTACTGCATAGGGGCTAAAGATATATTGGATGTGAAAAATAGGATGAAGTTTTATATACCCAAATTTTCTATAAAGTTTACTCGAAAAATGGATACATTATTTGGGAAATAAATGTATAGTGCACAAACATATTTGTTTAATAATAATAAATAATTTAAAATGTGAAATAAAAAACGTCTATATTGTTTGTATTTTCAGAAGACTTTGGTAGATCGACAGAATCTCCCGGCCGTATGAGGACCCGACAAGGAGATAAAGATGTTGCAAATCTCCCTAATCGGGAACAGGACGTAGATGTACCCAAAGTAAGTCTCCCTCTCCAGTCACATTGTCTATTTGATTATGAATTTTTTTATACGGTGGAAAAATAAAGTAGTTAATCAAGTGGGTTGCTTGGTGAAAGTATAAAGCTCTGTCTACACTATCAAACTAGTTTGACAAAAAAAGTGTGATGTGCCCAAATATAGTAGCGATATGCCCAAATATGGTAATGATATGACATCATGATGTCCATATATGGGCACATCAAAATTGTTTTGTCACATAAAGTTTGATAGTGTAGACAGAGCTTTAGGGGTGTGTTTTATCTCTGTATAAGTTAAATGATATTTTCAAAAGTTACATCTTAATAACACTGAGTAGATATACAAGTACAGAGTCTGCAATATTCATCATGCATTCAACGGTTACAAAAGTTGCACGATTGAATAAAAGATTAACATGTGTGAACTTAAAAATGTACTACTGTATTTATTTAGCAGATACAAAGAAATACTAGTGTACAGTTTTACAAAACAAAGTATGAGAATAAACAGATGGTATGGTTCACACAAAGTAAATAAACTTTGTAAACATTGAAATGTTTGAATAATGTAGGTCATAAGTCATAAAAATAACAACAATTTGAGGGATAACAATCTTTTTAATCAAATGTTGTTCTCTCCCCAAGTTTAGCTGATATGTTTTGTCTGTTTTAGCTTTACAATGTTATTTAGATATTGTACGCTAACCATAGCAACAATACTATAAATTTCTAACAATAAAGTGGTTTCCTTAGAAATTGTTTATTCTTCTTTATAATCAATTTGTTTAATTTGCATATTGTATTTAAATTATTCAACAAATTGATTTATATAATAAAAATTGGAATATTGTATTTATTTGAAGTGTGAAGATCCAAGTCTAGTTGTATGGGTTATTATTATGGGGTACAAATGCTGATAATATTTTATAATACATAAACCATTTAAATTGTGCCTTATTAACAAATTTTAAGGCGCCTTTAATACTAAATGTTTATGTTAAGCAACGTTATGAAAAAAGTGTGATTTTAGGAGTTTTTTTAACTTAGTGATATCTGATGCTGTGGAATCCTTTTACATATATGGGGGCCAGAAATTGTAGAATTTATTGTAGAAATAAACTAACTTCTACAAGCTTTAAAATCATTAATTTTTTTCCTTTTTGTAAATGAGTTCTAGTTGAATTTTAAATTTGATTTTTAACATGTCTGTTGCGTATAAGTAATTTATAAACATTTTAGACTTGATGAATAATAGTCAAAGTGATGCATAAAGCTATCACTGGCTTAATGAAGTTAGCACAAAATATAATTATCTATACTTTAGCCAAAGTCATTAAGAAACAACTTAAAGGATATTATTATTCACATGAGCTCAACGACTAATGGTTTTACAGCACAGATTAACACTGCTGTTTTAATCCTCATAATTTAGAATTTGTGATTAATAGTTGACTTCTAGCATACTAATGTTTTTATGATTTACAGTCAACTTTTCCAATACCGGACTGAAAACCAAAAACTCTCCCAATACCAGGCTCTCTGAAAACCGGAAACTCTACCAATACCGGACTCTCTGAAAACCAGAAACTCTCCCAATACCAGACTCTCTGAAAACCAAAAACTCTCTCAATACCGGACTCTCTGAAAACCAAAAACTCTCCCAATATCCGAGACATGATAACCGGATATATTAGGCCAGCCCAAAGGTGTCTGGTATTGGGAGAGTTGAGTGTATATACTTTGAATATAATACACATTTGTGTTTTTAAATTTAATCTGTACATTTAATTTGTTCATTTAATTTCTTTTTGATTTGTTGTTTTAAGTTTTTATTTACTCATTCTTTATGGATGCATCATTTGACACGAGTGCCGCTGATATAGAGGTTTTGTTTTAAAATTTATTATTATACCTGAAAAAGTTGCTGTACAATAATAAAGTAAAAAGCAGAAAAATTATTTTTATTTATAAGAAGATTAAATAATAATTATACAAATGTTCACCAGATGCATTGAAGTCTAAATGCACTGTTACAGAAAAAAATCAGAAAAAAAAATTGAAAGAAATAGTTAAAAGATTTTGTTGTTGTGTATTGATTGTTTCCTTTCAGAATTCACAATCAACATAAAAGGTTATATTTAATTTTTCAAATGCAAGAAGTGAGAATTTTATTGTATTCATATCAAGGTGAAAATATTCTGGATCAATAATTTAGCATTAGGTTTTAACGGTGATTTATAAAAGTGATGCCAAGTCTTTTGTTGATACTTTGTTGTTCAATTTAAATTACCAAATCTATTTAGACTCTACCATTCATACAATAGGGAAGATAATAAATAATTCCACTTAAAAATATATCTCATTTAACCTTTGCTTTGTTTAATAATTAAATATTAATTTATCCTTAAATATATTGATTATTATGATAAAGTTTCAATGTGCTTAATAATAACAATAACATTGCAAGAAAATTAGGAAAATACCAGTTTTTATACATTTCAATATGGTTTAATTGAAATTTATTTTAATAAAAAATAATAATGAACAAGCCAAAATGAGCATGTGCAAATATATGTTGATATTCATTCATAAATTTAATTATTAAAAATGCATTTTTAATGAATTCTAACTTTAAAAATATTACTATTATTATAGCTATATATTGAGCTATGGAGAATTTTTTTTTTTCCAAAATAAAAGATGAATGAATGAATGATAGACTGTACTATATTTGATTTGTATTACAATAAATAAAATTAGATAAATCTTTAGTTCTGCTGTGAAATATGGATTCAAAGTTTGTATATAGTTTTCTAGCAAGCCAGTATGCAGAATGTAGTAAAGTATGCCAGAGAAAGTAATTTTAAAATTGTAATATTGTTGAATTTGTTATGTGAGATTATAAGATTTACCAACAAACTTGATTTGATTGATTTTAAAATAAGAAATGAAACACGAGAATATTATATGAAATGTTTGTGAAATGAAATACTGTTCTTAAGCACCATTATAGTTTGCACTTAAAATTAAGTCATTTTATTATAAAATATATAACATCAAATGTGTGTGTTTACATAAATTTTATACTTAACATTAAAATAAGTTGTTTAATTTATAAAATATCAATTTTTTAATGATTATACAGCTTATGCGATTGGTCTGTTTTTAGGAGATCTAGCCCCATAATGTTTCTATACGAGCAGTAATAGATTTCCAGTTGATCAATTACGTGTGTAGCCAAAATCTGGTTTTAAAGTATTAATAATTTTTGGAAAAAAGCAAAATCTATTATATTACAGTTGTATGGCTTGATTTTCAATATGGTTCAAATCTTTTCTACAAAGTTTCAAAGAAAACAAGTTCACTTTGTATTTATTGTGATACCTAGTGTGATTTCTAGTCACTTCCTATACCATATTGCATACTATTAATTATACCCTTAGTTTAATATACTCCACACAATACAGACATCAATCAACTTAAACCTAACCATTGTTAGTTATTATGTGAAAAGGGAATACTTATATCTGATTGGCTCACTAATTAAGGTACATTGTTAGTTGTGAGCCTGATAGGTAATGGACACAAGTGGGTAAATAAACTTATTCAGAAAGCTGTTCAGTGATTGGCCAATCCATGTTGTTAAAAATACTGCAGCGTTAGTTGGGAATCAATAGCTTGTTTTCACAAGTAATGGAATAAACCTATTCATAAATGGAACATTCTGATTGGTCGTTGAGATCTGAGGCAGAGAGGACTTTGTACTCTTCAATATTACAATATTATCTATATCTCAGGGATACAGTACTTTATATTGAACACTGTTTTATACCTTTCTGTTCGCACATGTTTGTTTCCAGATGTGCATATAAGGATTTATTAATATCAACTCTATACATTTTAACTTAGGATTAATTTTGGATAATACTAAATACCGCAATGACAGTTGCTAGCGTTCACGCTAGGGTAAGTTTTCTTCGCGTGTAAGTTATTAAATAAAAAAAGTTTATGCATAAATTATTTGTTATAATTATAAATAAATATGACCTACAGTTTATTACTATTTATATTAAGTTGTAATATAAATTTATATATTATTGATTTTTATTTAATATTTTGTATCAAAACAGTATTTGTAAATAAACCTTTAAATAAATGAACTTTGAAATTTATAAAAAAAAAGAAGATAAAAGAAGATAAAAGCACTTTTTTTTATGTTGTGAAACATCTGTATCTTTAAATACATTATATGTGTATAAATTCACTTTTTTACATGGTAGGTTGATAATTATTTCAGAAGCTAAACATTGGAGACAACATAATAATACCAGCAAAACTTGCAATTATATTAATACTGTGTTCAATTTTCTTCCTCAAGATTTTAATATTTAGTTTGAGTACACAAAATATAAATGGAGTTATAACTTTTTAAAACTAATGTATTCAATTTTCTTTTTGAAGATTGTTGTAGACGCAACATTTTACACAGATAAAAAAAATGTACTACTAAAAATGGAGTTAAAACTTTGTTAAAGAAATGTATTCTATTTTCTTTTTGAAGATTTTTGTATACTCAATATTTTACACAGATAAAAAAAAAGTACTAAAAATGGAGTCATAACTTTTTTCACACTCCGTTTATAACTTTCATAAAGCTAGTATCGATTGTCTTTGTATTCACTTCCCATACAAGTTGTAGAGGTGCTTTCACTTGTTCCCATACAAGTTGTAGAGTTTCCAAGCCTCAATTACACGCTGACTGGCTCTTTTCAAATTCTAATCGTTTCATTCTTTGTTTTATTTTAAATTCTTTGTTAAACATTGATGTTTATATCCAGTATGGATTTTTCTATATCATCTTTTGTAACTGTTGAACAGTTGTTGTTAGTTGTTACGGATTTACAAACAAAACTTCTACTTTTATTCTGTTTCAAAATTGTAATATATGCAAAGTATTAACATGCACAGCCAAGTTTTCAATTGATGTTAGTTTCTTTGTAGTTACTTTCTACTGTATGTCTTTGTCTGGTAACTTGCCAATATTTTCAAAGTTTCATCATTCTTAATTTTGTTAATACAGTCAACTTTCAAAATATCAGACTTCCTGAAATAAAAATGAATTCTCTCAACAAATCAAGAAACAATACAATTAAAAAATTCATGTTATTTTATTGCTGCTGGAAAAACAAATCATGGAGTTGAAATTCCATTCAAGATTGCTAGTTTAGACATTTATTTATATTGTTTTGATTTAAATGTAATACATTTATTAGAGAAATATGGCACTATGAGAAGTAATAATGAATAAAGCTCTGTCTACACTACTAAAGTGTATGTGACAAAAAAGTGTGATGTGCCCAAATATGGTAGTGATATGACATCATCATGTCCATATATGGGCACATCACATTGTTTGTCACATAACGTGTAGACAGAGAACTTTTCTATTAATTTTGTCCATGTAGACAAGATCTCTCAGATTGGACTGCTAAATAAATAACTTCATGATAACTTTTGTTTGCATAGCATAATGGACTAATCTAGTGGCGGTGTTCTGATCCTGGAAGGTGCAGTACTTTGCTGTTAATCTCTTAGAAGGCCTAATAATGATCAAAATTATGTAATACATTTATATTTGTTTGCTTTTTTCTAGGAATCCAATGATGGGGAAGGACGTAGAACAAGAGCTAAAGGTCCTCCAGGTAGGTGAATACTCTAAAGCTCTGTCTATACTATCGGAATAGTCTGATGTGCACTAATATGGTAGTGATATGCTTAAATATGGTAGTGATAAGCCCAAATATGGTAGTGATATGACATCATCATTTCCATATATGGGCACATAAAGTTTGATACACACTACTCTTGATCCCATGCTTCACTTAGATATTAAAAAAAAGGTTGTTGTTCATTTGTTTTTTTGTTTTTGTTTGCTTATGAAAAATAATCATATAATTTGTTACTGCCATCAGTGTAAGACAAATTTTGTAGTATAAAAATATTTCACATAGTCTTAAATTGTTTATAAAGTTTGTATATAAAGGATGGAATAGGAAAAGAAGAAAAAACAAAGCTCTTTTAAATAATAAATGTGGATATTACAGAAAATAAACACAAGAAGTAAATTGTCAATTCATATTTTTTATACTTTTGCCAAAATCTCAGATTTGAAGAATCATAAAATGATATTTGTAATAAATGTGAAGTATAAATATCATACAAGTTTCTATTACTTGACAAAAATATCCACAAATTTAGCATTTATACTGCCGCGCCTGTTACCATAACAACTATTCATGTATTTCAAACCTCCTTTCCACTAAAATAATATATCAATAATAGTTTTTGTTATTTTTCTTCTTTTCTTACTTTTTTACGACCTTGGATTAACGTTGTTATAGAAACAAATTAGGCAGTGAGTATGTGAATTCTGTTTACAAGGGAAATAATATTGTCTTTGTCTTCTACAACAAACTAATTGACTTGCCAAGTTTAGATTCTGTTTTACTTATAGAGGGTGTTTGTAGATATAAATCAGTCAGATATAAATTGTTTAGCTCTTGAGGTTAATTAGACATTTGTTTTTTCATTTAAACTTTAAAGATTTGAAGATTATTAAAATCAGACTTTAAATAGGCCATTTTGCAGTTTTATTAAAGTTATTCATTTCTGTAAAAAAAAATGATTTCACTTATAAAAAGACAAAAGAAACGTTTAATTTTAACTGAAAACCATTGTTTGACAGACAATGTAAGTATTTTCTACTTTAAATTACATTTTTTCAGGTAAATGATTTGTTTTTTGATCAAATTTTTGGTCAAAGTGAATAACTATTATGTGACATTAAAATGGCGTATTAAAAAAAAATTGGAACATAAAATGTTAGGAGGATAATATATCTTTAAAAAAAAAGTTAAACGTGAAATCGAGCAAAAACAGTCTTGATAATAAATGCGACAGTGTTTACTATTACTGGGTGTATACGTATGTGCAGATTAATATTTTGTATTGTAAATTACCATCTTCTTGCTATCACCCTAAAAGGAAAGCTAGCTATTATCAGATGTGCTGTTTCTATAAAGCAAACAAATTCATTATTTGACTTTATGATTATTACCAACACAATTATCTGATAAAAGTTGAAAACTATTATTATACTTTCTATACTAGTAAATTTCAAGAATAAAATTAAATATGATCTTAATTATCAAAACATAGTGATTATATATTCCAAGTTTTATCCATAAACATGTTTTCATTTCTCTAGTTCGATTCAAAGTTAGTTATTGTAGGATTTGCAGAATATTAATATTTGAAACATAGAAGATTTGACTTGCATTATCGACTTAAATAGCTTTTCGTCATTGAAATGACTTAAGTAAAGTTGCTCTTGACTCGCAGGTTGACCTCACGAATATAACAAAAATCAATTTCATCTATTGATGTTTAAAATGAAATAGGTCATTAGCAAGAGCAAGTTAACTTTATAATATTAATATTTCTAAAAAAAAGGTGCTGTTTTTCTACATAGAGAAGTTAAATACTACATTCGTAGGGTTAGTTTCCCGAAATTTCTTGTATAAAACTTAAATTTAGTTTAGTTTGATTTTGTGTTCTTTCCAACTAAATCTGTGGACTTTTTTTTGGTAATAAAGATAAGAATAAAAACAATGAAGGATTGATAATCAATTACCTATATCTTCAATCTTGTTTACTATTCAACAAGAACATAAAAACTTATTTCTTAAAATCACATTGTTGATTATAGTTTTTAGAAATTATTTTTAAAATGTTAATGTAAACATATTTGACCTAAAAACTGAAACAATATAATTGACATAAAACTGAAAGATCAAATATGTAGTAACATCCCATTATAACCTGGTCACTAATTATTTTACCTTTTGAAAAAAAAATTGCACAGGTCTGAAAAATATATGTTGATGTAGTTTTATATTACATGTGTTCATTCTTTATTTTTTACAGAGTAAATAAATTAAATAATAATGCCATATCAAGAAATATGTTATTACCCTGTAGGCCAACAGAAAAATATTCAGTTCAATACAATACATACAATACAAATCTTTCTTTATTCTGGAATAGCTCTTTCAATACACAAGTACTGGTCTCCCAAGAGGTCCAGATTTGAAAAAAATACAAGAAAAATAAAAGTAAAAGATAAAAGCTATAAAATTATGTACAATAGAAGTTATACAAGATTTTTAAATTCACCTTGACTAAATGTCTCATAATTTTACGGATATGTACAGGAAAATTATAAGTTTAAAATAACAAATAGAACTTCAGACCTACTATATGAACCAGCAATTCAAAATATGATTATAATAAAATATTTGTAATTAAACTTGTTTTTGGTTTAAGATCTGCACCTGAGTTTAACTAAAAGTAATTTCCTGACTAACTGCTTGATGTGGCTGATTAATTAAAGAATATTATAATCTGTGAGAGTGCAGTAACGAGGCCTATTAATTGACAACAATGCACTTTAAAATGTCTTTGTTATTTTGCACTCATGCTGATTTCAAACTCTGTACCTTTATGCCGTCTCTAACAAATGTTGTGTATTGAGCTAAGTGGCCCAGGTTTATGTAATCTTTTGTTTTATTTATTTATCACAACTTATAATATCTCATCAGATTATTTACCATTAATTTTATCTAGAGATTTTAAAAATTTCTTTTTAATATAAGTATCAGTTACTATTACATTATGTATGATTGTTGTTGTACTGTACCTTCAATGAAATTACTCAATCAGCTGCTGCCATACCTAAAAAATGAGAACAAATACTTTTCTTGTGCTTTCAATTGCCTCTTTATTTTTTTATAATAAATTTAAAAAAAAAGTATGTTTTATTCTTTACTTTGTTTTATTAAATAAGGTACTATTGCACTAAGGGGCTGCTCCCAATAAGGTACCATTGAACTAAGGGGCTGCTCCCAATAAGGTACCATTGCACTAAGGGGCTGTTCCCAATAAGGTACCATTGCACTAAGGGGCTGTTCCCAATAAGGTACTATTGCACTAAGGGGCTGTTCCCAATAAGGTACTATTGCACTAAGGGGCTGCTCCCAATTGTTTGTTTAGTTAACATTGTCAATACTGTTTTTAACATTCCTTGATTAAACATTGAAAACTTACAACATACTGTAGAGCACTTTATGCCCTTTTAACATTCAAGATAACTTTATTTTTTTATTTTATTCCATCAAAACCAACAGCAATAAATACCGGTTTGAAACAATAATAACCCTTTTATTATTATTATTCTATTTTTCTTATTTTTTTTCAGAACCTCTACCAGAGTCATCTGGGTATGTATATTACGTTTTTTTGTATTTTATTTATTTTTAATATATATTTTTTATTATTCAATAGAGAAAACTGTCTATGATTTGAGAATATTTACATGTGTTGAAAGATTGACTTTTGTTCTATTCAATGCTGTGTATGATGCATTATACTTTGTACTTACAGTTGACATTTAATTACAGCATTTTTGATACGTTGATTGAATTAACAATAAATTTGAATTCCAATCCAATTTTTATGTACTTCCACAAATTCACAACAACAGATGGAAAAAGAACATCAAGAGATATACAAGTACTTTGTTTTGATTGCTAACTATTGGTAGATTGATAGATAATTGTTGTATTGTTAATACCTAGTTTTTGAGAATGTTCTGCTTAGATAAGTATGTGGGAATTATAACAGGTGGCGCTATTATCCTCGTTTCAGTTGTCCTACATATGGATGCGATGGTTCTGGTCATGTCAGCGGCAAGTTTGCTAAACATAGAAGGTAAAGTATATACAGTAGAACCTCCATTTTACGTACGGTACGGGACCGAAAGGCGTACGTAAAACAAGGGATTCGTAAAATCGAGGTTGACCTTAAATTGACCCCTAAATACGTAGATCATAGCTAAAAAGGCTGCCGTGTTTGCCTACAGCATGCAGGTGGTCACTAGCTTAGCTAGGCCATTCCTAGGCCTAGACTAATCTAGGCCAGGCTAGCAGGCCTAGCAAGATGTGAGCCCTAGAAAAGTACAGTATATGCAGGCTGTGCGATTCAGTTTAAATAAAGTGTTATAAATAAAATATCAATGTTCTTGTATTTTCTATCAATAAAAACAGTCGCTGCTGTAGGGGAATGCACATGAGTTCCTCACACAGCCATGGCTTTGTGCTTTGTTGTTGTTAAATTGCGCCCTCAATGTAAGAAAATGATGACGTCATCGGTCATTTTAAGCGTACGTAAAATCAAGGGAACGTAAAATCAGGGTACGTAAAATGAAGGTTCTACTGTACTTGACATTTAACCCTGGTTATTATCTGTACTAAACTGCTTAAAACAATCTAGAAACTTCTAACAGTTAATTGATCACTATAGAATACAATCACTTTATGAAAATGTACAGGCCCTGTGTAGATATCTTTTGTGTGTAATTGCTTCATTTATATACTTGAGTATTAGTAAGCCTAATGTTTGTTTTTAATTGTTTTCAACCAACAAGCTTACCTCGCGCTTACAACTGTTAAATTATGATTATTTAAATTTTGTGTAAGGCCTTAAGATGGAATAAAACTACCATACTACTACTGCCATATCATTTGCAAATCAAATGTGAAATGGGATGTTATAAAAATCTAAAATTTTAATGTGAAGATTCATTGTATATTGGAGGTTGAAGAAAGCGCAATAAACAAGTTGCATAATTGTACTGAACTCGTAGATTAGGTGTATTTGAATCCGCAAGACTCACTGTAAAGCAATTAATAAGTCCATTATGGTAATTGAATCCTATACAATACGTCTTATCCCTGATGTATGGTTTAATTCTTCATTATTAATGCTATTTCAATTTGCAGAATGCTAAATCCCTTCTCAAGAACAACAAGTAATCAAAAAAGATTATTTCTACTTGTTCACGACTGTTAGATATCTATATTACCTTACCTTGGTGCAACTATTCCGCATTATTAATTCACTATCTAGTACTGTGTAATATATTATCAAAAAAAAAGTAATTGCATACAATTCCCATTACTATTTTGATGTCTATATCAAACAGGTTTCAATGTAATACTTTTTTCATTATTATACTCAGAAGCTTGTGTTCAGTAAATATTTCTATGATTTAATTGACAATTTAACTATTAATGTATCTTAAATACAACTTTAATGTTCATATTTTAATATTAATAATTCCATATTTTAATAGTGTTTTATAGACATTTGAAATAATAATTATGGGCAATGTTTTATTTTGTTTAAATATTGGTTTCACAGTGTATCTACATGTCCAGTAGCAGCGAAAAAACGAAAGATAGAAACAGATCTATCCCCATTAGAACCAGCTAAGAAATCAAAGCGTACACAACGAAGGAAAGGTAATGTACGTGACGAAGATGAACCAAAAGAAGCGCAAGGAATACTTAGCAGTAATGTAGAAACCGAAGAAACAAATTCAACATCATCACAAGACGAGGATGCGCAGAATAAATGTAGTCAACAAGCTATTGTCAACTTACAAAGAATTATTGATAATGTAACGGCGGAAATAGATCAGGGAAAAACTGATACTAGTACTACAGAAGAAAAAAATAATGAAGATTCTGATTATACAAAAATAAATGGAAATGTTGAACTTGTTACAAATATTGAAGAAACGGAGAAAGAAAATAAAGAATGTACTGAAAAACCAACAAATGAAACCGTTGATGAAGATTTACCACAACTAGATGCTGTAGAAGCGGTCGTAGAAAATGAGGATCGTCCTCCTAGTCCACCACAACTTCAGAAGGAGCTGAACATTTTAAACCAAGAAACATCAAACACAAATGTCTTAAATTCAAATGATTTGGAAATGAATGTTTTAGAAACAGTTGATGAAGAACCACAACCTGTTCTTCAAATGGAAGAACCAGAATTAAGTTTACAAGAAACTGGTTTTATTGTTTCAGAAGATGCAGAAGAGTTTGAAAATAAAGATATTGATGAAGAACTAGAACCAACAGAAGAGGTTGATAGTATGATGGTTGAAGCACCTCCTCTGGAAGATGCGGATGATCGAGTTGAAGATATGGAAGAAGATCCCGGAGAAATGGTAATTGATGAAGAGGTAGAAGAGGAAGAAAAAGATGAAAATGTAGTTGAAAAAGAGGAAGCGATTAGTGTTCCAAATTACCTACGACAAATGAGTGAACAATTATCAGAGGAATTAAAAGAAAAGAAGGAACAGGAAGAGAAAGAAGAGCAAAGTGAAATGCTAAACAAAATGAATGAGCAAGAAATGGAATCGTCATCTAATCTCGTTATTGATGAAATACAAATAAAAAAAGAGCTTGAAGTGGCTGAAATTGAGTATGATGATGAGGAGGAGACGGAGTCGCAAGAAACTCCAGAGCGTAGGAGTTCATTGAAAGCTATCCAAGAGAATATTGATGCCCTTAACCAAGGAAAAGACATCAAACCACTGGTGATTGCGGAAGATGTAGAAGAAGATGATGTGACAAACGAAGCTGTTGATGAACGGATACCTGAAGAAACAGAGGAAGAACAGATCGTTCGACAGTTAAAGATTGAGATGAAAGACGGCCCGGTTGTCAATGGCAAATCAGAATCCATTAGCAGAGAGAATGCCATGACTCCTAATTCTGAAATCATACCTGGTGTAATTCAAGAGAGTGAAAGTACTGCTATGGCAGATGATGTGTTAAAGGTACCAAGTGTCAGACCAACATCAACTGGCCCTCAAGACAGAGAAAGACCAACAACTTTAGCACAGGCTATCGGTAAGTTTATTTACTTTATATACAAATAAATCTGTATAATATTGTAACTAATCTGAAATTAAAGCAAGGTTTAGGAAGATTATCATAAATTAATTATGCTTAAATTGATGTAGATAGTTTCTTTACCATCTTCGTTTAGCCTGTACAAAATAAAATCCATTTACAAAAAGCATATTTATAACACAATGCAAGTAATTATTAGTTGATGTATTACATTGCATAAACGTGGACTTAATAGTTACAAAATGGTCTTTCATAAGTTAATTTCTCATTGGCTAAACGCTGCAGAATTTGATATGCAAACATTACATATTCCAATTAACCTTTTTGACTTGTTGTAAATCACACTATTATCGATCAAACTTTCTAACGATCTTCTTCGTTGGTAAATGTCACTCCAAATTCTAATCTTCACTATTACCTACAATAGCTTTTAAAATATAATATTTGACTTAATATACATACTATTGCTTAATTGTGTATAAGGGACATAGAATATTGTTTTTGTCTCAGATAATTGACTATGATAACTAATTGGTATATAGTATGATAATTTGTAGCAAATAGTTTTCATATGTAAGCTAAAACGGCCTTGTGAAAAATACCAATCTGGTGAATGACGTGTTGTATTTGTTTCAAAATAAATTGTTATTATTATTATAGACTTCAAGAATAAAATAGCTCTATTAATTGATTGTATAACCTTTAATTTGAAATAATGTACTATTTTCACCTTCACTAAAATAGCCTTTACTTACAAAAACTTCAAAAAAAATATTATTTTCTTTTACAACAATGTGATGCTGAATTAGAATTATTCAGATGCTTACTTCAAATAAAGTACATTGTTGTAATTCTTTTATGGCGTCATTTTATGACAGTGTAACTGTCATTATACTGACATCGGTATTCATGTATATTTTATTTTGTTTGTTATCAAAAAGAAATGAACATTTCTCAGAACGTTGGCCTGATGCAAAGTTTTTAGTTGTCTTTTATAATTTATTGATCTATGCTTTTTATTGCTTGATCTAAAAAAAAAACATTTGATAAATAAATTCAGAAAGTATGCATGTAGATTAAATGAAAATATTATTTTTTTATTAAGATTAAATTTTTCTTTTCATCTAGAAATGTTGAACATGGAAGGAAGCAAGTGTCCAACACCAGGCTGTGATGGTTCAGGTCATGTGACTGGACTGTACCATCATCATAGGAGGTATGGTTTTTTTTCATATTTGAAAATACATATTACATTTTTGTTTGTGAAGTTTTAAATCAATGAAATAAGTATAGAAGTTATCAAACAAGAAAAGTAAAATGTTTGCACAAAATATAATTACATATATGTCAAAATATAATCTCATGCTTGGGTATAATTCTACCCCTTTAATTTAGGCTCATCTCTGACACTTGGTAAATCCTGTGTAGCCTTATTTATATATAATTATATTATTATATAGTATAATCCAACCCCCTAATTTTGCACTTGATATTAGGTATATAACACCACTAGGTCAGACAAACAAAGTGTTTACATTAATTTTCATTTGTAGTGGCACAGTAGCTTTATGGTTACCTTCTAATCCCCGGGTCTTGGGTTCAAATCATGACTTAGTCGCACAGTACCAGGATTCTGCTCATGACAGTAGCCACACAATGATACTTAGTTTAGTAAGGTTTGTGTTCTTATCTGGTAATAGGTGAGTCATCATCCTAAAATGTGTTCTTAAAAAACAGGTGGTTGATTGTTACAATGGTTCATCCCGAATGAAACCATCTATACATGTATGTGACTTTAATATTATACGATGTCATAATCATATTTGCACTCCTGTAATATTGCCGCATGGGTGTGATCACACATGACTAGAATAACTTGGATTATTAACGCATTCCTAAGGTGCTGCAATGACATACCAAACCTCAACTGAAGACATACATGAATAATAAGTTGTAACTGATTGTAGTCATTTTCAATCAAGAATAGTAGATTTTAATTGTGTTCTGTCAGACTATCACTCAGTCTAGATTGGTAATTCATGTTACAAATAACATTATTAAGAATTCAACCGTGTAATAATCATTTGTGATTACTATAATTACTACTATATTAATTAATAAAAACATTTTAATTTAACAAAATATTAAAATTAGAAAAATAATGTTACACACCATTTTTCTACTTTGACTTGCAGTATAGTGAACTTTGTCAGTTTTGTATTTAAGTTAACTGTTTTCTATTTATATTTGTTTTTTTATAGTTTATCTGGATGCCCACATAAGGACAAAATTCCCCAAAAATGTAAGTAAATTTAAAACGGATTTTAGTCAAACTGTTTATTTGTTCACAAATTGCAAATTGTTCCATTTTGGTTTAGTTAGTTGTTTAAACAAAATTTCTCTGTACAAAATGAGTTGATATAATATTTGTTCTAATTTTGCTGGTTTCATATCTAATATTTTTGATGGCATCTTCATAGTTTGTTTATTTTAGAACAATTGAAAGATTTCATATGAATTAACAGTATATTCCTATAAAGATTCTGAAAATTAAAACCATATTTTAACATTAGTAGATTACCACTTCTGTAAAAAAACCCTAAATCCTGATCAAAAGTCAATAAATAAAATATTTGTTTCTACTTTTTCAACAATTAACAGTCACTTTGACAAAATATAACATAAATAATAATAAATCATAAAATAAATATAAATAAATCATATTGGAAATGTTGAAGTAAGGTAATATAAAAAAGAAAACTGGCATTTTTTATTTGTTTTCCTGTATTTTTCTTTCCTAAACATTTAAAATCCTGATAGGTATAGTTTTCTATAAGACAATGTAATGATATTCCAAAATAAAAAGATTAAATGAAATTAATATCTTTTTTTTACTATGTTTATATATTATTATTTTTCCTTATTACTTATGTGTAATTGTTTTGTTAACTTCTTATTATGTATTGATTGTTTTACGAGTCTGGGATTACTGGTAATTTATGAGTGGAAATAGGTTAACACTACGTTTTCTTCAGGCATCATTCTTAATTAGTTTTTCTTAAACACAGATCAGTCTTATTACTACTGTGTGAGGCGTTTGGCTTTTTGAGTTATTAATGTATAATTTGTCATGGAATTTTTTAGTTTTACACTAGCAAAATAGACTTCAGGAAACGACTTAATTATTATAAATTACTAAATCTTAATCCGTTAGATGCCATCTTAATCTTGTTTGTTTAATTTTTCATTTTAAATCAGTTTTAAGTGTTTTTAATCAAAAAGCAATTCAGTAAATTATTTTGAATTATTTATACCATGTTAATTTTTTATAACTAATATTTTGTAGTTGATTTTTGTTAACATGTTTTATTGTTTTATTCTTTGTTTTTCTTGTTGCACAGTACTTCAGATCCACGATCAAGTGTTAAAGTAAGCATATGTATATTTTTCATTAAATATTGCATTTTTGTTATTAATGTATACCATGTTTCAATGTTATATGAAGTAATATTACAGGGGCTAGACAAAATATCTCCAGCCCATATGCATACAGTTTCACTTACTGGGTGAGCCCCAAAAATCCAGAGTTCCCTTTTCCCACATAAACTAGGAAGATTTCCATGTACGAGGACAGTTACTTCATTTAAGAAGCTCTGTCTGTATCAAACTCTATGGGACAAAAACAAAATGATGTGCCCATATATGGATAGGATGATGTCATATCATTACCATAATTGGATATATCACTACCATATTTGTGTACATCACACTTTTTGTCAAACTAGTTTGCTAGTGTAGACAGAGCTTTAGATTGCAATGCTATAGCGGTCAGGTGCTTGCGTCCTTTTCACACACACACTACATCATCAATACTCAATAGTATAGTTTTGAAATTGTATTTATCATGCACATAAATCTTCATGTTTTATTGAATCAAGGTTTCTTCTAACACATTATGAAAAGTTTATAAATTGATGAAACTACTTTATTCATGTTGTGTTAGTATATAGTGCCAACATCCTTGATGGTAAGTTGACGGAAGATTGAAATATTACCCATAATGCCAAGAGCGTAATCTTTACCGAGATTCAAAAAGCAATTTCCTTTTCATACCAACTGTTGAGATAGTCCCTGATTGCTTAGCTTTCCATTAAAAATTGAGATGGAAACTGTATTCTAGACTTTTGTTTGGAATATATTTTGATCAAGTATTTTGTAGGCAGCAAATACGCCAGTCGCGTCCTTCTCTGTACTTGTAATATATTGATTACTTTTACTTTTCTCTGTGTGGTACTACTTTACATTCGCTGTTAAGTGATTTTGTCAAATCCAACATTTCTTTGTTATTGTTTGAAAATTCCGACTGACGTTTGAAATTACTTATTACAATATCTTTTCTGCGATATTTAATCCGTTTTAAATACTTGTACCAAATTAATAATTTAAGTAAATATCATTTAAAAGAAGCTTTTAAATTTATTGTTATTCTCTATATTCTTTGATTATTAAATTAATAAACATAATAAGTTATTCCTTTAGTTTTTGTTTAAATTAATATTTCACAAACTTAATTGATCTGCAAATTGTCCATACATTTTAAAATATTTATTTTCAGTATGGTAAAATAATAACTATAATAGTTTACACAGAATAACGTATGGACATAGTTTTCATGTATTAGATTGAACTCACACATGTACAAAAAATTAAAAAAATATATTATATTACTTTCAAACAAACAAAAAACTTTAAAAATAAATATACAGTGATGAAAGCATTTATTTACTGAGCTACAGCACTTTCTGAATTTGAATAATCTATAAAGAAACTTCTGACCAATCAGAGAGCAGCATAATAATGTTGCTATGATTCAAAAGTTTTGAAAGTTTGTGCACATGTGAAGAATCAACAGTCATTCAAACAACAGGAAGCAGCTTTTATTATTACAAAAAGTAAGTATTATTATAAATTACTTTTATTATGTGCTTTTAATGTAGGTCTAATCTAACTTTATAAACAAATTGGTGTATTGGGCTAAAATTAATTAGGAACCCTCATTGGTTGGTAGCCTAGTTTATATACAGCACTACTGAGTGAGTGACACTCAGTTGTGGTGGCTGGCAATGCTAGTAAGCCAATGCACAGGCAGGCTGGAATATCCCAGGCCTAGAAAAGTATAGCCTACTAGGTAGGGCAGGCTAGGCCTAGTATTACTGACAGTGACTAGGCCTACACTAGGGGCTAAATTAATTAATTTTAATAAAGGGTGATGCTAGGCCTCCTCTTGCAGCTTTTATTTTTGTTTTATTTTTCTATTTAATTCGTTAATTTAATGATTACCTTTCTCTTTTTTTCCACAATTCCAGATGGTTTCAGAAACTGTGAAAAGTTCAGCTCAAGAAGGGGTAAACAAATCTAAGGAAACAAGGAGGATGTAATGCTTAAATATATTTGTTTTTTTGTTAAACATAAATCTTCAAATAAGAAAATACTTACTTCTGGGCCTACATATTTCAAATAGACTAGCTAGGCCTATGCTAAATAAATAAAATATTAATTATTATATAAACATTAAAGATTTGAATAGAATATAATAATATTTTATAGGCTACTTTTTTCTAAACAATGATGACTTTTATTTTCATTTCTTTGAAACTATTATTTTATATTTTTAAGTTTTTTTGCTGAAGATGAATACATTTTACAATTTCTACCACTAGGCAATTAAATGATTTCTTTAGTACAGTTGAATAATTCTAATCAACAGGCTAACCTATTGAAAAGCACATCCAATTTATTAATTTTATTTATTGAAGAAAAGTATGTGATAAAATGGTTTGTACAGAATATCATATAGTCCTTTAGCTTAAGTTATAACAATATTCCATTATTGTGAGCTTTAATTTCCCCCTATGTTGTTAATGTTATTTCAACAAAAGATGATGACAATGTTTTATAAAATAAAGCTGTCAATTCTGTAACAGAAGTAAATTAATTTCTAGTTCATTTTTGTTTGTTCATTAATCAGCGTTTTGAGAACTTGTTTCTCCAATAAACATGTCACTCCCATCAAAGTATTATTGCTTGCAAATTCTGTGTATTGATGCCCATTGAAATAATGTAATAGTCAATGCATAGGAAACAAATTGAAACATATTGAAATTTATTTTAATGATGAATGAATATTCCTCATTTAAAATCAATAAAATAAAACTCTTTTGTAAGTGTGATCCTGATTGTTGAAACAAGGCTCAGGGACCAGCTAGAAAACTTAGAAACTATCTGAAATACAACTGGAGTAGTTGATAAACAAGTTTATTCCTGGGATCTCCTTAAAATTCTTGCCAAGTTGTTTTTACTGATCCAATCAACATAATTAGCTATACTCAATCAACCAATCAGTACGCTGGATTACATCCCACCTGTTCATGGAACTTTAATATCCCAGAATTTTCAAAGGTAATAATCGCAAGTAGGAGAATTGAAGATAATATATGTAATAAGTTTCGCTTGAGATGTTTTGAGTTTTCATTTACAAATTGGCGGATACATTTCGTTGATTTCCGTTAAATTATTCAATATAATTATGAATTGGAAATGTAAAAGGAAGACATTTATGATTAATATTGATAGAAAATGATTAACTTGCTCATTATATTATTAATTAAATGTGTATCTCTTACATTTCTCTTTCTCCATATTTATTAAGTAATATTTTATTATGAATTTGTATTACAAATTATAGTGTGGGTGTTACAATAATATTTCTATCATTATGTTATTAGTATGAACTAAAAAAATATACATATCATACAGTTAAGTGTGATACACTTACTAAATGTAATCAATTCAAAAAGTGTTTTTTCTACCTACACCATCCAGTTTACTATATAATAATAATAATTAATAGAGGAATTATTTTTATAGTTGTAGTCTGCATCTCTCAAAATGTTGGTGCAAAATTTTGGAAAAGTTTCAGAGCTTTCATCCTTAGATTTTAATCACATACACAAATATTGCGTCTCATCAACAAGGTTGACAGTCTAGCTTTTATATTAACAAATGAAATTAAATATATCTAAGGAAAGAATAAAAATATTGCCAGATTTTCATTTTTTACTGTCAATATTGGTATTATTTATTTTAAATAATAAAGATGATGTAAATAAAATAGATATGACTTAAATCTACATCAAAAGTTATATAAATTAAAAAGAACAGCATCACTTTTAACAAATAGCGAGGAAGAAAATGGTGCATAGGTGATTGTTTTAAGGAAACGGTGTTAATAGTATCCACTTTTGTAATGATAAATAACACAAATGAATGTTAATAAGTTTGATTAGTGGGCAGGTGGAAGTGACAAGTTGTTACGTCATTTACACCTGTACTTTAGCTGGTGGCTATAATTCTACTAATATAATTGGATAGTATTGGTTGTAATGTATAAAATGAGTGTTATCTATGTTTCATTAATGCTGTCTTAACAGTTTGCTTCGGGCCTAATGCTCTGTCTACATTATCAAACTTGATGTGACAAAAAATGTGATGTGTCCATATATGGACATGATGATGTCATATCACTACAAATTATTTGGGCATATCACACTTTTATTTGTCAAAATAGTTTGATAGTGTAGACAGAGCTTTACAATACAGTTAGGTTTCACAATCTTGTTCAAGTACAATAACTACCTATAATAACAAAATTACATTTTTTTGATATACCAAATATTCAACATTAAAAGCTTTACCTAACAGCATACATACTATTTGTTCGTTCATGGTACCCTGGTTGTGTGTTTTTGCTTAAGGACACAAGCACCTACTTAAAGCGCAACTTACCTGCAGGCTGGCTAAAGCAATTTGAATAAACAATTCTTAAGCTCTGTCTACACTATCAAACTAGTTTGACAAAAAAAAATGTGCCCAAATATGGTAGTGATATGCTTAAATATGGTAGTGATATGACATCATGTTCATATATGGGCCACACATTTTGTTGTCGCATAAAGTTTGATAGTGTAGACAGGGCTTTAAACATATCACATCACAGAACTATTGGTGCTGAAATGTGAATCAATTTGTCAGACATATTAATTTATTATAGCATGTGATATTTTAATTGAATTAAAATAAAACTGGATTTGAAATAAAGATGAGCAAAACTATTTTAATATAAATATTATTTAGATATAATGTTTTTATTTGCTTAATGTTCTGTTTTTTTTAGATGCCCAACGCCTGGTTGTACTGGCAAAGGTCATGTAAACAGTAACAGGAATTCACACAGAAGGTGAGCTCACAATTTAAAATAATTATAACGTCTAGTAGTTGAAACTTTTGTTACATTCAAACATAGATTTGTTGGTTTCTTTTCTGGTTTATGTTATTACACTAGTTATTTTATGACCCTTTTTTGTGCTGTATCTTTAATATTATTTTTGCCTGTTCTGTAAGTTGTGTACATCAATCATTGTGTGTGCCAGATTTATCTGTACCAGTTTCTTTGAGCTGTACCAGTTTCTTTGAGCTGTACCAGTTAAACCGTGCTATTTTTCAGATAAAAATACCAGTTATTGTATTCCGTATCAGTTATACCATCATACTGATCACATACATGTACCGGTAACTGGGTTCTGTACTGGTTTTTCTGTTCTTCCTAACATTGAGTTAGTCTGTATGGAACTAGTTATGTGATCATCTGTGTGTATCATGTTTCCATGGTAATCAGGTACTATCACAACTTGATGATTTGTATACAGGAGCATTCATTCAGTCCTAGTTTATTTAGCGTATCGTCTTACAACTAAAATGTCGTAAACACACAAACCCTCGGTTTGTTAACGTTTATGAATCGGACAATGCAATTTGTATCTTTTATTTTATGTTATCATTTTGCAATTTGATATCAAGTTGTGTTTTTTAATCTTAAAAATGTAAACCAAAGCATATATTGAATGCATTACATTTCTTATGTGTTCTTTTTTCTTTCTAGCTTGTCTGGCTGTCCAATTGCGGCTGCCGAGAAGACTACTAAGGGATCTCGAGATAGTGGCTTGACAGCGGCTCAAGCTCTAGCTCAGAGCAGGGCTCAAGTTAACAGGTTAGTGACTTACTAATGCAACATTAGGCCTACCTGACAGAACTAAAGCAAAAGGGATTGTTCTTCACTTCCTTGGCTTACCCAGGCCAGGTTTTCAGAACTAAATTCATTAAATTTATGTAAACCAAGCCTTCTGTAACTTCTAGTGGAGCTGATTTCGTAATGGAGCTGTAGCTTTCATAGTTGATGTTCCAATGTCCAGGGTTCAAGCCTGACCAACATAACTGTTTCTACTCTACTCTCTAAACCTCAATCAGTTTATACATGCTGTAATTGGCCAGCTATGTGTATGAAATAAAAAATGTAAAAAATAACCAATTTTTTTTTGTCTATTTTAGGCCAACTGGAATGTGTTTTGTAAAGCAAGATGTTCCATCCCAGGGATACGTTCCCCTTTTACAGCGAAGCAACTTGGACTACATGTACGATGGGCCTAGCCATACATTCCAGAGCACAGCTCACAAACGCATTGCACCAAAAATCATCAGTCCTGACATACCACCAGTTAAACGATTGCCTCTACCGAGTGACTATGAAAAAAGTAAAGTTGATAATACGATTAATTCATCAGCTGCACATCTCGCAGCCTCAGCAATAAACCTTTCAATCCGTGCGCCACGTATGGATACGGTTTACAACAACCAATCGGCTCCTTCCCCTCCTCAGGTTCAATCTCAGCCTATCGTATCGGTACCGTCCCCTATTATCCATCACCAAACTCAAGTATCTCAACCACCTCAACCGTCAACGCATCAGATACCCGTACCGCAACCGACAAGTCACGAAGTAATGAAAGTTGATTCAAACGGCACGCTAGATCTGAGCATGAGAACCACGTCCACTGTGAAACATTCCGAGCCACATAGGTCGTTGACCTCGATGGCACCAAGCGTTCAACAACCGACCTACTCAAGCCCACCAACGCTTCTGACCATTCCAAGAACGTATGATCACTCACCGAATCTTAATGAACAACCTCAACAAAATCTGCCCTTGTCACAAACATGGTATCCACCTCCTGTTCAAAACAATGATGAAAGGTAAGACATATAATAATTCACATTCTACTAACATTGTTGTTTTACAGATGACTAAATAAACCTCCTTATCTATCAAACGTACTCAAATTTATTATCGTATATTCTTGACTAATTTGATTCAAATTCTTTACTGACTAACAAAAGAAAACTATATAGTTTTATGATTAATAAACCCAATTTAAAGAACTTGTATAGCAATTATTAACAAAATATTTTCATTATCACTAACATTATCAATGATAACTAATCAACTGCAGACTAACACCTTGCATGATGACATAATGTAAACAATTCATTGTTATTACTAATAATATATTATTAAGGATGTTTTTAACAGTAGAAACAGAGTTTTCACTTAAAAAGGTACAGAAGTATTAACATAAGAACCTTAAACTAGTTTTAACTAAAATCTATGTTTGCAATTGATTCTTTTTGTGTCTAATGCTATTGTTTTTTTTATGATAAAAGTGTTTCTTTCTTTCTGTATACTTTCCCTTAAACGTTTTCGTATCAGGTTAATGATTATAATGTTGTTCATTAAAACCTGAATAATTTTTCATACTAATTTTCATTAAAACCATCTTGCACTTTTATCTTGCTGTGCGGCATTGGATTATCCAGTTACGCTGCTGCTATGTCCCACAAGTTTCCTCTTTATCAGCCTCCTCCTCCGTTTCATAAACAACCTTACCCTGACCCTCAAAAGCGGGATCACCTAAGGTAGGCTATCACGTTGGTGGTATATGTAAGGTGTTGTTATTTGTACTGGGGTGTTTTGTAGGGTTATGGTGTATTTGTAGTAACTTGTTTAGCTATGTTTTGCATGCATGTATACACTTTTTAATGCATTTAAAGTATATTTAACGTTCTTTCCCATTGGATCATTGAAAATATATTAAATATTATTAATTAATTGATTTTAAACGTCGGGATAATTATTGTTTTCACGAACGAAGCTCTCGCATGTTTGTAGTAAACATTATGATAAGGATAAAACTAGTTAATAACACCGTCGGTGTCACTTAATTAAATATTCGTTTTTAATAAGGAAATTATTATTTTGTTAGAAAATGGTAACGATACCCACAACATTGTCATTTTCTCAGTAATTTGCCTTTGGATTTAAATAGAGCCTTGCTTATATTCTATTGTTTTGTTTCACAAAGTATATCATCTTTTCTTTGCTTCTATTTTTGTGTAAAAAACATGTTTACTTTTTTTATTCAATATTAGGACTGGTAGTAATTTGTGGTGCATGTTTAGTGGATATTTTATAGGTTTTTTTGTACATTGCATGTTTTTTTTATTTTTCTGTAAAATTAAAATGTGTGGAATTTCTTACATCTGAAATTGTTGTACAGTTTTCTTATGTATGATCTTGTTATCACAGCCTTTACATATTATTTGTCAAATTGTTCACACCTCACATAGGTTATTGTAAATATTTTATTTTATAAATATTGAATATATAATTACTTTCATCTCTTCTTAATTTACGTTGGCTTTATTACATTTTTGTTGGAATTTTATAAAATCACTGATAATTATAAAAAAAACATCATATACATTTTGATTGACTATATTATATTTCATTCTTAATTTTATATTTTTTTAATGATGCAAAATTTAGTACCTTTCTAATGTAATTTTATTCTATAACCCTTTTCATTTTACTAAATAAACTACGTATTTTCCTATTGCTGATATTGAAAGATAATTTCAACCAACATACTATAGTACCAGGGAGGTATAATTACCTCCCTGATAGTACAGTATCTTTAAATTATAAATTTATAATTTTATAATAATAAATTAGCTTTTTTAGTTATAACTATTACCTCCATTGAATAACTATTCTCATTCTGATACTGTGACTCTTGTATGTTAATATTGAACTGTAACAATCAATATCAACTTCTTTCAATGTACACTTGGCTAGTTCTCGCCGGGAAAACTTGTAAATTAACGTTAACTTATTTGTTTTGCACAGCTGTCCAACGCCAGGATGCGACGGCTCGGGTCATGTGACCGGTAACTATTCTTCTCATCGGAGGTACATACATTTCAAATAGAATTTACGTGTGTTATAGGTCATAGGTTAATCATTAGAAAGTGATTGTTTTATTTGATAATGAAACAGTAATTTATGATAATTAGGCATAGAGTTGTGTACTTAAGTATTATTTAATTAATGACCTATTATGGTTTTTGTGGTGTACTGTATGTTTTATACTTAAGGTCATCTAGTTATAATGGGGATACACATTTATTTTGAGTTGTAGAATATATATTCAGTAAGGAGTAGACAAGATTATTCATTTAAATTACTATTATAGTTAAACTGTGAGTGTATCAATTTATTGGCCAGACTTGTGTCTGTTGAGAGGTAGCACAGTGTAGTATGCAATGTACTTGTTTCAAATGGATAGGAGAACTAAATATTCTATGTGAATATATATCTAATGCTCTGTCTACACTATCAAACTTTATGTGACAAAAACAAATGTGATGTGCCCATATATGGACACAATGATGTCTTATCATTACCATATTTGGGCATATCACTACCATATTTGGTAGTGTAAACTAGTTTGATAGTGTAGACAGAGTTTAAGTTAATAAAGCACACATTCACCTAGAAGTGGATTGGACTATAACCTATACCTGGTTTTAGTAACTGTTATTAATCCAATCAAAAGTAAACCATACTACTTTTAATTTTTTATAATACTAATTTATTGCAAAATACTGAAACTGAATAACAAATGCACTTCTAATCATCTAACACTTTCTACTTTAGTAATTTAAATTAATACTTTTAAACTTTACATCACTTTCATTCATTATCATAACATTTTATTAATTATACTAATAACAGGATTCTGAGGTTTATACAATTTGTGCATATTTCTTATTTTGTGTTATTGTAAATAGTTTAATATGCTATTGTTTGTTCTTGTACAGCTTATCTGGTTGTCCAAACGCAGACAAGTCTCAAATAGTGCAAGGGTCGCAAGATCTACGGTAAGCAAAAGCAATAATTGCAACTTGCATGTGTAGGACATGCAGCTAATAATAACATGAGGATGTTGGCATCTATGCATCGCTTGCCATCCATGCATTGCTTAACATATTAGTAAACAAACATACTACTAACGGAACCACCTATGTTAAGGTTGGGTTACTTTAGGCTTATGGCCTATGATACAGGCATAATAATGTGATATGTATGTGAGACTGTATCATAGAAGTTGCCTATTATGCTGTACATAAATTATCGATACAGAACCGAGAATCTGCTGACAGAACACATTGAGAATGATGGGAGTGAAACATAGCAGAGGAAACTTTGGCTTACTCCATTAACTGACAAAAGTACAGTTTTATTGGTTATAACTTATTTTATATATCTGTATTCATATTTGTTTATTCTACAACTAAACACAAAAAAATCAATACTATTTGTGAGATCATGTGTTTAGTCAGATTGGTAAAAAAAAAAGTGAATTATGAAATATCCCGGCTGAAACCACGCTTTCTTCAAATATTTACATATTGGATAATCGTAGGCAGTCAATTGTTAAAATCATTAATATATCCTAACTTCTGTTCACTTTAATATTCTGTGTGCACACATGTTACAATGTACAGGTGCAGTACTATGATACCTGCACATTCTAATGCTAAATCCATAACACTATGTGACATGTGTAAATTTACTAGGTGTCCCACAATTGGTTGTGATGGCTCTGGCCACGTGACCGGCAATTACTCGTCTCATCGCAGCCTTTCTGGCTGTCCACGAGCCAAAAAGAAGGGTCTTTCGCCGGTTAAGAAAGAAGGAAGCGCCGAAGAAGATGAACTACTTATCAAGTGAGTTGACATGTGCTTATTGGGGCATGTAAATATACCCTGCATCTTGGCATGTTGCTGTATTTTGTATACTAAAAAATGTTAAAGCAAAAGAAAAATATGTAGCCATTATAATATCCAAGCTATTGCAGTATATTCCATGCAACCCAATAGCCTCGTTGTGTTGTAATTTTCTTGTGGGAGGAAGTAGGGGGTTTTGGTGCAATCATGTATGCACCTGTTTTTAATGAATATTTAAAACGATCATATCACCGTCATACATTATCCAGTTAAACCATTTGTTATAATAATACGTCATCAGTTTGTTATTACATAATAATTATTACTAATGCTAACAATATCAATCATTCTAATTCACAAACTACTAAAAATAATAATTGAAAAGAAATTCCATTTATAGTTTAGGGGTGGTTTTTTGGTACCGGTATTGACTAAATAAGTAATAAATAAGTTATATTTCTTTTTTCTAAAATTCTTTAGTTTAGTTCTATATTTCTTTGTCTTTTAAAATCTTTGCTAGGTGCCCTATTCCAGGCTGCGATGGCACTGGTCATATCACGGGCAAGTATGCGTCACATCGTAGCGCGTCAGGTTGCCCGAATGCGGCTCGGGCTGGCTACAACGGCCCCCAACAGTCTGTACCTAAGGATAATATAGCTAATTACATGCTTCTGGAAAATAATGAGAATGTGGCACCTTTGTCAATTCCAAAACGAACGATGAAGATTGAACCAACGATGAAGTAAGTAGCGTAGGGATTTGAATGTAGCTAATAGGATCTTCCTTCTTCCACTCAACGGTTTTATGTTACGTACTTTTTACAAATTAGTTATTGTGTCAATAATCTTTAAAACAAGACTAACAACAATTTACCATATCGCATAATCCCCCCATAATGCTTTGCTTTGGTTGCCATACAGGTTTCAGACATTTGTGTGACAACCATTGCAATGCTAGCACCTGAGCTAATATTAGAATACATCCCGTATTTTGCTCCCTCGCTGGCTATGCGATATGGCGAATTCTACGAATCCTCCGCTGCATTTGGTTCCAGGACAATGAATTCATTGTCCTCTGGGGTATTGTGTGAAAATTTATGTATTGTAAGTGATGTTAATGTATCGTGAAATATATAACAAAATTAAACAATTTTAGAAAAAAGAAATATTATTTTTGCAATTCCATTTTTCAAATTCAAATGTTAGTTTAACAAAACTACTAACTATCTATCTATCAAAGTAATGAGTGATTGTAAGATTTAATGCAATGAAAAATAATATACACAATAAAAGACATTTATTTCACATCAACATTTTCATTAATTAATGACTTTTCCATCCAAATTACGAAAAGAAAGATTCCCAAAGTGAAATGATCCATGTAGGTGTGCGGCTTTTGGGATCATCTATTGTATTAATGTTGAGGTTATAAATCAAATAAAAATTATTCAGTATTTAAATAATAACAGAATGTATATGCATGATTCTGCATGTATGTTAGTTGCTTTTGATTCTCCCTCCATTCTGGTAACAGAAAAAAACACCAAAATATGTTTATTCGCAGTGATATGAAAAAGTACTCAATGTCGCAATCTTTAGAATTTTAGCTCTACTAAATACTGTGTGTCAAAAAGCATGTAGAAATGATTAATTGTGATGAGCATACAACATCCTAACACATTTAGTGACATCCCAACTAAAATAGAAGAAAAATGTTGTAATAATATTTTGTATTTGTTAAATTATGTGTATCACTCTTAATATTTGTTCCAACAATCATCAGTATCTGAGGAAAATAGGTAAAACATGGATAGCTGACCAATATCCTTTCACCAGATATAACCAACTTATTCTTTATATTTGTCTGTGCTATCATGATGTGTAATAACAAACAAAAAATCATTTTTGTGATGCCTTGCTAGTTTTTGTTTATGATATTGATAGATGAAAACCAATCAGTGTTGAAATAGTTTGTGTACACATTAAACTTGACATGTTGAAAAATATGATGTGTACATGAATATGGTTCACACAAAATCTTATACTATCATTCAATTATTGTCTATAAAGTGGTATCCACCCTTTGTCTATTATTTCATACACCACCTTTAATAATCATCACCCTAATTATTTTTAATATAACATAAACAAATAAATAATATAACCGATATAATTTCTTTTGTAGTCTTCCAGATTCTCCAATATATTCTCCACAAAAGAAGACAAGCATGGACAATCAATTTACAGAAACTGCTACTCCTCCTCCTGTTGTTGCCGTGGTACCAGAAAATACATTTGATAATGGTAATACATATAATTATTATTCATGTTAAGATTCCTAGTGTGACATCAAAAAGCTCTTTTGGTAATCACAGGAGTTTCCTGACATGTTGGTTCATCATCCCGCCTCTGCACATATATAGACATGATGATGTCATATCACTACCACATTTGAGCATATCCCTACCATATTTGGGCACATCACACTTTTTACAAACTATTTTTATATTGTTGACAGAGTTTTCCCATGCTCCTGATATTTATGTTTCCAAGATAAGACGTCTGGAAGTAAAGTATCCAGGTTACTTTATACACAGGAACACAAAATATGTTTAATAATTTATATCAAAAATGATTTTATTTTCAGAAATTGAAAATGATGAAGAAATGAAAATAATAGACCAAGAGATTTTAGACCTGCAAACCAGTAATAAACAAACCGAATCGTCGATGATAAAATTACGTACACAGATCGCATCGATGGAAACCAAACTAAAACAATCGGAGCAAGAACACGAGGTCATGATGGAGAAACATAAATCGCTAGACAAACAGTTAGAAGAATTACGTACCGGACTTATGCGACACATATCTGGAGGAAAGGAAGTTCAGCTTGATAAAACAACCGGCAACGCCGATAGCCTGCAGTCGTTGATATCTACCCTGAAGAACATGTATGCTGAAAAGACTGACGGAGGTCAAAGGTTCAACACGCCGCATTTAAACAATGAGAATTCTGCCACAGATATTTCTGCTGTTCCGGTTCAATGAGTTTTAGGTTGCTAAGTTGAACTTTAAAGTTTTCAAATTTAATGTAAATTAATTCCATTAGTTTAAAAACAATATTGAGAACCAGGCTAATGTAACCACACGAAAAAGGTTATGAATTATGTGTGAAAACAGTGCTATTATTTAGTCATCTCTTGAAACATTACAAATTTGCCATCTATTTTGGCATAACAAATTTTAATTATGATGCTATTAAATTGTTTTCTTAATAAATTATCTTTTGCGGATTAATTTTTGAGAATATAAATCAATTTGAAGTATGTAGCACATTTTTTGACACTTGAAATGAAATCAATTAACAAAATATCTACTAGATAAATTATGTATACCAACTTATCTTATGAAAAACTAAAATACCTTTATCACTGGATCACTAAAATTGTTAAACTTTTGTGAGGTGGATATTTTGAGAGAAAAAAAGACTATTAATTTGTAATTGATTTTTATAAGATTGAAATACAGTAAGTGGCTATAAATAAATGTAAATATGCCAACATTGCTATAATGTTATAGATACATAGTGACCTTTAACCTTTAACCTTTGTTGTAGTTATGTTAGTTGTATTTGTTACCACGTCAACTACTACTATGTGACAATGGTATGGTTACCTTAATACTTTAGTAGCAAATATTCGCCATGTAAATATAGTAGCTATAAATATTCATTTTGTGTAATTTACATAATTAAATATTCAACAGTTTGTAGATATGGGTGTGTTTTCAGTGGTAGTCAAAAACAGTCATTCCATAGCTAAATTCCTCATTTTTTGTTTGCGTTATTTTCAAATTAAAATGCCACATACTTTAGAACTGAACTAATGGAGTAAAAATGTTATTTGTAATTCAGTATATTTATTTAAAATTACTAGTTTTTTTTTAAAAATGTTTAACTATGTATCGAAGTAAAGTGTGTATTGTATGGTTGAAATGTTTGTAATTTCATTATGTATTTCTTTTTTTTATGTACATACAAAGAATTTGTTTACTATATACTATCTAGTTAAAAGCCTAATAGATTGTAATTCTTTTGTTTAAATTTGAAAATACTGAATTACGTAAGTTGATTGTTAAAGAAATATATTGTTAACTGTCTGTATTGTTTTTATAAATTTTACAAAATTCCCGACATTTTGTTTACATTTAAGAAAATAGATGACATAAGTTTGTAATTTTAACATTTTTGTTTCATATTTCAATTTGGCTTTTGAATTTTGTTGGTGCTTACAATTTTATTAACATTGTTTAGTTAAAAAACGACAAAATATGCTATTAAATATTCCCTTTTATCTTTGTGAGGGTAACTTAACTTAATTGTTATTAAAACACAAATAGTATTAGTAAGTTTTTATTTATTGAAATTTGATTACTTCATTCATTCTGAATTCAATGTAGTGTTTGCCGAATTGTGTAAGAACTTTTCAACAAGTTTAGTGATATATTTGTTGAGTTGAGGTGTCCCCTTAATAGTGGTTCTACTATAATGATAGTGGTACGTCTGCATCAAGTCTATATTACACTATGGGCATTGTGCATTGAAGTGGATATGTGCAATATTTTAACTTTTTATTCAGGATTGTTTTGTTTATCTTGAACATAAGATGATAATTACATTAGTAGTTTATGTGCTGAATGTAAAAACACAAGCCATATTTAAAATACATTCAAAGAATAATGTTTTTAAGCTTGAAAATAATGTAAACATTTGATTATTCGCAAAGTAGCATAATTAAAAGAAGGGGAATGTTAAAATGGTTGTTTATTTGTATTATTATTTATTTTTGTGCTAAAATAATGTCACATAAGAAACCCCATAATGCATTGCTTCAGCTCTTCCACAACTGGACACCCTTGGGCTAGCCTAATATCAAGGTTTTTCGGAAGTTATGGCATTCTGAATGTGGTTTTAATGGTGAAAAATAGTGAATAAAGCTACCAAGGTATAGGTATTGAATTTAGGACCTCAAAAAAAGTCCAGTTTTCATAGAGTCCGGTGTTAGGAGAGTTGACTGTATCATATGCCAATAGGTTAGGCTATTACATAATGGACTGGGAACAATACAGTAACCAATATTACAGTATTACTCTATTTAGACAGTTGATTCCATTTTTACTGTTGAGCTTGATAAGTTCCGTAGTAATTTTATGAATTCTAAAACTCAAACATTTTCTACTCCCTCTAGATCATGTATCATTTATGTAATTATAGAAAAAAGGTTAAATTCTTGATATTGATTTTTTGTTTTACTTACATTATTTTGCCTGAGGTTTTTCAGATTTTGTGAAGGATTTGTTGTTGTTTAAAGTAAGTATAGGTTGTAGTATGTACAGGTAGATCATTGTCAACGATGATTAGAAAGAGTATCTCTTGATAATGTTTGAAAAACTTAAATATTGTAATCTGTTAATTCGATTCGATTAATGTGTATTTTGTAAAGAAATAATTGACTAGATTTAGGTGATTTATTAACTTTTTTTTGTAGAGTAATGATTACATCTAAAGATCTGTCTACACTATCAAACTACTTTGACAAAAAAAGTGTGATGTGCCCAAATATCGTAGTGATATACCTTATGGTAGTGATATACCTTAATATGGTAGTGATATGACATCATCATATCCATATATGGGCACATCACATTTTTTTGTCACATAAAGTTTGATAGTGTAAACAGAGCTTTAGTAGGTTTATACACCATAATTAAATATTCATTATTGTGGTGTTTAATATGTTGCCAAGAAGAGTCAACACATCACCATTGCTATAATACTTTCTATTTCTTTATGAGTGTAACAGCATTTATTAAATGTTCCATTGTCACTTATGTGAGAAAAATATAAGAAAGCCTCCAGTCTTTGAATTATGTTTTGACCAGTGGTTTGAAAGGCAACAATAAACAAGAATAAATGGATGTCAACTCTCCTGGAGTGTGGGAGCAAAAGTAATCACGACCATTTGCGCATATCACTACCATATTTGGGTACATCACACTTTTTTGTCAACATGAGCATAAAAATAAGGAAAACTTGATAGGTGGTGAAAGAGTAGCCATGAAAAGTTACACATTTTTAGTCGCATGCAACGCGACTACAGCTCACTAAGTCGGTCGGTTGGTTGGTTGGTAAACACTAACTTGAGCACGCGACTGCATCCATGTAAATGGCCTTGTTTGTCTTCATGTATCAACCTCATTCAATAAAGGGTATGAAACTGGGTAATCCAGTACAGTGTATGTAAAAAAATTATTGGTAAGCATTTCTTGTAAAAACTCATCTGAACTGGCTAGAGAGAGGCCTACATCCAGATCAAAAGGCAATACTGGGACTATACCAGGGGATATGCCTGTTTGTGAAGTCAGACATAAAGTAGGGGGTGGGATTATCCTGAGGATATACAGTATATTAAAAAATAAAAAGCTGAGATTTTTCACAGATAGCATTTAATACAATAAACATGATTGCAATCATAGTAAACCTTAACATATTCATTATATTTATATTTGTTATCAAGAAGAACAATATAAAAGAAAAGCAACATTCGAAAAGTAAATTAATATTAGTTTTAGAAATGCAATAAATAATATCGCTCCAAAATTCATTCATTTTCCATCCATCAACATTAGTTTTATAATATACTTCATATAACATTTTAGCTCTGAAAATACTATACATAACAACTGGCAAATATAAAAAAAATAAAAGAAACTTGTTTGGAAAACCATAAGGTAGCAGACAGTGTAAGTTAGCCTACATTCACAGCTGCCAATTAAAAGGCAAAATATTAACACAAATAACCAAATAAATAATCAACCTTTAAGCTCTGTCTACACTATCAAACTAGTTTGTTAGTGTAAACAATGTCATGTGCCCAAATATGGTAGTGATATGACATCATCATGTCCATATATGGGCACATCATATTGTTGTCACATAAAGTTTGATAGTGTAGACAGAGCTTTAGACAAAGTGTGCAATACAGTATGAGGCTGCTATATGACATAGATAAGCAACATCGAACCAAATTCTTTAGATTTATCATGTGACCAGGTATGTTTATTAAATAATTTTTAAATACAATTCTTTGATTGTCAATAATAATCAATAAACAATATTTTACACAGTACTATAAGCTTCTGTGCGTTTTTACCAATATTAATCAAATTTAACATTTTTTAAACAAGTCATGATTACGTTATTTTAATGATGAAATCTGTGATGTGTAAAAGGCAAGTATTACTGTATAATTACTCAGATTCATGGTAGCCTTCAACCGTTTGTAAAGTATATGTACCAACGTTTTAGAAAGTGAAATTCACATTGCCGATTATAAGTTGTAAGGCTATTCATTTAGATGAAGCACCTTGACATCCCGTCTACGTTCTGGACGATGATTTATTTTAATATTCCTTAAAAAAACATTTTGGCATAAATGGCATGTCACAACTATACTTGACCTTCAAGAAGAAAATAGAACAAAAGACACGATAGACTTGAAACATCCTAACGTTTACAAATTCTCTATTAAGTGATTATTACCATTTAAGGGCTGGGGCAGTAATTATCAATCATATATTTAGCAACAAAAAACGCACTTTCTTTATCTTAAATTGTCTTGCATCTAAAGCCTGTTTTCATGTCGACGTTATTCGACGCTATCGTTAACAATAATCGGTGATCTTCTACGTAAACATTGAAATGTTAACGATTTACAGGAAAAGGTACTTGCTATCGTTATCATTTCAACTTTATCACTTTCAAAAGATCGTCGTTGATCGTTAACAGTTCAACGACGATCTTTTGAAAGTGAATAACGTCGACAGGAAAACAGGCTTAAGATAACAAAACCATTGCTTAAATTTCCAGTCCTGATAACAGTATTTCAGACTTAAAGTAATTTCTAAGTAGAAACAATATTGCTTCAAACATCATAGTAAATATGTGATATGTACATTTCTATATTACAGAATTACCTTTTTATATACAGTTTAACAGTTGAATTGATACTGCCTAGTAGTATGCCTAGCAGTTTAAATATAAACATTCTCATATTACTGAGTGTAGCGGTACAATCCGCAGAGTCAAAACCACCCTACAAGTCACTGCAAAATGCTGTGATATGACATGTACCCTGTTGACATAATGAAAATAAAATAGTCATCCAATACCCAATTCACACATAGAAAAATCTTACAAAATGGAACTTATTGTGACAAAGTTTCCTTGGTATGAGCGTGTGAAAGCGTATATTTCAGACCTCAGCAAGGCCTGTAAAGCGGTGTTTGCGCAAATGCGCATATCGTACTATTGAGTTTTTCACACAGCGTTTACAATATACTATATATAATATATAATAATATATCAAACGTGTAAGTGAAAGCTAATCCAGTACAATTAGCAAGAGAGATATCCATGGTACATTTTGTTACATTTGTACTGTATGAGTGAATCAGGTAAAAGCGCTTAGCAAAAAGTTATTATGTTAAAACTGTTTAGTAGTAATGCTTTACTCTAGTATTATATCTGAAAATTGTTAATTGTGGGTAGTGTGTTTAGTTATTATTACTTTGAGTATGAGACGTTTTTACAATAAAAATTACAGAATTATTAAGGTAAATACTTAAATAAACTCAAATAAATATCCTTCTGTCTTTACCAAAATTAAATCCCAAGCCACTTAACCTGTTTTGTGATAAATGGGATATTTTCCGTAAAGCTTGGTTCCCACTTGGATGCAACACAAGGACGTAAGTAATTTGACCAATCACGGTGGATCGAACATCTGAACTGTTGCTTATGATTGGTCAACACAGTTGCGTTGTGCCTACATCCAAGTGAAAACCAACTTTTAGCTGAAGAATCTCAAAATAAACGGCAAAAGCTTTTTGATTTTCTCAAACTTAACCAGCTAATTCTCGATAACAGAGCAAGCAAATTGTAGTTATACCGTGATCATCTGTAATATTGACTCTTTCTCTTCTCTTGTTATGGTATTTATATTTTAACAACATTTCCAACACTAAAACCTTTGTGCAAAAAAATGTTCTATTCTTTTAAGAACATTCACTCTTCTGAAATATCTGTTCATAATATTCTATAAATTACATTAACTTTATATTTTACAATTTATACAGTTTTAGTCTTCAAAGATTACTTTCTATTCGGAAGTTTCAGAAGCTTCTTGCAAAATTAGAGAAATCTCCTAAAATGATACATAGTGCAGAAGTCTCCTTAAACATGTGGTATCTTTAGGATGACCAAGAAACTCCTGAGCCATGGAGGAAAAAAATCTTCCATGCCATGTTCCTGGACAAACTCTGAAAAGAGAAGCTTGAATCCTCTTACAACAAAACAACCTTCTCAAATATATCACAATCAATCTTAGTTTTACTTTTTATATTGTACAGCAACTTTATGTTTTGCAAAAGTACAAAATGATATTCTTAAGAATGGATGGCTGTTATACTTGTGTAATAATGTGACCATATTATTATTAGTTTTCAATGTACATGATGCTAATGTAACATTGCCAATTCTCTGTGCTAAATATCTATGATTTGTCGAGTGTCATGGAAAAATATGTATCACATGTGATTGTATCATAGGACATATACCTAATCTTAACATAATACAGGCATCATATATGATACATGTGACATTGTATTACACAATGATACAGGAGAGATAATGCCATATGTGGATATACAGTACAGAGAATTGAATGCGTATACATACAATTAGCCAATATTGAAAAGCTGAGGCGAACTTATCCAATTTATCTCACCTTCCTACATTTGTCGGTAGAATAACAAGTATTGTACTAAAGACTGTGGGAGCGGCAGATCTAGTATGTACTCCCTCATGTGATTGGTCTCGCGAGGCAGAGGAGGTGGCTTAGTAACGCACCTTTTGGTCGTCTGCAACCGCTTAACTTTTAAATCTTCAAAAATACCTATATCCGTTAAATCGCCAGAACTTGAACAGCTTGAACCAGAGGTGATAGAGCTCCTGCTGTCCTCTTCATCATCTTGTGCATCAATATCATTATCATCATTAGCATCATCATTGTCATCATCATCATCACTAATTGTATAATCTTCTATATCTTCATGTATTTGGATTTCTGGGTTTATCGTCGATAATGTACTTCTTTGTTCGCTGTTATTGTCCGTTGTTAACTCGTTACTTTCCTCTATCTCACGTTCAAGTTCATCATCATTTTTGTTGGAATGACAAGCTCCTGCTGCCTGGGCTGTAGAACTTGCAACTGCCTGGGCTGTAGAACTTGCAGCTGCCTGGGCTGTAGAACTTGCAGCTGCCTCAATAGCAGCACTACTTGTACCTTCTAAGGTTGCATCGTGGGTGTCATTATCAATGTCCATTTCACTCTCACTTAACCTATCATTCAAACGTTTACGATCCTGCGGGAATCCGTTCTCGTAGGCACGTTTCAGACTACGAGCAATCAACATTGCTTCTGCGAAACAGTTCACCATGCGATCCCGTGCAGCATCCCGCTGCTCTAAACTTTCTCCGTTATTTTCCTCGTTTTGCTCTTGCCGTTGCTGCTCACTTTCTTCAACTGCTTCCATGTCTTGTGGCTCTTGTACGTGCCTTGCAGCTTCGGCTCTCGCTTGCGGTTCTCTCTGTTCGTGAGTGGATTTAACCATCTTTAAGTTTGCATCACTTTCACTCTTCGCATTTCTACGTCTGTTAATTGTGATACGAGAGGATGAACTTTCTCCAGATCCATTATCTCTTTTTCCGTTACCTTTCTTACCACCATTCTTCGCTCCATTCCCTTTATTTTGACCATTACCAGGTGGTTTTGGGTCTTCCGGAGGGTCTTCCCTCTCTGGAACAGCGCTCTCCGACACTGTTCTTCGTGATTGCCTACTAGGAGGCTCTTCATTTTCATCGTCCTCATTAAATTCATTCATCAACTCTCCCGCAAGTTCGATCATATTACTCATGTTGCGTATCGTTATGCAGTTCCGGGAATGACGATTGTTACGTTGTACTTTGGCTGGCGTTTTCGGTGGGTGTTTCTTAAATACAATCTCCCGTATGATTGCTCTGATTTTGAAGCGACAGTTCTCTTGCAGACTTTTAGGATTTACAGACGCTATGGGAACATAAAAAAGTAAATACAAAATTTGATTAAAATCATTGTTTAACAATATGCAAATAACAAAAGAAATTTATATTGATAAATAAACATATGAAAAATGGTTTGGATGAATTATGGGCATCAATTCAATTTTTAAAAAATGAAATTCGAGTGCTGATGCCATAATGGTATTACCATATTTGCTATAATTAATAAAGTAATAAAATCTACTATTTAAACACACCAGTGTGTACACCATACTAAACAAGATGTTCTGGAATTTTATTAGGCGATGTGCTATACATTTATGTAGAAGGTAAGGGAAGAAGTAGAAATAGAAATTGTAAAAATTCAAGAAATCGATTTTTGAGTAAAAAGTTAAAACAGGTTCTTAAAAAGAAGAAACAATAAGATCTAACATCTTAGGGTGGAGTCTTTACTTATCATGTAAATGGTCAGGCAGTCGAAATGATGTATTTTGATTATGAATTTGAACTTACAAAGACTTAGTAACGAATGTTGATAGTCTATATCCGTGGGAAGTATTATTGGTGCAAATAACACATTGTCTACACTTCTACTTAACCATCGCCAATGATTTGTACGTTCAAACACTTTGATCTAAATAAACAGAAAATGAAATAAACAACTAAATTAAAATAAACTTGACTTACGTAAATCTAATGTTGCCAATATTCCTTGCTGTTCTTGTGACGGGGTGACGAGAGATGCAAATGACACTGGGAGGGCGCTCTTTGAGTCCCAACTATTTTCGTCTTTACGTGTAAATTGTAAAAGCTGATTAAAGAAGCCAAATTAATTCAAATCAGTATACAAACATACAAATATGTAACATTGAAAAAAGAGGATAACAAAAAATATAGTATATATTTATGTTGACACGTAAAGAGAATTAATAATTAATTCAAAGCTGTTGTTGTTGTTGTGAAATACCAAATATGCTAGTGATATGCCCAAATATGGTAGTAATATGACACATGGGCAAATATAGACAACACAATTACAATAAGGATGGCACTGAACACACTCCAACAAGAAATAGCATACTTATTAGTTCATTAAAAAAAAACATTGCTGGCTTGATGTCAACCTCTATTTCTAGATATTAAGCTTCTAAATGATATTGATATACTGAAACTAATTTAGCTCACATAAGAAGTATACTTTAGACATTCAATTCCTTAACAGGAAACGATTTTCAGAATATAAAATAACATGCATGGTACGAAAGGTTAGAATTTGAAGGAAATTATGTTTTCAAAAAGTAGAACTTAATTCATGCTTCTCACCTGATCATCAAGCGGCATCACTAATATACCGCCGACTTTGATGAGATTCTTCATATAGTTCTGATGTTCTGGAGGACATGCGGCGCCGCAATATACGCGATCATACTGGCGCGTACCCGAAGGTAACAACAAACAATTTCCTAGGAAACATAAATGAAAAGTTAAATTACATTTAATATTTATTGCAATAAATAAAACTGCTAGAAATGGTCATTAATACTTCAAAACTTGTGAATCTTAATTTGTTGTTGGCTGTTTAGGTACAGTAAACGGCGCCTATGTCTTAACCGCTCGCCCATTTGACTCTTAATTTGTTTCAGACAACAACTTAATAATTCTGTAAAGTTTTTTGCTAAAATTTGAATTATTTATTTGTGTAAAAAAACAACTTTTACCATGTACAAACTTTGGTTCACAAAACTCAAATTTGTCAAAGTTTTCGGATTGCGTAATGAACGACGCCAGCTTCTCTTGAGCGTACGCTATTACGTTATCGTGAATTTCTACTCCATGGTTGATACCACTCTCACCTTGAAAAACAAAACAAAAATCAAATATTGAATATTGAATCCTCACTATGCAATAATGTTAATGTTTATGTTTAGTTCAAATCATAACTCAATATTGAAAGTCACTCTCATGATGGTTTAATTTAATATTATTTTATATTTGCACAGTTGTTAGCACTTTATGTGACAAAAAATGTGATGTGCCCATATATGGACATGATGATGTCATATCACTAACATATTTGGGAATATCACTACCATATTTGGGAGCATAGTTGAACCATTGAAAACAATGTATTAGGCACATAGCTGACCTTGGTGATGGAAAACAATGAATTTCACACACATTTGACCAGGGAGATAGTCACCGAACCAAATATTAAACCAATTTACACATGATCGAATGTGTCCATAGATAACTTTACATGCACAGTTAAAAATGGTGATTTTTTCATTTAGGACTGGTGAGCCAGAGGTCCCAAGTTCGCCGAAATTTGCGGGGTTTTTTTTTCGATTTTCCACCGATTTTTAATGAAGAACTCTTACATTACCCAGTTGTTTATTACTGAACATAGGCAGGCCTAGTCAATTTGGTATTGGATATCCCAGATGATGTACGCTTAAGATTTTTTTAAATATTAGCTTATATAGCACACTCTATATAATTTTTAATTATTATAACACGCCCTCTATTATTTACCCAACATTTTTTTTTTTTAACCCAAGTTTTTTCAACTTGGGACCTCTGGGTAAACTAAAATTTGTAAAAAATCTGTTGAAACTTTTTGATGTACTTACCTAAAACTAAGCCAACCATTGTACTTAGGTAACCTGTTCCAGATCCTAGGTTAAGAAATGATAAACCTGGCTTCAACTGCAATGACTCCATCACTTCAGAATATATACACGGAGCTGACAAGTGGATGTTGCCATGTTTCCATGCTAAATCCTTGTAAGCGTTGTCTTTATGGTCTTCTAAATAGTAATGGCCACGATCAACAGCGCGGAAGACTTCCTCGACGTGTTTAGATTTGATGTACTCGGCATCTTTCAGGTTGTCAACCAGATGATCATTGTCTTCGCCTGTACTCACAGCTCCTCCCATTATTCTGAAAAAAAATATCAAAATCTTAGAATATTTTCTTTGCATATCGTGTCCATATATGGGCACATCACACATTTTTTGATAGGGTAGACAGAGCTTTAGAGAATACATGACAAAGTTTTTTTAACAAGTTTTTCTCACACTCCCAATGCCTGGTTATAGGATGGCAAATGTCTTTTGTTATGTACTGTGTGTTGAATAACATTTTACTACAGCAAAAACACAAAACAAACATAATAAAGCAAGTACCATATATCCTCTCGCCCAAACCCTCCCCACCCCCCTAGAACACAAACTGGGCCGAATTTGGGGTGTGGGACTATACCCGGGGAAACCCTGATTTCAGGAAAAAAAATTATTGGTAAGCATTTCTTGTAAAAGCTCACCTGAACTGGCTAGAGAGATGCCTCCGTCCAGACCAAAGTCAATACTAGGACTATACCCAGGGATATGTTTGTGAAATCAGAAATAAAGTAGGAGGTGGGATTAGACCCAAAATGGGATTATACCAGAGGATATATAGTACTTATATATAGTACAAATTTTCAGTGGAGCATAAAGGTTGACCTGACAATTGAATGCACAGTACAGTAGTGTGAAGTATGAACAATTATGAATTGTTGTAAATGAGACAGTTTGTAATTAATCGCTCTGTGGCTTCCTCATTATATTACAATGCAGATATGCAAATTTGCAGGTCAATAATTTAATAAATTAATATCTGTCATTTATTATAAACAAATTTAATTATTCATGTTTAAAAACTCTTACTGATAAACAATTGTCCTCTGAAAATGTTTTTATTTGTCCTCAAAATAAAATATAATAATATTAAATCATTAATTAAATTAATAATATTAGGAGTAGAATAACCAGTCAACCCTGGCTTTCATTGATTTTTATCTAGAACATTTAAGTATGTTGCAATGAGCAGAATGACAAGAATCAAGATGCATTATTGATTTAACTAGACATTTTTAGAATATTTATTAGCCACTTTAGAGACTTTAAACTATTAAAATATACAAATTGTACTGTATTTTCAATAATTTGACAAAATGGTTCCAGTCGAGTTATGACTGGTTGATTAAAATAAAAAAGTTCAGGTATGCCTATTTTCACAGTCTGACCAGCTAGTTGGCATCCATAGTGGTGGGCTTTACTCTCCATTTGACTACGAGGAGCATAAAGGATTTTATTTGGGTAAATTAATCAATAATCTCAAATACAGTCCCAAATAACTACAATACATCAGCATTGAATCATTCCTTTATAATGAATGCAAATAGTATTTAAATCATATTATTTAGGTTAGATTAAACGCAAATTGAAAAACAATACATATATAGACAAGTATTAACAAGTATATTTTGATTAAAACGTTTATTTCGTTTAATTTTTTAGCACCCAGATGTTTACGTCGCTTTTGTTGAGTTACATCTCTCTCTGGTTGTTCTGCATCATCACATGCAACCAGCTGACGATTGCAAAACAATAACATTCCAATCATCTCAAAAACTCAAGTATTAAAACACAACCATCAGTTCATAATTTCGCAATTAAATCAAATTGAAAGAAAACAAAACGAATCTTGGATACTTTACCTTCAATATTGTTGCCTATGTATTACAAATAAACTTTTAAATGTACCTGAATTTGCGTGTTTTTCTATCAAAACATTTCTAGTGCGACGAAGAAGGTCACCTTCGTCATGCTAAATGTGAAGTAGGCAATCAGCTAGCAAAATGACGTCATTTCAGCCAGGGACATCAACATTACATTGCATTGTGGGATACGTTATAAGCGAAAAGTTATGACCTCTTTAAAGGTCAATGAAATTGACGAGGCGTGACCTGAGAGAAAAGGTGGGAGTTTTAAAATCAAAATCTAATAAGTGAGCGAAAAAAGTGTTTAAATAAAGAAATACACAGGTGTAGTAACAGTAGATAGTCTAGGTGTTCCCTAAAATAGTTTTATTTATATTTTCTTGTATTGTTATATGTAAAATAAAAAAGATAGCCTTAGGCCTAACTAGGCTAGGCTTAGTCTTATTAGTTAGACTCGATCGAGCGAGAGGAGAAAGCCAGCATCAGAGGGGATCGCGGAGAGAGTGGTGGTGTGGGGCCATCTCCTTTCTTCTTCATGATCTTTTTGCTTTGAGCTAGGAATAGTATTGTAAGCGTAATGTACAGAACTAAACAAGCAGCATCTTAAAATTCATCATGGCCTGGGCACATACATAAACTCGTAAACATTTTTTTTGCTGAAATCCAGCAAAAAACTTTAAAGGTATAGGGGGCGCTACATAGGTTTTTGTTGTATGACTGTGTGTATTTCAGTTTGTTTTTTTTGTGAAGGATATGAATTCTGTAAATAGCAGCTGAATACTCCGACTGTTAATTCTTATTATTAAATTTTAGAATGCAATGCATTATCCATTACCTTATTCATGAATTTTGTAGGAGTTTAGGACCACTAGTCTAACTATATCATTCTTACTGTTCATATAATTGATAACAAAAATCACTTTTTTTTAAAGTTGAACTTTTTTATATAGCATGGGAATTTAAGTGGACATGTTTAAAATGGAAATTGTAATAATTGAAAAAATGCATCCATACTCTCAAGGTGTTGATTAAAAGGTAAAGAGTACATTGATAAACCCACATAGTCCAACCAGGATCAGGTCAGCATCCTCTCTTGTCACTTTATGTACGTCTATTTGCCGATTTGCGGAAACCAGCCATATTTAGAAAAAATGAACTTTATCAGACTATATGTGTGTAAATTGATTGTGATGAGGAAAAACAAATTAGCAATAAGTGAATGTCCTAACGGAGAAATATTGTGAATCTTTATAAAATATTTCCATTGTTGTATGCTTTTGCTATTCTTGTTATTTTTTTTACCATTTTCTTTATTAGTATTACAATTTAAATAATCATTGTGGTATGCATGTGTTTCAACCATTTTCAGATGGACTCGACATTTATAAGAGTGTATCGGAAATTGACAATATTAGATATTCGTAAATCATTTTTAAACTAACTACACGCTCTATTTTATTGGTAGACATTAAAAAAAAAAGGGTTTTTTGGTTTTTTTTTAGCTTTTGTGTTTAATTGATTTGATCTCAATAATAAATATTTTCAGGGAAGAGTAATTTTTTATTTTTTTATTTCTTTTTTTTTGTGCTGTAATAATTTGAAGAACACCTTGTGGGTGACATGACACACAAGCTTTCACCATGTCAAAATAAATTATTTATCCCTGGTGTATTACAGTATTTGAGTGTTTTCCATGGCATTGCATTTAAATTGTAATATAATGATATCTTTAACATTTCAAAGCAGTTAATTAAGTATAAGTTATCTAAGAATTCATATCAAGTTATATTTTATAATAGAAATTTTGCTTTATATGCTCTCAAATAATTTAAGAGTGCTGGTTCAGACTAGTTAGGTACAATTCATACATTCCTTTGATCATTCATAATTCAATATTCTTGGTTTATTTACAATTAAGTCTTATCAAAAATATATTATAATTTGATTTTTAGATTATTTGAAATTGCAAGCAAATATGTTAAAACAAAGAGTCTTTTTTTGTAAACTTTTTTTTAAAAAGGCTACAATTGTTGCTGACTTATTTCATTTCAACACATCATTGTTATAGTACTGTACAGTTCTTGTGTTGTAAATGAAAGAATATAATAGTTACCTTCTCATTCTTGTTTGATTAAATTGACTCATTAATTGCATGTACATAAAGATTCATATTTTTGGTGTTTTTAATATATTTATATTAGATATCAGTCCCTATCTTTTTACTATTCTGTGTCACCAAGGTCAAATAAATGTTAGGGATCTCCTTAGAAATTTTCCCTCCAGTGAAAAGCGATCACAGTGTGAATAATGAATGTACATTGACTGAAGACCTGGCTATTGAATTTATTATTGAGCAGTTGCAACAAGAACATAAAACCAAACATAATTACATAAATATTGGTATAAAGGAGTGGTTGCTTAATGATTGAACCAGCTCATAATTATGAGAACAAAAAGAAAAAGCAATTAAACGTAGGTTATTATTAATTAGTAAAGGCCAGACCAGTCATTATGGTAAAAACCACAAAATATTTCACACATTTTTATTTTTAGATTTTTTTAAACAAAATAAAACATTTTCAGTTTAGTTTCTCCCTTTTGCTATAAATATTTAGCTGTAGTTAACTTTAAATCTGGAAATAAATATGTCTAAAGCTGCAAATATTATTATGGCCTTTTAAAAAGTTAGTAAAATAAACCACCTACTACTACTACAGTATAATAAATTGTATAAAAGTAGAAGATTTCTATATGTTATTCTACAGTTACCCTCCCTCTTCTTCTATTGACTTTTGCCCTTTTACTTACAGACATACAGTTGTGTAGGCCCAAGTAGTATCATTCTTTAAGCTTCAGGTATAGGCCTTTGTCGGATTGGTATTCCAACATCTTTCTAAATTAAATATATTTTCTGTCTATCGACAACAATTTAATCTTCCTCATATTGCCATTGTTCTTTTTCTTATATTAAACTGGCACTACCAACTTATTAATTTAATTTAATCAAATTATTTAAAGATAAATTGTTATAGTCATCCTTTTACATTATTGATTAAAACTTTAAAAAAAATGTACATTGCAGTTACTCAATGTAAACTGTTTGAATTTATTTTATTCTGTTTGAATTGAAAAGTTATTTTGCTCGGAATTTACCAGTGGGGTTAGAGGGGTTATAGACTGCACACTATCAGGTGGGTTACCCAATTGCACAATATGCAGGCCTAGCACGTTCGCACCAATTTAAATTTGTTTACAAAAGCTGATCATGCATTAGTATTTGAATCGTTAAAATGGGGGAGTCTATTGCATGGTAAAAACAACCAACAAAAATGATAAATTTGAGTGTTTTATTCCTTGTTGCTTCATTCCTAGTTCTTCATTTTTTCATAAAAATTGTCTTTCTGTTATTTTCAGACTGTGTAACTTTCAGCAAACAAACTGGCTTATTGTGACTAGTAATCAACTCGGGTGAGCAAAGGGTCGACTGGCATGAAGGCCTAAGTACGAGACATGTAGTGTTGTTGTTTGTGTTCTTATACTCTGTCTACACTTTCAAACTGTATGTGACAAAAAAATGTGATATGCCCATATATGGACATGATGATATCTCTTATATATTTGGGCATATCACTACCACCATATTTGGGCACATCACACTTTTTAACTAGTTTGATAGTGTGTAGACAGAGCTTTACAAGATGGTGTACTGGCTTTGTCCTTCAGATGAAACATTAAGATGGATGGTACTTCGGCATGTTTAAAACAAAGTAGTTAGGTATGCACACCACGCCCTAACTTTTGTTTTGGTTCTTTTATTAAATTCAATTTATTAAAAACAAACACATAGAGTAAATTAAAAAAAAACACAATAAAATCACAGTCACTTTCCATGAAAGTAATTTTACTTTTTTTTTTTTTTTATTATTTTGAAAGTAATACTGTACACTGTAGTCTTTGAAGTGTTCAATTCCATCTTAAATGTATCTTAGATCAATGTATTACAATTACATTTTATATATATTATTGACAATATGTTTAAAAAATACTTTAATAAGTAATACAGTAATTATATCACTTAAATTTGGTTAAAAATTGTAAAATTGCATCAGCGTATGTTTATTTTAAATTATTTTAATGTTTGAGTTGAATTTTAGTAATTAAGAAATTGTTGATTAATGTGCTCTATTGTTAAGATACTTTTCTAATTTTTAAGGATACTCTATCTTTCTGAATTATGAATCTCATACTCCGAGAGATGTCGACATATAAATGAAATTTATCAAGAAGCTTAGGTCTGTCTACACTATCAAACTTTATGTGACAAAAAAGTGCAATGTGCCCATATATGGACATAATGATGTCATATCACTACCATATTAGTGCATATTACCTCCATATATGGTCACATAAAGTTTGATAGTGTAATAATTGATTATGATATAATTTGCATCTATCCACATTGAATAATTAGAGGCGAAATGAAGATGAGGAGAAAATTGATATGTTAAGGTTTTGTGAAACTCAGAAATGAAGACCAGTTTATTACCACTAATGAACTTGTCAAATTACTGTAGACCTACCAAAGATGATTTTACTGTGAGCTTTTACAATAAAACACAATAACTCAATAAAATTTATGCCTACAGTACACTCATTTAACACTCCCCTTCCCCCATTTTATTAATTATAAAAACCCCATCATTTAATATTTATTTACATATCAATAATCACCTTTTGTTTCCTTCATATCAATGATATTTATCATCATTAAGTTTAATAGTACAACACTCAATGTGTTCAGTATAATATCAACTGTTATGCCTGTTTAATTTATTTTTGTTTGAAGATACTTAAAGATGTATTGTCCCCCTGAAAATGTAATTTTTAACGACATTTTTTTTAAATATGCCATATTAATGTAACATAATAGTTATCCACTTTGACCAAAAATTGGATCGAAAAAAAATGTATTTACCTGAAAAAAATGTAATTTAAAGCAAAAAATGGCCAAATTGGCTGCCAGCCAGTGGGTTTTTGGTTGAATTTAACCATTTATTTAGTCAATTTATAGGTGAAAACATTATTTTTTTTCATTTTTTTTTCTATGGAAGTGATTAACTTTATTAAAACTACAAAATAACATATTCAAAGTCTGATTTAATTAATCTTCATTTTTCATGTTTTTGGGGGACAATACATCTTTAAAGACATACAGTATTTTATGATTTCTTTTTATTCACATTGCATAAACAAAACAAAATACATGATGTATCTTTAGCCTAGTCATTAAACAGGATTGTCAGTCTTAAATGATGCCTTTACAATACAGTTGTTTTGTTTGTATGCAGACAATACCATATATGTGGTGGACACTTTAGTTTATTTTGTTTTCAAAATAACGTGTTAAGGATGTATTTTTCCCAAAAAACATAAAAAATGAAGATTAATTAAATCAGGTTTTGAATTGGTTATTTTGTAGTATTAATAAAGTTAATCCCTTCCGAAAAAAAAACCCGGACAAAATAATAATGATAATAATTTTCTCATTTAAAATGACAAAATAAATGGTCAAATTCAACCAAAAACCCATTGGCTGGTAGCCATTTGACTATTTTTTACTTTAAATTACAGTTTTTTCGGGTAAATAATAATTTTTTTGGTTCAATTTTTCTTCAAAGTCGATAACTATTATGTGGCATCAAAATGGCATATTTAATCAAAAATGTTTGAAGAATTATTTTTTAAGGGGACAATACATCTTTAACACAATAGCAGATTATGATACTGAAAATGATCAAGATTATGTACAGCAATTATTAATTTGATGAAATTGAATGATAATTGGATGGATATACCTACTGTCTGCTACGGCATTGCAAACGTAGAGAAACGCTTCAATTTCAACTTTAATTGTGTAAAAATAATTAATTATGGTGTGTCAATATCAGCCTTCGACTCTCATTTTCAAGATATTTTGATTCAACGTTAAGAACACTTTTTATAAGTTTGAAGCATCGTTGTTTGTATTGTATTTTTGCTTTTAACAATAAATGTTTTTATATCTTGCGAAGGTTTGATCAAACTCATGATTGCTGTAACACAACTAGCTCATACTGTAATAACAATCTGGACAAATCTTAATTTGGTCAAATTACATCCACCATCTTTAGTGTTGTGATTAAGTTTTATGCAGACAGAAGAGCTGTATTCAAGATTCATTGTTTAATATTAATAATACAACACAATTGTCGTATTCGAATGGGAACTTTCGTTGTTAACATAAAGATTCGTTGAGTACTTTTTGTATTCAAATTGTAAATTTGTGCTCAACAGAAATTCATTCGAATAGAAAACATTGACAACGAAAGCTTTTTCGTTAAGAACAATCTCAACGCTCAAAATACTCCGTTAAATAAGTACTTAACGGAAAAACTGTACTCAACTGTAAAAGTCTCAATCGAATACAACAAATAATACAGATTAATAAAGAAATGTTTTACAATTAGTAGAAAAATATACAATAAATTGTATTAATACTGATAAAAAATAATGAAATTACTTAAAGATGTTTGTTGTATGCCATTTTAATGTAACATAATAGTTATCCACTTTGACCAAAAATTGGATGGAAAAAAATGTATTTACCTGAAAAAACTGTAATTTAAAGCAAAAAATGGTCAAATTGGCTGCCAGCCCGATGTGTTGGTTGAATTTAACCATTTATTTTGTCATTTTATAAGTGAAAACATTATTTTTTAGTTTTGTTTTTTTACGGAAGTGATTAACTTTATCAAAACTACACAATAACATACTATTCAAAGTCTGATTTAATTAATCTTAATTTTCATGTTTTTGGGGGAAAATACGTCATCTTTAATTGTGACGTTTCCATCTCAAAAATGATTTATGAATACCAATTAAAGAATAAGGGAATTTACTTCACTGTATGCTGATGATAGCTTACCCTCCTCGTATCTCTATTATTGTAGACCTACTGTAGGTAATCAATACATTAAAATTAAATGATTTGTCAAGAAAAAAAATGATACATAATATTTTGTTGAATAAGTCACTTTAATGTCACAATACTGAATCAAAAATAAATCAATTAAAGGTGTATGCCTATTGTCCTCCCAAAAACATGAAATTGAAGATGAATAAAATCAGACTATTGAATAAATAGGCCATTTGGTAGTTTTACTACAGTTATTTATGCAAATACAAACAAAAATAATTATTTCACACTAATAAAAGGACAAAATAAACTGCTAAAATTTAACCAAACCCATCAATTTAACTATTTTTTTGCTTTACATTACAGTTTTTTCAGATAAATAATTGTAAAATGGCATTAAAAAAAAATGTGTTCAATTATTTTTTCAGGGCATTAAATATCTTAAGAAAATAAAGTCAACCAGAAGCACATCTGTCTGTCAATAGGTTTTTGATTAAATTTAACCATTTATTTTGTCCCATATTTAGTTTAAAATCATTATTTTTGTCAATTTTTTTTTTGCGGAAATGAATAACTTGATTAGTGTCTATTCAAAATTTATTTTTACATCTTTTTGAGGGACAATACATTCAAGAAAAAGAAAAGATTCAAGAAATTGTATTGGTCCGTAATGCCCCAACAATTCTGGTGATCCGTCATATAACATGGCAACAACATGCTTTCGATTATATTTATAAATGTTTAATTCATTTATGGCCTATGACCGAACACTCTCAAAATCATTTAATTAATTTTTATCAAATTTTATAGAGTATAATCTGATATTGATACTGATATATTTGTATATAACAACAAGTGCCTACACTCATTTTGTTAGTCTGATCATGATGCATTCTTATTCATCATAATTAAGCATCATTCGACAACACACAAGCATGTTTTATTATATAGATCTATATAAAAAGTAACAGTATATAAGTCACACTTAAAAATATAATATACATATATCAACAACTATATTGGGTCACTAAAGTATGCATGGGGTTAGGGAGAACAAATAATATGACCTAAATTCTAGACCAGGTCAAATTTGACGTTAAATTTATGGATTCAACCACATCGCCCCGGAAGTTATTTCTGAATCTTTAGGCCTAATATTACTAAAACATATATACTTAAAATATCATTTTACATATAAACTACTGTTGTTTTACGAATTGGCTTTCGTAAAATAAAATTGTGTGAACAATAAGATGTTTTCATAATAGACGTGGTTCTGAGCTTGATGATGTGCTATGTTTTTTTTTTGCATTAAGCCATCTCTCCAAGCGTATGTACATATTTTTGTATAATAGATTAATTTGGCACGATTGTTTTAATGTGTAAAATAATTTTCATATATTTGCATAACAACTCCGAAAGATAAGTAGGGTTAAAACGTCCGGCGGTCGTATGGTAAATACATCATTATTAAGAATTTTATAAGGGCCCCTATTTTCAATTTTTGCATTTTAATAGTTCCGAAATTGTAAAATTAAATTGCAAAAAATGTGATCAAGACAAAATGTATATAAGGATATTAATATATGAAAGTCACTATTGTTTTATATGTTTTTATAAAATTGTATAAAGAAAACCCCTTAGCGTTCCTTAGATTTGAAAAAATAAAAGAAATCGCCATGATTTTTAACTTCCCTATGTCCTTATCGTGTTCAACTCATTGGGTGTTGTATGAATTATGCATGGACTGTATCGGTCAGATAGATCAGTAATTATGCACAATATCTCGGTTTTGCTAAAAGATAAATATTACACAAATAGGATCTTTGGTATAGAAAATATTACAATGCAATTAGATTTAAATAATGGAACTTCTGTTATTGTTTTAAATAAGTAAATACCATATAAACTAAACATGATCAGGGGTTACCGACAAATGATAGAATAGCTACTAGGGTGCGTTTTTGGTTGATTTGTTATGCAAATACTAGTGATGGCGTGCTCCATACTGGTAACTGTTCATGGCGCAGGCCTACGATTTGTGTAGGTAGAAAAGTTGAACATTATCGCGATTTTCTGGAGAAAAAAAACATTTTTAGGGAACGAACTTATAGGCAGTCGGTAGGAAATAATTTGTTCTTCACTTTTATATGTTTAGATTTTACTGTGAATTCGATTTTAATCGATTATTTTTGTGAAATATTTTTGCTACCTTCTTTCGAAACACGTTTTATATGGTCTGCGATGCGAATCGTATGCTCATAAATATCCCATTGACTCGCCATCATTGCAGTGGAGTAAATTACTAACTTTTGAATTGGGCCATTTAAAACTAATTTTCATAACTCAATATACTACATGTAAGAGTTAGGTTGTTTTAAGTGTAGTTTTAGGACCTGTCTGGACAACTTTTTTTATAATTAATTTGGATTTTACAATCGGAAAAAAGCCTAGGCTAAATCGATATCTCGTACTTGTGCGAGTATTTACGCTCGAGTATCGCCATATCGTTTTCCCACGCGAACCAATGCTGCAAGCGGAAGTTCAGAATGGTGTTAGTTAAAAATCGCTTGGAAAACTCTTAAAATTTAAAATTTTATAATAATGAATTTGCCTGTTACATTCTTAAATAACAGTTCGTGTATTAGGCTTATTTTATTTGTTTACTTTTGAGTTTTATTGCCTGAAAATAATACTTTCTAGTGCCTCTCCATGCACAAACATTGTGAGCGATGTTACTTTGCTCGTCACTGTTACGTTATGTGCGAGCGAATTTGGTTGGTGACCATTTTTCCCCGTTGTATTAAAACGTAAAAAAGTATTTAAAAATAACTAATATCGATTTAAATGTTATATGATATTGTTCATCAATGATTTTAATTTTAGTTTGTAGAAATTTTGGAGAATATTAAAGTAAAGTTCAAGGATTTGACTCGCTTGTTTTATATAGTAAGTAAAAAACTCGTGATGATCAAGTGACCCAAGTGTCCGAACGCACATACAAAATTGGCTTTCCAATTTCAGAAAAACAAGTTCAGCGGTTTTATTTTTCGTGTTGGTTTCATTTTTTCAATTTGATGATTTAAATAAGTTTAGTATTTTTTGATATTTATGTAACAGTATTATAATAATTGTTTGATAAATGCAATTCAAGTACATAGTTGGTTTATTTGTTAAATTTTGTTTTCTCATGAATTCATCATCAATGTCAAAACTCATTGAACAGAAGAAAAAAGATGATCCCTTCAAATGTTTGCAAACGTGTGGCTAATTTGCATATCAGATTGGCTTATGGGAAAGCTCACTGAAGCAAATCGAACATCACAAAATGGGAAAGTCTATAATTATAAATAAACCAAGTGTTTTATAATATTCTATGCACATCAACCAAAGTAAATTCAGGTCTTTAATAAAATGAAGATGCAATTCTGTTTAATTTAACAGTTTATTATAAATTAATGAAAATCAAAGAAGCATATTAATAAGATTATTAAAATACCATTAGTTGTACTGTAAGTGCATGTGTTTAATTGCCCTACAGTAGATCATTATCAAGAGCTTTATTTTTTTTCCTGCAATAAAGTATAGACAGACTTATGATAAGTTATGGGCCTAGACATGCCTACTATGCTTATGAATATTAATTTAAAAATCTAATCTAAAAAACCCTAAAAAAGTGGTCCCAGTAAACACCATACAACGTACACTATACACATAACTATAGTACCACACTACTCTTGCTAGGGCGCTGAATGCACTTTACTCTAGTATGCTAGAGGGGAATATTTAGCGTTCAGTTAATTTAGATAGTCCTGCGATGGGTTGAGTACTAAATCAACTGGGCTTCATGTACTATTACGTGTATCTCTGTGTCATGGTGGTGGTTTTTAGTCACAAAAAAAATTCTTATTATTTGTTAGATAGTAGTAAATAGAATATTAGTGTATTGAATTATTACATATTCTATTGATACAGTCCAAAATTATTTACATGATTCAAACACCAAAATCAGTAAAGTTATATTCTGGGAAATGACGTTGGTTTAACTTGTTTTCACAAAACACAGTGCAAACATAATGCATTTATGACTAAAGTGCATACAGCAATTTACTCATTGGGTTGCAACAAAAAATGAATGTTAAAAATTAAAACCAATTTTTTATTATGTATAATAGCTTCACTTTGATCAGACAAAATTGCTGAAAAAAGTACTGTGTCCATTAAGTGAGCTTAAGTTCAGTTAGACGGTAGAACACACTTTAAGTACTTTGCTTCAATGTGTGTTGTCTTGTCCATATGGTTCGTTCTTCAATCATTTCTGCCAATATAAGAAAGATACTAATTTCAATTTATTATTCAACTTATAAATAACATTAACAGCATAAAAAAACAAATCATAAAATTGGATTTAAATTTTAATTGTTCTAGCATTTTACCTGCATGTTTTTAGCACATTTTAAAGGTACCGGTACAGATGTTTAAACATATTTGCATCTCTCAGTTTGTCTTTTATTTTTTAATTTCCATATAACTTGTAGTCTACTCATGCCTGGTTACAATTTGGTGCATTACATAATAAGTGATTAATTTCCAAATTATGCTCATGTGAAAAGAATTAGTACTGATTAATTGAGTATCATTCTAAATAATGCATGTTTTTTTCTTATATTTTTTTAAAACATGCGTCCTGTACTGTAGATTGTAAACATGGCTGAGACAAACACTGAACGGGTAGTAATTTCACAAGATGAACCTCCTTTGAAAAAATTAAAAACTATCAATGGAGAAATTGGGAACAACAATGACGAAATTGGCAACGGAAAGTTGGAAAACAAGCCCAAAGAAGTGCTGAATGGAACCAATTGTAATGGAAGTAGTGAGGAGAAAATGAAGTTGGTGAAAGATGACGATATGGTTACTGATGACAAAGAGAAGACTGAAAAAGCTACACCAAAAGAAGAGAGATCGAATGAAGACAAAGAGACAACAGAAACCAAACCATCAATGGAACTGGACACACCAACAAATGATGAAATTAAAACAGTGCAAAATGAAGAGAAACAGAGTATTATCGCTGAAGCCTCCAAGGAAGCAGAAGACGTAGGCGACGAACAAGGAAATGAAATTCTACGTGCTAGTGATGAAGATCTAGATTCATCCCCAACAGAACAGAGAACAGAACAGCTTACAAAACAGAGTAGAGAACAGAGTAGGCCTACAGAACAGATTACAGAACAGAGTAGGCCTACAGAACAGATTACAGAACAGAGTAGGCCTACAGAACAGATTACAGAACAGAGTAGGCCTACAGAACAGAGTACAGAACAGAGTAGGCCTACAGAACAGATTACAGAACAGAGTAGGCCTACAGAACAGATTACAGAACAGAGTAGGCCTACAGAACAGATTACAGAACAGAGTAGGCCTACAGAACAGATTACAGAACAGAGTAGGACTACAGAACAGAGTAGTGAACCACTTGTTGAAGGTATAATAGATTTAGAATTCTATCTAATTCATACATCCTCATGGATATGCAAAATAAATAGTTCGAAATAATAAATCCCCCTTCCCATCTTCAATTTTATTTTTGATTTAAGCCTGCAGAAGCACCCCTGTCACCAACAGTGGAAGTGATGGTATAAATTGGTTTGGCCTACTTTCGTGGTTCATTAATATGTTTTTTAGGGTGGCTAAATTCCCTTTTGTAGGTTAAACAAAACAGACCGATCCTAGCTACAGACTTGAGCGTGCTAGTATTATGGACTTTGATTACTGCAGTAATTACTGTATAGTATTTGCTGGTATTAATTATCAATGTAACGGTACCTACACATTTATTTAAAAAAATACAAACAAATTGTTAAAATATGAGGATATTTACAGTAAACCAGGAAAATTGTATTATTTTTATTTTCTGATCATATGTTTATACTATACTGATATTATAGATTTATAAAGCGCTTTTTAAAAAAAAAGACCAAAGAGCAGTATACAAAGACAAATAGATATAAATGTTTATATTTTAAATACCATAATAAAAAATAACTTAACTTTGTCAAGTCAAAATATAAAAATAAACATAAACAAATATTTTTACTTCTAAAGATTAAGAAGTCTTTTTCCATAAGATAGAAATAATTAGTTTTGAAAACATAGCATCATTTTTTTCTTCAGCAAAATAATAAATAATGCCAATCCTTTATATTCATGTCTGCATGACATTGAACATTTTGTATTATAATATAGAAAAAAATATAGGTTGATAAATTATGTACTGTTAAAGTATTGTTTACACGTCATAGCTTTGCCATTTGAACAACCAAGCACCTATAAAGAAGCTGCTGAAGGACCCTCTTCTACCCCTGTAGAAACTGAAGACCAAAAGGTTGATGGCGGCGATGTACCAGAAATGGACTGGAAGGATGGAGTTGCCTCTTTGGAAGGAAGTTCCCTAAAGGTAAATGGAATCACTCAATTAACATAATTTTTCATATCAAATCACTCATTATAGACTATTCCATTGTTTAGATATGGGTTGTTTTTATGTCTTATTAACATACACTTGACAAATTTTAACTACTGTATTCCAATAGTTGGTTAAAATCTTATTTATTTTATTAATTAATTTAGGTTAATAAATAAATGTTAAAAAATAATTATTATAATTTTGTTTAAATTGATTTTATACGTTAAAAGGGAAGTTTTTATTTCATAATCTTTGTATGGTTATTAAGTCAGTGTCTGTAGCTGTACTCATTTCCTGGCGTTGGGCCTACCTCGCAGGATGTGTACAAAACAACAAAGAATGGAGTTTCTAATATTTCAAACTTTCCCTCTTTTCAGGTATGGAATATAATTGTACTAATCCAAACTGCATTATTAATTTATAATAAATATTACTAATCTTTTATTGCATGAGGGATATGTTTACAAACATTGTTTTTTTTACATGTGTGTATTCATTTACAATATTATAATAATGCCCACTGTTATAATAATATAAAGTTTTAGATTTAAAACAACATTTTATTAGTGTAATCTTTGAGATTAAAACAATGGTTGCTGTCACTGTATTTTTTGTGTGATTCAGTAATTTCTTTTAACTTTAGAAAACAAACCTTGGCTTAGGCCTACTTAAACATATTTAAAAATTGTATGCAATATAAGTTTGTTAGAATTAAATTACCAAGTAAACATTTACTTAATATTTATTTGAGGAAATATTGTAAGTTGTAATGGTTAAATTAAAACAATAACGATTACCAGAAGATTCTATGGCAGATGGTTAAATAATAAAACATTTCAACATATTATATTATAACTTCAAGGGATGAAAGTACATTGCGAGTCCAATGTTGTGATGTGTGCGCCGTATCACGGTGAATCAATGTAATCATTTTCAGATAATGATGATAATTATAATGAGAATATACTGTTTTTATTTATTTTCATTCTATAAACATTCACAATAAACACCAAGCCCAATGTAATCCTTAACACATAAGAATTAGTTTCTATTGGGGTCCTAAATAGAAATACTTCATTTATATAGCGCCCTTTTCAGATCAATACACATGTTAAAAGCGCTTCAAATAATAAAGTTGAAACCAATATAAAAATCACTACAGATTCATAATGAACAGTATAATTCTATCTTTATTAATGTCTGCACTTAAGGTTTTGCAGTATTCGAAGAGCTTCATGTAATTAATGAAGTAATATTAGATGTTTTATTTAATTTCTCATCCATGAAAATTTGGTTTCAAACTCTTTTATTTCTTCATTCTATCTGGTTACCAATAAAAGTACAGAGAGAAGACATGTATTGATCACATATAATACTGTATAGTAGATACAACTATTTGATTTGAATATTAGTTGATTGCAAATTAAGGCATAAGGTACATATTAAATAATGTTTAAGGAATGCTATACACAATGATAACTTTGTATTTTGCAGTTTAAGATGAATGAGTTTGGAATGATAGAATTAATAAATGATGATGATGAATCAGTAGATACCAGTAATCAGTTCAACTCTAGTCTACCAGGTACAAGCCAAACAAGTAAACCTAAAGGTAATGGTAGCTTTACAACCAAATAAATAGAAAGGGTTTGGTAGCCTGTCTGGGTAGTTGGGTAGCCTGCATCCTTTGCTTATGCAACTAAATAGATATGTAACAGTAGAGAGGATTTTATTCAGTAGCTTGTCTGGGTGGTTAGGTAGCCTGTCTTCATCCCTTGCTTTGCAACTAAATAGATATGTAACAGTAAAGGGGACGTAATTTGGTAGCCTGTCTTTATCCCTTGCTTTGCAACTAAATAGATACTATACAGTAGAGAGGATATTATTTAGTAGTCTGTCTGGGTAGTTAGGTAGTCTGTCTGTATTGGTTGCATTGCAACCATAATAGAATAGGTCTACAGTAGAGGGGATGTAAGTTGGTAGTCTGACCAAGTAAGTAGTTACTGTAGGTACTGATAATAATAGAGATTTTAAATGCTAGACCATAAACAATTTGATTGATTATTGTTTGCTATTCTTTTTACTAACTTAAGTGTAGTTAGGAACCATATAACTGTACGTACCATCATTTAATTTGATTAATATTTATTTTTGTAGTAAAAGTTGAAAAATTAGACAATATTATGTCGGACGTATTAGTGTGTGAACAATGTGGAAAAACAGGAAAGTTACATGAATTCTGCCGCTCAGGTCGTTTTTGCAGTCAGTCATGCGTTGGAACTTATGCTAGCAAGTAAGTTGGTTATAAGACAATTTTGAACACAACTATTTGTGTTAAAACTTAGCATCATGGATATGTGAATGTTGGCATTTTGAAGCTCTGTCTACACTATCAAATTTTATGCGACAAAAAAATATGATGTGCCCATATATGGACATGATGATGTCATATCACTACCATATTTAAGCATATCACTGCCATATTTGGGCACATCACACTTTTTTTGTCAAACTAGTTTCATAGTGTAGAAAACACTAAAAACATTTCAATAAAAAGATATTGTTCATTATTATACAGACTTGGTAGAACATGTAAAACTATTACCGTAGACCGAGTATAGCCCCATGCTCGAGTATAATCCCACCCCTAATTAAGGCTAAATTGATTCGGACACTTTGAAGTATAATCCTATCAACCAGCTTTCGTCAAATTTCTAACCAAGCCCTGTTCTATAATTGGTAATTGTCAATAAGATAATGCTTAGTATAATATGTATAATATACAGTTAGTCTCTAAATGTTTTTGATTTAATTGCAGACAAGGTACAATGCGTAAAGGAACTGAAAAGAAACCAATATTCTTGGAAGCAAAGAAAAAAGATGGCCGCAAAAAGAAGCTAAAGTTGAATGCGAATGATAAATCCAAAGTTCACGGTGATTTAAAGATGAAATTACAAATGAAAGGTACAGATTGGGTAAAAGCAGCGGAGAAACCAAAAGCAGGTTACTACCAAAAATTGTTATCTACTGCGCTTTTTGTTTGTCGTTATATTAGTTTGTTGCTGTTGCAGATTTATGGTGAACTTTCCATTTTGCAATGACCTATGACCTAATTGTTTTGGTATATTGATATGAGATATTTCCCCTAAATACTAAATATTTCCCTTAAGTTGTATTCACATTCTATTCACATAGAAGAGAGAAGAATTTGTTTTAAGGGTAATTTTTTAAAGGGTTAGCGTGTCAATGGTGAATACCATTTGAGCTGGTGTCGAGAAAGCACCTCCAATTGTCCTGAATGTGCACAATGAATTAATAAGAAACACATTGTAATTAAGTCCTAGGTCATTGCAGGTCAAAATACCTACTATAGCTGTCAAAGAGCATGCTTTCTGTTCATACAAACTTTTTCATTAATATACATTTTACATGCAATTAACCATTTTTCCGAGTGTTCTCGCATGCAACTAACCATCTCTCACCTACCAGCTTTGTTCACCTTAGCCTTCCCTGTTCTCACATGCAATTACCCACCTCACTGCCTGCTTTGTTCATAGAGAATATGCTCTGTTTTTTTTACATTTCTTCATTTCATGAAAAAACCTGTTTTATGTCTGATATTTTGTTTGGTGGACTCAGATTTGTTACCATAGAGTTGAAAGTGCCATTTCCAGTTGCCTTGTTCAGTGTGTCATCTTAAAACTCTGCACTATCAAATTAGTTTAACAAAAAGGAGTTATGTGCCCAAATATGGTGGTGATATACCCAAATATGGTAGTGATATGATATCATCATGTCCACATATTTTTGTCACATAAAGTTTGATAGTGTAGACAAGGCTTAACCATGATTTTGATTGTGTACTAATGTATATTGTATGTTATTTGTTGTTTTTCTTTGATTCATGAAGATGATGTGTCAATGATTGTCATCATTAAATCTATGTTATTTACTTTGTAGGAAAAAAGAAAGGGTTTATCTGGTCACATTATTTAGAGCAGGAGAAATCAAGAGCAGCTCCAGCTAGGTTGTTCAAAGATGTAAGGCCGCTTTTCACTATTTTAATATTGACATTATTAAATAACATATGCGTTCATACTGAATTGAAAATTGATAGAAATTGACCATAGATGATTTTCTTTCCAACAGCCATTTCCCACGGTAAAGAATAATTTCCGTGTTGGAATGAAATTAGAAGGAATTGATCCTAAGCATCCATCCATGTTCTGTGTTCTGTCCATCAGTGAGGTCAGAGGTTATAGGTTAAGGCTTCATTTTGATGGCTATTCTGAATGTTATGATTTTTGGGTGAATGCAGATTCACCAGACATACAATCAGCTGGAACATGTGAGAATTCAGGCCATAAATTACACCCACCAAAAGGTATGTTGTTATTTTTATACAGTCAAAATCAACTAGGAAAACTATCAACAATAAAATAATACCAGGCTATTCTTAAGATAATGAATGGTTTCAGAATACTGTACCGACTTGGCTATTGAATTGAACTTATTTCTTATGAATTTCCTATCATTAAAGTATTACATACACAGCATTGGGTAGTGTGAGTGTTCTCTGTAGTTTCTTAGTAGGAATGGCATGGTTAACAGTGGCGTAACAGCTATGAGTGCTCACTGGCTAAACCCAGGGGCCCCGGAGTGTATAGGGGCCCCTAAGCAGTGCCCAGTGCCCATTAAAATATGTCGAAAAAAGCTAAAATCGCCTGAGACCTCCAGCGTTGGAGGGTCACTTGGGGTTCCTAAACTAGGGGCATCAGGCCTCTACATTACGCCACTGACGGTTAACATGGTTTAAGAACTTAGCTGAGAACACTGCTTTAAGTACAGGACATGATACAGCTGTATTGAAATGCAAGGATAATTCTGGACCCTTCCTGGAACACTCTCCAGCTCATCTCATGTTTTATTTCTAGGATTTTCTCAAGACAGTTTTGTGTGGAACCAGTACCTAAGAATGAGTAAGGCTACAGCTCCACCAAAAACTTATTTTAAGACATGTGAATCGGTGAGTTCTATACTATAGTGATTTTAGTAGAATTACGAGGTTGTTTGTGGCCTTAATAGTGTCCAAATCACAAATATGCAATTGGAGAAGGAGCATGTCTTCATATTCATGATGACATCATTAATAGGGAGCTTTCATTAGACAGAATTGGCCCTTCTAGAGGTCAATCCTTTTAATGAAATATCTGTCATTTCTTCTGAAGAGTTTTGATGATTTTTGTTTTGTTTTTTTCAAAAAAAGAATTACTAATTCAAAACCAGATAAACATTTGTAATCATAATGAGAGCTAGCGATTTGCGATTACCAAAGGTGTAGATATTTTTATTTATTATTTTCATTGCTGCAGGAAAACCCATTGCATAGTAATGGATTTAAAAAAGGAATGAAATTAGAAGCGGTGGATAGAAAAAATCCGTCATTAATATGCGTTGCGAGTGTCACCGATGTCATGAACAATCGTTTCCTAATTCATTTTGATGCGTGGGAAGATTCTTACGACTACTGGTGTGACGCCACATCTCCGTACATTCATCCGGTTGGCTGGTGTCAGGAAAACAGCAAGATTTTATCCCCTCCAAACGGTATGTTTATTTCTTCTTTATAATAGGTGCCTCTTTAGATACAGATTCCTTTTATTATCCAATATAATGGAAATTACAGTGCTCATATCTTGACTTGCCTTAAAAAAATATAAAGGAAAAAAAGAACTTTCTAAAAAATCTTTTGTTATAATGTCGTATCCCAGCTGGCTAGGACGAGTACTTGTAACGGTCCGTCTGAGAATTATACCTCATCCTCAGGACGGTTCTACCAGATGGACCAGTCCAGCACACAGGGAGACAATCCCCTACTTCGCTTTTTTATTAAAAAGTGATACTGGGGCTAGGAGTAATACTTCATGTTCTTATATTTATAGATTACCCAGATGTTGCTAACTTCACATGGGCAGATTATCTGCAGAGAAAGAAGGCCCTTGCTGTACCTGCAAGAGCCTTTAAACCTGTACGTATTATGGACTTTTTTGTTTTGTTTTTAGTCGCATGCAACGTGACTCTATAGCTCACTATGGCGGTCGGTAAACACTGACTCAAATTTGCGCATGTGACTGCAGCCATGTATATGGCCTTGTTATCAACAAAGCTTATAAAAAACTTCTAATCTCTTTCATATAGTTCTTTAGCATTAGAACATTTTTACATAATAGATATTTCTTTGCTTCTGTTCAAATTTGTTGATTTTTTTTTTATAGAGATCACCACTTGGCTTTCAAATTGGAATGAAGTTAGAAGTTGTTGACAAACGCAATCCCAGTCTGATTCGAGCAGCAACCATTGAAGAGACCGAAAACCACCGTGTCAAAGTTCACTTTGATGGTTGGTCTGAAATCTATGACTACTGGGTTGACGATGATAGTCCTGACATCCATCCTGCTGGTTGGTGTACAAAGACTGGTCATCCACTTCAGCCTCCGATATGTCCAGTTGACCTCATGGATAAAGAGTAAGTGACCAGTTTTTATAGTTAAAGATGTGTTCTTTCTACTCTCTAATAAAAATAAACCCAGACCTCTAGGGTGTTGTTCTTGACCAGTAATACTTTCAAATTCATGATTTGCAGAAGCTATTTATTAATATATTTTATAATATATATATATATATATATATATATAATTTCATTATTTGTCATTTATAGAATTGGCTGCCCTACTCCTGGCTGCAATGGTATAGGTCATATCAAAGGTGCTAAATATACAGGTCACCACAGGTAGGTATCTGAGTTCATATATCCACTATGTAGATGAAGTCACAACAAACATTGCTGTATGATGCAATAAGCTATGACAAATACCCTTGTTTAATTAATATCATTATAAATGTGTTGCTTTAATGCTGGTTTGGACTTTTTTAACAAATTTGAATTATACCAGTGTGTGTTGTTATAGAAAATATGTTTTTTTTTTTCTGTAGAATATTTGTAGCTTATTTGAGTATAAAAAAGTGTTTACAATATTTGTCACCATACTTTTTAATGTCTGGTGATTTAAAATCATTATTTATTGTTGTGCCATGTATTGTTTTATTGTGCAGTTAAATGTTAGATATGTTTTATGTCATGAAATATTCTTTTATCTGTATTGGGCCCATGGTTCCAATTCAGGAAGTTTTCAATATTTAATAAATACGTATTTATATTTCTAGTGCGTTTGGGTGCCCATATTCAACATTAAATATGAACAAAGAGGGCATTATTCAAGACCGTATTGCACTTTCTGGAACAAAGGTGATACCAGTAGAATTAACCAAGAAAGCCATACTGGGCTCACCTGAATTTAAGTTAGTATAAGCTTTTTTTATCCCATACTTCTGCATACATTTGTATCACTTTTTGTGTAGATAAATTGTGTAGAATTATAATTGGTTTTGTCTGTAAGTTAAATCATATAGTATTTTTCAAATCCATAGCTATTTAATGTGAATTTTTCAAGCAGTAAAAACTTTTGTTTGTAATTATATTAAATCTTTTTATTTTTGTTAGGTGTCCAACATCTGGCTGTGAAGGGTATGGACATGTGACTGGCAAGTATTCCTACCATCACAAGCTATCAGGCTGCCCTCTATCTCTAAACAACGTTACCAAGGTTAAAAGCCCAAGTCCACCGCAGAGAGGGCGTCCTCCCCTAGCAAAGAACATAGCACGTGGTAGAAAAAAGTAAGTTTTTTTTTCTGATTAACAAATTAGTTATGTATAGTAATAACTTGAGATGAGTGGCTAAGCGGTAAAGACAGGGCCACTACAAACCACACAACCACACACCACATTCTGGTGGTAGAAAAAGTCTTCATGTTTAAGGACTTATAAAATGGAGGTCCAGTGCACATATCTGATTTAAAAAAAAGTAGGTGGTATTTCGTGTTCTCGTCCATATATGCTCTTGTTAATGACCCTGTCAAGGCTCACAACCCTACTGAATGTCCAAATGGGATGAAAGATAATTAACTAATAACTCATTAATTAATGTCTTTAATTCAACCGTTTTAATTGTCAAACTGTCAGAGTAAATCTGAGGTTGAGATACCAAATGTGCAAAGATACGAAAATATGCGAGAGTGAAGGGAGTCTCCAAACAATGATACAAACCAGGTCTCTCATATGACTATGTGGGTGCCCTACCATTAGACCACTGAGGCGTTTTACACATTATTATTAAATGTATATTGTTTTATTTCAGAGTTAAAAAGTCTTTGGAAGGCAAGTTAGGAGAAAGGGCTGAGCAAGGTAACAATGTATTTCAATTTCAAAAAATGTTCATACTAGAAATAAATTTGTTTTTCATTGTTGCTGGTATAGGGTTAGGATTCTTAAATTTTTTTCTGTAGTGGCGCTGTTAGTGGTTGACGTGCCTAACTTCCAATGCTAAGGTCCAGGATTCAATCCTTATATCCTTATCCTCATTTATAGATTATCCATCCTGTAATTGACAAGTTTCTTACTATTGAATGCATATGAAATAAATAAAATAGCTTGTGTTTGAAATTTGTATCAAGAATCTTCAGGAAAAGACTTCTCTTTATATTTTAAATTGAACGATACTTTTCCATATATAATGGAGTATAAAAGCTCTTTTTGATGTTTTTCAGATGGTAGCAATCTACACAATCAACTTCACCAGTCGGTGTTCATGTCTGCAATGTCGCCCCACCCAGTCAAAGATTTACCACTCTGTTGGCAACAACATACCAAACTGTTACCGGGCGTGTCAGAAATCCCAACGAGCATTGTAACCAAGTGGAACCAGTCTGATGTTTCTGAATTTGTTAGCAGGCTGCCTGGCTGCAATGAACATGCTAAGAAGTTTTCAGAAGAAGTAAGTAGTTATTGTCAGTATTGTCATATACGAATCAAATGTGTATGTTGTTTGATACCTGCCATCTCAGATCTCCCAAGTTTCCCTGATAATCTTTGGCGTTTCCCAATATTTTGATTCTTCCTGTTAAGGTACAGTTTCTCCCGATTTGTTAGTTTATGGAAACTAACACCCAACCTGGCCGTAATGTACAATTTTTTTACTTGGTCTCTACTACAAGACTTGTTAACTAAACTTGAAAATGAGTTCTCCAGCGCATTTCCACCTTTGCCACGCCTATTTTCAGATGCCGATGCACCCTCTAAAGATTGACGTATACTTTTTGTTGATATTTATATCGCCCTTTCTTTTTTTCTTTAATAAATATCTCGATATTCCCAAGTTAGTTTTTCATACAAACCAAATACAAGTTAATAAACAGTTGTTTTCACATTGTTTTTTTTAAGCAAATAGATGGTGAGGCTTTCCTGCTTTTAACTCAGGCAGATCTGGTAAAGATTATGAATATAAAACTAGGCCCAGCAGTGAAGATCTTTAATGCTATTCTCATCTTAAAAAGCCAGGAGGACCTATGATGTTGTTAAAATCAGCTGTACAGATTGTAAATGCTATTGAAGAGTCGGAGGAGACTATGACGTGAATGATAAAAACAGAAGAGAATGCGTTGATGTAAATGGAACAATCAAAAAAGGTCTAGCTGTAAAGATCAGTAAACACCGTTGTTCTTCATGTTTAACATGTATAAAATCGTAGGCCATTCTTCTTCTTTGGATAATAGACAAAATAACTTGCATCTTGCTAGGGACCTTTATCATCATCTTGAAGGACCCATACTGTACATCTTCTTGTCATGAACTTTGAAATGGCCAAACGTTTGATATCATTCCTGTAAAAGCAGAAAGAAAGTGGTACATTACTTTTGCAATTTGTTACATCTTGCCTTTATAAAAACAACGTGAACCTTAAACTGGGAATGTTTTACTATTTATTGATTTATTTAAATACAAATACAGTAGAATCCCTCCTTTGGGACACCATACTTGATTCAAAATGAATGAGAGGAAATGTATGTTTTATCATTGCAGCAACCCCTGTTCAGGAGACACCCCTATTAAGGGGACAATTTGTTGGGTCCCAAAGGTGTCCCCTTGATAGAGGTTCTTCTGTATATTGTATACTGCTTCAAACCAATTATCTATTGTCATGTATTGTTTTGTACTGCTGTATTGTACTTGATACTATTTTGGGTGATATTAGTGACTTTGCATTTGATAACAAACACCTTGCATACTCTGGTGCAAGTCAGTTAAAACGTTGATTCAATTTTGAGGGATAAACAAATCGTATTGGTCGATAAATGGATCATTTGCATAAAACAATGTAACATTTTGAGTATGTGCTCCAGCACCATATACTTACCCATTTCTCTCTTATTGCCAGATAAGTGATTCTTCAACAAGGTTACAATAAGTATATAATTTGAACCATTTTTTAAAGATTAAAAGTTTCTTGTTTATATTGAATGGTTAATAACTGTAAAACAATTATTTTATTCCAAAGGTAGTGTAGCGATTGTGTTATGAATAAGAATTATTTTATAAATATTATATATACATTCATGTCCGATTGTATTGATTATTATATGAAAGAGTTAAGATATATAAGTGTAGGCTATGTCGACTTGCAACTGAAGATATCTCAAACATTTTGTCAACATGTTGCATTCATTTGCTTGGAGCTATTCTGTCGTCGACAAGTTGTTACTTTCAGCTCAAATGTGCCGCGAATCTTGTTGCCTGCTTGAACTGCAAGTAATTTGACCAATCAAGACGCGATGGAACATCCGAACTGTTCCTTGTGATTGGTCAATTCACGTACGTTGCGCCTACGTTGCTTTGCATTCAAATGGAAACTAAGATTAAAAGAGAAATAGAAAATGATATGTTTGTATTATGCATGTATTGTTTATGATCAAATAATATATATACTATAAACTAACGTACATTTTATGAGGAAATTGTATGTAAATATTATATACATGTGTATTTGATAGGAGTGTGAGCTTGTTATTGTTGGTTTTATGAATGTATAAAAACGGTTGCATTAAGGCCAATTCCGACAGCGTCGTACGACGAGGCCCGACGAAACGTATTGACTCTTGACTCGCCGGTGCTGTCTGAGTTGAATCCCGACGAGACGAGTCGTCTTGAGATAGCGTCGGGCGTAGTTTTTAGGTCGTTGGGAGAACATTAAACATGTACGACGCTGTCTGAGTTTGCTTTTAGATATTTCTTTCAATTACGTTATCGTAATCTTTTTTTTTATGTTTGTTGGTATTAGCAAATACGTTCATAAACAAGAGTCCACACTCGTTCTAACATCGTCAATTTATTTGTGAAGTTGTTTTTTTCCAGGCAGCATACAGAATTTGAAATAAAATCACAATGATTGGTAGCCATACACACACATATATATTTAATTCATTTGTGTATATAATTTTTTTTAATCAAGTGTTTTGCTTTATTTACTCTTAAAACAAAAAAAGTATAATTATAAATAAATAATAATAAAACTATTTAATGACGGTTTAAAACAGTTGGTTTACATAGTAGTGATTTTCCTGTTTTCTTCAAAAGTGTGAACATTTGTCATCCTTTAATCGGAAAATTTTGAAACGTCTTTGTTTGGGTGTTTAAAAAAAATATCCTCGACTATTTTAAGCAAATACATTTAGTTTCATTCAACATTTATTTAGAAACAGTTCAAGAAATAAAAGAAGCATACATTTTCAATAACTTAAATGGTAAAAATAAATAAGAACTGTTTCAGGGATCAGAAAAAGAAGTAAAAATACAGAACATAATGATTGAATTGAAAAAGCACGTATTTTGGCTGAGAGTCACAGAGTTTTATTCATCAGCCCATTCAGAATTCACATTAAATTGAAATAAAGTTTCCCGAAACTGTATGATTGCGAAATAGAGATAATTTCACTATAACCTACTTTAGATCAAAATCTGCTGATTTATACGTGACATGTGGGAAGTGTCAATCACTGAAAGTATCGACCATAAAATGTGTTATGACGACTTTTTTTTTCATTTTCTATTTAATATTCTGCATAATTTATACAAACAACTTATACGGGTTACAAAAAACAAATAATGATGCAATGCGGCAACTAAATAGTTTCAACATAAAAAAAGAAGAAAAATAAGATTCGTCTGAAATGTTTATGCTACCGTCTTTAGAATTTATTTCTTGTATTATTCGTATACTAGCCAATTAAAATACTAGCAATTCTACTTTAAGTAACTATCACTAATGTCATTGTACGGTAAAAACAAATTATACCGTACATGATAGCGTGATAGAAACCGAAAATGTCCATAATTGATGAATTAATCGAAATAATGATCTCAACATATACGGTAATGATAAGGAAACAAAGTTAGTTTTTGGTGTTTCTTATACTGTACAACTTGGATTTTTAGCGTTGGAATTAGCTTCTACGATTCATTATGAATGCCTTATTCCTTCTTGTTATTCTTGCTACTGCATATGGTAAGATGTTTATACTTTTGTAACAAGTCCACTACTGTCATAGAAATATTCTCCTCGGTTGGTTTTTTTTTATCAACTTTCTAAATCATTTGAATTTTATTTCTTCCTAAGATAGATAAAACTGTTATTCAAAGGTAAGATTTTTAAAACAATACTATACATTCTTTAAATAGGTGAACGAGGTGATCTCCGTTTAACTAGTGGAAGTGAAAATCATGGAATCATACAAATTGCTGAAACTGATGCGTTTGGAAGTGCTTGCTTTGGAGACAATATATTTAGCGACACAGAAGCCCTGATTGCGTGTCGCCAATTGGGTAATGACACAAATATTGTTAAAGGTTTATATTACATTGTTAACGTTATCAGTAAAACGCGTTAGTTCAAAAGTACTTAGTTGCGAGTAATTTAGTAATACTTTCTACTCAATACTTTGTGAATATGTTTGTCGAACATTTGTTGTCCACCAAATATTGTAGATTTCCAATATGCCATCAATCACGTGGAAAGTTTCAATACTAAACCAACTCATCGAGTTGCTGTAGTACAAAACTTTACCTGTACAGAAGATAACGTTAAACTGATTGAGTGCATGCAAGTAGAGTTCGTTAATACTACCCAGGACCCAGGTTTCATTTGTAAGAGTGTTCAACTTACTTGCTCGAATACAGGTATGTACAAATGCCATTCTTCAGCATTAGTATAATCTTTAAAGACTTTATTTAACAAACGCTTTTGTTTCAGCGACACACATTTACAAGGCCATAAAAACAAAAAGAAAAGTATCAAAAATAACATTTAAATCTTAAAAATAAATTATACAATAACATTGATTATTATCATTATTACTCTTAGAAGGAGAATCATGCGTGTACATTGATTTAAAGTACAAAGAATAAAATGTCAAATAACAATCTACAAATAATTCTTATCGTAAAATAAAATCCAGATTTATAATACAAAAGTCTTAAAATATTATAACTTTATACACAAACAGTAGACCTACTTTATAATGGGTTTAATAAAAGTATGAGCCAAGTCTATTAAAATTGGAGTCTATTAAAATCTATACCAAAACTGTTAATATTAGATGATAGAAATTCAACTATCAATTAATAATACAACTTTTTTGGGTTAAAATCAGTTAATGTTAACAAAGCATATCAAAAAGATCTATAATTATATGTTATAATGATTATGTTCATTGCATTTTTTTATTTTTTATTTTATTAATTTTAGCAACATGTATCATTTTTCATGTATTATATTTGTTTAAGTTTAGCTCCTCCAACGACTAGGCCTACTAGATTAGCTCCTCCAACAACTACCAAATTTGCACCAAAATGTAAGTATAACGCACTTAAAGTGATATGAACGATATTACTAATTGTGTTTTTGAATTTCAAACTTCAGTTAGAAACTTAAACTATTTCTTTCTCCCTCTCCTCCCCTATATCAAATTCTATTTTATTTTTCAAAGTTATGCATTTTTAATGTACTAATTGAAGCAGGCCTGTCCCCAGTTTGTCCACTTTTGCAACAAGTAGGCATACAGAGCGCAATTTTACAATTTTAAATCAATTTATTTTAATTTCTAGCAACTTCAGTTGGCAATGGAATTAAAGGAAAAGTCGAACAACACAATGACTCATCAGCTGTTACACGCAGTAAGTTCTTTTATTGTTTAAAAAAAAGGTTTTTGCTTTAAAATAACAACGACGAGAAATCTCCACTGGTAAAATGTTACTTGAGACTCATTGAAATAAAAAGTGATCACAGTTTATGAATTACAGCATTTTTTGCAGACAAAACATTATTAATAAATCAATAATATTTAGAGATTTCCGGCACCCATAATAAGCAGGCAGAAAACTTTTAAAATGGGAATGCTTTTTCGAATGTTTCTCTCAACAGGTTCTATGGTGATAGTACTCTTAATGGTCATCGCTGCTGTTATTTTGAATAATCAGGACGATTAGAATTCGAATATTATCATTGACAAGTGGAGCTATGGGCCTAGCTTGGTGGTTAACGTGCTTGCCTCGCAATCCTAATGTCCATGATTCAATCATGATGTAATGTCAGGGTTGAAAACACGACTCTGAATCTTGAAATGAGACTAAAGCTGTGTCTACACTATCAAACTTTACGGACAACAAATGTGATGTGACCATTTATGGACATGATATTTCATATTTGGGCATATCACTACCATATTTGGGCACATCACACTAGTTTAGTGTAGACAGAGTTTAAGTTGATAAGCATGGCACATTATAGTTTTCGTTAATTTGCGAGTTTCTAGCTATTGGATGCGAAAGCAAGAAGATAATATCATAAGTGCCTATAGCACATTAAATAGTTTCAATATCACATTGTAAAATCTTGCGCAATTTACTAAAGAACAATACATAATTTCTACACTGGTCTTTGGTTAAGATTGTTAAAGTCCACCATAATTTAGTTTTGAAAACTAATTATTTAGAATATTCATTATTAATTTAAAATCACAATATTTACAAAGACAGCAGGATAATAGCAGTGCCTATAGCAAATGACATAGTTTTAATATCACATTGTATAACCACATTTGCGCAATTTACTAAGGAATGACATATAATTTCTACATTGGTCTTTGTTTATGATAGTTAAAGTCCACCATAATTAATTTTAAAAACTAATTATTTAGAATATTCACTATTTTAAAATCACAATATTTACAGAGACATTTAATAATGTTATATTATCTACCGTTAATTATTACTACTAGTAGTAGTAATAATGCTCATGAACATTTTAATTTCAAAATTGTATTTTAATTCACAATAACATAATAATAATAATAGAGAATTATAGATATATAATGCTGTTCAAAGAGCGTCAGTATAATTCGTTATTAAATTAATCAAAATACAATTGTTGTACATACTTGTTTATTATTCAAACTTACTTAATGATAAAAAAGAATCCATATTTTTATACAGTAATTATTGTAATATTAGCGTACATAGTAAAAGTAGGAGAGTGCGATTTTGTACCAGGATTCCTCGAATAAACTCGATTTCAGGGGTAATGTTGAGACTCAATAGATCTCGCCATATAATAGAGGAGATAATAGGTGATAAGATAAAAGAAACAATTATTTTATAAACATTTTTAAAAAAACCAATTTATTTTTCAAATTCATGACCTTCCAAAAATGTCTGGTTTTCAAGTGTGAAGTTACAATGGCAGATGTGGAATGTATAAAATTGGGCATAGTTACATTGGGCATAATCATTTGAATAATCTATTTTTAATACATATTTACACACATGACTGGCAAAATAATTACAATATAATAAAGAATGAACAATAATGTAACAATAGATGAAGATACTATAGTGTTTATAACCCCTATTTAAGGGGAACCATCATGACCCGACTATACGTCCTTATAAAAGGGGTGTCGTCTGAATAGAGTGTTACAACATAATTATGTTTCTCCTTGTTTTTTTTTAGGAGAAAGTGTCCCTTAATAGAGGTGTCACAAAAGGAGGGACTATACGGTATATATCGTATTTCAGAACATTTGCATATAGTATATATTATTATTTAGTTGATTTTAGTAATACTGGAGGGCCATAATAGGTTTAACATTAAATTGAATTGTAAAGCATTGTAGAGACGTTCTCACACGAAAGCGGCTCTGATTATTAGTTATCCGCTTGGTATACCAAGCGGATAACTCCTTGTTATTGTATGGGATCAATAGTTTTTTTCTGTATTATTCTTGGATCCTTCCTTCCTTTTTGTGAGTCACGTTTCTCTAAAATGTGTAAACATAACATTTCATAACTTTGACAACATATGGGCATTTACGTGAAGTTGTGCACCTCCTATTTTTGAATGACGTCATAGTTGCGCAACGTGACTTACGCGCAATTTTATGAATTTCAATGATTGATTATAGATTAAAAACCAAAAGTCATTTAGTATTGACACTTTGACAAAATTTAAGTCATATCAGGGGCAAACTTTCTACGGATTAAAAATGGCATGTTTCACAAGAAGTTACGCGCGCACGTGCATTTAAAATTTCAAAATGCGCAAAATTAATTTCTAATCAACTTTTTATGCGTTTCTTGTCATTTTGAGCATGTCAAAAATTCCCACGGGCGCGCAATTTTTTACGCACGCGGTGCGCACGTAGCGTTAAAAACATATTTTTTTCTCTTGAATTATATTTTTCAAGTCTTTCCTAGTAATTTTGAAAACAATTTAGACCTTTTCCAGTTTAAATAACGCCATACGAACACGTTGAATTAGACAATTCGTGCGCGTTTTTTATGAAAAAGCTTAAAAAATCGTCAAAATTATGTCTTTTTTTAAACAGTCATAGTTTCTAAAGTAAACCGTGAACCGTTTATTTTTATTACAAAATCTAGAAGTTGATGAGTTGTAGATATCGGATCATGCATCGATAAGGCTAAAAAAACATTGTGACGTCATCGTATGGCCACACGAATGTAAAATATAGGATTTTTGTCTCTTTCGTTATTGCTCATCACATTCAATGGAGCGCATCATGCTTATCTGTATTCCTTTTTCTCCTAAATTTATATATTGTGTAGGTCAATCAACTTTCTTTAGCATGAGATAAAAATATTTTAATTTTTATGACGTCATCATGCCTAAAAATTTTAATTACGTGGGTCATTAATTTCATCATTACAGTAAATTTTAATCTGTAATAGCTCGTAAGAATAAAATGTGATAATCACGATTAAAACGTTTTCTGGAAGCTATTGGATTGTAGATACGAATTCATGTAAACATTTTGCCAATCGGATGTTGTGCCGTCATCATATGGCCAGTTGAATAAAAAAAGTCGTATTTTCATATTTTGCGTAATAGTTCATCACATTTAAAAGGGTGCGCATCTATATTTTACGTATTCAAATTTCTTCTACACGTTAATATGTTGTTCCTGAGATAATTTCCTCCAGAAATTGCTATTTAAGTGTTTCATTTTGATACCGTCGCCATGTTAAAAATTGGAATAAATGGCGGGTCCCGTAATTTCACCTATTCTACACTGTATGTAATATGTATACAGATTATACTCTTTGCATGTATATACTATATGACACAAATTGACAGAATTCAGCACTAACAGCATATCATATTCTTCAGTTCTTGTCATAATGCCATAATCTTTATCTGTGTGCAATATTCCAACGTATGACGTGCACGTGGCGTTTGTCGTTGTGCGGATAACTAACTCGTCAAAGTGACGAGTTTCATGTCTAGTTTACTCATAGGACTATATTCCATATTTGTCGCACTTACACCGATTGTGTAAGAAGAATCTTCTGATATTTGTTGATTCTGTTTAAAATGCTGCAAGTCTGAATTTATTTTAGACTTTGTTGGTGGTGAGCGGAAACCATACCGTATCGATCTGCCTACGCGCGATTTCGACATTATATTCTTTACATCTTTGTTTAAAACTAAAAATAATATAAAGATAACAATACCCTGTAGGCCATTAAAAATGGTAAACAAGTAATTGAACGCAATAGAACCATCATAATCTAAAGAAAAGAAAGCCAGACACCAACTTAGGCCAGACAGAATGAAGATGGTAAAAACGTGACGTGTAAGTCGATGCAGTCTGTTTGATTTGTTTGACTTGTTTGACGTTGCCTTTCCACTGGTATAGAGTGTATGTATTATACGTATGAATAGCACAACGTTGACGATTAAAATCAGTGAAACTGGAGCCACAAGGGCCGTGTAAAAAGTAACTTCAGATAGATTAAAACATCTGGTGGAAAAATGTGTCGCAATTGTCAATACATGATGATAAAACAGAATTTTGGTTTAAAAATTGCGTTGAATTAAATGAATGAAGGAATGAAAATTGAAATTGGAGTTAAAAACACAAAACTATGATGTACACGATAGAAAAAAAAATATAAATCGTCATTTATCAAGACAAGAGGTGGTGATGATGATAAAACATTTATAAATGCCACTTACAAATTAAAAAAAAACTTACTGGTCTATTTTGCTGCATTCCATTTTGGAAGAATATACAGCACCAAAAGTCACCGGTATCAACGGCAACACTGAATACAAACAACAAATTTGAATGTCAAATTAAATCATGAAAAAATAAAATACAGATATTTGTTCCATTAAAGATGTATTGTCCCTTTGTCAAATTCCAAAAAAATAAAAAATAAAAGATTTCGAAAAAAAGTGGGTCATTTTGAAGTATCCTAATAGTTATTAACTTTCACCAAAAATTAGTCGGAAAAAAAATAATTTAACTGAAATACAGACGTCTTTTGGTTCAAAAAATAACTTTGACTTCCAGTCAAAGTTTTCAATCAAAACATACCTCTTAATGCAACGCGCTTATTTGGCTACTCTGTATGCATAATCATAAAACTTCCTCGCGATCTGTGTGAAAACACCTTCTCAACCGTGAAGAGTTGTAAACAATCCTAATTAGCATCATGCATAATGTATACTCGTGGTTTGAAATCTTTGTTTACTTTCGCTCGCGACGATTTTCCAGACGAAATGTAATTAATTAATTTAACTTTTAATTACGTAAAATTGTTGTTTTTGACTCGAATTTTCGACTTAAAGTGAATAACTTTAATATTACTTTGATATGGCCAATTTAAATTTAGAATATTTTGACCTTCATTTTTTTGTGTTTCAAGGGACAATACATCTTTAAATTAGATGAAAATAGACTTTGAATTCCAAAATGAGGGCCTTATTTTAAGAATGTACAGTTGAGGGCGCTATCCTGACAAATTTCACCTGCTTCGTCAAAAGATTAATTAACGAGACTAAAGTAAATATAATATTACTTACAAAAGCAAACAGATGCAACTTTCTTTATAAACATCATATTATTTTGGTCGAATTTCATTTTTGGTACAACATTTAAATACAGAGTAAAAACTTCACCTCCCATCCACATTAATGAGGACAAAAGAAAGCAGAGCCATATATATATATTGGCTCTGAAAGAAAGTAGTGAACAGCGACCCCTATCGCCTTGCATAATTCTTTCGATTGAGGCGGATAGTTGCTGGCAATGTAGATGACGTCAAAAGTAGCGAGAGAGAAAAATAAACCAATCAAGACTTTGTATTGAACTCTTTGACGAATTTTTCTGAAAAAGAACAAATCTAAAACTTTACAGTCAATTTACTACCGATGACGTTATTTTTTCGTTAATTTGTTTTACCAAAGAATGCCACTCGTGCAATGCATGACCCATTTTATTATAAAATAGGTTGTTCATCTTGACTTGTGGCGAGATACGTGATTATTCAATGAAAATTATCCAACTAATAAAAGCAGAGTAAATGGCAAAATTTAACTTTCTAGAAATATCATTTTTTTGTATTATTAATTTTATAAGAACAATGACTTACTTGTTATTAAGGTACACTAACATAATAACAATCAAGAGAATAGCAGAAAGGCTAAATAACCCAATTGACAAAAAGTGTAAGGCAAGTGTATGTTTTCGTCCGATTTTTTCCGATTTTTCTCGTACCGGATCCTGTAATGCAAAAAAAAGAAACAAATATCGTATCCTGTAATGCAAATAAAAAGACAGGACTAAACTCTGGAGTGTTCGAATAAGGAAGAACCTTGTAAGAAAAGTATATGCACCAAAATGAAAAATTATACCATCAAACTTAAATTAATTTATAATTTCAGATGGCCTTAAAGTGAAAAAAACCCAGATAAACTGATAAATTCAATAACGTAAGCTCACTATGGTAATGTTGTATTGCCTACTAAATGCAACCTACCAGTAATAACGCAACATGTCCGAATCTGTTGCAGGAACAGGAGATTTCACCGTTGCCGTTGTCATTGGTGTCACAATCATCTTTTAATACGTTTGAGAGGGCGTCCGTATATGAGCAACGTGCCCTAAAGTTTCTGCATTTACTTTCTTTCTTAACGTTCGAATCATCTCCTTCGTGTTCTTCCATCTTTCAGGCAAAAATTATTAATAAAAAAGATTAATTATTGATTATTATTGATTTAGGCCTACATATTACATTATGTATAATATATAGAAAAATAAACATTATAATTGAGAGAGAAGGACTGTTATTCAACGAGAGATCGAGACTTCCAATTCATGAAAATAGTTTTCTCAATAAATGACTAAAGTGATTATCAATGATAATGATTATTATCTATATCTGATTATCATCTATAATCGAATGTCAAAGTTAAGCCTGTTTTCCACTAGAGTCGAAATTTGTTTGTGCAAATTCAACATTTCGCAGAGAAAACAATTTCGCTACACACGAGCGAGCTTATCGTTTTCTGAGCTCTCATTTATTGCGATTTTTTGCTCTGCAAAAAGTAGAAACTATTCGAACTACTAATTTCCCTGAAGCGAAAACTCGATGAATTAAAATTCGACGCAGGATGGAATTGGAAGAAAATAACGTGAATACGCATGCGTATAAGCTGACGCTTTCGACGTCTGGTGGGAAAACAGGATTTAGGAGATGTAAAAAGGCGCACAGATCTTGGCCACGAAGTTGTAGAAAGAGAAATAATGCACCGAATGTCAGCAAAGCATGACAAGGTTACACAACATTTCGTACAGTAATGTAGTGAGTACAGTATTACCATAACATTTTGAAAAGTAACTGTGATACCACTGCTGAACTCTTGTCCTGGTTTAGTATTTTCCTCTTTTACTCTCACTACGTCCCGCCAGATAGTCGTTTTATGCTCATTGTCAACAATGACTGCTGATCCCTCATCAACAAAGAACAGACCAGACTTACGAAACACTACGAAGCTTATCTGAGCATTGTCAGTTTGTTCTGTAAACATAGAGTGTATAAATTACCTTTATCTATCTTAATTAGATCATTCAATTTACTGTAATGTAAATAATATTTATGAAATTATTTGTAAATACTTTAATTTACAAGTTAAGCCTACTAGAAACACAGCATTACCAATTACCTGTTTCATTGTATGTTAGGACGTCTGCTGGAATGGTCACCGATAAAACGGTGTTATTTGGGTGTTTGTAAATGTCAGACAATTCTAAAAGGAAACGATCATTCTCTGTCACTGAAAATTGCAAGTCCGAATTAACAGATTCTCTTTCAAACGTCGCAGCCTTTAATGCTATATTGTTTGTTTTAACAGTAAAGTTTTGCTCATGTTTAAACGCATTGGTGACTTGATCGTCGATTACTCCAATCACTTTGGCTGTTTCATCCCTGCTGTCTTGAAATTTGTCATCAACCTCCAAAATTGCATCTATTATTTTAAAGATATCCTATGGGATTAGAAAAATAAATACATTTAACATCTAAAAAACAACAAACAAAACAAAAACCTTTTGAAAGAGAAATCAAAAGACAGAGATCAAGGAATATGCTATTGGATGTGAAAAGAAATGTATAAATGAAAGAATCAATAAATAATTTGTAGTGGAGCTGTAGCTTGGTGGTTAACATGCTTGCCTTCCAATCCCAAGGTCCAGGGTTCAATCCTTACCTAGTGCCAAGGTTGTAACTCATGACTCTTTCAACTCCACTCCCTAAGCCTCAAATGAGACTTAGTATATAACATGGAGGATTATTATTTCCTCCATGGTATATAAGCATGATAAATTATGAAATAGTTTATTGATCCTGTAATTGGCGAGTTACTCGCTGTTGGATGCGTGTGAAAAAAAAGTGAGCACAATACCTTATTCGAATAATTTGTTGTGTTTAAATTGCTTAAGGCATTTACAAACGAAATCAAATCATCCAAAGAAGTCGATTTGCTTAGCGATGTCGACTGATTTAGAAGAATTTCTAATTCTTTTCTGTCAGGTAATGCTGTAGGCATATTTGCAGTGTTTGTTGGTTCTAGAAAATAATATAGTTAATTAATTATATCTATTTAAAAATACAAATCAATAAATGAGTCATGATTAGTTTAAAATACTAACTAAATGACACTCATGAATGAAGATAATTGATATTGTCTACCTAAAACACCTGTAGGTTGTATCCAGACAGTCGTATTTCCACCACAATACACTTCATCACCGCCAGCACATCTTGAAGCACACAAACTATCATCGACGGTGTTGTATCTGTTATCATCATTATCAATGTTCCCACAGTGACATAACGTAGGTTGTAATCCAAAGTGCTGAAACCCTAGATCAGTGCAGTATTTTTGGCAAAAAGAAGACGTCATTTTATTCATACCGCATTGTTTTCTAGAGCAGTAGTGACATGGTGAAGCGTTACTATTGCAAGGATTGCCTTGAAGTACAGGTTTGTTATCATATCCGTCTTTTTGGAAACAAGCTGGTAACGAAATGACGTCTGGAAGAGTTGTTTGACTGAAAACTAAAATAAAATGTACTAAAAACAGTTAAAAATGTTACGTATAGGCATAATGACCAATTAATGTCTTTTCTATCGTATTTTATGTAATATAATAATATAATTCATAAGTCAATCAATTGTAATATTCGGAGCAGGAATATAATCATATTCTATTTAAATTCAAAATGTGTTCCTTTAAAAAACACAGTAGGCCTATTCTGAATACAAAAAAAACATAATTAAAAAGACAGAATTCTAAAGTAAAAAATGAAATATATTCTTTGTACAGTATGTTAAAAGTGGATTACTTGAAAATACCTTATTACTTGCACTTGTACAATATTATTATTTTGTAGAAGTCAGTCGTAATAAACTAATTAATGTTAAAATAAACCAAACTGAATCCAGAGTTACATACCTTGTCCAAAATGTAGAATAATACAAATCAAATAAGCATTCATGCTGCTTATAATCACTAAACTGAGAATTCAGTATAAGTTGAAATGTTCCTAATATCTATCAAACTGTATGACCGTATATCGTATCTTGGAATGCTGATGGAAATTGTTCTATTTCTATTAAATAACCTTACATTCAATAAGTAATGTCATTGTTGGTATTTATACAACGAATGAGCTTCTTCATTGGTTATACCTTTTAAAGTTAAACAAAACCTATAAAACAACCTTAGTCATTGTAAGTTACCACATTAAACTAATAATAACTTACTAATAGTAGTAATAAAAAAAAATTTTTTATTGTTTACCTAGAAGTTCAACAATTCATGACTGCAGGGAAGTACAGTACTGAACAAAGGTCATTTCAAATTATTTTTAAAAACGTAGAAAACAATTCACTCTTTCACCGAAACGTGTTGTGAACTCAGAAGCCCTGTATATAGAATACAAGGCAATATAGGTCACTTTCATGAGAAAAAACAAATATTCCGATGAAAACAACGCACAGTTCTTGTCATGTTTTAAGGAATAAAGTTGTCACTCTATCACGTAGTTAACTTACGTTTATACTTCGAAAAACTTAACCTGTCCAATATTTATCTTAAACTGATTAAATACAAAGATATTTCCTATGATAAATACTCCGAATAGCTGACACTATTTATAAAAACAACAACCACGTTGCAGAAAAAAAAACTAAATAAATAAAAAAATAGAAAATAAATAAATAAAAAAATTATTAATTGATTTACTTAAAGAGGTATTGTCCCGTGAAAAAATAATTCTTAAACATTTTTTTGTTGAATATGCAATTTTAATGTCACATAATAGTTATCAACTTTGACCAAAAATTGGATTGAAAAAAAAATTATTTACCTGAAAAAACTGTAATTTAAAGCAAGAAATAGTCAAATTGGCTGCCAGCCAATGGATTTTTTGGTTGGTTGAATTTAACCATTTATTTTGTCATTTTATAAGTAAAAACATTTTTTTTTTCTTTTTTTTTAATATGGAAGTGATTAACTTGATTAAAACTACAAGATAACCTATTCAAAGTCTGATTTAATTAATCTTCATTTTTGGGGGACAACACATCTTTAAGAAAAAAAATCGGTGTTTAACTGGAAGACGGCAACAATTTTGGTAACACATTGTACTGGTGTGATCTACCAAGTCTAGTCATATTTTTGTAGACAATCAGAAAACAATTCACCTTGGATTATGTTATTGCCTCCACTTCAAAAAGCAATAAAAACATTCGTATAGTACACCCACCTACCGGATAAGGCCGGTATGTTATCCATGTATGGATATAATACGAGCATTAATATCGCATTCAATTGCCCAAAATTCCGAGAATGGAATCGATAAAATGTTTAATGGCTTCTTGTTTTTCATTGTATTGAATAATATGTTGAAAAAATGATCTTTAAACAAGGAACCAGTTTTAAAAAAGACAGTAACCCAAAGTATTATTATAACTGATCACAAATCACATGCTAAATTAGTCGGGTTCAACGGTCGGTCGTTGGTCGATAAACACTAACTTGAGCACGCGACTGCAGCCATGTATATGGCCTTGTTGTTTTGCTTAAGTTCCCCACCCACTGCTTATAAATAATATGTATTTATGATCGAACTTCAAATGGTACTGCAGAGGGTATTTAGTATTATTTATTTTCTTTATTTCGGATAGTACATCCATATACAAAACAAAAATAGAAAACATTTCACCAGGAAATTAACAATAGCATCTTCCACAAAAACCAATTTGTACCAACGCTGATGCTGGTTGGATTGTGTAAATACATTAACTATGGTTTTAAATATGAATTCTGTTCTTCAATTATTACTACTAGTAGTAGTAATAATGCTCATGAACATTTTAATTTCAAAATTGCATTTTAATTCACAATAACATAATAATAGAGAATTATAGATACTGTTCAAAGAACGTCAGTATAATTTGTTATTAAATTAATCAACATAAATGTGTTGTACATACTTGTTTATAATGTTAACTTACTTAGTGATAAAAAAAATCCATATTATATATAGTAATTATTGTAATTAGCGTATTAGCGTATAGCATTGGGCATAGTTACATTTGGCAAAATCATTTGAATAATCTAATTTAAATACATATTTACACACATGACTGGGTAAAAAATTAAAATACAATAATAGATGAATAATGGGCCAGATTTGGAGATGCAACTAACACTGGATGGTCATAGTGTGTATAACCCCTATTTAAGGGGAACCATCAGGACCCGACTATACGTCCTTTTAAAAGGATGTTCAGGTGTCACCTGAATAGAGTGTTAAAACAGGAAAAAGTGTCCCATTAAAGGGATGCCACAATATACTGAATATATCGTATTTCAGAAAATTTTCCTACATTATATTATTTAGTTGATTTTGTTAATACTGGAGGGCCATAATAGTTTTAACATGATATAAAATTATTGTAGAGCATTGTAGAGACGTTCTCGCTCAAAGTGGATCTATTTCAATTACTTATATATTTGTTGTGGCACTTACGCCGATAGAGTAAGAAGGATCTTCTGATATTTGTTGATTCTGTTTAAAATGTTGCAAGTCTGGATTTGTTTTAGACTTTGTTGGTGGTGAGCGGAAACCATACCTTATTGATCTACCTACGCGCGATTTCGACAATATTTTCTTTACATCCTTGTTTAAAACTAAAAATAATATAAAGATAACAATACCCTGTAGGCCATTAAAAATGGTAAACAAATAATTGAACGCAATAGAACCATCGTAATCTAAAGAAAAGAAAGCCAGACACCAACTTAGGCCGGATAGAATGAAGATGGTAAAAACGTGACGTGTAAGTCGATGCAGTCTGTTTGACTTGTTTGACGTTGCCTTTCCACTGGTATAGAGTGTATGTATTATACGTATGAACAGCACAACGTTGACGATTAAAATCAGTGAAACTGGAGCAACAAGGGCCGTGTAAAAAGTATCTTCAGATAGATTAAAACATCTGGGGAAAAAATGTATTGTCGCAATTGTCAATACATGATGATAGTGATAAAACAGAATTTTGGTTTAAAAATTGCGTTGAATTAAATTGAATGAAGGAATGAAAATTGAAATTGGAGTTAAAACCACAAAAGTATTCTGTCCACGATAGACAAACATTTAAAATCGTCATTTCTCAAGACAAGAGGTGGTGATGATGATAACACTTTTATGTTTTCTAACAAATTAAAAAAAACTTACTGGTCTATTTTGCTGCATTCCATTTCGGAAGAATATACAGCACCAAAAGCCACCGGTATTAACGGCGACACTGAATAAAAACAACACATTTGAATGTCAAATTAAATCATGAAAAAATAACATACAGATATTTGTTCCATTAAATAAGATGAAAATAGACTTTTCAAAATTCCAAAATGAGGACCTTATTTTCAGAATGTACGGCGCTATCCTGACAAATTACACCTGCTTCGTCAAAGGGATTTTAATAAACGAGACTAAAGTAAATATAATATTACTTACAAAAGCAAACAGATGCAACTTTCTTTATAAACATCACATTATTTTGGTCGAATTTCATTTTCGGTACAACATTTAAATACAGAGTAAAAACTTCACCTCCCATCCACATTACTGAGGAGAGAAGAAAGTAGTGAACAGTGACCCCTATCGCCTTGCATAATTCTTTCGATTGAGGCGGATAGTTGCTGGCAATGTAGATGACGTCGAAAGCAGCGAGAGAGAAAAATAAACCAATCAGGACTTTGTATTGAACTCTTTGACGAATTTTTCTGAAAAAAACAAATCTAAAACTTTACAGTCAATTTACTACCGATGACGTTATTTTTTCGTTAATTTGTTTTACCGAAGAATGCCCCTCGTGCATTGCATGACCCATTTTATTATAAAATAGGTTGTGACTAGCTTCATCTTGTCTTGTGGCGAGATACGTGTTTATTCAATGAAAATGATCCAAATAATAAAAAGCAGAGTAAATGGCAAAATTTATCTTTCTAGAAATTATATATATCATTTTTTTTTTGTATTATTAATTTTATAAGAACAATGACTTACTTGTTACTAAGGTACACTAACATAATAACGATCAAGAGAATAGCGGACAAGCTAAATAACCCAATTGACGAAAAGTGTAAAGCAAGTGTATGTTCTCGACTGGTGTTCCTTTCTATCGGATCCTATAATGCAAGAAAACAAACAAAAAATCGTATCGTATCCTAAATGCAAATAAAAAAACAGGACTAAACTCTGATGTGTTCGAATAATAATAAGGTAGAATAACGTAAGCTCACTACAGTAATGATGTATGGCCTACTAAATGCAACCTACCAGTAATAACGCAACATGTCCGAATCTGTTGCAGGAACAGGAGATTTCGCCGTTGCCGTTGTCATTGGTGTGACAACCATATTTTAATACGTTTGAGAGTGCTTCTGTATATGAGCAATGCGGCGTAAATTTGTTGCATTTACTTTCGTTCGAATCATCTCCTCCGTGTTCTTCCATCTTTCAGGGCAAAAATTATTAATAAAAAGATTAATTATTGATTATTATTGATTAATCACATATATATATAATATATAGAAAAATAAACTTTAGGCCTATAATTGAGAGAGAAGAACTGTTATTCGACGAGAGGTCGATACTTTCAATTCATGAAAATAGTTTTCTCAATCAACGACCAAGTGATTATCAATGATAATTATTATCATCTATATCTGATTATCATCTATAATCGAATGTCGCTAGTTTTCGATTTTCCACTAGAGTCGAAAGTGTTCGTGCGAATTTAACGTTTCGCAGAGAACAATTTTGCTACACACGAGCGAGCTTATCGTTTTCTGAGCTCTTATTTGTTGCGATTTTTTGCTCTGCAAAAAGTAGAAACTATTCGAACTACTAATTTCCCTGAAGCGAAAACTCTATGAATTAAATTTCGTCGCAGAAGGGATTTGGAAGAAAATAACGTGAATACGCATGCGTATAAACCGACGCTTTCGATTCGTGCCTGGTGGGAAAACAGGATTTAGGAAAAGGCGCACAGATCTTGGCAACGAAGTTATAGAAAAAAAAATAATGCACCGAATGTCAGCAAAGCATGACAAGGTTACACAACATTTCGTACAGTAATGTAGTAAGTATACAGTATTACCATAACATTTTGAAAAGTAACTGTGATACCACTGCTGAACTCTTGTCCTGGTTTAGTATTTTCCTCTTTTACTCTCACTACGTCCCGCCAGATAGTCGTTTTATGCTCATTGTCAACAATGACTGCTGATCCCTCATCAACAAAGAACAGACCAGACTTACGAAACACTACGAAGCTTATCTGAGCATTGTCAGTTTGTTCTGTAAACATAGAGTGTATAAATTACCTTTATCTATCTTAATTAGATCATTCAATTTACTGTAATGTAAATAATATTTATGAAATTATTTGTAAATACTTTAATTTACAAGTTAAGCCTACTAGAAACACAGCATTACCAATTACCTGTTTCATTGTATGTTAGGACGTCTGCTGGAATGGTCACCGATAAAACGGTGTTATTTGGGTGTTTGTAAATGTCAGACAATTCTAAAAGGAAACGATCATTCTCTGTCACTGAAAATTGCAAGTCCGAATTAACAGATTCTCTTTCAAACGTCGCAGCCTTTAATGCTATATTGTTTGTTTTAACAGTAAAGTTTTGCTCATGTTTAAACGCATTGGTGACTTGATCGTCGATTACTCCAATCACTTTGGCTGTTTCATCCCTGCTGTCTTGAAATTTGTCATCAACCTCCAAAATTGCATCTATTATTTTAAAGATATCCTATGGGATTAGAAAAATAAATACATTTAACATCTAAAAAACAACAAACAAAACAAAAACCTTTTGAAAGAGAAATCAAAAGACAGAGATCAAGGAATATGCTATTGGATGTGAAAAGAAATGTATAAATGAAAGAATCAATAAATAATTTGTAGTGGAGCTGTAGCTTGGTGGTTAACATGCTTGCCTTAAAATCCCAAGGTCCAGGGTTCAATCCTGACAACCTAGTGCCAAGGTTGTAACTCATGACTCTTTCAACTCCACTCCCTAAGCCTCAAATGAGACTTAGTATATAACATGGAGGATTATTATTTCCTCCATGGTATATAAGCATGATAAATTATGAAATAGTTTATTGATCCTGTAATTGGCGAGTTACTCGCTGTTGGATGCGTGTGAAAAAAAAGTGAGCACAATACCTTATTCGAATAATTTGTTGTGTTTAAATTGCTTAAGGCATTTACAAACGAAATCAAATCATCCAAAGAAGTCGATTTGCTTAGCGATGTCGACTGATTTAGAAGAATTTCTAATTCCTTTCTGTCAGGTAATGCTGTAGGCATATTTGCAGTGTTTGTTGGTTCTAGAAAATAATATAGTTAATTAATTATATCTATTTAAAAATACAAATCAATAAATGAGTCATGATTATTTTAAAATACTAACTAAATGACACTCTTGAATGAAGATAATTGATATTGTCTACCTAAAACATGTGTAGGTTGTATCCAGACAGTCGTATCTCCACCGCCAGGTAATGCTGTAGGCATATTTGCAGTGTTTGTTGGTTCTAGAAAAAATATAGTTAATTATTATATCTATTTAAAAATACAAATCAATTAATGAGTCATGATTAGTTTAAAATACTAACTAAATGACACTCATGAATGAAGATAATTGATATTGTCTACCTAAAACACCTGTAGGTTGTATCCAGACAGTCGTATCTCCACCACAATGCACTTCATCACCGCCAGCACAGCTTGAAGCACACAATCTATCATCGACGGGGTTGTATCTCTTATCATCATTATCAATGTTTCCACAGTGACATAACATAGGTTGTAATCCAAAGTGCTGAAACCCTAGATCAGTGCAGTATTTTTGGCAAAAAGAAGACGTCATTTTATTCATAGCGCATTGTTTTCTAGAGCAGTAGTGACATGGTGAAGCGTTACTATTATTGCAAGGATCGCCTTGAAGTACAGGTTTCTTATCATATCCGTTTTCTTGGAAACATGCTGGTAACGAAATGACGTCTGGAAGAGTTGTTTGACTGAAAACTAAAATAAAATGTACTAAAAACAGTTAAAAATGTTACGATAGGCATAATGACCAACTACTGTGATATTTTCTATCGTATTTTAAATAATAATTATATAATATAATTCATAAGTCAATCAATTGTAATATTCGGAACAGGAAAATAATCATATTCTGTTTAAATTTAAAATGTTTTCCTTTAAAAAACACAGTAGGCCTATTCTGAATAAAAAAAAACATAAATAAAAACACAGTATTCTAAATTAAAAAATGAAATAGATTCTTTGTACGGTATGTTAAAAGTGGCTTACTTGAAAATACCTTATTACTTGCACTTGCACAATATTATTATTTTGTAGAAGTCAGTCGTAATAAACTAAATGTTTAAAATGCAATATTATTTATCATTGTAAAACAAAATATTATTTGGAGAATAAAGTTGAAGTTGAAGTTGAAGTGTTAAAATAAACCAACTGAATCCAGAGTTACATACCTTGTCCAAAATGTAGAATAATACAAATCAAATAAGCATTCATGCTGCTTATAATCACCAAAATGAGAATTCAGTATAAGTTGAAATGTTCCTAATATCTCTCAAACTGTATGACCGTATATCGTATCTTGAAATGCTGATGGAAATTGTTCTATTTCTATTAAATAACCTTACATTCAATAAGTAATGTCATTGTTGATATTTATACAACGAATGAGTTTCTTCATTGGTTATACCTTTTAAAGTTAAACAAAACCTATAAAACAACATTAGTCACTGTAAGTTTAAACTAATAATAACTTACTAATAATAGTAACAAAATTATGTTATTGTACAAGCATTATTCTTTACATGGAAGTTCAACAATACATGGTTGCAGAGAAGTACAGTACTGAACAAATGTCATTTCAAATTATTTTTAAAACGTAGGAAACAATTCACTCTTTCACCGAAACGTGTTGTGAACTCAGAAGCCCTGTATATAGAATAAAAGGCAATATAGGTCACTTTCATGAAAAAAAAAATATTCCGGTGAAAACAACGCACAGTTCTACTGCATTGTTTAAAGGTATAACGTTGTCACTCTATCGTTAACTTACGTTTATACTTCGAAAAACTTAACCTGTCCAATATTTATCTTAAACTGATTAAATACAAAGATATTTTCTATGATAAATACTCCGAATAGCAGACACTATTTATAAAAACAACAACCACGTTGCAAAAAAAAAAAAAACTAAATAAATACAAAAATAGAAAATAAATAAATAAAAAAATTATTAATTGATTTACTTAAAGAGGTATTGTCCCGTGAAAAAATAATTCTTAAACATTTTTTTTGTTGAATATGCCATTTTAATGTCACATAATAGTTATCCACTTTGACCAAAAATTGGATTGAAAAAAAAATTATTTACCTGAAAAAACTGTAATTTAAAGCAACAAATAGTCAAATTGGCTGCCAGCCAATGGATTGGTTGGTTGGTTGAATTTAACCATTTATTTTGTCATTTTATAAGTAAAAACATTTTTTTTTTCTTTTTTTTTAATATAGAAGTGATTAACTTTATTAAAACTACAAGATAACCTATTCAAAGTCTGATTTAATTAGTCTTCATTTTTGGGGGACAACACATCTTCAATTTTGGTAACACATTGTACTGGTGTGATCTACCAAGTCTAGTCATATTTTTTTCTGTTTTATAAATTCTGTTCTTAAAACTATGAATGGATATAATATTCATCAAATAAGGGAACGTAATTCGTAACAAACATGCTTGTGCTATAACAAGGTAACTTCAGTAGATGTAACCAGTTATTAAAGCAAACTCTAAATGAGTTCACAGTACCTTCAGTAAATTTACTCCATAGACTCATACAGTATACATTAACGCAATACGATTTCAATAACTGACGAGGCTTCCAATACCGTACATGCGTGATAAAGTTTCTTCTTATGGAGCGCCGTTCATTGCAATTTAATTCTTTTCCACTTCCAGATAATATTTAAAGAACCACACATAGAAATTGATGGTGTATCTGACTTTAGTGTGGGAAAGAGGGCTGATCATAAATAATTGGGTAAAATAAGTAAAAGTTAGATATACGTAGAAAGTCAATAATATAACGCTACTCTCGTTGAAAAATTGCAGATATTTGATGATATAAGACTCCAATAATAACTCAATGCTTGTTTAGTATTTAAACCTATTTAATAATAATCCAAAAATAACAAATGTGTTTACAGTAATTGTTGTGATATTCGCGTTTCATCAATTTGCTACAAGACCACACACCAGTGACCGTGTTCATTATTTATGTTTATTTATATAGTTATTTTTTCTTTCAAAATTATTCAGTTTATTACCGCCAGTACACATGAATTCTTTCTACAATAAAGAAAGAAATAATTATATCCGTCCCAAAAATGTTTGCTTTTTCTGTGTGATGATATAATAGCAGAATGATGTAATGTACTAAATTAAGCATAGTTATAACTGAACAAAATAATTAATATTCTAATTTAAATACATATTTACACACAATGACTGGGTCAAAATTCTAACTACAATAAATAATGAAAAATGGAGATGCAAATTGGCCTCCAGTATAATATTATTTAGTTGATTATGGTAATAGATGGTCATAATAGGCCATTATATAGTATTGTATAGCATTTTAGAGACTCTGCTCACTCGAAAGTGGCTCTATTTCATCTACTACATATATTCCATATTTGTGGCACTTACGCCGATAGAGTAAGAAGGATCTTCTGATATTTGTTGATTCTGTTTAAAATGTTGCAAGTCTGAATTTATTTTAGACTTTGTTGGTGGTGAGCGGAAACCATACCTTATTGATCTACCTACGCGCGATTTCGACAATATTTTCTTTACATCTTTGTTTAAAACTAAAAATAATATAAAGATAACAATACCCTGTAGGCCATTTAAAATGGTAAACAAGTAATTGAACGCAATAGAACCATCATAATCTAAAGAAAAGAAAGCTAGACACCAACTTAGGCCAGACAGAATGAAGATGGTAAAAACGTGACGTGTAAGTCGATGCAGTTTGTTTGACTTGTTTGACGTTGCCTTTCCACTGGTATAGAGTGTATGTATTATACGTATGAATAGCACAGCGTTGACGATTAAAATCAGTGAAACTGGAGCCACAAGGGCCGTGTAAAAAGTAACTTCAGATAGATTAAAACATCTGGAAAAAATATTATCTCAATTGTCATATAGAATATATTTGTAGAAGACGAAAAGGAATACAAAAATCTCAGTGGATCAATGTAGTTAGAACGGAAATTGTAGTATAAGGAAAACACCATCCCGTCCACGATAGAGGAAATACCGTCACGTCACAAGACAAGAGGTGGTGGTGATGTAGTCTGGGTTCCAGACGGATTTTTGACTTAATATTAGTAAAAAGATAAATATTTTGGCACATATGGCGTTTCACACGTATACTGCTTGTGCTGAAACAGGCCCGATTTCAGAATCCGATTCCAGAATCCGATTCAGATAAACATTGAATAGCGTCGAAATAACTACAGACTTGGGGAAAGTCTAGTGGTGATGAGGATAATCAAACTTACTGGTGTATTTGGCTACATTCCGTTTTGAAAGAATATACTGCCCCAAAAGTCACCGGTACCAGCGGCAACACTGATAATAAAAAAAACCATTTTGAATGTCAAATTAAATAAGGGTATTGTTACATTAAATTGGACGAATGACTTGAAATTCCAGAATGAGGGCCTTATTTTCAGAAAGTACAGTTGAGGGCGCTATCCTGACAAATTTCACCGCTTCTTTGAAAAAGGATTTTAACAAAGTTAAATAAAATAAAATATTACTTACAAAAGCAAACAGATGCAACTTTCTTTACAAACATCACATTATTTTGGTCGAATTTTGTTTTCGGTACAACATTTAAATACAGAGTAAAAACTTCACCTCCCATCCACATTACTGAGGACAGAAGAAAGTAGTGAACAGCGACCCCTATCGCCTTGCATAATTCTGTCGATTTAGGCGGATAGTTGCTGGCAATGTAGATGACGTCAAAAGCAGCGAGAGAGAAAAATAAACCAATCAGGACTTTGTATTGAACTCTTTGACGAATTTTTCTGTAAAAAAATCCATATGTTATTTCTAAGAAATAAATAAAAAAGGATAATGTTGGATGTTGATGCTATTATGGATTATTATATTATATGCATCATAAACTAAAAATGGACTTACTTGTTACTAAGGTACACTGACATAATAACGATCAAGAGAAAAGCAGAAAGGCTAAATAATCCAACTGACAAAAAGTGTAAAGCAAGTGTATGTTCTCGTCCGATGTTTTCTCGTACCGGATCCTATAATGATAAAATTGTAACCGAATATAAAAAATAGAGAAAAGTGAAAGATGTTGACCTATTTTATCATACAACGACTCAGAAAATATAGGGAAAGTGTATGCTCTTGTCAGATACGGTAGGCTACTTGTACCGGATCCTGTAATGATACAAATATACTACAATACGAATAACACTACTAAGGCCTATACAAACTGAAGCGAATAGAAAATGTGTTTATTTCAATTTAATTCACTAAAGCAACTAAACAATGGGCCTAATGATGACAATGTTTATTCTATAGGACAGAGTAATAATAGAGCATTAACCCTCTAATTATTTTCTTTAATTTAGCTTTATTGAATAATACAATACATAATGAAAATGACTTACCAATAAAAGAGCAACATGTCCGAATCTGTTGCAGGAACAGGAGAATTGTCCGTTGCCATTGTCATTGGTGTCACAACCATTCCTTAACACATTTGAGAGGGCGTCCGTATAAGAGCAACGTACTTTAAAATCTTTGCATTCGCCTTCCATCTTTCAGAAAATTATTGATAATTATTTAATGATTTAAAAGATAGGATCATAATGATATTGTGACTCCGTGTCAAAGGTCGTTCAAATGAACCAGAATGTTACTACTGTACAAAACAGATATCAAACATGGCATTCCTTGGATTTTAAAATGTAAACCAGCACAAGATCATGTTTAAACATTCTTAATACGAAGTTTTCTTTCTGGGGCAGTAGAATTTTACTTTCTATTTTTAAATTAAAAACCAATCAGAAAAGTGTTACAAGAATTACAATCGTTACTATGTCTTGTCATAGACTACCATCTATTTATAAGCAACAGAGTAAATTCAGTAGGCAATTGTATTACCGTGACATTTTGAAAGTTATATGTGAGGTTATTATTGAGCTCTTTTTCTGGGTTGGTCATCTCCTCTTTTACTCTCACCACCTCCCGCCAGACTACTGTATCATCTTGACCATTTGCTGACCCCTCATCAATGAAGAACAGACCAGATCTATGGAACACTACGAAGCTTATCTGAGTCATTGCTGTAAAATGTAAAAATAGACGCATTACTTCATAAAAAAACAACTTTATAAGTATGCTGCAATAGGATTTATATAACTTAATCTAGTATTCAATTAAATAATATTTGTTGTATAAGCACCATTTCATTAATCATAAATAAAACTATGACTAAATATTTACTTAGGAATTAAAGAGAGTTTTCGAATTATGTTATCTAAACAAAAAGAAAAATGTTTGAACTAACGTAAAAGTGGGGAGGGGGAAGAGAAAAGAAATAGTTATTAATTCTAAATATAGAAGAGACACCACAACATTTTGATAATCACGTAAAATGTAGGTTCCACTCTATATATATAAAATTGAATTTATCCAACAACAACAATAATGTATCCTAAATTAGAATAGGATATTAACCTAAAACCTTGGATTAAGTAATACACCCTTATTCTTCATAATCGTTGAATAAAAACAACTTCCTATACGAGCATTTACAGGATGTTGCATGACAATCGAAAGTAAAAATAACAAACACTCTACTTCACCTTTGCACGAAATACAATCACACAAACTTGTGAAAAAAAATTCATCAGATTTCTATTGTAAGTAGGCCTACTACCTTTGAGGTCAATCCATACTTTAATAATTGAAGTCTCAAATTCCTGGTCTACCTGTCAAAAAGACACCGTCATAGAGTGACGCCACCAAGTTGTTTAAGTGATTCCCTGAACGTCTTCTATTTTTCACAGATTTAAGGTCTCAGCAGCATCACAGCTCTGACGTCACAACCTGGTCGCGTCACTCCTGACGAAGTCTTCCTGACAAGTAGACAAACTTTTGAGAAGTTCAATAAAGGAAAGGATTGACCTCTAAATAAATGTTTTATTATACAAACATTTTAAGATTATATGATTATAACACCAATTCATTAATATTATTTTAAAAGGCTACTGTATCCTATTTTCAAGTCACTACAGCCGTATCACATGTACTATTATTTCTTTACTTTACCAATGTACTAACGTTTTTCACTGTTTTGATTGTTTTCTGTGTCTGCTACACTATCCATATACGTTACTTACCTGCTTCAGTAGATACAAGAACGTCTGCTGGTATTGTCACCGATACAACCGTATCCGTTGAGTATTTGTACGTGTCAGAAAACTCTAAGAGCAGTTGGTTATCTTCTGTGGCTGAAAACTGTAGGTCCGAATTGACAGACTTCTTATCAAACGTTACAGCTTTTAACGCTATGTTGTTGTTATCTGTAACCGTAAAATTGGCCTCTTCTTTAAACGTAGTAGTTATCTGGTCGTCTAGTACTCTTATAATTTTCTTTGATGCATCCGCTGTTTTTTCCTCATTTTGACCGTTTTGAAATTTGTCATCAATCTCCAAAATTTCATCAATGATTTTTACAATATCCTATCAAAAATAGGGGGAAAAGAGAATGAGTTCACTTCGATCCCGAATGACATGAATAAGCATTAGATAAATCAAGTATACCCATGTTTTCATTGGTGGTATTTTTACATACATGGTATGGACAGCAATAATAGATATAATTAATGCACTTGTTGAATGTAATACTCAAGATGGAATCTCAGAAGAAAGTAATTCCAACTATGGCATAATGTATCATAAAAATGTAAAAACAATTTTAATTTTAATTTGAATCTTAAAAGACAAGTAATATTATCTCTTTACCTTTGTCGACGAACTTGAAATGCTTAGATTGCTCAACTTATTTGCAAATAGAATGAGATCATTGACAGTGGTATATTCGCTAAATGTTGTAGACTGATTTACAAGAACTTCAAATTCGTTGTTAAAATGACTGCTTGTTGCTACTTCGGTTGATAATTCCGGTTGTAACGTTGTATTTAGCACATGTTCTACAAGAAACAAAAAAATGTATCAATTTATATTTTTGTATGACCGGTGACCATAGCTAATTATTGTTCATCTGATACGTAGTAATAAAAAAGACTGGAATTTTACTGTTAAGAAGGTAATTTTTTCATACAACTATGAATTAAATTCCTTTCAAATATGGTTCGATAAAAGTAAATGTTCAATCTTAATTTAAATACTGGCTAAAACAGAAAAGAAGATGACCAACGTGAATCACAAAAATTAGAAAAAAAGGATATTGAAATATATATAAGACAAAGCAAAAAACCATCCTGCCCACGATACGACGAGTAAAATAGAAAATATAGTGGAAAGTCGAGATGCTGATGATGAATAACGGATGAAGCTGGGTTGATTTGTACATAGTGAGGGCAAACGACATAAACATATCTTGAAACAACAATGTTTATATATAAACTTTATATTTCTAGATTTAGTAAAATCGTAGTACAAAAAAAATTGTAATTATAATAGATTAAAAGGCGCAGCATACGGATTGAAACAGGTTGTATCCACACATTGCCACGTCCACCACAATACCCAGTCATAGGTTCATCATCCCGATCCCCCTGACATTTATACGCACACAGACTATCATTAATGAACCTGTAGTTTTTAGAATAATCAAATGTTCCACAGTAGCATAAATTATATTGTAATCCAATGTGTTGGTATCCGTGTCCAGCGCAATACTCATTGCAAAAATCAGACGTCAATAACTCCTTATAACACGTTCCTCCAGAGCAACTATCGCAGGGTGAAGGATCTTGCTTACTGCACGGCGTTCCTTGAAGTACTTTACTTGTTTTAGGGAAACACTTTGGTAAAGAGATCCGTGTTTTTGGGATAACTTCACTGTAACCTGAACAAATAAATAAAAACTATAATGACATCAAAAGTGACCGGTATTCTAAATCAAATTTTACAGTTTTAATGTTTGTTTTATACCTATCTATTATATAAAATGATTAAGAAGAAACATGAATACATCGTCAAATATATATCTTAAAGTAGAAACTTGTAACGCTGTATAACAGCAATAATAAAGCGAAGTTATCTATAGTTCAACTAGTTGGTAAAAAAACAGTAAGCTAAGGAGTCGCTACCGTAAAGAAATGATATCATAAAGTAGTGTTTCAAACCAAAATATTGCTTAAGCCTCATAACGAGACGTACATCATGGGATATTATGTGGATTGGCCTAACATGATTATTTAGCCCAATTATACACTGTAGGCCTATTCTATTCAAATTCCCCCCAAAAAAGAAACTGAAGATGTACTCACCATGTACACGAAAATATGACATTACAAAAATGAAATAAACAAAACGCATCTTCATTTTCAGGGCCAAACGGAATGTCTGTATAGCGCGTCGTAAAAAGTTTACTGTTGGATTTAGCGAATACTGTATTAATTATATCCTACTAAATACTTATTGTCCAAATTTTCTATTAAGTATACTCAGTCCTTTGTGACGTCAATTAAAATGTTACTAATGAGTTCAATCATTTTTCAGCAATAACGTTACAAGCTTATATAAATAAGTAAGTAACCTGTAACTTTGTTTCATTGTTCATTGTGTCCAACACAGGATGTAATTGTGAAAACACCACCACAATGTACACCTCATTCCTGCAGATAACATCAGTTGACAAGAAGTAATAGAAAAGTGTCATCTCACGATATATTCAAATCACAGGAAACGTATCACTGATGAATGGTTGCATCAATGATGAATTGTTATATCAACCTACCTCAACATTGTAGTTATTTGATATTGCTTGAAACTTTATTTTGTGAGTGTACTATATATTTCCGTTGTAAAGTGTAAAATAATAAATTTTGAAACCGATTCATTTTAGTAATCATAATAGTAATTTATTTGAAGCTACACTTTGAAACAGTTGCACGCTTTTATCTTGTGAGGAGGGTGGTCTTTTTCGATTACATACATTATCAGACAGTGTCCTTTTTAAATTATTCTTATTATTAATATTGCTAACAAAAACGACAAAGGCCACTTTAAGTAAGTTGGGCAGGAAACATAAAAGTGAACTGAATCACTATGACAGGGAGTCATTTTACCCAGGACCGTAGTAGTACATGAAGATAACAAACATATAAGTAATTAATTCAAAAATAAATAAATAAAAAAAATATAATATCATAAAATGTCAAAAATATAAAATCTTAAATGAATTCATTAAAACACAAAAACTGACGTAAAATTGACAAATAGAACGATGCGCAATTAGGAGGTTTACTCAGAGAAAAAAATCATTTTACGTTTAAAGGGTTGGAAAGTTATCTAGCCTTATAAGAGAACATTCTTTAACTTCATCATTAACTTCTTCTCACAGTCGAAGAAAAATATGAATTCCTGATCAATGCAGGCAGTTAGTCCCTGCTTTAAACAAAATCAGCATTACTTTACTACAAAGTAAAATAAGACAAACAAAAACATAAAATAATAATGGTTTAAATTATTTACCTGTATTTTCTACAACAGACGGCGGTGGATAATTACAATCGTAAACAACACATCCTTTGCTTTCACACAAACATCTTTTGTGGCCTTTGCTCAGTTTACAAAGAAACATACATAAATTCATATCACTGGGTAATTTCAAACAACTACGAGTATAGCAAAATCTTGGATTGTTACTTAATATCGATGAGCTAAGAATCGTATCATTTTTGCCGTAGACAGATGGTATCAAAGGAAGAAAAATCAGCAAAGCAAATAATGTATCTGGGAACATACTAACAAACTAGCAATGAAAGAAATGTCGATAAAGTCAACAAAGTCTAGTGTAAGATCCCACTTTTTATAATGAGTTAATGGCAGTTGATTAGCTATATTATAATCCCAACAACCTTAAGAATCTACTGATTACATCCGGGCATTAGACATTAACCTAGGATTTAAAGACATCGATATTCTTGATAAGCAGACATGCAAACAAACCGTGTACCAACAATAACAAGCAAAAGAAATTAGTTTAATATCTTCTCAATCGAACTTCCACTAGTGTCATACAAAAGAAACAGCATTCACTAAAATGTTATGAAAAAATAAATTGGTATGCATGTTTTATTTTAACATATTCCTACTAATAAAAACGTTTTTAGCGATGTCTCAAAACAAAATAAGCAGGCCCTATGGTTGTTAATTTCCATATGCAAGTTTTAGTTTAAAGATGTATTGTCCCCCTGAAAGATAATTTTTTTAAATTTTTGTTGTTGAATATGCCATTTTAATGTCACATAATAGTTATTGACTTCTACCAAAAATTGGATCGAAAACAATTTATTTACCTGGAAAAAATGGAATTTAAACCAAAAAATGGTCAAATTGGCTGCCAGCCAATGGATTTTTGGTTGAATTTAACCATTTATTTTGTCATTTTACAAGTGAAAACATTATTTTTTTTCTACGAAAGTGATTCACTTTATTAAAACTACAAAATAATCTATTCAAAGTCTGATTTAATTAATCTTCATTTTTCATGTTTTTGGGGGACAATACTTCTTTAACATATTCCTACTAATAAAAACGTTTTGAACGATGTCTCCGACAAAATAAGCAGGCCCTATGGTTGTTAATTTCTATTTAGTATAAGTCAGTGCTGACTGATGATTCCAATATTGAAAGTAGATGGTAGTTTGAATGTACATGGTAGTTTATCAATATACACCATACGATAGACACATCATTTACATCAGACTATGGTGGAAACTTTGCAAGAAAACTACGTATAATTGGATCTACAAATTAGGTCAGATGCTGTTGGTTCCTGTTTTTAGTCGCGTGCAACGCGACTCTACAGCTCACTATGTCGGTCGGTTGGTCGGTCGGTTGGTCGGTAAACCTTAACTTGAGCACGCGACTGCAGCCATGTATATGGAATTGTTTAACATACGCAACGCTCGCAACATACAGACATTAAAGAGAAAAATTAATGTTCAAAGCACTTCCTTTAATATGTAAAATCCAAAATAATATCAGCATTTGCAAAGTAATAATCCAAAACAAAAGTAATATCCCAGTAATATCCAATAGAAATAAGGTGTTTTAAATAATAATAAATAATAGTTTAAAACTGTAGAGTAGAGCTGGAGCTTGTAAAGGAAAAATAATGGCTGCTATGCACTTGCACAGACAGGCTACATGTACACCCTTGCACAGGCAAACAACAACTGAGCAGAACAAAAGAAAATCAGGACAAAGAAAAACAGCACACTGTGCACACTTGGCAAATAATATGTAAATGAGAATGCAAATAAGAAAGTAACATAATAAATGAATATTCATAGGGAAGAAACTTCTAGAATAACAGAAACTAAAGTAAAATAAATAAAAAAAAAAAAAAATAGACTACATGTTATTACTTTAATTTTACGATAATTTTCGTCGTCCTTTCCTATCAATATTGTGTAAAAGTTGCTGTGTGAGTCAAACGTGTATGACTGCGATCTTAGAATTTAAAACATTCCCGATTCCATTTATCTCGATTTCCTTCAAACATACAGATATTATTTTTCTCAAAGTTTTAAACTCTTATGTTGTAATTGAAAGATATATTCGTTCAAAGTTCTATGGCAAACATAAAAAAAGGAAACAGAACTTTCCACGTGCGGATCTCTATACACATACTTAGTCAAAAACGTACAGAGTAGCGAACACAAAGTGAGTCGCGCAATGTCTAACGACGATTTAGCGTTTAAGGTTTTTTTCATTTTTCGTTTGATTACCAAAAATGTGTTCTATAACCAAAGATTAAAAATTTTACAAATAATGTTCTTACTTGAAGACCATGTATTTACATCTTTTGGAGAGTGAAGCATCTCAGAAGTCCGAACACAAAAGGAAAAAGAAACGTATGCCGCAAAGTTTATCAAAACTTACCTGTTTCTGTTGGAATTTTGCAATCTTGAGAAAACAAATTTTCAATTGAAAATCGGCAAAGATCAGGGTTTGGCGGTGACGTAGTCGAAGCTAGCAATATGCACGATACAACTAATAAAAAGAATGGTAAATATATACAGGACATTCTTGGCATTTAAAACTCGAACCACCTAAAAGTCGCTCACAACTTCATTTAAGGTATAATGATATAATATTTTTAACTCTGTATTAATATTCTGTTATTGAATACGCCTATTACCCTATTTCCGTTTGAAACAGTCAACTAATGGTTATATACCATCCGCCCACAAAACAATGGGCTTATTGACATTACGCACATTTTAGTCGAAAAATTGACATTCTAGAAAAGCTCTGTCATTATATCAAACTTTATATGACAAAAAAAATGCGGTGTGTCCATATAGGACACGATGACGTCATATGACTACCATGTTTGGGCGACAGCACACTGTTTCGTCAAACTACTGTAGTTTAGTGTAGTCCAAACATATCTTAATAAGCAGGATATTTACACATATTTGATTGGACTATACCAACGTATGAGCCACCTGGAGTGTGCCTACATTGTTTAAAATGAACAAGTATTGCAACGAGCTAATACGAGTCATGGTAACCACATCATTTGCATATTACGCTGTATTCAGGTTGAATGTGTTTCTGCATAGTGAGCCTATCATGGGCACGGCTTGCAAATGGTAAGATTAGTTACACGCACTTTAATATTTAAACTATTGTATATGTATAAGCTTTTCAACATTTCATTAATTATTATACTAAGTTTTGAATTCACTTCATACCATCCTAGCCTAGAAACACTTGACATATCAAACAATAGTCGCTTCTACATAGTTACCAAGTATCTGTATGGCACGCTAATTACTAAGTATCATGTATGATCTATGGCACGCTAATTATTCACGTGATAATCGAATTCATTTAAAACAATTAGCCTGTGACCTATAAATATAGTGCCACATTTATCCTACTCTGAGATTCATATTCGGCATGTCGATGTAGATGGAAAAAAATTGGGTTCACATTTATTTGTTAATGAGTTCAATCGGCTTATCGTAGAATTTACAATGGTTGAAATGATCGATTGTATGGACAGCCATTGTTATTACTCTGCTTACGACGATACCGAAGGAATATTTAATATTTCGTTGACAATGCAAAATACAACCAATGATACTAGAAACGAGGAAGTTGCAATTTTTCTATCGGTTATGATGGCTATTCTTATAGTGACGACGATTACGGGAAATACTCTAATACTTTCATTGACGTACCTTACCGAGGAACTACGAACAAATACGGCGGTTTTCGTCGTAAACCTCGCCGTAGCTGACGTGTTAGTTGGTACTCTATTAATGCCAGTGGAACTGACTAGCTGCATCGCTAATAGATGGGTATTTGGTTCAGTTTTCTGTAGTTTTAATGGTGTTGTGAATTCTGCCTTCTGTATAGCTAGTATGCTCACACTTTGCTGTATATCACTTGATAGGTACTACGCCATATGTCATCCTCTTCGATATAGAAACCAGATTCTAACGCCGAAACATATGGTTGTTATGGTGGTATGGATTTGGACGCACTCACTGCTTCTAGGGGTATTGGCACTAACAAATTGGTCGTACTACGAGTATTTTCCAAGTGAATATCTTTGTACAGTAGCATGGTCTTACAGCCCTTCTTACACCTTGTTCACTTTGCTTTCAAGTTTCTTTTCCGCCGGCGTAGTAATGTGTTTCTGTTACTATCATATACTACTTGTTGCGCGTGGTCACCGAAAGCGAGTTGCAGTTCAACGTAATGTTGGACAAAGGCGTAACGTAAAAACGCAAGAGTTACGCACAGCTGCTGTTCTGTTATTGGTGATTGGAACCTATCTGTTTTGTTGGACTCCGCACATTACAGGTATTCTGTGCATTACTTTCACTGACTGTAAGTTACCAGAATGGTTCTTTACAATGTCCACATGGCTGGCGATGGGTAACTCGTCGTTAAATCCATTAATATATGGTGTACTTGACAGAAGATACAGACGTGCGCTTTTAAAATTATGCTGCAACCGAATAATAGCAAGAAAGAATGAGTCTACAGTAGAAGTAATAGATTCATAATTTCATAATTTATATGTGCGGAACTTTCCAAATGGATGGAGAGATGATCTCGTCCAATTGCAGAACAAAACAATGAAGCAAAATTGAATTTTCTATGAATTTATTATTATTAGTGTACAGTAAATTTTAGTCATGTTATTGTATAGAGATACTTTATAATGTATAATGCATTTATATGTTAATAGCCTCAAAAGAATGTATACCTTTATTTGAGAAAGTTTATATCTTCAATTTCATTCATATGCCTATCATACCTAAATTTACAACGAGGCCCAGGTTCCTGTATTTTAAATGGTGGACCATTGGCCGTGATAGCTATTACTGTCATAGAATCATATTAATAATTTTTGAAGAATAGGAAAATTAATAATGTAAAATTCTTTTATATGAACATAGCTAGTATGCTTACACTTTGCTGTATATCACTTGATAGGTACTACGCCATAAATACTTTTATATGAAATGAACATAGCACAATAAAATAATGTAATACGCAATATATGTGAAAAGGATTGGACGATTTACCACAAAAGAGAAAAATAATGCTACGATAATATTCTCATTGGTATCCAAATACGAATTTTCTGTTGGTAATGGACCTAAAAATAAAAAAACATTAATACCTATGCATTGAAAACAACATTATAACAGTCAATGGGTCTCTTGAGAGAGGCAGTGCATTTGACGAGCGAGCTTAGTTGGTTTGTAGAAACGCGGAGGTAACTCATCTTCCAGAAATCGTAGCGAAATATCGTTTAATATTTTATTTAATCAGTACCTTCTTGGTCAAGTAATAACCAGATAATAATTTATAGTTTATGCATTTGTAGAAATTGATTTAATAAATGTGTGTTTGATGTGACTTTGCACTTTCTATGTATCAAGTTAGTTTCCGTCTTAAAAAAAAAAACAAGCAAAAAAAACAAACATTGTAAGTGGAAGTTGGCAGGCTGCTCAACATCATTGTAAAATCTCTTAATAAAATATTCATAAAATAAAAATAGTATATTTAAATGATGAAATTTTGATTCAAACCTAACTTTATTTTGCATAGTCACCTTCTTAGAATTCCTCATTCTGGCAAGAGAGTGCAGGTGTTTGTGATAAATGAAAGACTAATGAACGAACAAACCAGTATTTAAGTGTTGCTATCACTCTAATCATCTTATTATGACAATAATTCGTATTAATTGTAGAATTGCACTTAATACAAACGATTAAAACAAAAACCAAGTACTTTACTAATTGGTGTTTCCGCATCATTTTGTGTGTTCTAGATATACGCACACCAATATGTCTCGAAAACGCTCAGAAAAACAAATATTTAGAAAATTCAAACATAGTTACTAAGTATTAAGTAGGTATTTATTCAGCACTATACTTAATAGCATAATTAATTATACATCTAAAAGAATTATGTTTTTAATAGTTCATCCATTGAACGATGACGTACTAAGGTGTTTAATGCTGTCTCAGCAGGTTTAATAACCACGATCATACGATAGAGACTTTTTTTACTATAAAACAACAAATCCGACATTTGTTAGAAGTCTATTTGTACAAGCAGGACATTTCTACCTACGTACGGATATTTAGACATGTTGACTATATTTTAGAAGTTAAAGAAGCTAAACTAAGAGTGAGGATCGTCATCAATGCTATGACTGAACTTAGCCAATCGTTTGATTTTCAAGGAACTAACGGTACATGTACTGAGGACAGTCTGATACGAAACGAAGGAGTCACCATATTTCTATCAATGTTTATGTTTATAACTATAATAGTGACTATTTTTGGAAACACGCTGCTTTTCATATTGACTTATTATACCGAATCTTTACGAACGATTTCATCCGTTTTTATCTTAAACTTGGCACTCATTGATGTCCTGATTGGTGTTGTGTTGTTACCATTTTTACTAGCTAGTTGCATTGCTGATGGACTGCTTTTTGGCGATGCATTCTGCACTTTTAACGGTATTATGAATTCTATATTCTGTATGACAAGCATGCTGTCACTTCCTCTTATATCTATTGACAGATATTACGCCATTTGTCGGCCTTTCCAATACAGAAGACATATCACTACCACAAGCACGGTTGTTATGTTGTCGTGGACATGGGTTCAATCAATTGTTATAGCCTTGCTTCCTCTATCAGGCTTGACATATTATAAATACTACCCTAACGAGTATCTGTGCACTGTGGCGTGGGCCATATGCCCAGCCTATTCTTTGTTTATGTTATGCTCGTGTTTTGTTCCAGCGATCGCTCTAATGTGCGTCTGCTATTATAATATTTTGACAGTTGCGCGAAGTCAAAGCCGACGTGTACAAGCGCAGGAGCGTATTTTCGCACATCGCCAAACGATCAAAAAGCGTGAGATAAGAGCAGCGGCAACGCTTCTACTTGTAATTGGTACGTTTTTATCGTGTTGGATACCACATATAGTTGGAGTACTATTCTGTCAAACATTTGGTGAATGTCTTTGGGCTGACTGGTTCTTCACAATGTCCACATGGTTAGCGTTCACTAACTCCGCATTAAATCCGTTGATATATGGTGTGCTGGACCGTAGATATCGTAATGCTTTTAGTAGAGGTTTAGCCAAGTATATAAAACCAAAACAAGAGAGGAACCCAACGTACAGTATGAGCACTTCTTATGGACAATAAACAGTATATTTGAACCGAATGTTGTTGTAGTGTAAAATAAATTATTAGGCTAGTGTTAATACTACAGTATCTGAAATTCACAATTTTTAAAACGTACATTTCAATAAACACGATGAGACAACGATAACGTAAGTGAGTGAGTATGGTTAACATTCTAAATTGCATGCACGTTTTGCAAATATACTTCATAATATCAGCAGAACGAAGATTTACTCAACTTCTTATGTTACTGGAGGTTTGTATCACAAGATACATTTTTTATATCTGTCCTATTATTATTATTATTATTAAGATTCGTTTAGTTAAAAAAATCGCTGCATTCATAACGATTTTAAAATGTTATCATTAAAAAGTAATATTTAAACTTTTTTTTTTTTCATTTCATTTATTTCGTCTCACATATAAAAAAAAAAACAAACAATAGAGACAGGATTCCCAAAAGCGAACTAAATCAAACTATCAAGTGGGTCTCCAAAGCAAAACATAATCCAACAATAAAATAGAAAATTACAACATTTAAAACAACGTGAAGATTTAAAAGAATAAATATCTATACAGTAATTACCCTAGACATTTTATAATAAGTATGTTGAAATAAAACGAGGGTGGAGGAATGAAAATCACTTGCGGCTTACGATACCAATTCCCGTTTGTTATCTTTCGAAAGCCTGTTTTCCTGTCGACGTTATCGTTAACAATAATCGGCGATCTTCTACGTAAACATTGAACGATTTACAGGAAAAGGTACTCTCTATCGTTATCATTTCAAATTGATCGTTTTCAAACGATCGTCGAATAACGTCGACAGAAACAGGCTTTATTATTTCTTCAGCGTTTGGGTGGTTTAGGCTACTTTTCCGCGTACTAATATCCTGATCGGTAGGCCTATGTTTCTGGGTTAAACCTCGCGCATGCGCGGTGCATACTCAATTCAATTCAAAATAACATTAATTTTTATTCAATATTAAATGGTAAGATAAATAATACAATATACTCGTCTAACAAATTGGTTAGATTATGAAGCAGAAGGTGCCATTTTATTTTGACCTATCTGATATAAACAGAATTGAAAAAATACGTCCAGTGTATCCTAATGTAAAAAAATCCCCGATACCTTTTAGATGCAAAATTGAATTGAACGACGCCCTCACTGAATCATTGTGACGTCATAATAACTGATTAGTATGAACGAGTGAAAGATATTAATTAAATCCAAAGGCAATGTCTGATTCAAGAATTGCTGTACGGTGAACATCTTAGCCGATTGAATATACATCCGGCTAACCGACTCAAAAGCTAAGGATAATATTCTTCTGAAAGAATTATTGATATTATACGGTAAAATGGATTTTTATGCGTGGTAACGATGTCTATATTATGAAATTGCGAGATACAGATTGATAAAAGGTATGTAAGGCTTATTATGCAAAATACGCTAATATTTGAGTGCTCATTATTTTTTCTTGTGAATGCATTAGGCAGCCATGTCAGTCGCATCCCTATTCAGTGGGATGAAACACGATTTATATTGTTGGCCGGCGTTGATAATGATTATGATAATCATTGGCTTTATTATTAAATAATATTAGAAGAAAATAATAATAAATAGAATATCATGAATATTCATTTAATTTCTTTCGTATTATTATATTTTAATAATATATAATAATTATATATTATTATAATTAAATTATAAAGAGCTGACCGGTCGTGGGCGACCCATGTTGTTTTTTTTTTGCACTTAATTTTTGTTGAATGTTGTCTGGCATGTACGTACCGTACATTTAAATGCATGGTTACCAAACTGACAAGCACTCGCTTCTTTTCACCATTACTCATTATCAATATATTTTGCACACACATTGGAAATTACAGAAGAAATATCGAAAAGAAAAACAACAAAAACCTGTGCAACAATTTTAATTTAATCAGACAAAACAACAAGCCAGATAGAAATGCTTACAAAATATGTTATACGTATAAACATTGATAACAATAAAAAGGGGGTTAATGAAATTATCTTATCAACACAATTAAATCCATTTTTAAAGCATTGATACGGCAAAAAGGAATAAATATACTATTACATTTAGAATTACGAGTACGACATCCACCACGAGTACGAATAAGCCACTCTGAAAAATATAAAAAACATACATTAATATATAAATATAGGTCTCCTAAAAATTCATATACTAATTTATGTCAAGTTTGTACAATTGTATACGGTTAAAATCAAAGTTACAGAATTATCATTTTAATTGAATATGCACGATTAATAGCTTAAGGTCATCTTTAATTAATTACATTTTAACCAAGACGTACAGATTGACCGCGGGATACAATTCCTTTTCAATTTCTGTAATGATTTTTCATTTAGTCTGGTCGATTTATAAGGCCAGTACAAAGGATGTCTTGGAGGCGTGTACAAAACATTTGTATTGATAGTGATAGTCTCGAAAGCAATCCGAACGAATTTACAAAAACACATGTTAATGTCGACTGTAATTATTTCTTTTTGATCTGCGTCGCTGATGTATTACCGTAATCTTCAATAAGTAGGCATAATGATATCAAACGCAATTATCATTTCATCTCATATTATTGTAACTGTCCGAATTGCGAGAAACTATACTATGGCCTGGACCTAAGCTCTGTCTACACGATCAAACTAGCTTGACAAAAAAGTGTGATGTGCCCACATATGGTAGTGATGCGCCCAGATATGGTAGTGATATGACATTATCATGGGCGCGTCACATAAACTTTGATAGTGTAGAAAAAGGTTAACAAATAATCAAAATGCTTACTGAAACTATGTCATCAACCTTTTTTGACTGCGACCTCATGATCCTATTTTGGGAAATTTCGCGACCCAACATTGCGTATTTGATCTTATCGAAAGCTGCATAACATTCAGACCTAGAGTGTGATCTTAAGTCAATAAAACATATTGATGGACTACTATTGGGAAAATCAACGATTTAAAAATATAGATTTATTGGGCATATTCAGAATTCAAACAGATTCAATAACAAGACATTAATCACAGTTAAATGATGTCAGACTTGACTATAATGGTCTATTATAGCTTTTACGTAATGTCTTAATCAACATTATTGCAGACTGTTGTATAGAGTAGCCTAAGGCTTGGTTCCCACTAGAACGTAAAGCAAAAAATAAATTAAAAAAAAAAAAAGATTTTGAACTGAATTTGAATTGTGCAGGCCTTGATACTAATCAATCATGTTTGAATTATTATTATAAGAATATTTTATCCGCCATTATGATTACAAATGTTTCTAAAATGTTCGCACAAAATCATTGATTTTCCGAAATAAAAACAACTTTAACAACAAAGGGTTAAATTTTCCTTCAGTAAGCATAAGCATATTACATATTTGATATAAAGTTTGCGGTACACCACGTGTATTATTTCTGAAAAGAACTGTTGAGTTTCTCACTCAATAGTATTTTTAGAACGGGGGTTAGCGCAAACTTTATATCAACATTTGATTTCGCCATGCAAACCTTCAAACAATACATATTACATATTCCCATTTCCCTACTTTGCTGAGTTATGGATGATATAAGTAAGGCAATGTCAGCAACTCCTGAGTGATCGTTGATAATTAGCCTGGCTACACATTAACATGAGCTTCAGGTAAAATAACAGGTTGCCTCTTGTTAGAATTATTCTCTTAATGAGCAATTCTATATGGAGACATGTTGACACCATTTTGTAGATCAAATCATTGTAGAAAGAAATCATGGAAAGACACGAAATCAATTTGTTAATCAAAATAAATAGGTCAAAATACTTCTATCTGCTTACTGAAACTATGTCATCTAGATTGTAGTACAAATATGGCGACGGTCAATTCCAGTCAGTTTTGATTCAATAGCTAGGAGGCAACTCAATGACGTAAGCAAACATCATTGCGTTGTGTCCAAAGGAGGAGGAAGAACCAAGCGAAGAAATACACGAATAAAGTGTGCAATCATGCCACATTGCCGCTTCTCGGGACGCGTAACAATACCCGAAAATACGAACATTTTGAACATACTCATGATCTGATTTCCCGGGTAACGGTAGTTTAAAACAATTCCAGGTTAAAGATGTATTGTCCCCCAAAATCATGAAAAATAAAGATTTTTAAAATCGGACTTTGAATAGGCCATTTTGCAGTTTTAATGAAGTTGTTCACTTCCATAAGAAAAAAAACGGGGGAAAAAAATTATTTCACCTATAAAAAGACAAAATAAACAGTTAAATTACCCAAAAACTCATTGTCTTCCAGACAATTTGACCATTTTTTGCTTTAAATTACATTTTTCTCAGGTAAATAAATTTTTATCAGACCCAATTTTTTGTGAGAGTGAATAACTATTATGTGACATTAAAATGACATATTCAACAAAAAAATTAAAAAAAATTTTTTTTTTAGGGGGACAATATATCTTTAATGTTTGTCATACTGCAACTAAGCAAATAAATGTATAACAAAATACAGCCATCCTATAAATGGCGAGTTGCTCGTTGTATGCGTATGGAATATTAAAAAAGGCTGAATCGCGTTTTACAAACGTGCCTCTTTGTTTTAAAACATATTTAATTAAATGTTATAATCAATGGTGTTTTCTAAAGAAAAAAAAACCAAGATTATACTTTGTATTATTTCATTGATTGCTTGATATTCTTTGATGAGTGTATGAGAACTACTCAACATTGCACAGCTTGTAGACCCCCTATGTTTCTGCAAGCTCGCTCCAAGCCCCGTATTCTTGCTGCATATAATTACAACAGATTGGAAGGGATTATCCGTATTAGGCCTATATGAACAAAATTATTATTGACATCAACCACCTGTGTTTCAGTTCATTCTTTAATCTTTATTCTTTATATAATAGAGACCGTTTCAAAATGTCTAAATCATAACATGCTGTTTACTTCTACATTGAAACAAATTAAAACCATACGTTATTGTAGTAAAACATATAGGCCTATTTACTGCAGTATATTAACTTAACGAAATGATCTCTTATATATTATTATAATCAAAGAGCAGATGAACTACGTGTAGTTGTGGATTTGACAACCTCCATCAAATTAATAATTTTTCATTTTTTTTCTTCTCAGGCTACTGCAATATTATTTACAAATGCAATTTAATTCTACGGTTACAAAATATAATCTCAAAATACAAAACACCTAGACTATATTATACTAGATACCTAGTCATATTTCTGCTTGTTTTTCCCCAAGCATATTTAACGAATTTTTAATATTTTAATAAAATGTGATTATAATGTATAACAAGGACCATAATGAATTACATTGTTGCTATGACACTCGATTTTCCAATTCATGTAAATTTTGATTTTATTGTGTAATAAATATTATACGTACAATGGATAATGAACTTGGATGTATCACGTGACTATATTCAATTTTGATTAAAGCAGGCTTTTAATTCCAAATGATACTTCAATTAGGCTGCTTCACTGTATGTAATTTCGTAATTTATTCATTCATTACGCTACGGCATAGAGACAATGTTACTGAACGGAATAATAGGCCTTAGGCCTACTCTTCCAAATTAAGGGACGGCATTCATTGATGATGATAATAGCTCCGTTGCTCCGTTTGCCCTCATTTGTAAAATTAGAGGGCCTACATGAATTATAAGAGTTAAATTGATAGTAACTATTTTGTTGTGTTCTTGTTGAAAACTCGTTTTACCAACTCCAACCTTTTCCGAGTCTCCAATTAATATGCATTGAAATGATAATACGTATAGATCCGTTGCTTCTCTTTCCTTCATTTTAAAGTTAGCGGGGCCTACATGAACTTAAGAGTTAAATTGATGTAACTGTTTTGTTATGTTCTTGTTGAAAACTCGTTTTACCAAATCACGTTATTATTTTTATCGTATTCTACATAAATAGTGTAACAATTTATTAGAATGATGTCTACGTACGATATACAAGAAACCTTATCTGAATATTTAAATTGAAGAATATTTATAGGTTGAAGGAGATTGTTCTCGTTTAACCGTTCTCAATTCCTCTATCTGTTATCTCAACGAAAGAAAAAAAGGATAAAATTCATTTTATGATCAAAACAACATCAATAACGTGTCTCTAATGTATAAGCCGCTAGCTTTTTATTTGATAGTGAAAGTATGATGTTCTCATATATGGTCTTTCTCTTATATTTTCATACATTTTTCAATTATTATATTTTCAGATAATACATCAATAATCAAATAACATGGCCGAGAAAAGCTATCAAGGCATGACGGCTGAGGTTGGTGGCGGGAGTACTTCTGCCAAGCCTGTACTGCCAACAGGAGAAGAAGATAGCAGACGACAATATCCTGCCTCTGCTAGAAGAAAGAAATTGACGCGTCCACCACGATTGGAAAGTGTGTCAGAAAGTGACGTGAGTGGCAACAACGACTCACCACATGGTTCAGAATTTGGAGTCCGGTCTTACTTACATAATTTCTACGAAAATCCGAAAGGATATAGCAGTTGTCCGGGTTATCATCGCTTTGGTAGAGATCTAAGACGGAAAAGGTGCCGGTGCGGTATATGGTGGTGGAAGGCGTGCGCGTGGGTCGGGTTTAATATACTCATTCTCTCAGTAATAATAAGCTTAATAGGCTATCTAGTTAACCCAAGGAAGGAGATTCAAGATGTTAAAAACAATATTAGTGTGGTCGATGAAGACGCCATACAATTCAATGTACGATTAAATACTGCAAAGGTTGTTGGGCTAGCTTTACTATGCGTTGGTGGAGTCCTCTTAGCCGTGTCACTTCTAATTCCAAGTTTCTCTAACCGGCTCGATGACGACGGGTTTGGAGATTTGTCATTTTTTGCTGATTCGAATTTCCCGCCTTATATGCCTGTTGCTACGGAACAAGAAAGTATGGATGAAGGAATTCCATATACGTCAGAACTGACGAGTGTTCAACCAATCAGAGATAAACAGGAGGGCGTTATTGCTGGTAAAGATGTTCAAGTTTTAACCAATTAGTGAACATTTAATTGATGACTAATTAATATTTGCGTACGTACGGCCACGTGAGACAGTTAATGAGATGTCTATAATCCTTCCAAAGTAATTTCAATTTCAATAAGATAAATAAAACATATATAATAATAATTTAATAATTTAGGTCTACCTGGTTTTAAAAAAACAAAGTAATATAATTTAATAATTTTACAGATAAATACTACATTTGGTTATTACCAAAATGACAAACTGATTATATTCCATAGCTTTTTATTTTTTTGTTTCTCATAAGTCAATAAAAGTCGTACAGTATATTCTTGGATAGAAAACTGACCCAATGTATAGCCTTTCAATGACCTAGTGTAATATCACGATTTACGTATCCCTAGACATAATGTGTTTCGCAAGCTATATATACGTTCCCAAAGGTACAACTACTCATCATAGAAGACAAAGAGATGACATTAATGCTCATAAAATCGGACAGTACAGTGTGAATGGATAGAAGATATATTTCAATAAACAGTTAAAGTAACGTTATAATGGTTATCATGGCAAGTAAACTTAAGTACGTGTCCACACGGTTGGGATTGATATTGAGATTAAGTAATAATACTCGTGTTTTTTTCTGATTTTGTTTAGTATTTAGTCTTATAAAAAACCAGTAGACTGATGCATATTAACAAAATCAAAAATAAAAAAGCTGGAAAAAAAATTGGAAAAAATAGTGGAATAGGCCTACCTCAATAAAAACAAAATTGCAATAATTAAGTGAGCTTGATGATGACGTGGTGATGACGATAATAATTTAAATTCGGAAGAAGACATCTAAAACTTGTTGACAGTAGACTGGGATATCTAAAGGGGAAAACTCACTGTTTTTTTAAAGGAAGATTAGTTCGTTTTAATTGAAATATGATTCTGTACTTTGATCCCATAAAAATGCCATTTTGGAAACACTGCTTTCAAAGTACAATGTCAGTAGTAAGCCTAGAATCATCAGATATCACACATAACACTGCATTCAAATCATAGATACGCTATCATCTTGTTCTTGAAGACAATAACAAGCTATAACATTACGAAAATTTAATTCCTTTTTCAACAAAAATTAAATCATAAGGGAAATACTGTAGACAATTGATGTAGAGATGTGATCGCTTCAGTAGCTGCTCTGTTATTGTGTTCATAATTATTCTGACAATCTCATGGGTCATATACATTTATTATTATACTCTGTTAATATGATTATAATCACACATGAACACACTTGGGACACTATCACTACCACCTATCACACATACTGTAGAAACTGATAGATTGAGGGAAGACACGTAAAACAAATAAATTCTCAGTATGCGAATAATAAGCAGGATAAAAATGGAATTTATAATGAGCGTCGTATCAACGAAGGCGCTGTTCAAACAATGGCAGACTACACAAAGGTAAAAATATCAAGTAGGCCTACAGTAGAGTCTCTCAATCGGGACACCCCTATTTAGAGGACACTATTCAGGAGACAATTTGTTGGGTCCCGATAAGGTGTCCCCTTAATAGAGGGTAGTACTGTAACTTTAAAGGAAGAGCAAGATACTATGTTGTATCAAAGGGGACTATGAAGCTGACTCGTCTGACACTTTCATTTCGCGCCTGTTTCGCTAATGTACCAAATGTGCGCATGCTCAGACATGATTTTAAGTTTGGAGTCATTCTACCATATACATTAATCTAATTGTATACCTCCATGATTCAACAAATACAAGGACTGTTAGAAGACTGTTGTTTTTCACACACAAATAACAATAAATTAATAGTAATATATATTTATCTATATAAATAAAGTATATATAATATAAATAACCTGATTACAAGAAATCAATGAAGAATAATACAAAATTAAATGCATTAAAATATGTATTCCACTTTATTTCCAAAGATATAAGTTTATACAAATATAAATAATTTTGATATGTTTCTTGGACATCCTTCAATATATAAATATAGATATTTCAGAACTATTAAAAAAGACATTCATAGAAAAAGCCACATAAACTAACAATTAGAAACAACAAACAAAGTTATAAAATAAGTTAAATTTGTAGCACTGAAATAAAATATAAATTCATAATATAATAACATTTTACAAATTATTCTATATTTCCGATACTTAAAAAACAAACAATAACACCATTTAACAGAAATATAAAAAAAAAAGTCACATTAGTAAAAGATGTATACTTCAACAAGTTTTTGGAATGATAAATAATCTTCTAATTCATAACTGAATCATAATATACTCCACTTAAAAACCTATCATTCAAATATGTCACTGTAGCTGTATTATAACTGAAATAAAACACTGCTGGTTAAATATGCAATTATATATCGAGTATAGTAAGAAAAAACAGGTAAATGCAAGTCATTCTGATTGTATATGGATGGTGGGATGATTTAACATTGTAAAGCTCTGTCTACACTATCAAACTAGTGTGATGTGCCCAAATATGGTAGTGGTATGTTTAAATATGGTAGTGGTATGGTAGTCATTATGTCCATATATGGGCTTTAATGTCACTTAATCAACACTTATATGATGATAGTTTAACTACTACAAAGTAGGTTTGCATCAAGGAGGTAAGTTAATTGGTCAGATGTTTGGCCTGACTCTGAAGTAACTGTAACTGTACTGGATAAAGAATCTTATCCAGTAACCAACATTTTAAAATAAGAAGTTAACAATTCGATGCTCAAGATAGAGTTAGTCACTCATAGTTAATTTAGAAATGCTTTTACAGTTCTTCAAGTCCAAAGAAATTTGATCTACGACCTTTACCATCCCGTTGACGTTTGACAAATGAAGTCACGGACGAAACACAGTTTCCAATAAAGTAATCAGCCTCTGACATGAAGTAGAGATCTTGTAATAAGTTTAATTTAGAAGCAGCTGTATGTACTTGAATCTACAAAATAAATAACAATTGTAAAAAGCTGTGGATATATTGGAGAGTGTGGCTGAGCATTATTTAAAAAAAAAATTCTATAAGTATCAAACAGCAAGAACGTCGCCCATTACAGGATGGATAAACTATAAATAATGTGAGGTAATAGTTTCAGCCTTTGGCTGTTGTTCTCCATGTATTTTTATGTTTTAAAAAAAAATAAAGTATTATTTATCATGCTTATAAATAATAATAATGTCGCAAATGTTCAATTGATGATGATTTCACATTATTAGTGTTATTTTGCTCAAACACGTATGGAAACATACTTCCACAATATTGCAGCCAATAATGAGCGCATATGGTGCTTTGACCTAACCAGGTACCCATTTAAACACCTGGGTGGAAATAGGCAAACGAGTGTCTTGCCTAAGGATACAGGTAAGGCGACGAGAATGCACTGGACTCTGACACTGGGAGTGGAGTAGACCATGGGACTAGATCAGGATTGAACCCTTGACATTGGGATTGGAAGGCAAGCATGTTAAACACCAAGCTACAGCTCCACTACGTTTTTGGCCGATTGACCCTTCAGATTGTGACTAAAATTGCAAATGAAAAACAAATATTATAACAGAATACATACGTTTTTTGGTTCTAGAATTTCCTTAAATTTTTTCTCATAAGAATTGTTATCTGTAGCTATGTATAAATGTTTAGCACCCTCATGTTCTAATGCTTTGGTGGTGAAGGTCAATATTTCCGCTTCACTTGGCAGGCACATGTCATGTGTCACAGTCTTCTCATCTGGATTGTGGCATTGTGGGGAAGCCATGAACTGTCTTGCCCCTGCAGCGTGTTCACAAGCTCGCACCTGGAAATATGACAACAGGTAGAATGCTAAATTAATAGAATAAAACTTGATAGATTCTTTCATTTCAATTTCGAATGCACCTTGTTTAAAATGGAAAGGACTTCAGTTAAAATCATGCAGTTGTTTTTATAAATCATAAAATGATCGCAGGAGACAGAATTGAGCTCACAACCATAGGATTGGACAGGTAGGCAAGTGTTTTAACAACAAAGCTTACAACTGTCTAGTAATTTAAAAATATGAATTGATAGTCCACAAAACATAAATTGTCACCTAAAATGTTTGATTTACATAAACATCTATTCAACATCTACTCTTTCTACTTTAATAGGTAATATGATACTAGAACATTTTATATCAATGTGAAATCGAATTGGTGTTATTTAAATGTACGAACAATAAAACCTACCCAATCTAAGCCGTTCCTAAGATGTATCGCAACAAATTTCTCAGACTTAAACAACCTTTGAATTGTTTCATTCATTTGGTTTTGCACAGGAATAGCCCATTCCATGTATTGTTGTATGAACCTGTTGCCACTTGGGATTGGGTATGGAGAAGGAGCACCCTTTAATGCTATAACAGGGTACTTTGATGGTGGGAATCTAAAACATTAAAACAGTAAAAAATATCAGTAATGTCATGTGATAATTGATATTACAAAAAAAAAAAAATCACTTATTAGTAAAGTTAGATTTTTGGCACAGCATCTGTTTCTAGTAGAATCAACGTTTTAATTCACAACTGGTGAAAGTAAACGAAAAAACAAAATTAAACATATATGTTTTGTTCTGGGCGCGATATTTATTTTCGTACAAGTTGGGGACCCTCACGAATTGTCACAAACATGAATATTCATTAATCATATCCATAAGGTGTGATGTCAGAATTGAGCTAACCACAATTCGCTAATGCAAACGCTTTCTGTCGAGCCATCTGTGTAGTCAAGTGTATTAGACTATGGACTTTACATGTCGATGGATGGGGTTCGAATCCCATGAGCAACTTCTTTTTACTTTATAGTGAGAGAGCGATTATTTAGAGGGTTATGTTTAGTTATATTTAGGAAGTAGTTTGGCTATCTTTCACATAAGGGTCTCCAACTTTGTACGAAAAAAAAAATCGCGTCCTGGGCCTCGTGAAACAAGCTTTTGCTTCTAGTGCGAGCCCCAGATATTATTGTTATAACTGAATAAATGTGTATGAATGAATAAAATTAATAGACAATGGGTAATTAAAATTGACATTTTACAGAAACAGTTATGGATAGCAAATTAAAAGTGTAATTGTAACAGTTTATATAATTTTTGATTGCGATCCCCATGGCTATCATAATAATAATAATAAACCGTCTTCTGTTTATCCACCATACCAAACAACATGTCAAGCATGTTCATATAGCATGTGACAATTTATTTATAGTAGTGAAGTTGTTTATCTGTGCATGTCAACAGTGTTTTAAAAGTAACATGGTAATTAGTTTCCATACATATTAGGTACCAACAAGAACAATGTCATTAGAGGAATTAAAAGTCAAAGCTCTGTCTACACTATCAAACTTTATGTGACAAAAGAATGTGATGTGCCCATATATGGACATGATGATGTCATATTACTACCATATTTTGGCATATTACTACTAAATTTGGGCATTCTTTTGTCAAATAAAGTTTGATAGTGTAAACAGAGCTTTGGAAAAGTCAAATTAATGATCGTCTTGTAACAATTACCTCTCATTCCATTTTTCTTTTAAGTTATTTAGAGTGATTTCAGACTTGGAGAGGTCAGAATGGATCTGAAGGCTAAATCTCTCCATGTCATCAAAATCAATTTGAAAAGAATCCCAAAACGGTCCAAATGGAGAACCTAAAAACAACAAAAGTTTTAGTTAAAATTAAATTAACCAATTAAATTTAATAAGAACACTTTATTTCCCAGTAGGGTTTAATGTTCCTGCAGCCACATTTTATTAACCTGGTTGCAATGAAGTTGCAGAAGTAACACAGTGACTTTCCAGTTGTTTAGGATCATTACATTTTATAGTGTTTACCTTTCTTCATTTCACATTTCATCGTTGATGATGCTGGCAGTACACAATAACCCACACGCTGCCCTGGGGGCCAAATCTCAGGTGCTAACCCCTCCATAAAGTCCTCCAACGTGAGGACACGATGAAACTCCTGTATTCTATCAATTTGAAACCAATCGGTAAAAGGTACATTTACCTAAAGTGAAGTAAAAATATGAATAATAAAGTTAAAAAGTGAGTTTAAAATGCTACATTAAAATTAGAAATTTAAGTTCAGACTTAGTTGCCTGACGGATAAATGGGCAACGAATTCTAAAGGCAGGCAAAGGGAAGACGGAGGCCGAGGAATACTTACATATGTCCTAAATGGAGGAATAGCAAGTGTTCTGTCAATGGCTTTTGCAAATGCTAAAGAACCAATTAAATGTTCAGCCTGGTTACCAAACCGTCCTTAAATAAAAAAATAAAAAAACAGTAATGGTTAGTTTATTAATGGAGGTTGTCTAGGTAATGGTTGTCTTGGTGGTTGTCTGTGTGGTGGTTGTCTTGGTGGTGTCTGTCTTGGTGGTGGTTGTTTTGGTGGTGGTTGTTTTGGTGGTGGTTGTCTGTGTGGTTGTTGTCTTTATTGTTGTTTTGGTAGTTTTGTTGTGTCTTTGTGGTTGTTTTGGTAGTCGGTTGTCTTGGTGGTGGTTGTCTTTGTGGTGGTTGTCTTGGTTGTATTTGTGGTGGTTGTATTTGTGGTGGTTGTATTGGTGGTGGCTGTCTTTGTGGTGGTTGTCTGTGTGGTGGCTGTCTTTGTGGTGGTTGTCTGTGTGGTGGCTGTCTTTGTGGTGGTTGTCTTGGTTGTATTTGTGGTGGTTGTATTTGTCGTGGTTGTATTGGTGGTGGTTGTTGATATAGTACTTGTCCTACTTGTCAATCTATTTATCAACCAAGATGCAGCTAGAAACGTACAAAGAGAGGATCATGTCAAAAAGGGCCCAGCACAATTACTTCCGTCATCAACTTACCCATACATGGACAATATAACAAATATCCTCTCGGGTCAATATCAAGTTTAGCTTTGGCTTGTCCAACTTTTAAACCAGGACTGTCAATAAATGACACTTCAATCGTGTCTGTTCCATGTTCATCTGCTAAAATGTCAGCTGCAATATCAATATTTTCTAACTCGTTGGGATTAACTTTTAAGGATAGACTCCATAAAATGAAAATAATAAAGTAACTAGCAGCAACAGAATGCATTGTCTTTAGCTTTTTCATATCTAGGCCTATAGTAAATAAAAAATAATTAAAAGAAAAAATTAATTGTTTATTTAAAGATGTATTGTCCCTGAAAAAAATAGAGATTAATAAAATCAGATTTTGAATACTGAATAGGCAATTTCACAGTTTTGGAAATAAAGTTATTCACTTCTGTAGAAAAAAAATCATTCAAAAATAATTATTTCACTTATAAAAAGACAAAAGAAATGGGTAATTTCAACCAAAACCATTGTCTTCCAGGAGCCTAGAGCTAGCCTAGTACGGCCTAGGCCCAGTAGGGCTAACCAGGGAGTAACAACTCCCTGGGCAAACTAAGCCAGGCCTACTAACTAGGCTAGCTAGTAGGTAGGGCTAGCCTGGTTCTAGCTAGACTAGGGTTGTCAGTTTGTAATATGGAAAGGTGGAAATATATTCTAGAATTAGTCATCAGGCTTTACTTAATTATAAACTACAATTAATAACATTTTCATTACCTTTTTCGATATCATGTTGTGTGTCTCATTTGTTGACAAAATCAACTAGTATAGCGCCCTCAAACCAACCTTGATCAAACCAAAGATCTTATTATATAGTATATAAGATCTTTGATCAAACCATGGAGAAATAAGTTAGAAATAACTTATTTCTCCATGATCAAACTCAATAGCCCTCCGATCCTCAAAATAAAAGAAAAACAATAACAATATTCATTCCATTCTAAAAAAAAAAAAATATCGAGATTTTCGAACTAAATCTAGAGCTGAGAGCACTCAAAACAGAGCATTACCCGTACGCCACAAAGTACATGACTGAACAGCTGAATATTATATTTACAGTACGTAATTCAGCATTATTACGTCATAAATATAAATATTAACCTTATTAACAGCAAGATGACCGGTTATCTCAATCAACTAGCGTTATAGACTAAAGTCGTGGATTTGATTCCCACGTGATGGAATAGAGTTAAAGCTATGCGAGCTACCTACTAAGTTTGGTGTTCACAGAAATATACGTCCCCCTTTCCACCACACATCATAAGACAGCACTAGCAATGCACCTGATGATGATGTGGTGGAAACCAAGGCTGTGACACGGCCTTATTATCTATAAATAGAATAGTTCTAGGAAACGATGCTGACAGAAAACCACATAGTTGTGTGACTGCTGCAAGAAACACATTCCTATAATGATCATAAATTTCAACAATTAATATCGACATAGATCATTATGGAATTTCGTTATTTTTTTTTTCTCTTTCGTGGGTTTACCTCACTTTTATTCATTATTCCATTCATGACAAAGATATACAAAGATTACATATTTAAAAAATGTGTTTATAAAAAAAAAAATTGTAAAATACAATAAGTGTATTAAAAAAAGTTACTTTTGTATTCTTTTTAATTTTTCTCAATATAGAAGAAAGAAAAAGAAAGAGAAAAGGAAAAAACGAGTTTTCATTTCGATTTTATGAAGTGTGATTCATTAATTTATCTTTGACTTTAGCCCATTTATGTCAGCTTTATTTACATTACAAGCATATTGGTTCCAAATCATTGTTGATCTTTTTGTATATTTTTCTGAAGATTTGATATATTTAGATTTGTAAATGGAAAAGGTTAACAATGAGATTAATTCATTTACATTTTTACTTTTTATTCCAGAAACTATATCTATCAAGTTATTAACTGTTTCGTTAAGTATATAGCAGTCTTGAAACATGGAATTAAAATTATTCCATGCAAGTTGAACACGTTTATACTTTAATAGCATGTGTTTGTCTTTTTTTGGTTCAGTTTGACAGTAGTCGCATAACTCTGTAGAAGATACCACCATGCCTTCATACATTTTTTTCAATTCAATTCAACTTAACATTTATTTCTTCCTTAAAGAAAATGAGGTAATCATAACAAATTCAAGTAAAATATATAACAAGTCAATTGATGATAAAAAAAAGTATACAGGTATCAATAAAATGAAGTAGACAGTGCAAGTATACAGTATATCAGCTTAAAATTAAATTGTGCTAATTTCGTTATTTTTAAAGTAGGCCTACACTTTCTCACCAATGGAGGATAATTCAAATTACTCAATAAAATCCCCATTCTTTTTGTAGACAATGTTCAGAAGCATTTAAAAATATTATGAAAAATAAACGGCGTGGCAAAAAATGTTATCCGATGACCAAATAAGGTAATATAATGTTACGGGTTTTCAATCTTCAGATTTGTATATATTTTATATCAAACAATATCCAGACTCTTTTACTAATTAGACATTTATCAGATATGGTAACAGCATCACGTTGAGTGCATGACTTTTACAGCAGAATTTTTCCATTTTTAGAGAGAAATTCATGTTTTTCTCCGTGACTCTTACGCATATCGAAATGTATGTACATATTTTGGGTATGCGGGTAGAGGAGAAGGGGAATGGAAGGTGGGAGAATCAGACATGGTGTTTTTTTAGTGAGACTCTAGACGGATTCTATACTTCAATTTTATTATTTATTTTACACATGCCACTTAAATGTATTTTAAAATTAACTGTAAACCATTAGACTGACACTCCTTTTCATTGAAAATAACTAGAACAATTATACATATTATTCATAGCCTCAATGTTGCCAAACCTTTTCCTTATTCTTATACTTTTGTGGTTCCCATCACTTGGTGCAACGCAATGACGTAAGCGCACCGCAAGAAATTGGACCAATTAAGACGGATAGATCTCCCGAACTGACTCTTGTGATTGGTTAACTCATTTGCTTTGCGTCTACGGAACTAGGAACTAAATGTTAACATATTTTATACTGGGGCTGATTATTTCCTCTTACATTTTGATTACGTTACTTTAACAGGTAAGATCAGTTGGTTTTAGTTAATTCCTTATTAAAACACCTATAGGCCAATTTAAAATATTGCCTAATATTGATTCCACTGATACAGATATATAATGAGAGGAATTACTTTGTTGTGAAAAATCTGATGTTCCACACCAATGTAATTAATAACATTACTGCTTCCACACTGGTGTTGTAGTTGTTATTTACCACATTACTGATGCTATTGTACTAAGCTTGGTTCCAAGACACAACGCAAGTACGTAAGTGATGGATGTCATTTGTCATTTGGTCAACTCACTTATGTTGCGTCGATACATGTTGCGTCGGGCCGCGCGTTGAAACAAGCTTTAAAGTGCAGCGCAAGTGAGTTGATCAATCACAAGAAATTAAAAGTTCGGTGTCGTGATTGGTCAAATTACTTAGTGCGCTTGGAACCAAGCTTAATGCACTGCTACTACGTTGCTGCTACTCTTGTTGTCTTCTCCTCACGTCTTCTGAAGTAGGCTTGTTGTCACTGTTGTTGCATTTGCACTACTGCATAATGGAGGTATTATACCTCCAGTGCTACTGCTAAACTACTAAATCATTTTATTTCTATCTTTTCAGTGTCCAGTGTAAAATGGCGAACGCTACTGGCTATGAGAGGAACGTGTTGCATAATCACCCTGTTGTTATTGTGATACGTTACACTGTAGGAATAGTAGGCATATTAGCAAATCTTCTTGTCGTTCTGGTCTTCATATCCAAGAAAATTTACAAGAAATCATCCACACATTTAGTGATTTTTCACCAGTCTTGGGTTGACATGGCCGGTAGTCTTTTGTTCGTCTTCTACTATACAAGAGATCCTCCAGTCGGAGTAGCTGGTGAGATATTCTGTAAATCAAGAGCGTTATTTTGGTATCTGCAGTACGCATCTACGACTAATTTAGTCTTAGTGACGATTGAGAGATATGTAGCCGTACTGCATTCAAATTGGTACAGGATGAAGTTCAGCAGACGTAAAAGAAAAGGAATGATTTTAATCATTCCTCATTTTACTGGAGTGTTTATGGCCTTTTATTTGGTATTAGTTGCTACTGTTGACGAAGACACGCCCTGGTTATGTTATTATGATATAAACAGTTCAGGAAGATGGTTTCAAGTCGGCTCTGGTATATTTGCATTTCTTATTTCTTGGTTTATACCAACGACACTCATGATATACTGTTACGCTCGTATTTTTAATATGATTAAGAACAAATCAAACACTGAAGAGAGGTCAAGAGGTCAAACTGAACCAACAAACGAGATAGGCCTACAACAAGAGAACAGAAAACCAACGAATAGGTTATACAGTAGATTTCAGCAAAACCTTATTGTCACACTCTTCTGTGTTTTTATCGCATTTATAATTACCATTACACCAAACTTTGTTTTGTACGTGACTTACTTGTTCTGTAATTGTTTCGAGCTTAACTCAAGTAACGTGCATGAGATAACTGTAACGTTAATTGCAGTCAATCTAAGCGTCAATCCGTTCATTTACTCGTTCAAGTTTAACGACTTTAGAAAAGGATTGCACCAACTAAGAGACGAGTTGTTGGCTAAAGTAGGAATTGACATGTAAGAAGCAACCTCCACAAAAGATGATCGTGATGTCAATAAACTTTAGATCAGTAGGCTTTAACACTAAACGTAACATCAGGATCGTAGCCAACATCACGCTTGATCGGGCTTCTACATGACACATTTTTACCGAAAACATCCATTAATTCATTATTTAATTATCTTCGTACATATTTAAAATAATTATTTTATTTTTGTTCCTCTTTTGTGGTGTTAACACCACTTATATTTACATTCATATATCTTTCATGTCATCACAATGATTGATTGATTCCTAAATGCCATTACAATTTGATAAACTTCATCAGTAACATTTTTAAATTTTTGTATTCCGTATTACTTCCATTTTGATTAATTTGTTTACATTTTTCTGTAATACACTTACAAAAGAAGTATAAAAAGCTAATACAAAGACGTTTGGTCTAAATAACCTTTTTGTTTCCAAACATCGTTAAAAAATATTTACTTTCATTATACATGATCATCATTATCATCTATCTGATTTTAAAATATTTTACATTATCATTATTTTATTATTATTGAGGTTCTCCAAAACGATAATTTAAATACCACTTCTAGCAATTGCTAACTGAAATTTATTTCGCTAGGTCCTCATGTTGACTAAAGTTATATGAGTTTGAGATAGCATTGCTTGTGTCTTTAGGTACTTTACTTATGTTTGCTTCTAATCTTAGAAACTGTAAATAACGACCATATTTTTACGGTGATGTCAATGTAGGGTTAATTTAAGTTAAGCTTTCTCTAATAATAATGATTGCTTTAACAATCACTTAAAATTACCAGCTATTGACCATGTTCATCTGGATCCACCACTGACTACTGCACCGCTGTACTCGTATGTATTTAAAGTACGTATACACACCTAGACACGTATCTAGATGACTTTCGATAGTCAGTTAATATCTACCTAGTGACAGCTGCAGAATCGGGCAACGCTTTACTAACTTTAATTGGACTTAATTGGAATCTATCAACTTTGTGTATGTATTTTACACATGCGCTTTTAAATGTATTAATTAAACTAGACATGTTATGATATTGTAGTAGACACTCCTTTAATAGAATAATAAATATTTAAATAAATATAAACATTATTCCTGCCAATCCTTTTCCTATTTACATTTTACATGTTATGTGTTATTACGGTAATTCCGTTTTAATTAAAGTATGGATCATCTTTAAGGTATTTCAATTTTCCCAATAACATTTCCTCAAACAATAAAATCGTAAAATTGTGCTCACTGTGTAAACTCGCTTTTTTAGTATCTTTTTTGCTCACTGGTTTACGCATGCGCCGCATGGCTATTATAATAATCTTGTAATCACGTATTACTACGAGATGACATAATACATTACTCTTCTGCTTTACTAAAGCACTTTCTACACTATTAAACTAGTTTGTCAAAAAAGTGTGATGTGCCCAAATATATCGTAGTGATGTGCTTAAAACATGGCAGTAAAATGACATCATCATGGGCACATCACATTTTTTGTCACATAAAGTTTGATAGTGTAGGAAGAGCTTTAAATAGAAAATAAGTCGAGTGTATTTCTCTATTTCCTCAGTTTGTCCATGGTAGGCCTACTCACAATCTTCAATTGAATCTACGGAAACGTGTCAAGTACTTTATTTCCTATGGTCTATATACACTATAGTTCACTGTAGCCATAGGCCTAAAGGTAATGGATACGAGAATTAACATGAACTTTAGTACTGTATATAAATCCAGCCTATCTAATTTATGATGTTCAATTAAACTTGCTGCACATAATAGTCGCTAGAGAATTTCATTAATTAATTTGTTCAGCCATTCATAATAACTAAATTAAATTAAATATTGGTGTCCGAAAAGGTTTTTATTAATAAAGAATATTGCTTGCATCTTATTTTAATATTATGAGTTGTGATAATTATTAATAAGAATTAACACTTCCTGAATATGCCTTATAAAACTAATGTAGGCCTATAATTTTCAGCTTTACATTTTTGAAATATTCCTAAAGTGCATGCCTACAATATTAATTTCAATCGAACAACTAAAACTTTAACAATTTAAACTTTAGTACTGTATGGTCTAGCCTATCTAATTTATGTATTCAATAAAACTGGCTGTATATGGTCACTAGAGAATTTCATTAATTAATTTGTTCAACAATTCATAATAACTAAATTAAATATTGGTTTCCAAAAATGTCTTTACTAATAAAGAGTACGGTATTGCTTGCATTTTATTTTAATATTATGAATTTACATTTTTAAAATATTCCTAAAATGTATGCCTACAAATAATTTCAATCGAACAACTGGAACAAAATATTTTTAAAGTACGAAGGTAGACCTACCGCTTTTGAATAAACTACTTTAGGCTACTATAATTATTGTATTACCATTATTTATATTAGCACCGGTGATATTAGACCTATATCGTATTTGTTATGTTTATTTGTTTGTCTATAATTATATTGATATAGAAAGAAAGTTGTTCCGTCATGTATAATAATACTCTAACTCAGTGATGCGTATTAGGTTTTAGTAAGGTATTATCATTACTCTGCCGCATTATAGAAGAACACGCCACAGGGAACTCTGCTGTCATTTCGATTTAACATCGAACTGTCGTTTTTTCTTATTTAAATTTTAAAAAGCGTAAGAACGGCCACAGACACACAGCTGAATGTACATGTTGTACTACCAGTAGAATGTATACCGGTCTCATAATAACAATACGTTTTTCCAGATTTTGTATCGCTCGAAGAAAACAATAGTATGAATTCGAGATCTTGCTGTAGAATAGGCCCTAACTTAACTGAACTATAGTAGCATTTGAGGTCGGATCATCAACAGATTATTAAAGTAAGTAAAAACAATGCATTTTATACTCTATATTATTAGACAATCCACATCAATCAAAGTGTTAGGCCATTAATGCGTCCCGTACATTATGCCATGAAACGATAGAGGCAGAAACAGCCAAATGTTTTGAACAATTTGTGTGTTTACATTTCTTAAAAGCAATGCATTGTTGTACCTCTTTATATTTATTAAGCCAGATAAGCACAGGCTTAACGAATCCTTGACTCATTTAGTGATTCCGTTCTAATGGACTATATAATGGGTTAGTGTCGTACCATTTTTACTATAAACAATACGATGATATACTATACAGTACCAGTATTACCGTATAAATTTCAGTGTTAAATTGTGGGCTATTGATATTGCGGTGAGCCACAGGATTTAATCCTAATAGATAGTTTATTTGTAAAAAAATGCCACATCAATTATAATTATTATTAACAAAAGTTTAGGCCTAACAAAGCTATAATACTGACATATGTGGTAATTGTAGGATGTAGGCCAAGTTATCAAACATAATAACAATTGCACTTAGTATACCCTGGTGATAAATAATACCAATTAAGAAAAAAGTAAGTCAAACTCGAGAAATCCACCAAAAGTTCGTAATTCATGCCATGGACCATGATTTCATCCATACACAATTCAAACCAATTAAATAATTATCTCATGGAAAGTCAATGACCTTACAACTAATAAATCTCTTGAATAATATTTTTAATTACGTCTATACCATTATTGTTATAATAACATCATAACGATTTACAGTAATTTACATATTGCATGTACATTACATATGAAGTATGATTACTTTACGGTTGTATTTATGACTGGTTTCAATTTAGGCCTCAAGTACAATAATACTAAGTGATATCTGTAGGTTATATAGCTTTTTATAGTGATTTCTCAATTAAAGTAAAAGCAATATATATGGCCCCTATTACGAATATCAATAACAAGTCAATAGGATGTCTTAAGAAGACAGTTATTTTGAATGTCGCTTCTTTTCGTTTAGGAGTTTGCCAATCAGAAATTATTCATACTAATGACTATTGTTCAATATTCCCGTAATGATTAATTTTTAATTTTACTTTAAATAATAATAATGAAAATAATTATGGACCTTTATTAAATCTAAATTGTAGATGTAATCATTGTCACGCAACAACAAAGTACAAATACCACTTACAATACATACCTCACTTTTACCTATCTTTCTGTCCTTGGTAAATTCTATTATAAGCCTACTATTGTTTCCTTCCAGTTACACAACAATCGATATAGAAAACAATTGGTTTCTGACGACGTTACCTTGGTACACAAATTCCGTCCCCAATTTTACATTATAGTTTATGCACTATTTACTTTCTATAATGTGTATACAAACGTCACTGTATTATCTCTTTAAATCTGATTTATCATTTTGTTTAGACATAGGGGCCTAACAGTACTTAAGTAATAATTTAGACACACATTAGTTTAATTTATCGCGTATTGTTTTCAACGCCGTTAAAATGAGTCTCGTGTCGTGATTGGGCAACGGGTATATTGGGTATATACTATACGTTGCGTCCAATAGTGAAAACCAAGTATAAAAGTGTTGATCGTCAATTATGCTGAAGTAAGCTTTTTCTGCTGCATTAATATTAAAAAGGTTAGTTCCCGTTTGGACGCAACGCAAGTGAGTTGACCAATCACAGCGATCCATTGCGTCGTGATTGTTCAATTAATTGCGATGTGCTTATGTTTTTGCGTGGGAACGAAGCTTAATCATGTATACATTATTTACAACAAAACCCTTTCTACCACAGAAGACTATGTTCACTAATGCTTGGTTCCCACTAGAGACGCAACACCAGGACGTAACGACCAATCACAAGCGATGGATTATTCGAACTGTCGTTTGTCATTGGTCAACACGCTTGCGTTGTGTTTACGTTTTTGCGTTACGTACTAGTGGGAACCAAGCCTTACTCTTACTTTAGGACCTGAAGTTACCTTCAGTATTTTACAATATACCGGTTTTTATTTTTCTTTTAGGCATCAAGTTTAAATGGATAACGTTACCGACTACGAGAAGAATGTGTTGCATGGTCACCCTGCTATTTTGGTGATACGTTACACCATAGGAATTGTTGGCGTACTAGCTAACCTTCTTGTCGTTTTGGTTTTCTTTTTCAAGAAAATTCAAAAGAAATCATCCACACATCTTCTGATTTTCCACCAGTCTTGGATTGACATGGCTGGTAGTCTGATGTTCGTCATCTACTATACAAGAGATCCTCCAGACGGAGTAGCTGGTGAGATATTCTGTAAATCAAGAGCGTTATTTTGGTATCTGTTGTACGTCTCGACAAACAATTTAGTCCTGGTGACGATTGAGCGATATGTAGCCGTACTGCATTCAAATTGGTACAGAATGAAGTTTAGCAGACGTAAAAGAAAAGGAATGGTTTTAATCATTCCTCATTTTATCGCACTTGTGATGGCTATGTATTTAGCAGTTGCTGCAACAGTTAATGAAGACAAGCCTTGGCAATGTGACTACAATGTAACTACAAGAACTTTAGAGGTTTTATCTGGTATATTAGTCTTCATGTTTTGTTGGTTTATACCAACCACATTCATGATATACTGTTACGCTCGTATTTTTAATATGATTAATGAAAAAGTAAAGATTGAAGTTTCCAGATCTCAACACGATTTAACCAGTCCAGGAGGAAAACAAAATTCAGTAACCCCTAAGAACAAAATGTACGGTAAAGCTCAACAAAATCTTATTGTCACACTTTTCTGTGTTTTTATCGCGTTTATAATTTGCATTACACCAAACTTTGCGTTGTACATGACGTATGCGTTATGTAGGTGTTTCGAGTTCAACTCAAGTCCCGTGCATGAGATAACCGTAACGCTGCTTGCTATAAATCTAAGCGTCAACCCTTTCATTTACGCGTTTAAGTTTAACGACTTTCGAAAAGGACTGCAGAAGCTTAAGCAAGAGTGTTTGGTTAAAGTTGGAGTTGATGTGTCTGATTCCCCTTACACGGAAAGCACAGCAGATGAACCTGACACAAACGAACAATTAGATAATTAATTTACAATTTTAAGTAAAAAAGTCAACAAATATATTCTATCCTAATGGCAAATATGAACTTTGATTTAATTGCAATTGCAAATTGTTCATCATTCAAAATGAGTAGTAATGACCGTGAATAAGTGCATTTTGTAGGATTGTAGATAATAAATAAATCATTTTGTTTGACAAAATAATTTATTTATTGAGTAGTAATGATATTATTTAATAATTGACGTCTCTATAAATACAAAATCGAAATGCACAGTTGTAATAAGTAATACGCAAGACCATAAGTCGGCTCAGGAAGGAGGGTGTGAAGATGTGTGTGTATATAAAATATATGATAATGATTATTACAATGTAATATATTCTTTGAAAGTCGAATTATTTGATAAAAGCAATATCATTAGATCATTATAGTCTATTATTATATCCCACACGTTATACACACATGTGTACAAACGGCCTACATGTAGCATTGTTCTGCAAACACGAGCTCCTCAGAAATTAAATATGAACTCCAGTGGTTTGAGACATTTCAAGTGATATATGACAAAAATAAAGCGCTTCAGATTTAATTTTATTTGCCAATTTAAAATGGAAACAATATGAGTACATTTTCAACATTAAATTCTAAAATGTATATTAATAAAATTAATAAAATTATTACTATATAAAAAATATTTAAACCTACTTGAGATATTATTTTAAAACAATCAATAAAGAAAGTCTATTATTTACAGAAAGACAGTGAACGCTAATTTAATTTCAACTAAAGTATTCAAAATATAGGAATAGAATGGATGGAATGTACGGAGAGAAAGGCTGGAATTATGGAATTGTTAATGTCTGCAATCCGGACACTGAACAAGATATTGGAAATAGAGAAGCAGTGATGCACTATGATAATTATCTCTAACAATTGGCTCTTCTACATTCATCCATTCGTCCTCAATATTAGATACTAACAAAATGGCATGAGAAAGTGAAAACAAAAAGATATATATACTAGTAAACACTCGGAAACGGAGCGAAATACTTAGGCCCTAGTGAAATCAAAGTATTTTCTAAGACTCCGCCTGGTAAAAATGCAGAGACCGACTATTATGTGAAAATAAAATGGCATATTCAACAACAACATTAAAATAGTAATTTGTTTAGAGGGACAAAATTCTTTCTCGAGAAAAATCTGGTGATGATAATTATTATAATAGTGTGGGAAAAGATCTTGAGAGATCTTGAGCTGTAATTGCGCCACCTACCGGAAATGACGCATTGGGTTTTTTTTTCGCTGATCTAGGCCTAGCCTTCACTCTTGATGTAAATACACACTCAAAAGTCTGAATTTTCTGTGGGAAGTTCAGCGTTATTTGTTATTGGGTGGACGGTGAGTTAGACATTTATTTGTAGACTTACGATATCCGTAGTATTTTTTTTTATTATGCAGTCTGTGCTTATCATATGACATAAAATAAAAATAATATAAAGACTCCAGGCAGGGACCTAGCCTAGGCTAGCTAGGCTAGGCCTAGGCCTACGCCTCATCATACAGATTATGAATGAGAGATGAGATGGTACCTGGTGCGATTAAGTAGGTCTAGGCCGCGTCTACCTAAGAATGTCAGTCAAGAGTACGTTGGACCTAGGCCTAGCTTTATCATCTGATAGCTAGTATGTTAGGTTTGTTGATTGGCTAGGCAAAGTTTGTCAATTATAAAATGACCATCCTTCGTAATCATTCATATATTTTTTTAAATCCACCTTTTTAACGAAATGAAAGACATCTTCGATTGATGACAAACACAATGCTGTGCAGTGAAGCGTAACCAACAAAAATAAAATAGCATTTTCAGTGGATTTCAGGACATCATGTTAATTAAAAAATCATAACACTAAAATTTTATTTGTAAAATGTTTTTAAAAGATTGGCCTACATTACTGAATAATTAAAAACAATTAGAAAAATGATTTTGATTGGTTCTCTTGTTTATTTCTGTTTATTTGTGTGATAAAGTCAATAAAAGATGATACTGTTATATGGCTTTTCATATTCCTATGTTCTGATATTAATTTTTCATGATATAGACATTATGCGCAGCATATTACCAACATAAATAACATAAGGTGTCTTAGTCGAGCACATTTTTGGAGAACAAATATTAATACTTTGAAATCATTCTTTAACCAATAGTTGTACAGTATGGATATTTCAAATTTAAGTAATCTATGTTTTGGAAATTTAAACATATTGTCTATGTTTAGGCCTTAAAACTATAAAAATACATTTTTGGATAAGAATTCTAGTAATTTACAGAATATACCAAAATCCTCAAACATCCATATTTGAACAAAATACAATCTACTGTATTCCTAAAATTCAAAACTGAATATTAATTTTTATGTTATATTTTGGAATAAATTGTGTGTGTATAAATAAAACTAGATTTGTTATACTGTATATAATAAAAATGTGAAAGCAGTAACAAATTATTAACAAAATAATAATATTCTATACAGTAGTAGTACAAATTCTTATTATTCATTTTTGTTGGCTTTTTCTATATCATTGTCTGGTTTTATTCATATCATTTCATGGTTGACCAACAACGTTCTCGGTTCTGTTGTGTGTTGATCTTATCTCACAATCTGATCTCTATTGTTGGAAATTGAATTATCGTTGTCTGCAAAAATACCCCGCAGTTGGATACGTTCAACTGCAGCCTACATGTTTTGTATTGTACTTGGGATATTGTGAAACAGTGAATGCTATGATATGAATCGCCAGGAAAAGGAATACATTTAGATTTGTATGTATAGAGAATGTTTCAAATTGTTTACTCAACCAACAGCCAATCATTAGACCATGACATTAGGAACATACATTCATCTAAATTGCTACAATGTGTAATCCTTCCTCAAAACAAATGGGTCATTTTAACAGACAAGCATACACAGTGTGTTTGCAAAACTCTGGTCATGTTAATATCAGATTACCAATTGGTCTGTCACAGTACAAAACAATTACCTGTCCAAAAAAACTACCATTACAGAATATAATGAAATTGTTTCAAGTAGTACAAATGCGGCATCAAGCTGTTTCAAAGAAATTGGTCTAAAACAAATTTTTAGCTCAAAAAATAGCTTTTAGCCAAGATTTGAAATCTACCCCATCTCAATTTGCACTATTATCTACCTACAGTATCCAACTATGAGGACAAGTTTTAAAAGCTGTATCACACTTTATTTTACCCGAGGCATACATGGATGTAATTATCCCATTTGATTCAGATTTCCATTATCAAAAAACGCTGAAGGAGTGAATTAAGTCGGGCTCTTATTAAGCCAGTTTAGTTTTACTGGGCAAGTGGGATTGCCATGTTTTAGTGCACTACTCTATCCACACCATTTTGTTGCTAACAAGACAGATGATGACTAATGATATAAAGTGTGTGGAATTCTGTTTATTGTTGAACTAGTCTGGCTTTTGTCTTTCCTTTCTATGAATTTGTTGAAGGTGAAGGCCAATTGGTGTACTGAAATTATTTTTTCCCCTAAATTAAATTTTGTAATACAATACTTAGAATTACAATTATTACCTTTTCCATTTAAAATAGAATAGAAATATTTACAACTAAATAATAAAAACATTTTAAATTTCTTTCCTTCTATTGTATTGACTACTGCAGTACGTATATATCATGGTATATTATGCAGGTGATTTCCTGTATTATTATTTCCTGTACAAACTACTGTATAGTACAATGGTATCATAGTCTATAGTATTATATACTAGTATAGTATTGCTATTAAATTATTACTCTATTTTTAAGAATTTACTGCACATTTGTTTAAAGCATTTTGAAAATATCAGAATCAGAAAGAGTGTGTTGTATTCTAGCAATGTATGTTCAAACTACTTTTAATAAATATATATATTTTGTTTTTTCAGGTCACATGACCATTGGAGTGATGTCATTGATCAGCTAGTGTGTGCCGCACCTACTAATGTTACAGACTGATATAGGCCAGGTGATTCTGTCTCCATTTTTAAACCGCTTTTTACCTCTTTTTACCTCTTTTTAGTTTTTTCCGTCGTCAAGTTCTTATGCCTAGAAACTATAACAATTACTATGGCAACTACTACAATGGCCGCCAGCAGCAACAGCGACGAAACTGGCGAGGGCGTTATGAAGACGGCGATCTTGAATGGGACAATTACGATTTGGGAAGTGGAGGACAATGCAATGTAAAAGATAAACGTTACCATAATCGTAACAATCCGAATCATTTCCACCGCTACTCCAACTTCCCGTCGTCGGCTGACTCGGAATTGGAATGGGATGATTATGATCTACGACAGAAACAAGAAGAGTGCTTAGAAGGGCTGGAGTCAATATTACCTTTGGTTCGACATTTTTATTTTGCATTTTTGCACCTTGTTCAACTGTTTTTCTATGATAGAGTATTAACTGCCGTTGTTTTCATACACTAATAAACTCATATTAATAACACTAATAAGAGCAAGTTTCTTTTAACATTTTCACTGCTGTACAGAAGTACAAAATAGTTAAAATAACAAATTGTGTGGCTCCTCAACGTAATTGCACTAAATAGTCCTTATAGATTTGATATGGTGACTCCATAGAAATTACAAAGTATGTATAACTCTGAGTTATACATACTTTGTCATTTCTTGTACTTCTGGGGTCATCAAGGTCCTTTTCAAACACATTACAAGTACAAACCCATAATTCAACTACTAATTACAAACAATGTGAGACTTTTGACAGTTCTTGTGGTTAGAGTTTATTGCTATGTAACAATTAAAATAATTTTCATTGATTACAGTTTTATTTTATGTTACTTTGTAGCATGTATTGTTGGAAAAAATTTAAACCTTTTAAAATTATTTCTTCAGGTAGTAGATGTTTAGATAAGAGAAATCATTTCCAACTAATTGCATTTACAGCAGTTACCATAAAACATTATTATTTTAGTATCTTGAATAAAATACTAAATTCTAATGTTATAATGTAAATGTTTTTAAATGATGAAAATATCTGCTTATGTAGTCGATAATTAGAATTGGAAGTCCAATTAATGAGTTTTCCTTTGAAATAAGGTAGGAAATTAAATTGAATTTGTTGATGTTGGTAGTTTTTGTCCACACTCAACTGTTGGCAAACATCCAACAATAGTGTAAATGACCTTTGACCTTCCTAATAAAACATCCTCTTGGGTATAAATTATAGAAATTAATTTTTAATGAAAACAAAGAAGGTACTGTAACACAAGGCTGTTTTTAGTAGTTACTGAAAATAGATCAACAATTTTCTTTTTTTAAACCATGTAAAAACAGATTTAATAGGTTGAACTAGAAGTAACAGGTTTCTGAAATGAAACCATTTAAGATAATATTAAACAAATGTATTCAGTTAAAAACATAGTAACTTAGATAATTTATGCAAAAGGTTGATTGTTACTTCTTTTTTTCTGGTTTATGTTTGGATATTTTCATATTCTGGAGCTTTCGGTTTATGAGAGCTGGCGACCCAACTGGGTCAGGTCAATTGATGTGTCGTTGGTCGTCTTCTGAACCTAGAAACCATCAAACTGTTAGGAGAGCGGGAGTGAAGATAACACATCGCAAAATCCATGCACGCGCACAGGGAATTAACATTTGGTTATTGTTCATCGCCAATTGAATACTGTAGATCTACAGTATATTTATAGGCTCCTCATACAGCTCCATGTCTCTTATCTTCAAGTTCTAACATAAAGCAAAGTCAATTTCAAATGTTTTTGTAATTTGTTGTAAATGTTTTTCTTTCCATTCTCGTCATGCATTTTTTGGACAGTGAGGTTTGTTGGGCAGAAGGCTAAGCTGTAATTGAATAAATTACCACAAACTATATTGAATGTCCCCTGAACCTTTTATGATTTAATACCTTATTCCTTTCTTCTTCTCTTGGGATTAAGTGAAATGCTTGTTCTTTCTTTGTTGAAATAGGAAAAGGAAAAGTGTGGTTAAAATGCTGATTAGTTTTAAAATAAGTTGTAAAGTAATTCATGGTTTGGAAGTCTTACCTTTTAGAAAAAAATGTTATCGATGCTATAACCTGAACTTTTAAATCTTTCTGTTATGTTATTATAAATCTGCTTTGCAACCCAGCTTTTGAATTTCGCTTGAGTCATGTTTCTGAGATGCAAATCCTCAAAATTCATTTGTCCCCCCAAAAATAAAGAATCATAAGATCAGAAAATTGTTTTTTTTTTAATTTTTAGATCCAGTTTTTGGCCAAATGAAAAAAATATTATTATGTGACATTAAAATTGCATTTCAAAACATTTTTTAAGGGATACAATTTATCTTTAAAGATATATTGTCCCCCTGAAAAATATATATATGTTTTAATTTTTTGCTAAATATGCCATTTTAATTTAATTTATAAGTAAAATGATTATTTATTTTATTTTATTTTTACAGAAGTGAATAACTTTATTCAAACTGCAAAATGGCCTATTAAAAGTCTAATTTTATTAATCGTAATTTTGTTTGGGGACAATACATCTTTAACATTCATTTAATGTTTTATTTATGTCATCTTTAACTCATTTCATTTTTTTCTTTTCTTTTAATTTTCCCTCTTATTACTGGATCTTCCTTGCATGGCAGGCTTTACTAAGGTAACATTATCATGTTAATCAGTGTGGCATTGTGTTTCCAAGGTAACATCCATGTACACCCAATGTATACTGTTAAAAAGTAATACGTCTATGTTGTGTTGTATGCCTTTGCATTTTTGTTATGTTATTTATTTTCAAAAGAAATTCAACATTTTTTTCAATCAAAACATGTCCATTGATATAATAATTGTGTCCCTTTAAAAGGAATAATTATATGATTGGTTATGTTATGTATTTAAATTGTTTATACTATTAATACTATTATTTATTATATGATTTATATCATAATTTGTTGTTGTTTCTGTCCAGTGTCTTTTGTTTCTTAGTGTTCCTGCCCTGTGTCTTTGTGTTTCTTGTTGTTGCTGTCCAGACTGTCCTGTGTCTTAAATGTGTTCAGTTTTGTTTCTCCTACAGTATGTCTTTGAACTACTGTAATTTTTCTTGTTTCTGAAATGTATTCTTTTTTGTTGTTTCTATCTTCGTGTGTCTAAATTGTGTTAATTTTTATTTCTTGTTACTATCTTCTTGTGTCTTAAATGTGTTAATTTTTATTTCTTGTTTCTATCTTCTTGTGTCTTAAATGTGTTAATTTTTATTTCTTGTTTCTATCTTCTTGTGTCTTAAATGTGTTAATTTTTATTTCTTGTTACTATCTTCTTGTGTCTTAAATGTGTTAATTTTTATTTCTTGTTTCTATCTTCTTGTGTCTTAAATGTGTTAATTTTTATTTCTTGTTACTATCTTCTTGTGTCTTAAATGTTCTAATTTGTCTTTCTTGTTGCTATCTTCTTGTGTCTTAAATGTTCTAATTTGTCTTTCTTGTTGCTATCTTCTTGTGTCTTAAATGTTCTAATTTGTCTTTCTTGTTGCTATCTTCTTGTGTCTTAAATGTGTTAATTTTTATTTCTTGTTACTATCTTCTTGTGTCTTAAATGTGTTAATTTTGTTTCTTGTTGCTATCTTCTTGTGTCTAAAATGTTTTAATTTTTGTTTCTTGTTACTATCTTCTTGTGTCTTAAATGTGTTAATTTGTCTTTCTTGTTTCTATCCTCTTGTGTCTTAAATGTTTTAATTTTTGTTTCTTGTTGCTATCTTCTTGTGTCTAAAATGTTTTAATTTTTGTTTCTTGTTGTTTGTCCTATGTCTTTTAGGTGATTTTCTTGTGGTTTCTGTTTCTTTGTGTTTTGTTTGCAGCATTCTTGACAATGTTGTCGCTGTAACCTGTCAGCAATGCATGTTTTCATATACTATTCTTTTATTTTAGTTCACAACCTCTGTTTACAGTTATTTTCCGTGACTCTGCAAGAATTCATGATACTTTGACCCTAAACCACTCACCACCACATTGTACTTTACTTTAATAAGATGCATGTGATTTTCATTCATATTTCCCTCTGTTTATTCTCTCGTCTATCTTTAATTTAAGAATTTTCTAAACTTTTAAGAGTGCTACCTCTTTCAACACTACTTATTAAACATAATATAACACATAAAGAAACCTATTGGTTTGGTTTTTTTGTCTTTATTATCAATTCATTGGTAATAACAGTCTTTATCTAGGTCTAACTAATGGAAATTTTCAGGCACTCAATTAGGCAAAAACTGTGTGAGATATCAGAAACGGACTGGGGAAAAGCATAACCTCCTTCTACTGTATTTTATACAAACATAATTACAGTTTCATTCCTTGGTTTCCTAATAATATGTTTAATTTATTTTTATACTATAAAAGTAAAAGATAAAATAGTATTGTTCAATTTTGTTTATTTTATAGGGATGATCTTAGTAGTGTTTTGTGAGGTTCGATATACTTTATTTAGGGATCTTATTGAAAATGTGTAAACAAGTGTACTGTAGGCCTAAAACATGATGCATTTTAAACTCTCTGATTTTCAACATTGCAAATTTCTCAAAAATACTTTTGACTACTATAAATTATTACATTTTTTATTTCTAAATGCCAGACATTAATTTATACATTTTAAAATTACGAATTAAAAGATGTTTACGATACAATATATAACTTTAAAATAAAATTTAATGACAAAAAAGATTGACGTTTCAGAACCATCATGGAACCATTCTCAAAAACAACTGAGTAAAATTAATAACTAAATAAAATACAAAGCACAAAAGGGTGACAGGAAATACTTTTATACTAGATACTTGATTTAATCCAATGTTAAAGGAAAAAAAAATGCTATTTATTTATTAACCCAAAAAGACAATAATTGTACAGAAGTTCAATAAATATAAAGACATCAAAAAGTTTATAACTATAACGATGTTTTATACCATTGAACAGTAAGTCTGCTGTATGATTTAAATATTGTTATAGATTGTTATCATTGCACTCTTGGGGATCTAATCTTGGAGTCTGATCTCCTCCTGACTATTTCCCCAACCCTGGATGTGTTAGTCAGACCACTCAAATGCACAAGTTAAATATGATGCACCATTTAAATAATGATGACATCTGTCTGTTTTAGAAGACAGTTAATGCTGGCCTCCAGCCAGATTGTCTATCAGTGTAGCATGGTAGGAAAAAAACCACCAATTTCTTCATTTCAACATTGCATTTTTTCCAACTAAAAAAGTAATATTTTAAATTGAAATATATACCAGATACTGTATATATATTTTCATAAAAAAAAAATTGTTTTTCATTTCTGAAAAACGCCTTTACAATTTTTTAAGTAATTATATCAGCTGATGCTTTTACAGATTTTTTTTTGGAGCTTTTCCAACTTACGTAAGTCCTTGATTGACACTGAATTGTTTAAGGTGATGTCGTGAATAATGTTGCTGAACTTTCGACAGCATAGTAGAATTAAGATAAACTTGAGTTTTATAATAGCATTTTTTGCGAACATTTTATGTTGTTACGCCGAACAACATCAGTGCAATGAAATACGATCTTAGACGTTCTATCTATATATCCTCATCTTTATCGTTTCAAATTAATTAATTAAATTTCAGTATATCACCGGGCGGTTTAGAATTAATGTTCTTTGCCTACTGTGTTTATATATATATATATATATATATTTTTTCCCCCTGCCATTCCACCTCTGCATCACTGTTTGATCTCATTAAAGGAGTTGGAGTGGTGTAACATAATTTTTATTTTAAATGTCAGTAAGACTTTTGTGACCTAATGGACACAGTAGGTAGATAAATGTAGGGAAAATGCCAAAAATGCATCGACTATGGTAATTCAGTATAAGTTCTAGAGACCGTTGTTCAGTTGTTAAAAGTGATGATATCCATTCGGTCGTGTTTTGGGACGGTATATGGTACAAATTATGACTCTAGAAATGCTTTAATGTAGAATGTCAATCATTGACTGGGAGTAGGAATGCCTAGTTCACCATACCCAGTAATGTATTGATCGTTCAGGAAGTGATCATGTACCATTAAATGGTATATGTTGAAAACGAAACTAAAACTTACTGGCATGCACAATGTTTGTAGCAAAGATAGTCAACTAATAGTTGAATGAACTTTGTAAATGTGCTTTATTTTAACAGCAAAACTTAGGATATAAAATAAATCTTAACCAGTTTAGAAAAGAATACAATATACTTAGAAATTGGTCAGATGTTTTTCCCTACTCTGACGTAATTTGTACTACTATAAGGTACAGTGAGACTACTTGCGAAAAAAGGCTGGGGATTGTGGGATACAATTACTCGACAAACAGACAAACACCCTGACGCAAAGCTACTCCACAGTAGTTACAAATAATTAATTATAATCTATGCTATAATATAAGAGAGAGCGTTTGTACGTTTTTTCCTAAAATACAAATTCTTGTGAATTGTACTGGGAAGGTTTTAAACAACATTTTAAAAATACCTGTGCTGGTAACCACTTTGTGAAAGGTATCTTTTCTACTACTGTACAGTAATCAATAGGAAACATTTATTAACGGTATATTAATTATCTATAAAGCTTTGATATTAGAAGTAGCTGGTGTAGAAATCATGACTAATGAATGTAGTTTTGTATTTTATCATTTTATTCTGGAGTGTTATTTACAGGTGCTTAAAATATTTTGTTGATTACTTAACATACCGTAGAATACTGAAATATTGTGTTTGATTTTACACTAGGTAACTGTAGTGGGCAATTTATTAGAAATTGACTATACTGTAGGCACATTTTCTTGTTCACTAGTATGTACCTTTAAATTGTGAGTCTGGGTTCAAGCCAGTGTTTTGTATTTTTGTCCAAGCAAGATCTTGTGTTTGTCTGCAATGATAACCTTACCACATATTTCTGCTCAGGTTGTTGTTGTTGTTGTTGCTCTCTCTCCCTCTTTAAAATTATATTAGGGTTGTATTCTTTAGACTCAAAGGTCTCTATCTATCCTTCTCTTTGACATGATCTGTGGTCATAGATTTTCATCTAGCTCTAAACAGATTGTTGCTACCTTATTTTAACATAATTGTTTGGTTATTAATTGGTCTTGTGGATTCATTTATTTGATAAATGTCAACATTTGATTACAATACAATTTAAATTCAACATTCCTTTATTGTCAAATAAAATGACGATATCATATTGCTCATTGAAAGGCATGTGTTGTGTAGCATCATTTATTAAAATGTTTATGCATGATGCATGAAAAATGAAAAAAATAGACAACAACCATTAACTGACATGAACCTGTATGTAACAATTGGAAAAAATAAATGCGCTATAATAACAGTATGTTTCTTTGAAAATAAATATATTTATTGTTGAAACATGGCCAGGTTACATTTTTATTGCAATGCAATATGAACACAGATCAATTATAAGCACCTGTTCACAACACTTCAAATGTTAATTATTAACCAACCATTAGATTTGACCCCAGCAAGTTTTAACATGTGGTTTACCAATGCAGGATAATAACACTGTTTTTCATATTTTATTTAATTTATTTGTTTATTATTTATTTTATTTTGTTTTTCATATTTTTTCATATTTTATATTTTTGTATCTTCGCAGCTAAACGAATTAAATAAAGCTCCAAGATTTCATGGAAATTTCAACTCAAGAGGTCGTTACAACAGGTCATATGGACGCTATCATGATGATATACGAATGCGTCGGTTTAAAATTAATCAGGACTATTTTGTCTTAAACGGATATTCAAGTCTTTCACATAACTGGGAAAATAATCGTGGAAATAAGCATTATAATAATAATAGACGGAATGGTTATGACCGACATAATGGTTACGACAGATACGGATATAAACGAGATGGCGGTCGTCCTGACCAGAAATTCTACAGCGCACGGGATCGTATAGGTCGACCATCAAATTTGCCGATTGATGATTGGTTAATGAGTAACACGTTTAGTCTGATGCAAAACAAGCGACGTTTAAAGGATGTTAATTTATATACGTTATCGCCGCAAGATTTAGAACCGTACGACTCTTCGCAAAACGGATCTGTAGCCGATCTTAGTGATTTAGGCTTGTGTAAGTGTAGATTTGGAAATAATGCTTTTAACAACTATCAAACCACGCAAATTCATGTTAGAAATAGATTGTGTGATCAGTACGATCCGCGCTCTCCATCGCCTGATAATTATCGCTGCGATTGCTTTCAACTTTGTAATAATCTCAATTCGCATCATCCATTTTGCGACGATTGCCAGGATAGGTATAATTTAATCAGAAATAATCCTCATAGCATTGCGTATCTTCAACATATACAACAGTACAGTTTGTACTGGGAAAAAGATTCAGATAACGACAAGATGTTTGGGTTTAAAAAACGTCGTAAGAAGGAGGGCCTCGATAAACTTTCACCCGAGGCATTCGGCCCACAGCAAGGCAATATTAAGTATAGGGGCAGTAGTTGTAGTAGTAGTGTTGTTAGTAGAGATTCTTACGAAGACGATACTGATATATGTACTTGTGTGGAATTAGATCATAACTTACATACTGTTGAATTTCATTCTAACACTTCTCACAAAACTCTCTGTCACCACTGTTATGGGAAACAGGATAACAAAGTTGATGTAGATCTAGAACTAACCAACAGCTTTTATAAGGGTGATTCTGGGAGTAGTCCAGATTTCTTGGGTGCATCTAAAGTTGATCATCTGGTGTTGGGTTCCTCCGGTGACCCCGCTTCCTTGGTGTCAGAAACTGCTGATAGGTGTCTTCGTCAACGACCGGAATCGTTTTATTCGACTTGCACAATATCAGGTAGAAAGCCTAATTCACATTGCATGCTTGCTTCCGATTCTAACATCGCAAAGTACGATACCATTCATAATATCACTTCTTCAAACATTAATACTGGTGGAGGTTCATTTCATTTGTCACTTAATAATAGACCTTTAACACCACCAGAGCATGACTCAACTAATGCATCTATCTTTACTAGTAGATATACCGATGATGGAAATGATTCTAAAGCACAATCTGATTCAGCAACAGAAACTAACAAATCTGACTTTACGGTCAGAACTACTGTCAGAACCGACGTTAATGAATCAAAGGAAAGTTTGATTGATTGTGACGATAAGTTTGAAACAAGTATGGACACGCGTTCTGATGACGCTAACATATTTGAAGTGAAAGATATTGATGTCTCCGATTGCCTTATGATAAATGCTTCAAACGACTTTGCCTGTCAGGCTACCAAAGAACCTAATACATTGGTTACTAATTTAAAAGACAGTCATTCAGTTACTGAGGAACTAATACTACTAACCAATAATACAGGAGTGCACACAACTAAACATGATACTAAGCATGCTTGCTTAACTATCAGTGAGATTAGCATAGAAAATAAGGTTGCACCTGACTCATTCACTAAACCATGTATTGAGCACGCACCTACATTCCAGTCGTCTGCCACTGGTTCTTTGCAGACATCCATTTTAGGGCCTAGCTTCTTTTCAGATGATGACCTAGGATTGGATCTGTCGGTTGGCAGAAGTGCTGATGGTGATGACGATACAGTCAGTTTGACTAGTGTCGCAAGTTTAGCTGATGGTACGTTTTTAGCATGCATCTTTTTTTTTGGTATCTATTTTTTCCATCTCCAGTCCTCAAAATCAGCTTATCAACTTTTCATTTGATTGCCGTTATCAACCTTTTATCAATTGCTTTATCAACTGTTTACCGATTAGCTTTAAGCTCGGTCTACACTATCAAACTAGTTTGACAAAAAGTGTGATGACCGCTTTACACATTGAATGTACAACCACCATGTTCTGTCTACACTATCAAACATAAAAAGTGTGATGTGCCTAAATATGGTAGTGATATGACATCATTATGTCCATATATGGGCACATCACATTTTTTGTCGCATAAAGTTTGATAGTGTAGACATAGTTTTACACTATACAACAACTATATATCGTACAACAGATTTACATCGTCTAATAAATAAAAGTGGTATTTTATAATTCAACTTTCAGATAATGGTTTAGGAAAGAAAGCAAAGGCAAAGAAAGCTAAGAAGAGGAAGCGAAAGGGTGGAGAAAAGGGATGTGAAGCTACGGAGAATGACGATGGCAATAAAAACAAAAAAGTTGCACCAAACTTCTTCGTGGCAGTACAAGTTTCAAATCCAAAGGTTATTTAAAACAAATAGTTTTTGAAATTTAAATAAATGAGATAAAATAATTTTGGTGGTACTGTATCAAATTTATTCTGGTTTATTGAACAAAAAAAAGTACAAAACTTAATGGCGTCAATTTACATCAATTAAATTTAATAAGTAGACAAATTAAAATATAGTAATGCCAGTATATAACATTTAGCAATAACAGTGGTCTCAACCATTGGGTTGGTAAGGCCTGCTCAAGATCCTGCAAATACTATCTGCTTTTTCTGTTTTCTTTGTTCTATCTAACATTATGCCTTTGCTAAAATATCTAATCTAAACCTTTTTAACCTGTCTGTTTATATTTACATTTATATAATTTTTTGTTTCAATATTCTCAATTGTGATTTGACATAGTTACCAATGATATTTTTTTCTTTCTTTTTCATCTGCCTAGATCCAACGATCTCTGCGGCAAGTTCAGAATCACGTTTTAAACTTTGATGAGAAATTAAAAGATGCAATGATACCGTTACCCACAATGCATCTCACCATCATGGTCATGCATCTTGGGAATGAAGAAGAAATTGAAAAGTGAGTGATATCATTGATGATATTATGGCACTAGAATATTTTGTTTGTTTCCAATATTACCAAAGTTGCAACCTTTCAGAATAAGACATTTATTAATAATTTGTTTCATTGATCAGGGCCAAGAAAGCACTGGAAGCATCCCATAAAGAGTTATCTGTGAAATTTGGAGAGGAGAAGTTACTGATCCACTTTCAAGGCTTAAGTCATTTTAACAATCAAGTTATGTTTGCCCGTATCTTAGATGACGACAGTACAATCGAGGTCTTGTATAATATTGCAGGTAGGTTTAACTGATACAATATATTATATAACCTAAATAAAAAAGATACAGTAATATATAGTATTGAAGCTTAGTTGATTCTAGCCAAATCACAGATTGACAATATGTACAAAAACCAGTACAGTACAAAAGTACCACAGGATTTTACTTTAATACATAAATTAGTTTTTACTTATACAATTATATAATAGTAATTTGTAAAATATATAAACTGTACACATTCATTAAATTATTGTCCTTTTGAAAGTTCAAATATTTCAATTTATACAGTAAGGTATGGAGAGTTTAACACATAAATTACATAACCCTAACCCTAACTTGCAAGAATTGGAACAACTATAATTTATTTCTAATTTCTAGAAATTGTCGAAAGATGTTTTAAAGAACATGGTATATCGTCAACGGGTGAGCGGGGTTTTAAACCCCACCTCACTGTAATGAAACTCTCTCGTGCTCCAAGTCTGCGCAAAAAAGGTGTACGACGCATAAAGTCAGAGGTTTATAAGGAGCATAGTAATAAATATTTTGGAGCACAGGTTATGAGAGGTCTTCAACTGTGTTCGATTACTAAACCAAAGACAGGAGATGGCTACTATGCCAAGCTTCAAGAATTCTATTTTGGAACATATGGTAATTATAAGGTTTTTATGCACATTGCTAAAAATTACCAATAGCAATTTTTGTTTGGACAGAGTCCAGAATAAAACAAAAGAAACTAAAAACCAAAGTGGATGTAAAAAGTCATTTATTTTATTAAATGATGAAACAAATTAATTCCTTTTTTTTGTTGTCCTGATATGGCAATTAATTCAGATGACAAATGTAAACAAAAGATACTCGGTCTTGTATATGGGAGAGGATTTGTTTTCAGCATGAATGTTTGTCAGGATTGAGGCCCTAATATCATTACCTAAGCACCTTAACAATCAAGCTACCACACTATCATAATTATCTTCAAAGAATAAAGAAAATTTGTTTATTAATAACTTCAAAAAAACACAAAAAAAACAATTTTATTATTTTAACATGGGCCGAAATATCAACATGCGCCCTCTGTGGCAATATTTGCCAAGTACTTCACTCAGTTTCTGAGTGCTTTCATTTGTTTGTTAGCACAATAGCGCCTACAATTTTCAAGTTATCAATCTCAATTTTTTGGGTGTAAATAGGTATATACTTACAGAACATGGCTATTGAAATTCAAGAAAATCAGTTCATTAATAACTTTACAAATATAAAAGAAAAATTTGTATTTTTTAACATGGGCCGAAATATCAACATGCGCCCTCCGTGGCAATATTTTTCCAAGTACTTCACTTAGTTTCTGAGTGCTTTCATTATTATTATTGTTTCATGCAATGTTTACTCATTTAATAGATCCAAGATATTGGTATTGAGAGAGATCAATTGTATTGTTTGTGTCATATTATGTGAAATATAAATACTACTGTTTGAAATTTAGGAGAGTTAGAAGAAGAAGATGATGGAGTGGACTTGATTGGCGATCCAGTGATTGAATCAGCCAGTAGTAATCAAGACTTACAACCACTGAATGAACTTATTCAAGATCTTAAAGAACAGAAAAAGAACACAATATCAATGGTTACGAAGTCTGTCAAAAGTAAGTACCAAGACTTATAACCACTAAATAAACTTATTCAAGATCTTAAGGAACAGAAAAAGAACACAATATCAATGGTTACGGAGTCTGTCAAAAGTAAGTACCAAGAGTTAGAGCCACTGAAAGAACTTATTCAAGATCTTAAAGAACAGAAAAAGAACACAATATCAATGGTTACGGAGTCTGTCAAAAGTAAGTACCAAGACTTACAACCACTAAATAAACTTATTCAAGATCTTAAAGAACAGAAAAAGAACACAATATCAATGGTTACTGAGTCTGTCAAAAGTAAGTACCAAGACTTATAACCACTAAATAAACTTATTCAAGATCTTAAAGAACAGAAAAAGAACACAATATCAATGGTTACGGAGTCTGTCAAAAGTTATTAATGTATTCTCCAAGTAATTGCATTTATTTAGCATTATATTGCATTTAATGAAATTATTTTTTTATTTGATTTTTTTCCCTGATATTTTTTTCATTTAAAGATGTATTGTCCTTTGAAACACAAACTATGAAAGTCAAAATATTCTAAATTTAAATTGGCCATATTAAAGTAATATTAAAATTATTCACTTTAAGTCGAAAATTCAAGCCAAAAACAACAAGTTTACGTAATTAACAGGTAAATTAATTTGATTACATTTTGTCTGGAAAATCGTCGCGAGTGAAAGTAAACAAAGATTTCAAACCACGAGTATGCATTATGCATGATGCTAATTAGGATTGTTTACAACTCGTCACGGTTGAGAAGGTGTTCTCACACAGATCGCGAGGAAGTTTTATGATTATGCATACAGAGTAGCCAAACAAGCGCGTTGCATTTTGAGATATGTTTGGAAGTCAAACTTATTTATTATGATACTTCAAAATGACCCACTTTTTTTTAACGAATGTCTAATTAACATGCTTGAATGTGAATTGAGATACAAAATAATATTTTTTGAACATTATTTTTTTTAGAAGCTCTTGAAACGTCTGTTAAAGAAGAGGACAGTACAAGTGAATTAGTCTCTGAATCCAGCCTTGACAGAACTGCTGACCTTACAACAAGCTGTGATGATATTCCTAGTGAGGATCCACTGCAACAGGAGACTAAAGAAATAAACACTTCACCAACAGAGGGCCCTGATAAAATGTAAAAAAGAAAAAACATCTGGGATCATTTAAGAAACAAATAATGCAGTGTCTGAAACATTTTAACAAATGAAGTAGGGACAACATTAACTGGGCGCAACAAAGAATTAATTATTACAGTGCCAACCACTTTGCAAGAAATGTGCTCAATAAAAAAGGTAATATTTACCGAATGTGAATATCGGCTTTTTTAGGAACAACACTTGTCTTAAGCTCTGTCTACACTATCAAACTAATGTGACAAAAACTGTGATGTGACCATGGACACGATGATGTCATATCACTACCATATTTAGGCACATCACACTTTGTTCTTCAAACTAGTTTTATAGTGTAGACAGAGCTTTAAAACAAAAAAATAAACAAAAACATCAACTGAAACAACTCAACAATAAAAAGAACATAAAAACTGAAAGGTGCTAACCAGGTGTACTTGTAATCGATGTTGATGCTTGTGACCGTTTGATAATGTATGAAAAATGTATTCAATCATATTATTTCATTTTATATTTTAATTATATTTCTACATTAAAAAAATTATATTTAATTTACTTTTATAATTAAGAGTAAGTAAATAGATCATATTTTATTTAAATATCATTTAATTTACAGTAATAGAAATTTTTAAATACTTTATTAGATAGAATTAATATTTTCATTTTTGTTAATTTACGTATACACTAACATTTAAATTTTAATATTTATATTACACCTTAGGGTACTAAATCAGTAGATTAGTTTTGCTGGTCAAAAAATCACAAATAATGTATTTGTTTAAAAATGTTTAGGATTATTTTTCGTTGGCAATTTGTTTTATGTTGAGGTCAATTGAATTGAAATTGCAGCAGTGGTCTTTCAACAAATTGTATTCACACAGCAGCGCCCTCTATGCTGATATTCCTCGGTATAAACCATTTTTAATTTGTTTTCTGAGCTAAATCTGAATTAACTAGAATCTTCAGTTACATCATTAAGTACAGCGTGAAAGGCTAAGCAAAAATCTGTGCAACTCGTATCGTATCAAAACTTACTATAATATTTTTATATTGCACGTTTATGTAAATTATTAAAGAAAGATTTAGAAAGATTATTATGAATAATTTAGAAATGAATTGCGTTTTAAATAATTATGAAAAAAGCCTACTAAAATGTAAAATAATAAGAAAATTAGCAAGAGTGTGTTGTCGATTCATGAATTGTAAATAATAACTATTTCAGTTCAAACTAAATTATAAGAATTCAAGATTGTGTTATAGTAGTAGGTCGTTAAAATTTCATGTTCAGGAATCATGTCCCAGATAAAAATAACATAATTATTTTAGCGGATATTCCTACGGGAAGAGAGGCGTAAAAACGCGAACAAAATCCAAGATTCAGATGGTGCCTGGTGTAAAGGAATACTAACAGCGTAAAAAAAAGAGATTAATTAACTAGAGACTCGAGGAAAGACTAGTGTAACGTCTGCGTATATGAGTATTACATCATAATTAATTTCACTAATGATCGTGCACTGTTAAACGTAAGCTCTTTAAGAAGAGTTTCGAGAAATATTGTAAATAGGATGATGATTGATGATCGACGGTGATAATAATGATTTATGGATTTGTGGAAGTGCTGTATGTACAGTATACAATTGTTTGTATGCACTGTTTGTTTAGCAGATATTGTCTTCTACCTGATGTGTTTGTCATGCCGCAAACACGTGTTAAGCTTGGTTGCTACTAGGACGCAGCGCAAACACGTAACGCATGGAATTTGACCAATCATAAGCGATGGGTTATTCGAACTGTCGCTTGTGATTGGCCAACTCACTTGTGGTACGCTTACGTCCTTGTGTTGAGTCCTAATAGGGATTAAAGTTTGAGAAGATACTAGTACTGTAGCTAAGTTCACATCATGTCTTTAAAAAGTTGGAATAATGTTATTTTAAACACCGTTATCTCTTCACATTAGATGAACTGTGGAGTTTGACTGATTTATTTTATTCACAAAATATGTCTGGTCATGTCATGTATGTCTGTCCATCTCGCTCTTTACAACTTTCTTTGCTGCAAATTCACTATTTCCATACTGTTCTGTATTTTAACTATTTTAGAGTATCATTAATAATTTAAGAAACTAATATTAATAATAATTTCTTTCTTTGTATAATGCACCTTGTTAACTTAAAATAAACATCTTAAAGTCATTGCTGGTTTTACCAAAATTGAGAAGAAAACCCAAATAATTTAGCCAAACAGGGCTAATATTTTTTTTGGCCGTAATTTAATGAATTATTGAATAAATTGTATGTGTTAGGGTTTCTATAACTATGCAATATTATGTTAAATTGTCACTATAGTTTACAACTCGACTTGCGGTCAAAATATGCTAAAGATGCTTTTGAAAGTGCATATCATTTAGTTTTGTTAACAAATTTTGATTTATTTTACCGACTCTAAAATAATGTTTATATCAATTATACTTTATTTATCTGTTTTATATTTACAGTATATATTTAATTTTTATTCCAGCAACTAAGTTGCTAAGAGGGTTATAAATTAGTCAGATTTTGATTAAAAAGTATTGACATAAAAGATTACATTGTACTAATTGAAAATGAGAATATTTTGAAGAAAACAAGAATGTTCTGCGATATTTTGGGTATTTTTCGACAAAACTGGTTGTTATGGCTCTATAAGATGATACAAAGCAATATATGCGAATATATAGCCATATTATCGCATATTAATTGAATTTTTAAAAGTCGATATTTTGGGTATTTTTCGAAAAAATCCCTGTACTATAGTACAGGGATTTTTCCCAAAAATGGCAAAATTTCGACCCTTTTATTTTTCGACAAAACTGGTTGTTATGGCTCTATAAGATGATACAAAGCAATATATGCGAATATATAGCCATATTATCGCATATTAATTGAATTTTTAAAAGTCGATATTTTGGGTATTTTTCGAAAAAATCCCTGTACTATAGTACAGGGATTTTTCCCAAAAATGGCAAAATTTCGACCCTTTTATTTTTCGACAAAACTGGTTGTTATGGCTCTATAAGATGATACAAAGCAATATATGCGGATATATAGCCATATTATCGCATATTAATTGAATTTTTAAAAGGCGATACTTTGGGTATTTTTCGAAAAAATCCCTGTACTATAGTACAAGGATTTTTCCCAAAAATGGCAAAATTTCGACCCTTTTATTTTTCGACAAAACTGGTTGTTATGGCTCTATAAGATGATACAAAGCAATATATGCGGATATATAGCCATATTATCGCATATTAATTGAATTTTTAAAAGTCGATATTTTGGGTATTTTTTGAAAAAATCACTGTACTATAGTACAGGGATTTTTCCCAAAAAATGGAAAAATTTCGACCCTTTTATTTTTCGACAAAACTTGTTGTTATGGCTCTATAAGATGATACAAAGCAATATATGCGGATATATAGCCATATTATCGCATATTAATTGAATTTTTAAAAGTCGATATTTTGGATATTTTTCGAAAAAATCCCTGTACTATTATAGTACAAGGATTTTTCCCAAAAATGGCAAAATTTCGACCCTTTTATTTTTCGACAAAACTGGTTGTTATGGCTCTATAAGATGATACAAAGCAATATATGCGGATATATAGCCATATTATCGCATATTAATTGAATTTTTAAAAGTCGATATTTTGGGTATTTTTCGAAAAAATCCCTGTACTATAGTACAAGGATTTTTCCCAAAAATGGCAAAATTTCGACCCTTTTATTTTTCGACAAAACTGGTTGTTATGGCTCTATAAGATGATACAAAGCAATATATGCGGATATAATAAATAGCCATATTATCGCATATTAATTGAATTTTAAAAGTCGATATTTTGGGTATTTTTCGAAAAAATCCCTGTACTATAGTACAGGGATTTTTCTCAAAAATGGCAAAATTTCGACCCTTTTATTTTTCGACAAAACTGGTTGTTATGGCTCTATAAGATGATACAAAGCAATATATGCGGATATATAGCCATATTATCGCATATTAATTGAATTTTAAAAAGTCGATATTTTGGGCATTTTTCGAAAAAATCCCTATACTATAGCACAGGGATTTTTCCCAAAAATTGCAAAATTTCGACCCTTTTATTTTTCGACAAAACTGGTTGTTATGGCTCTATAAGATGATACAAAGCAATATATGCGGATATATAGCCATATTATCGCATATTAATTGAATTTTTAAAAGTCGATATTTTGGGTATTTTTCGAAAAAATCCCTGTACTATAGTACAAGGATTTTTCCCAAAAATGGCAAAATTTCGACCCTTTTATTTTTCGACAAAACTGGTTGTTATGGCTCTATAAGATGATACAAAGCAATATATGCGGATATAATAAATAGCCATATTATCGCATATTAATTGAATTTTAAAAGTCGATATTTTGAGTATTTTTCGAAAAAATCCCTGTACTATAGTACAGGGATTTTTCTCAAAAATGGCAAAATTTCGACCCTTTTATTTTTCGACAAAACTGGTTGTTATGGCTCAATAAGATGATACAAAGCAATATATGCGGATATATAGCCATATTATCGCATATTAATTGAATTTTAAAAAGCCGATATTTTGGGCATTTTTCGAAAAAATCCCTATACTATAGCACAGGGATTTTTCCCAAAAATTGCAAAATTTCGACCCTTTTATTTTTCGACAAAATTGGTTATTATGGCTCTATAAGATGATACAAAGCAATATATGCGGATATAATAAATAGCCATATTATCGCATATTAATTGAATTTTAAAAGTCGATATTTTGAGTATTTTTCGAAAAAATCCCTGTACTATAGTACAGGGATTTTTCTCAAAAATGGCAAAATTTCGACCCTTTTATTTTTCGACAAAACTGGTTGTTATGGCTCAATAAGATTATACAAAGCAATATATGCGGTTATATTGCCATATTATCGCATATTAATTGAATTTTAAAAAGTCGATATTTTGAGCATTTTTCGAAAAAATTGCAAAATTTCGACCCTTTTATTTTTCGACAAAACTGGTTGTTATGGCTCTATAAGATGATACAAAGCAATATATGCGGATATATAGCCATATTATCGCATATTAATTGAATTTTTAAAAGTCGATATTTTGGGTATTTTTCGAAAAAATCGCAACATTTCGACTCTTTAACTTTTCGACAAAACTGGTTATTATTGCTCTATAAGATGATACAAAACAAAATATGCGGATGTATAGCCATATTATCGCATAATAATTGTTAAATTTTAAAAAGTCTATATTTTGGACATTTTTCGAAAAAAAAACCTGTACTCTAGTTAAAAAATAGCAAAATTTCGACCCTTTTAATTTATGACAAAACTGGTCACTATAGCCTAGGTCTATAAAATGATACTAAGCAATATATGCGCATATATAGCCATATTGTGGGTATTTTTTTGAAAAGAATCCCTGTACTATTAGTAAATGGACATTTTCGAAAAATTAACATCCGCCGAATCACATAATCTGACAAAATGATTCTTTCATTTGACACAGTTTGCCATGCTATTTTATTAAGTCTGTAAACCCTTTACCAACTACTGTATGTCACTAGTCATTTTATATCTTGATGAAACCAGTTTAATTCTCGGGTGAAAACATCAAACGTTAATATACTGGTCTATTTTGTCTTAATTTATACTATTTTTACTGATACTAATATTGTTTAAACACATTGACAACAAAACTAATAATTATTTCATAAAAATAGTTTTCTAATATCTGGCCATCTTCCAGTTTTCGTTTTAATATTGCTTAATCTTTTAACTGTATTATCTATTGAAAAAAAATTGCTAACATAGTTCATGGAAACATTTAAACAAATGCTAATATTTGTTACGTCATTTCTCTATTTTCATAAAACATCTTTAATATTTTTATTTAATTCCTTTTGATATTTGATTACGGTTTTGTGCAAATATATATTTCCCAGACAGGTAAGACACCTTTCTTTGTTTCTAATTCAAAGTTATTTGTTTAAATTAAAGGATTTATAGGACCTTTGGTAAAAGTAAGATAGTGACGCACACATAGACATCATCGTTCACAATTCAGTCCACATATGAGTGGCGGATGATCCAACATTTTAATGTGGAGAAATAACTATACTATTTTTTAACAACTATCTCGTATTTCCTTCCTCAACAACATCGATTTAAGGCTTAGTTCACACTAACTCCACAACGTGAGGAAGGGTATCTTGGAGAAGCAAACCAATCAAACTTTGCCTTAGTAGAAGCAGTGGTTGCTCTGTTTAGTGCATTTTGACATCCTCAGAGCGTAGGCCATAGTATAGTAGCAATTTGCATTAATTAAGCTCTGTCTACACTATCAAACTTTATGTGACAACAAAATGTGATGTGCCCATATATGGACACAATGATGTGATATCACTACGCTCTGAGGATATAAAAATGGCAGTAATTATAATTATGCATAATTTGATATTTCTTTTATACCAACTATAACATTTATTATACCATATTTTTCTATGTATTTTTCTAAATTTGTTAAATGTCGGTTTTATTGTATCGTTCAAGTTGACAGGGGCTGGTCAAGCACATCACAAGATGACAGTTTTATACTTTTGCTTTTCCGCTACTCCCCTGTTATACTTATATTATGTTTGTTTTTTTTTGCTATGTAGAAAGATTGAAAATAAAAAAAATAAAATAAATAATAAATAAATAAAACTATGACTGAAAACTCAACTCCCACCATTTGATGATTTCGGCTTTCCATAGTTATGATTTTCAATAGGCCTTTACAGTGATTGCTTTTAATATCCAGTACACATATTAGTATAACTATAACGTATTCATAATTATATTTACGATATCCTTATTTAATGTATTGATTGTAAATAATCGAAATACGAGTAACGAGGAGTGGTATCGAATTTCTTCTTGTACTTAACTTGACTCTTGTTGTTCATTATAGCTGTTAATTTGTCCATATTGACTATGATTTGTCAGTACCGTGTTGTGTTACCACAACAACTATTGCACGATATATCGAGTGCCTCTCTCATTTCATTTTTGATTAGTCCAATGAAAAACCACAACAAAGCTTAATATTTATTTTTTAATTTGTGTCTACTCTGCAAAATAATATTTAGTTTACTGTTTGGATTTCTGGTCATAAAGTCACTTAGGCCTACCTTTGGAACTTGTGGCTAGGTTTGCTTCTCATATTTTACAAAATGTATGGTTAAATGTAGAATATGAGAGGAGACGGAGTTTACGTGGACTATATCAAATCTTTATCATTTTCTAAAGACAAAAATTCTTCAGTATTTGATGATCTAAGGGAAAGTCCAGCTGAAATGATTTTGTATCAAATTTTATTCTCCGTTACTGGAATTGCAGGATTACTGTCTAACGGGTTTGTGCTTTTCATATTTTTACGCAACAAACGTTTATTGGACAAGAAAAACGCGTTAATTTTCAATCTTGCGTTTGTTGACGCGTTGTATGGAGTGTTCCTCATCTGTATGTGTTTTAGTGGTTCTGTTGGTTTTAGAGGTATAACATTTGCTTGCAACCTGACAATGTTGTTATTATCGTGTATTGCGTTGGATAGATACATTGCCTTGGTATTGTGTCCTTTGACATATCATTCAAAAGTTACCTGGAAGCGATTGCGATTATCCATACTTTGCACGTGGATTTCATGCATTATTTTTACGGTTTGCGAACTTGAAGTTACAAGAATTTCAATAAAAACTGCGTTTTTAGCAGGTGCGTTTATTCTTGTTGCGTCGCAAGTATTGATGTTATGTCTCTACGGAACGGTATATGTCGCGATTTCGCAACAAGAGAAAAAAGTAGTCGACCAGAAGTTGCGAAGTCGTTGCAAACGCGGGAAACAAAGAGCTGCCATTTTTAGCATGCTAGTTGCAAGTTTTATGTTATGCTTTTTACCTCAGATAGTTGCTGTTTTACTGGTGCCCATAAAAGGGTCAGAAAGTCTATTTGACAAAAAATACTCGCAACTAGTAGTAATGTCAACAATACCACCTGGAATTCGTGCTTTACTCGATCCATTTATATACTGTAGCAGATTACCTGGTATAAAGGAAACTGCTATGAAACTGCTGAAAACATTCAAAAGAAATCAAATTGAAACTACTTCAACTAATCAGTGAATATTTAAAATGTTAATTAGATGTTATATTGGAAAAAATGGAAATTGTGAACACAAACATCATGCATATAAACCAAAACGACAGAGGGAGTAATAAGAAGAATTTATTCCACGCAGTTAGAACATTTTTTTTATTACATACAATCTTCCGAGAATGAGAGGAAAAGTTACGAAACAAATCTGGATTTGGAGGCGGATATCTTCTCACCAAATCCTTATTAGATTGAAATTTTGGAAGAATTATTATGATTATCAATTTTTCATGCTATGAAGATTACGTCGCTACTCAGCCTTTCATTTATTTCTCTAAACTCTAACCCCACCCCCTTCCTATCTCCTAATTTGGAAATGTATTTGACTAATTTAAAAATAAACTATAGCATAATTATCATTAAAATTAATTCCTCATTTGTTGCAGATGCTGTACCAGCAAATTGTTGAGTGAATGGCATACAATATTATTATATTTACATTGAGTTTGTTTAATGAGGTAAATTACACAAAACTAACAAATGGTGTAACCACTTTAAAACATTTTCGTACTTTCTATCCAGCCGC